>NC_135821.1:30519001-31164722 GCF_964213995.1 Mustelus asterias
GTTTCTGACACGACACCAGTGACTACACACCAAAACAACTTCAGCAGCTGTAAACCACTTTTCCCTGCTGGGTTTGGAGAATCCGATAGAGACACAAGTCTTTCCTTCTCCTTTAAAAATAATAAAAAGGTTTGGTCAGAGTGGATGTGGGCACATCGAGTTCAATAGAAAACTGGAGAGATGAAAAGGTATTTAAGTACAGAAATAGCTGACAAATGAGATTACAACTCTTTGTACAAAGAGCAGTCAACCTCTGATACAAGTTAAAGGCAAAATACCACGGATGCCAGAATCTGAAAGGAAAACAGAGAATGCTGGAAATCTCAGCAGGTCTGACAGAGTCTGTGGAGAGAGAATAGAGCCACCGTTTCCAGTCTGGAGCAGACTGGAGCAGAAGGGTCATCCAGACTTGAAACTTTGGCTCTATTCTCTCTCCACAGATACTGTCAGACCTGCTGAGATTTTCCAACATTTCCTGTTCTGATACAAGTTGTTGGCCGATGCAGTTAGCCTAATTTCAACAGGGATCCAGACATGGTCATGAACGAGACAAACTGATTGATGTTGGGGTTAGGGTTCAGCTGCTCTGTCTCCAGCAACTCCCCTCATGCCCAGGCAGGAATTCCCCGAGGAATTCATAAGAACATAAGAACATAAGAAATAGGAGCAGGAGTAGGCCATCTAGCCCCTCGAGCCTGCCCCGCCATTCAATAAGATCATGGCTGATCTGACGTGGATCAGTACCACTTACCCGCCTGATCCCCATAACCCTTACCGCTCAGGAATCCATCCATCCGCGCTTTAAACATATTCAGCGAGGTAGCCTCCACCACCTCAGTGGGCAGAGAATTCCAGAGATTCACCACCCTCTGGGAGAAGAAGTTCCTCCTCAACTCTGTCTTAAACCGACCCCCCTTTATTTTGAGGCTGTGTCCTCTAGTTTTAACTTCCTTACTAAGTGGAAAGAATCTCTCCGCCTCCACCCTATCCAGCCCCCGCATTATCTTATAAGTCTCCATAAGATCCCCCCTCATCCTTCTAAACTCCAACGAGTACAAACCCAATCTCCTCAGCCTCTCCTCATAATCCAAACCCCTCATCTCCGGTATCAACCTGGTGAACCTTCTCTGCACTCCCTCCAATGCCAATATATCCTTCCTCATATAAGGGGACCAATACTGCACACAGTATTCCAGCTGCGGCCTCACCAATGCCCTGTACAGGTGCATCAAGATATCCCTGCTTTTATATTCTATCCCCCTCGCAATATAGGCCAATATCCCATTTGCCTTCTTGATCACCTGTTGTACCTGCAGACTGGGCTTTTGCGTCTCATGCACAAGGACCCCCAGGTCCCTTTGCACGGTAGCATGTTTTAATTTGTTTCCATTGAGATAGTAATCCCATTTGTTATTATTTCCTCCAAAGTGTATAACCTCGCATTTATCAACGTTATACTCCATTTGCCATATCCTCGCCCACTCACTCAGCCTGTCCAAATCTCTCTGCAGATCTTCTCCGTCCTCCACACGATTCACTTTTCCACTTATCTTTGTGTCGTCTGCAAACTTCGTTACCCTACACTCCGTCCCCTCCTCCAGATCATCTATATAAATGGTAAACAGTTGCGGCCCGAGTACCGATCCCTGCGGCACGCCACTAGTTACCTTCCTCCAACCGGAAAAACACCCATTTATTCCGACTCTTTGCTTCCTGTCGGATAGCCAGTCCCCAATCCACTTTAACACACTACCCCCAACTCCGTGTGCCCTAATCTTCTTCAGCAGCCTTTTATGGGGCACCTTATCAAATGCCTTTTGGAAATCCAAAAACACCGCATCCACCGGTTCTCCTCCATCAACCGCCCTCGTCACATCTTCATAAAAATCCAACATGTTCGTCAAGCACGACTTTCCCCTCATGAATCCATGCTGCGTCTGATTGATCGAACCATTTCTATCCAGATGCCCTGCTATCTCCTCTTTAATAATGGATTCCAGCATTTTCCCTACTACAGACGTTAAGCTGACCGGCCTATAGTTACCCGCCTTTTGTCTCCTTCCTTTTTTAAACAGCGGCGTAACATTAGCCGTTTTCCAATCAACCGGCACTACCCCAGAATGCAACGAGTTTTGATAAATAATCACTAACGCATCCACTATTACCTCTGACATTTCTTTCAATACCCTGGGATGCATTCCATCCGGACCCGGGGACTTGTCCACCTTCAGTCCCATTAGTCTACCCAGCACTGCCTCTCTGGTAACATTAATCGTATTAAGTATTTCTCCTGCTGCCAACCCTCTATCGTTAATATTTGGCAAACTATTTGTGTCCTCCACCGTGAAGACCGACACAAAAAACGTATTTAAAGACTCAGCCATATCCTCATTTCCCACTATTAACTCCCCCCTCTCGTCCTCCAAGGGTCCAACATTCACTCTAGCCACTCTATTCCTTTTTATATATTTATAAAAACTTTTACTATCATTTTTTATATTAATTGCTAGCCTAGCTTCATAGTCTATCCTTCCTTTCTTTATCGCTTTCTTAGTCTCTCTTTGTTGTTTCTTAAATTTTTCCCAATCACTTGTTTCTCCACTATTTTTGGCCACTCTGTACGCAGCTGTTTTTATTTTAATACTCTCCTTTATTTCCTTCGTTATCCACGGCTGGTTCTCCCTTTTCTTACAATCCTTGTTTTTTGCTGGAATATATTTTTGCTGAGAACTGAAAAGGATCTCCTTAAAAACCCTCCACTGTTCCTCAGCTATCCTACCTGCCAGCCTGCTCTCCCAGTCTACCTTAGCCAATTCATCCCTCATCCTATCATATTTCCCTCTGTTCAAACAGAGGACACTGGTTTGAGACCAAACTTTCTCCTCTTCCATCTGAATCAGAAATTCGACCATATTGTGGTCACTAGACCCAAGAGGGTCCTTCACAATAAGATCCTTAATTCTACCTACCTCGTTACACAATACCAGATCCAAAATAGCTCGTTCCCTCGTCGGTTCCGTAACATGCTGTTCAAGGAAACTATCCCGACAGCATTCTAAGAACTCTTCCTCCATTCCACCCTTACCGACTTGAGTCTGCCAGTCAATGTGCATGTTGAAGTCCCCCATGATTATTGCCGTTCCGTTTTTACACGCATCCCTTATCTGCTTGTTTATAGCCCTCCCTACCTCAACATTATTATTTGGGGGCCTATATACCACACCTACTAGTGTCTTTCTCCCTCTACTATTCCTCATCTCTACCCATAATGATTCCACGTTTTGTTCCTCAGAGCCTATGTCATCCCTCAGTACTACCCTGATATTATCTCTTATTAATAGCGCGACCCCACCACCTTTTCCTTCCTGTCTATTCTTCCTAAACGCCTGATACCCCTGGATATTCATCTCCCAGTCCTGGTCACCTTTCAGCCACGTTTCTGTAATGGCCACTAGATCGTACCCACTTGTGCTGATTTGCACCATCAACTCATTCACCTTGTTCCGAATGCTTCGTGCATTCAGGCAAAGTGTCCTTATTCCAGCTTTTATCTGAACCCGCTTTGATGAGTCGCGAACACCATCTCCCTCTACTCCCTTATCTAAATTACCGCCTTCATTCACTTGCACCCTCTCCTCTACCATTAATTTTGTAATTCCCCTTACCCCTGCATCCTCCCCCCCATCAATTAGTTCCTTGATCCTAGTCAACTCTTCTAGCTCCCCTCCCCCCAACCTATCTAGTTTAAATTCTCCCCAGTAGCCTTAGCCAACCTACCGGCCAGGATATTGGTCCCCGTGTGATTCAAGTTCCACCCGTTTTTTGTATACAGATCACCCCTGCCCCTAAAGAGGTCCCAATTCTCCTGCATTAGCCAAGGAACTCCCTATATCCAGAAAATGGGTGTCAGAGTGTGGGAGGTATCAGAACCAGAAGTGTCATAAGAACATAAGAACTAGGAGCAGGAGTGGGCCATCCGGCCCCTCGAGCCTGCCCCGCCATTCAACAAGATCATGGCTGATCTTTTCATGGACTCAGCTCCACTTACCCGCTCGCTCACCATAACCCTTAATTCCTTTACTGTTCAAAAATGTATCTCTATCCTTGCCTTAAAAACATTCAATGAGGTAGCCTCAACTGCTTCACTGGGCAGGGAATTCCACAGATTCACAACTCTTTGGGTGAAGAAGTTCCTCCCCAACTCAGTCCTAAATCTGTTCCTCTTTATTTTGAGGCCTACCCCGTCGTTCTAGTTTCACCTGCCAGTGGAAACAACCTCCCTGCTTCTATCTTGTCTATTCCTTTCATAATCTTATATGTTTCTATAAGATCTCCCCTCATTCTTCTGAATTCCAATAAGTATAGTCCCAGTCCACTCCATCTCTCCTCACAAGCCAACCCTCTCAACTCCGGAATCAACCTAGTGAATCTCCTCTGCACCCCCTCCAGTGCCAATATACCCTTTCTCAAGTGAGGAGACCAAAACTGTACACAGTACTCCAGGTGTGGCCTCACCAGCACCTTATACAGCTGCAACATAACCTCGCTGTTTTTAAACTCCATCCCTCTAGCAATGAAGGACAAAATTCTATTTGCCTTCTTAATTACCTGCTGCACCTGCAAACCAACTTTTTGCGATTCATGCACAAGGACACCCAGGTCCCTCTGCACAGCAGCATGCTGCAATTTTTTACCATTTAAATAATAGTCTATTTTGCTGTTATTCCTACCAAAATGGATGACCTCACATTTACCAACATTGTACTCCATCTGCCAGACCCTCGCCCACTCACAAACCAGCCTTCCAATCTCAGCAGGTCTGACTCTGTCTACACTTCTCGCTGCCTCGGCAAGGCAGTGAGCATAATTAAGGACCCCACGCATTCCGGACATTCTCTCTTCCACTTTCTTCCTTCGGGAAAAAGATACAAAAGTCTGAGGTCACGTACCAACGGACTCAAGAACAGCTACTTTCCTGCTACTGTCAGACTTTTGAATGGATTTACGTTGCTATGACTGTTATAGTAAATTCCGCACTTTCTCATTTCCTTCTCTATGAACGGTATGCTTTGTCTGTATAGTGCGCAAAAAACAATACTTTTCACTGTATGTTAATACACGTGATAATAATAAATCAAATCAAATCACTTAGACTATCTATATCCCTTTGCAGACTTTCAGTGTCCTCTGCACACTTTGCTCTGCCACTCATCTTAGCGTCATCTGCGAATTTTGACACACTACATTTGGTCCCCAACTCCAAATCATCTATGTAAATTGTAAACAATTGTGGTCCCAGCACTGATCCCTGAGGCACACCACTAGTCACTGATCACCAACCAGAAAAACACCCATTTACCTCTGATACAACCCATTTACCCCCACTCTTTGCTTCCTGTCAGTCAACTAATCCTCTATCCATGCTAATACATTACCCGTAACTCCGTGTACCTTTATCTTATGTAGCAGTCTTTGGTGCGGCACCTTGTCAAATGCCTTCTGGAAATCCAGATACACCACATCCACAGGTTCCCCATTGTCCACTGCGCACCTCCTTTTTTAAACAGTGACGTCACATTTGCTGTTTTCCAATCCACGGGAACCACCCCAGAGTCCAGCAAATTTTGATAAATTACCACTAGTGCATTTGCTATTTCCCCCACCAGCACTTTTAGTACCCTGGGATGCATTCCATCAGGACCAGGAGACTTGACTACCTTTAGTCCCATTAGCTTACCCAACACTAACTCTCTAGTGATGGTGTCAGAGTAGCGGGTATCAGAGTGGGGGAAAATATTGGAGTGGGTGCATATCAGAGCTGGGGGTGTATTAGAGGTTGCAGTTATAATGAGTTTTCCTCATATAGTTTTTAAGCGGGAGGCAGGTTCATTTCTGGATCCATACCCCAGACGTGAGTATCCTAATCCTATTCTCCGGAAAGCAGTCAGTTAAGAACCTGCTATTCAGTCAGGAATGGTGGATGAGTTGCGGAGGAGGAGAGATTAATCCGTTATCCAGGCAGCTCACAGCCTTCGCTGTGTCTGCAGTGAGTGGGACTGAAGGGGACGCAGCAGGAGATGGAGAAGGGACCCAATAAGGCTGGAGGAAATGGCAGCCAGTATAGTCTGTCGCATACACTCCAGTGGGTCACCGTGCGAGACTCTTCCTGCCCATGCCTCAGGCTCACTGATTTGTACCTTTATTGTGTCATGAGGTCATGACCTCTGACCTCCCGCTCTTTTCCTGTGAGTTAATGAGCCTCAGGCACTGCAGGGGACTCTCTGCCACTGGTAAAACTCCATTTCCCTCGACAACTGCCTGCTAATGTAGTAACAGCATCAACTGGCTTCCCTCATTGCTGGGGGGGTGATTAGCATCAATGCACCAGGAAATGTATCTTCATTCCCCCCTCCAGATGTGCTTGCATCTTCAAACCTCCCGGAATCAAGAGTTAACTTTTTGCTTTCTCAGTTTTACTGATCGCTCCCATTATTGTGTAGACAAAATATTCAGACAATCCTTTTAAGGAAAAGCTTGTTTGGAATTCCAGGCTGTGAGCAGTGTTCATTTTGATCATGTTTTGGCTGAAGTCTTGCCTCTTGTTTTGGCCATTCATTACGCAAGGTTAGATTGTTAATGGGCTGTTGCTGGGCTGAATGTTCCTACCGCGCTGCTCCCCACAGCCTCAATTCCCAGTACACTGATCCCTAATTCCCCATCACTACCGGAGAAGATTTATGGAAATTTAAGCTGTCTCGCTTCCTGTCCTTTAAAACCCATCCCCCATCCATTCAAATAACTCAGTTCACTCACATACCTAATAGACAACATTAAGAAATGTCAAGTAAGACTAATGACCAAAATGAGTGAGACCATCCCTTCAGGACACACGGCTGGGTTTACTCTGAAGGGTGAAAGAGGCCGTAATCCTATTCATGACTACAGGACACTCCAAAAAGTGCTTCACAACCAATCAATTACATTTATGAAATGCTGTCACTGTTATTTTACAGTCAAATCAGACATTCAGGGCGGCACGGTGGCACAGTGGTTAGCACTGCTGCCTCACAGCGCCAGGGACCCGGGTTCGATTCCCAGCTTGCGTCGCTGTTTGTGTGGAGTTTGCACATTCTCCCCGTGTCTGCGTGGGTGGGTGCTCCGGTTTCCTTCTGCAAGTTAGGTGGTTTGGCCATGGTAAATTGCCCCTTAATGTCTAAGGGTGTGTGGGAATTAGCGGGGTAAATACATGGGGTTATGGTGGTGGGTGGGCCTGCATAAGATGCTCTGTGGGAGGGGCAATGCAGACTCGATGGGCTGAATGGTCACCTTCTATGATTCAATTTACACACACTAAAATCTCATTTTGGGCCATTATTGCTCCATTCTGGATTTCTTTCTTCTTTCAGCTGCCTCTTTCCTGACGAAAACCTCAATAAAAACTCTCGTCTTTTCCAGAAGCCTCTGTCCCTCCCCCTTCCCTCAGCCTTGACTGCTCCACCTTGTCACACAGTCTGCCATTATTCTTGTTTAAGATGTCAAATACTCTTCAGGAGCTGGATGTTACTGTGGTTGCTGGGCTCTGTGGATTGAAGGATTCAGTAAGAGTAGCTTGTTAGTACCGTTACTGTCTGAGCTGCCTGAGTCATGATGTGGAGATGCCGGCGTTGGACTGGGGTAAACACAGTAAGAAGTTTAACAACACCAGGTGGTTGGACTTTAGCCTGAGTCCTGCCAGACTGGCTCTGCAGCAGGTGTGAGGAAAGTAACACATGAGAGAAAATCATTTGCCATGATTCTCACCAACCTGCCTGTCACAGACTCACCTGTAGAGACAAAGTCTTCTTACTGAGGATATAATCCATCCTGTTGTGTGGCACTACCACCATGCTAAACGGGATAGATTTCAAACAGATCTCGCAACTCAAGACTGGTTGACCATGAAGCGCTGTGGACCATCAACAACAGCAGAACCGGACTCAACCGCAATCTGTAGCCTCATGGCCCGACATATCCCCCACTCTACCTTTACCACCAATCCAGGGGATCAACCCTGGTTCAATGGAGAATGCAGGAGGGCATGCCAGGAGCAGCACCAGGCGTACCTAAAAATGAGGTGTCAACCTGGTGAAGCTACAAAACAGGACTACTTGCATGCCAAACAGCTGAAGCAGCATGCTATAGCAATCCTACAACCAATGAATCAGTTCCAAGCTCCGCAGTCCTGCCCACATCCAGTCGTGAATGGTGGTGGAGAATTAAACAACTCACTGGAGGAAGCTCCACAAATACCCCCATCCTCAATGATGGAGGAGCTCAGCACATCAGTGCAAAAGAGAAGGCTGAAACATTCACAGCAATCTTCAGCCAGAAGTGCCGAGTGGATGATCCATCTCGATTTCCTCCAGTGTTCCCCAGCATCAGTTAATGGAAAAGATCCTGAGGGATAGGATTTACAACCATTTAGAAAGATGCAGCTTAATCCGGGATAGTCAACATGGATTCGTGAAAGGTAAGTCTTGCCTCACAAATTTGATTGAATTTTTTGAGGAGGTAACTAAGTGTGTCGATGAAGGTAGAGCAGTTGATGTCATATACATGGATTTTAGTAAGGCGTTTGATAAGGTCCCCCATGGTCGGCTCATGAAGAAAGTAAGGAGGTGTGGGATAGAGGGAAATTTGGCCGATTGGATAAGTAACTGGCTATCTTATAGAACAGTAAGAAGTCTCACAACACCAGGTTAAAGTCCAACAGGTTTATTTGGTAGCAAATACCATAAGCTTTCGGAGCACTGCTCCTTCGTCAGATGGAGTGGATATCTGTTCTCCAACAGTGCACTGTTGGAGAACAGATATCCACTCCATCTGACGAAGGAGCTGTGCTCCGAAAGCTTATGGTATTTGCTACCAAATAAACCTGTTGGACTTTAACCTGGTGTTGTGAGACTTCTTACTGTGCTTACCCCAGTCCAACGCCGGCATCTCCACATCATATCTCATAGAAGACAGAGGGTGGTGGTGGATGGAAAATTTTCAGACTGGAGACCAGTTACCAGCGGTGTACCACAAGGATCAGTGCTGGGTCCTCTGCTATTTGTGATTTTTATAAATGACTTGGAGGAAGGGGCTGAAGGGTGGATCAGTAAATTTGCAGATGACACCGAGATTGGTGGAGTAGTGAATGAGGTGGAGGGCTATTGTAGGCTGCAAAGAGACATTGATGCAGATGCAGAGCTGGGCCGAAAAATGGCAGATGGAGTTTAACCCTGATAAGTGCGAGGTGATTCATTTTGGTAGGACAAATTTGAATGCGGATTACAGGGTCAAAGGTAGGGTTCTGAGGAATGTGGAGGAACAGAGAGATCTTGGGGTTCATATCCACAGATCTCTGAAGGTTGCCACTCAAGTGGATAGAGCCGTGAAGAAGGCCTATAGTGTGTTAGCGTTTATTAACAGGGGGTTTGAGTTTAAGAACCGTGGGGTTATGCTGCAACTGTACAGGACCTTGGTGAGACCACATTTGGAATATTGTGTGCAGTTCTGGTCACCTCACTATAAGGAGGATGTGGAAGCACTGTAAAGAGTGCAAAGGAGATTTACCAGGACGCTGGTTTGGAGGGTAGGTCTTATGAGCAAAGGTTGAGGGAGCTAGGGCTTTTCTCTTTGGAGCGGAGGAGGTTGAGAGGTGACTTAATAGAGGTTTATAAGATGATGAGGGGCATAGATAGAGTGGACCTTCAGAGACTATTTCCTCGGGTGGATGTAGCTGTTACTAGGGGGCATAACTATAACGTTTGTGGTTCAAGATATAGGAGGGATGTACGAGGTAGGTTCTTTACTCAGAGAGTGGTTGGGGTGTGGAATGGACTGCCTGCTGTGATACTGGAGTCGGACACTTTAGGAACTTTCAAGCGGTTATTGGATAGGCACATGGAGCACACCAGGATGATAGGGAGTGGGATAGCTTGATCTTGGTTTCGGAAAACGTTCGGCACAACATCGTGGGCTGAAGGGCCTGTACTGTGCTGTACTGTTCTATGTTCTATCACAGATGCCAGTCTCCAGCCAATTCGATTCACTCCACGTGATATCAAGAAACGGTTACAACCTTGACAATAGTCCGGCAATCGTACTGAAGACCTGTGCTTTAGAACTTGCTGTTCCCCTAGCCAAGCTCTTCCAGCACAGTTACGACACTGGCATCTACCCAACAATGTGGAAAATGGCCCAGATATTACAAAAAGCAGGACAAATCCAACCCGGCCAATTACCGCCCAATCAGCCTACTCTCGATCATCAGTAAAGTGATGGAAGGTGTTGTTGACAGTGCTATCAAGCAGCACCTGCTCACCAATGTTTAATTCAGAACAAGCAGGGCTATACTGTCGTAGACATCACTCCAGCTCGAGTCCAAACATAGATACTGGAGTTGAATTCCAAAGGTAAGGTGACATCAAACATTCCCGGGCCATCATAAAGTCAGAATCAGGTTGCTGACTGATGATTTTATATTGTTCATTCCTGTTCACAAACCCTCAGATAGAATCATAAAATCCATACAGTGCAGAAAGAGGCCATTCAGCCCATCGAGTCTGCACTGACTATCTGGCAGAGTATGTTACCCAGGCCCTAACCCTGTAACCCTGTGCATTTTCCATGGCCAATCCACCTAACCCGCACAGCTTGGATTGTGGGAGGAAACCGGAGGAAACCCACACAGACACGGGGAGAATGTACAAACTCCACACAGACAGTCAACTGAGGCCAGAATTGAACCTGGTGCTGTGAGGCAGCAGTGCTAACCACTGTGCCGCCATATTGAATACAGATATTGAAGCATTTGGTTCCTGCTTTCAGTAAGATCTCAATAATATTCAGTCAATCACACCTGCCCTGGCTCTGTGGCAGAGCTCTCCAATTAGTCCCGTAGTCTTCTTCCCGGTAACCAATTTTCCCTTCATGTATTCAACTCATTCCCTTTGGGAAGTTCCAACAGAATCTGCTTCCACTGCCCTTTCAGGCAGCGTGTTCTAGATCACAACAATTCATTGAGAAAAGGAGGTTTCCTGGGCCAGGGTTTTACGCTGTTCAGGTGGGTGTGCCTGACCTGGAATTGTGTGAAATCAGGTGAGTAGACATTGGGCACACATGCCAACATCACTGCTCACTCATCGATATTTCAGTCAGCGGGTACGGGTGACTCGGTGACTGCTCAAACAGGCAGTTCAGCCCATTAAGGAGCTGACTGAATGCAGTTTGACATGCCCTGTCTACTTTTACATTTGGCGGGAGAGCTGACAGTCAGGCAGCCTTTATATTTTAGTTACAGCCTCAATCCCGGGCCAGATGAAAAGTCCGGGCTGAAATAAAATTTAAAAAGGTGTCCGGGGACTGAGGCTTGTGTTTAAATGTGTGCCAAAGACACTGCCTGCTGCACATTGCCAGCACTATTTATTTTATACAGGCTGATCGCTGAGACAGCTCCGCATCGGCTATTCCCCCCCCCGAGAGCCCATTACAAGCAGCAGCCTGCACCCTCCCATTGCTCAGAGCCCACCCTCCCGGCAGCACTGATCCTTTCCCAGGCCGGTAACTGGCCAGCCAGTGTGAACTCACACTCTGAGACCAATCACAACCAGCAGCACATTTCACTCTGTGTCCATTGACTGCACAGGCCCAATGGGTGAACCATCCAGGCCCAGAGGTTGATTCTGGTTACATTATATCTCTTTCCACTCGTTATGACCAATTCTGCAACTCGGAACAATTTCTCCTGACTGACTTGATCAAAACTCATCCTTCTCTGGACAGCACTGGAGTCCCTCAGCCCTTCGTACCATCTGAGTAAATCTGCACTACACTCGCCAAGGCCTCTGCATCCTTCCTAAAGTGCGGTGTCACAACATTCCAGCTGCGATCCAAGCCATCTACATCACCACCTTGTGTTTTGTATTCCAGTCCCCAGTTCATTAGGCTAAAAATCCCCATCTGCTTCTTTTTAAACAATTTGTCATCATCACTTCAAGGATTCGTAAACATAAACTCCCAGCAATCTCTGTTCCTGCACTCTTTAAAATTATACCTTTTCGTTCATATTGTCTTGTCATTCTTCCTATCAAAATGTATCATATCACACCTCTCTGTGTTAAATTTCATCTGCCATGTATTTGTGATTTCACGAGGTCTAGATTCACCTTAACTATGTTCCTGCTGGAACTCCCAACCTTGCAGCACAATGGGAGCACCTTCAGCACATTGTCCTATCTCAAACCCATCCTCATTTTCTCCAGGCAATCAGAGGTGAGAACAGAAAAGAAAGGGGGCAGCAGGAGGCCATTCAGCCCTTCAAGCTGCTCCACCATTCCATCTGATCATGGTTGATCTAATCTTGGCCTCAACTCTACTTTTGTGCCTGTTTCCTGTAACCCACAACTCCCTCATCATTCAAAACTCTGTCTTAACTCAGCCTTGAATACACAGTGACCCAGCCCCCACTGTTCTCTGGGCTGGAGATCCGAAAGGCTATCAACCCTCCAAGAGAAGAGATTCCTCCGTCTTAAATAGGCAACGGTTTATTCTGAAACTGTACCCACTGATTCTAAATTCTCTCCCCAAAGGGAAATAAAGGTTAAGAAATGTTAGCCTTGCTAGCATCTCAGGAACAGATTTTGAAATAAAACTACCAAGAGAAAGAAGCCACAGCAACAGTTAGATGAACATGAAAATGAAGTAAGTGTTGCTATAAATACAGGGGTCAGTGGGAATGGACCTTGCTGCTGTATTCCATCTTGTATGAGGCTTTCCCACAGATTGCTGCTGTCTCCCTGAGATCAGGCAAGCTGGAACGTGCAGGTTAAAAATATCATTCAGTAACATATGTATAAACAATCAGCAGAAATAGTTACAAATTCCACAGAATTCTCACCTTACCCCTGAGAATTCCAGAATCTTGGAGTCTCAGAATGAGGTCAATCAGCCCGCTGTGTCTGTCTTAGCTCTTTGAAAGACCAATTCACCTCAAGCCACTCCCCCACCATCTCCCTGTAGCCCTCCACATTCTTCCTTTTCAGTTAATGATCCAATTTCCTTTTGAATGTCTTGAATCTGCCTCCCCACACTCTCAGACAGTGCATTCCAGATCCTAACCACTCGCTGTGTGAATCTGTCTCCACCACACTCTCAGACAGTACATTCCAGATCCTAACCACTCACTGTGTGAATCTGCCTCCACCACACTCTCAGACAGTGCATTCCAGATCCTAACCACTCACTGTGTGAATCTGCCTCCACCACACTCTCAGACAGTGCATTCCAGATCCTAACCACTCGCTGTGTGAATCTGTCTCCACCACACTCTCAGACAGTGCATTCCAGATCCTAACCACTCGCTGTGTGAAACGGTTTCCTCTTGTGTCTCTATTGTTTTCTTTGCCAATCATCTTAAATCTGCATCCTCTCATTCTCGATCCTTCTACCAATGTGAGCAGTTTCTCTCTATCTCTCCTCTCCATAACAATCAGGATTTTGAATAATTCTAGTAAATCTCCTCTCAATATTCTTTTCTCAAAGGAAATCTGAACTTCTCCAATCTACCTTCACAGCTGAAGTCCCTCATCCCCGGAACTATTCTCATGATACTTTTCTGAACTCTCTATAATGCCTTTACTAAAGTGACGCACCAGGAATAGGAGACAATACTCCAGCTGAGGCTGAAACAGAGTTTTATAAAGGATCATCATAATCTCGTGTGCACTGTGCCCCAATTAATAAAGCCCAGGAATGGAGCGGCACAGTGGTTAGCACTGCTGCCTCACAGCACCAGGGACCAGGGTTCGATTCCCGGCTTGGGTCACTGTCTGTGCGGAGTTTGCATGTTCTCCCTTGTTCGCGTGGGTTTCCTCCCACAATCCAAAGATGTGCGCATTAGGTGCATTGGCCATGCTAAATTCTCCCTCAGTGTTACCCGAACAGGTGCTGGAGTGTGATGACTAGGGGATTTTCACAGTAACTTCATTGCAGTGTTAATGTAAGCCTACATATGACTAATAAACTTTAAGATACAGTATCCTTTATTAGCTATGCTCTCAACCTGTCCTGCCACTTCCTATGATTTATGCTCATACACAGCTTGATCCTTCAGTTCCTGCACCCCCTCTAGAATTGTACCCTTTGTTTTATTTTAGGGGGATTCACTGGCCCCATTTGTCACTGGCAGTATTGCTGACGCCCCGCTGAATGTATCCTGTCATTCAGCCAATTCCCTGCCAATGTTGCTGCTGTCACTTTTATTCCATCACCTACAAAGTTGTTCACAAGCCTGTTGGGCAGCAACGTATCAAATGCCTTTTGGAAATCCACATACACACATCAACAGCATTGCCCTCATCAACTCTCTCTGTAACATCTTCAAAAAACTCCAGTACGTTAGTTAAACATAATTTACCCCATAACAAATCCATGCTGGATTCCCTTAATTAACCCATATTTGCAGAAGTGACTATTATTTTTTTCCCCACATTTTTGTTTCTAGAACCTTCCCCAGTACCGAGGTTAAACTGACTGGCCTGTAGTTGTTTGGTGTATCTTGACACCCTTTTCTGAACGAAGGTGGAATGTTTGAAATTCTCCAGCCCTCCAATTCTTTAGTCTCAGGAAGTTTGGAAAATTATGGCCAATGGATCCATTTCCACTCTCACTTCCCTCAGTCTCCTTGGACACTGAGGGAAGTGAAGGGATCGAGAAGTGAAGTAGAAAGGGTCGAGAGCTTCAAGTTTTTAGGTTTCCAGATCACCAAAAACCTGTCCTTTTCCCCCCCTCCATGCCAACACTATAGTTAAAGAAAGCCCACTAATGCCTCTACTTTCTCAGAAGACTAAGAAAATTTGGCATGTCAGCTATGACTCTCACCAACTTTTACAGATGCACCATAGAAAGCATTCTTTCTGGTTGTATCACAGCTTGGTATGGCTCCTGCTCTGCCCAAGACCGCAGGGAACTTCAAAAGGTCGTGAATGTAGCCCAATCCATCACGCGAATCAGCCTCCCATCCATTGACTCTGTCTACACTTCCCGCTGCCTCGGCAAAGCAGCCAACATAATTAAGGACCCGACTCACCCCGGACATTCTCTCTTCCATCTTCTTCCTTCGGGAAAAAGATTCAAAAGTCTGAGGTCACGTACCAACCGACTCAAGAACAGCTTCTTCCCTGCTGCTGTCAGACTTTTGAATGGACTTACCTTGCATTAAGTTGATCTTTCTCTACACCCTAGCTATGACTGTAACACTACATTCTGCACTATCTCGTTTCCTTCTCTATGAACGGTATGTTTTTGTCTGTATAGCGCGCATGAAACAATACTTTTCACTGTATGATAAAACATATGACAATAATAAATCAAATCAAAAACATTTCATCACTGAAGCCTTATCGATTTTAAGTACAGACAGCCTATCCAATACTGCCTCCTTATCAATTTTAAACTCTCCTAATATCTGATTTCCCTCCGCTTTCACCATCTGCAGCATCTTCTTCCTTGGTAAAGGTGAATGCAATTTAATTTAATGCCTCAGCCATGTCCCTGCATCATGTGTAACATAGAAACATAGAAACATAGAAAACTACAGCACAAAACAGGCCCTTCGGCCCCACAAGTTGTGCCGAACATATCCCTACCTTTTAGGCCTACCTATATCTTGATCTGGGTTTGATCTGTAGGCCTACCTACAGCTTGATCTGGGTTTCAGACAAAGCTCGGCACAACATCGTGGGCCGAAGGGCCTGTTCTGTGCTGTACTGTTCTATGTTCTCTATGTTCTATAACCCTCCATCCTATTAAGTTCCATGTACTCATCCAGGAGTCTCTTCAAAGACTCCTGGATGAGTTTGCCTCCACCACCACTGACGGCAGCTAATTCCACTCGCCCACCACCCTCTGTGTGAAAAACTTTCCCCTAACATTTCCCCTGTACCTACACCCCAGCACCTGAAACCTGTGTCCTCTCGTAGCAGACATTTCCACCCTGGGAAAAAGCCTCTGAGAGTCCATCCGATCTATGCCTCTCAACATCTTATATACCTCTATTACGTCTCCTCTCATCCTACGTCTCTCCAAGGAGAAAAGACCGAGCTCCCTCAGCCTATCCTCATAAGGCATGCCACTCAATCCAGGCAACATCCTTGTAAATCGCCTCTGCACCCTTTCAATCTTTTCCACATCCTTCCTGTAATGAGGCGACCAGAACTGAGCACAGTACTCCAAGTGGGGTCTGACGAGGGTCTTATATAGCTGCATCATTATCCCCGGACTCCTGAACTCAATCCCTCGATTGATAAAGGCCAGCACACCATACGCCTTCTTAACCACCTCCTCCACCTGCACGGCTGATTTTAGAGTCCTATGGACCCGGACCCCAAGGTCCTTCTGATCCTCCACAGTACTAAGAGTCTTTCCCTTTATATTGTACTCCTTCATCCCATTTGACCTGCCAAAATGGACCACTACGCATTTATCTGGGTTGAAGTCCATTTGCCACTTCTCCGCCCAGTCTTGCATCCTATCAATGTCCCTCTGTAACTTCTGACATCCCTCCAGACTATCCACAACCCCACCAACCTTCGTGTCGTCGGCAAACTTACCAACCCATCCCTCCACTTCCTCATCCAGGTCATTTATGAAAATGACAAACAGCAAGGGTCCCAGAACAGATCCCTGGGGCACACCACTGGTGACCGACCTCCATTTAGAAAAAGACCCATCTATACCCACTCTCTGCCTCCTTTGGGCAAGCCAGTTCTGGATCCACAGGGCTGCAGCCCCTTGGATCCCATGCCCTCTCACTTTTTCTAGAAGCCTTGCATGGGGGACCTTATCGAACGCCTTGCTAAAGCCATATAAACCACATCTACCGCTTTCCCTTCGTCAATGTGTTTAGTCACATTTTCAAAGAACAGTCCTCTTCTTGCTCTCCAATCGAACATACTCCTTTTGCAAAACCTTTACTATTTAGAAGCCTAATGAATTCCCTTCTATGTTAGCTCTCTGTCTCTTTTCATCATCCCTCTTCTCTTATTTTCAATGCTTCTCTGACCTTTCTATATCCAGTCTGGTCCTTGGTTCTATTATCCATCTGTCATAAACAGCCTTTATACCCATAGTTAACCATAGAATCCCTACAGTGTGGTACATTCGACGCATCGAGTCTGCGCCGACTCTCCGAAAGGGCAGCCTCGCCCCGTAGCCCCACACATTTACCGTGGCTACTCCTATACATCTTGGGACACTAAGAGGCAATTTAGCGTGGCCAATCCTGCACATCTTTGGACTGTGGGTGGAAACCGGAGCACCCGGAGGAAACCCACGCAGATATGGGAAGGATGTGCAAATTCCATACACAAACCCGGGTCCCTGGCACGATAAAGCAGCAGTGTTAACCACTGTGTCACCGTGCCGCCCTTTCATTTATCTGTCTCGTCATCTGGGCAGCTCTGGATTTATTTGCCCCAGCGTTCCCCTTTGTAACAGGATTACAGGAAAGGATTTAAATTCAGTCTGTCGAGCCTCATGGGATTCCAGTGTCAAACATAGACAATAAGGAATCAGGAATGATAACAGTCTAAAGTAAGCAACATAACATCATGGGGCAGTGACGAGCGGCTCTCCCGGGGTCGGGGGGGAGTGGGTCACACTGAAGAATTTTGGGAAATATTTCATGATGCAGCTAAACTCCCAGAACATTCCTCTGATATAAGTGGGTGTTTTCTTTATGGTTAATCGTGGGAGTTACAGGTTCTGCTGCTAATTTTGTTCCAATAGGAACACAGCAGCAAAATGATTGACTGCCGAAATACAGAGAGGATTCTTGAGAATGATTTCAGGGATGAGGGACTCTTGGTAACACTAAGCTCGAGTATTGCTGAAAAAAGACATCCCGTCAAAGCTTTTTGCCCTGCACTCAATACTCGACTTCAGTCATGCAGAAGGCCTGCAAGTGCTGGTATTGTTCTCTTTGAAGCAGTGAAGATTAGAAGCAGATTAAACTAAAATTTCCAAAACCATGAAGGTTTCACTGTAGTAAATAACCAGATCCATTGACAAAGGAGTCAGTAACCAGAGACAAATCTTGTTTGACAAATAAATCTGATGTGATATGAAGATTTTTGCTTTTAGGCAGTGAGTTGTTGCAATCTGGAATTCACTGCTGGAAAAGCTGGGGAAATAGATCCAATAGGAACTTTTGGAAAGGAACTGGATAAATACTTGAAAAGGAGAAGTCTTCAGGACTAATGGGGAAAGATTGGCAAGTGGCACTAAAGAGCTAGAACAGGCATGATGGGTCGAATGGTCTCCTTTGTGCCGTGTCATGCTAATTTTATTGGTGCAGTTTATAGAAACTAAAAGGTTTATGGAACCATCCAACAGAGGCCATTCAGCCAATTGAGTCTGCTAGCCCCCAGCTACTCCCACTTTTTCCCCAAGCCTACATTGCTCTCTCTTCAGATAATTATTCAATTCCCTTTTGAAAGGCAAAGAAAGGCGAGTTGAGAATGAGACAATCTGTGTGTGAGACAGCCCAGCCTGCGCGCGCGAAACAGCCATTCCTCAGGTCCCAACCCTTAGCTGGAGCTTCCACAGACGAGTAACAATGTGCTATTACTAACCTTCAACTCAGACTCTTTGATAAGACTGTGAAAACTATGATTATTACAAATTAAACAATCAGTTTTGTAACATTGAATAACAAAGCAGAACCTCTAACTTACTGACAAAGCAACCTGGGCCAGCATCAAAGGCACCAATCTTACCTCCAGTTCCCTCTTGCTGACAGTGCAATGTCTAGTCTAGGATTGATCCCCATGTCAACAGGCGCAAGCACTATCGCTGCTGGTTGTGGCATGGGGGAGGTGGTGGAATGTGAGGCCTGACACCTACTACTGCTAATTATTAAATTATTAGGGGATTTTCACAGTAACTTCATTGCAGTGTTAATGTAAGCCTACTTGTGACACTAATAAATAAACTTTAAACTTTAATTTAAACCCTGGCTCATTCTCAACATCAGACCAATTTGGCACACATTGTACCTCCACAGTCACTCCTGGGTGGATCATTATGGCTAAAGAGCTAGCACAGGCACAATGGGCTGAATGGCTTCAGTGCTCTGAACCTCTATAGTTTTGTAGTGTGGTATCGTACAGCCCGTGTGTGTCTCACTGTCAGCTCCTGTATAGGCGTCATACACAGTGGGTAAGTGGCATCACCAGTACAATAGGGGAGCTGTGCCCTCAGTGCCGGTGTCAGTGCCCACTCCCTGACATCACCAACATCACCTCCGATTTAAATAGCTCCCAGCTCTCCTTCCAACATACGTTTCCATGTTTAATTTTCACAATGTGCGCATTCTATTGAACAATAATCTCACCAATGTTTGATCAATGGTAAGCTGAAATTAATTCCACCCATAAGGCAGTTGTCCTGGTGAAACTCCGGATAAACACAGTAAGAGTTTTAACAACACCAGGTTAAAGTCCAACAGGTTTATTTGGTCGCAAATGCCATTAGCTTTTGGAGCGCTGCTCCTTCGTCAGATGGAGCTCCATCTGACGAAGGAGCAGCGCTCCGAAAGCTAATGGCATTTGCTACCAAATAAACCTGTTGGACTTTAATCTGGTGTTGTTAAAACTCTTACTGTGTTTACCCCAGTCCAACGCCGGCATCTCCACATCGAAACTCCGGATGTCAGGAACACCTTACGGTGACTGTTTCTCGGTAGTCTTTCAAAAATATTTCTTGTTGCTTTTGGAAAAACACACACCAGCCCCGAGTTCGCAGCTGGGAATGTTTAAGCTGAGCTTTGAACAGACACCATTCAGAGGCAGACAGGGTAGTATGTGGGCCAATTGGAAGCGTTGGTGCCAGCTCTCTGGTATGGGCACAAGGAGCAGGCTGCAAACCTCACTCCCTGAGCTGGACAGGAGAGGTACACACCCGGCTCCGAAACATTCCAAATTCTCCAATCTCATGCTGGCCATCCCTAGGATTGACTTCCCCAAGCTCTATCGTACTGTAACACTGAGATGGTGGCACATGGTGACATCACTGGGCTAATAAACCAGAGGTTCCAGCTAATGTTCTGATTTAAATCTCACCAAAACAGCCAGGGTAATTTAAATTCAGTTCATAAATCCGGAATTTAAAAAAGCTACTTTCAGTAATGGTGACCATGAAACCATTGTCGATTGTCGGAAAAACCCACCTGTTTCACTAATGCCCTTTAGGGAAGGAAATCTGCAGTCCTTACCCGGTCTGGCCTACATGTGACTCCAGAGCCACAGCCAATGTGGTTCACTCCCAACTGCCCTCTGGAATATCAAACTGCTACAGAGCCTACAACAAAGAATGAAACCGGACAGAGGACCTGGGGTGGACCTCGGCACTGGAAATAACAAAGAAAACCCAGTCCTGTCGATGCTGCAAAGTTCTGACTAACACCTGGAGTCTAGTGCGAAATTTGGGAGAGCTGTCTCCAGATTAGTTACGCAGCAGCCAGACATAGTCACAGTGACAGGAGCATAACTTTATAGACAATGTCGCAGACACCACCATCATCATCCCTGGCATACAGTCAGGAGGGAGCTGCCCTGGAACTCCTTAACATTGACTCTGGATTCCATGATGTCTCATGGGGTAAAACATGGCAAGGAAACCTCCTGTTGATTACCACCTACCGCACTCCCCTTCCGGCTGAAGGCACTGGATACTGCAAAGGCCCTGACAGCATTCCAGCAATAGTACTGAAGACGTGTGCTCCAGAACTTGTAACTCTCTTAGCCAAGCTCTTCCAGTACAGTTACAACACTGGCATCTACCCAACAATGTGGAAAATTGCCCAGGTATGTCCTGTACACAAAAAGCAGGACAAATCCAACCCGGCCAATTACCGCCCAATCAGGTCTACTCTCGATCATCAGTAAAGTGATGGAAGGGGTTATCAACACCGCTATCAAGCAGCACCTGCTCAGCAATAACCTGCTCAGTGATGCCCAGCTTGGGTTCCACCAGGGTCACTCGGCTCCTGACCTCATTACAGCCTTGGTTCAAACAGTCGGAAGAGTTGAATTCCAGAGGTGAGGTGAGAGTGACAGCCCTTGACAACAGTGCCGCATTCAACCAAGTGTGGCATCAAGGAGACCCAGCGAAACTAGATTCAATGTGTATAAGGGGGCAAACACTCCACTGGTTGGAGTCATACTTGGCACAAAGGAGGATGGTTGAAAGTCAATTGTCTCAGCTCCAGGATATTGCTCCAAGAGTCCCTCAGGGTAGCGTCCTAGGCCCAACAATCTTCAGCTGCTTTATCAATAACCTTCCCTCCGTCATAAGTTCAGAAGTGGGGATGTTCGCTGATGATTGCACAATGTTCAGCACCATTCGCGACTCCTCAGATACTGAAGCAGTTCATGTCTACATGCAGCAAGACGTAGACAACATCCAGCACTGGGCTGACAAGTGGCAAGTAACATTCACGCCACACAAGTGCCAGACAAGACCACCTCCAACAAGAGAGGATCTAACCATCATCCTTTGACATTCAATGGCATTACCAGCACTGAAGTCCCCACTGTCAACATCCTGGGGGTTATCACTGACCAGAAACTGAACTGCATTGGTCATATAAATACTGTGGCTACAAGAGCAGGTCAGAGACTGGGAATCCTGTCACCTCCTGACTCCCCAAAGCCTGTCCACAAGGCATAAGTCAGGAGTGTGATGGAATACTCCCCACTTGCCTGGATGAGTGAGGCTCCAACAACACTCAAGAAGCTCGAAACCATCCAGGACAAAGCAGCCCCGCTTGATTAGCCCCCCATCCACAAAAATTCACTCCGTCCACCATTGACATTCAGTAACAGCAGTGTGCACTATCTACAAGATACATGCAGAAATTCACCAAGGCTCCTTGGGCAGCACCTTCCAAACCCACAATCGCTGCCATCTGGAAGGAAAAGGGCAGCAGATACCTGGGAACACCACCACCTGGAAGTTCCCCTCAGAGTCACTCACCACTCTGACTTGGAGATATATCACTGTTCCTTCACTGTCGCTGGGTCAAAATCCTGGAACTCCCTCCCTAACAGCACTGTGGGCGTATCTACACTGCAGTGGTTCAAGAAGGTGGCTCACCATCACCCTCTCAAGGGAATTGGAATGGGCAATAAATGCTGTCCTAGCCAGTGACAGCCACAGCTCTTGTGCATACATGCACTGTATGTATATCTGAGCTCTCTGTTGCTGGGGTAGTGGATATGTGTGTGTAACACACCAGACAAAACTCGTGCAGCCAAATGTCATCTGCAACTGATGCTCGATTCGAGGGTAACATCTACTCAGGGTCTCGGGTTTCTGCTTTGGGTCCTAACGAGCCTGAACAGGCTGATTCTCAATCCATAAATCTGGGGGGGACACAGGGCGGGATGTCCCACGAGATGGCAGGGTCCAGAGTATAAGATTTGCTTCCTTTTCATTCCTTCTGTGCTGCCGCTCTGCCTCATCATTAAGATGTTGTGACTCAAAGCCCAGTGCAGCTCGATGGACAGGTTATTGTTATTTTGATGGATTGGCAGCAAGTTCCTCCCAATCATCAAGGTCAATGCTGCCATGCTTCACGGAGAGCTTCACAGTGTCTTAGCAATGTTTGTTTTTCTTTGTCCTCCTGGAACATTGACTATTTGAGAGTTGAGAGGACAGGAGCTGGTGGGGGAAATGGTTTTCACCCATTGGACACAGTGTCCAGTCCAGCAGAGTTGCTTCTGCAGGAGCTTTTCCTGAAGCTAGCCTCAGGGACTCTCTCTGCTGTGGTCTGCAGAAGGCTGAGCTGGCACCACTCATCGGGTGTTGGATCTCCTCATCAATGGTGGCCTTTTGAAAGAAGTGGCTGCCAGTGGGAAGTGCCCAATATATTCCAGATTCTCTCCATCAACGTATTAAGGAGGTGGATTATTGGGCTGACCAGGTGTGGGGTGATATGAATTATTTTTTTGGCAACATTAAAGGACCAGCAGAGATTCTTGCCCGCAGAAGTGAAGAGATCGAGATTGGCTTGTAAATCTGTTGCAGAGTGGCTAACTACACCGCAGTCATCGGCAGACTGTCAACCATATCTGTCTATGATGGTCAGTTTTGTTTTGGCACAGAGGCGACTGAGGTTAAAATGTTTTCCATCTGGCTGGTATTTAATACTCACAGCAGAGGGCAGTTGTCTTTGAGGTGAATGGCCATTATCAGATAGATTGTGAGTACCATGGGGGCTAGCACACAACCTTGCTTGACTCTGGTCTGGATTTTGAAGGTGTCAGTTTCTGATCTCCAACGCGAGTTGCAGTCACATCTTCATGAAGAAACGGTCGGATTGTGATGAAATTCTTGGACATCCAAATGTGTAATCCACACGGTCTTGTGATTTACTGAGTCAGATGCTTTACGCAGCTCAGTGAATGTAATGAAGAATTCCTAATGTTGTCTTCAACGTGTTTCTTAGATTTGTCTGGCACCAAAGACTATGATGTGGAGATGCCGGCGTTGGACTGGGGTAAACACAGTAAGGCAAATACAAAGACTATGTCAGAGATGCGTCTGGAAGATGTAAAGCCACACTGTTCTGGGAATATTTCCTCAGGCACAGGGAGTAGGAAATTCAGGAGAATGTGTGTCAGGATTTTCCCTGCTATGGACATGAGGGAAACACCTTGGGATTTTCCACAGCGTGATGTATCGCCCTCCGGGAAGATAGTTATACTGCTCACTTTCCTAAAATTGGGGAAAGGGGTGGGGCTCTTCCTCCTCCCAAATCCATGGGATGAGTGCATGAGGTCTTGATGTGAGCAAACCTCAGCTGGAATACTACTGGGGATGTTGGCTTTGCCATTTTCCACCCGTTTGATTGCTTTTTACAGCTGATCCACCATGGATTCTATCACAGGGGATGGAGCATAGCCTGGAGCTGCCTCTGTGGATCATTCATAAACATTCTTCCAGCATTGATGGATGATGCTGTCATTCTCAGGAGCAGAAATGTCATCCTGCGAGCAAAGGGCCTTTTGTCCATTTGACCGTGGTCTAATAGGTGATTTTAGAAGAATTATGCATGTCATCATAGTCAACACTCTGTTGGATTTCTTGGGCTCTCTCTCCTGCCATTGTCCCCTGGACTTGTCTTTAGACATTAGCCTCGAGCTGTTGGAATGTTGCCTTCTTGACTTGCGACCTTGGGTTGTTCTGTGAGACAATGAGGACTTCTCGTTTTTGTTCCTGGAGGTCACAAAGTTCAGCATCGTTCTCCAAACCTGCTGATGAGAACGTTCAAACCTAATGGTCAGGACACAGCTGACTCTTTCTGATTGGAATGTTCTGGAATGGAGTTGGTTGTGTGATAGGTCCTGAGCTGAGTTTGTTGAGTCAGGCTGCTTTAAGTCTGAAACATTGATCTTTTTCCTCTTGGGTCTTGCGATGTCTTGGTGCTGGCTAAATCACATCACCGATCGAACAAGTTGATAACCTACCCAGGAGGCATCAGTCCATCACATATCGAGTGATCACTTAGCTCTTTGACAATGACATAATTCCAGGAGTTGCCAATGTTTCAATCTAGGAAGTCTCCATGGTTTTGTATTTGTCCTTCTGGGGGGAAGAGGGCGTGTGTTATAATGAGGCTGTGCTGAGCACATTGCCAATGGGAGGACACCATTTACATTGGCTTTTCTCACCCCATTTTCCCCAGTGGTCCCTCTCCAAACATTGGAGTCACAGTCAATCCCAGCATTAAAGATCCCTCCAGAGGGATGAGCTTTTGTTCTTTTGTGATGGCAGTGAGGATTTCACCAAGGTCAGAATAGAACTTTTCCTTAACATCTTCATCAGAGTAGAGAGTCATGAGTCTGTGCTGAAGGTAGCATAGAATCATAGAAACCCTACAGTACAGATAGAGGCCATTCGGCCCATCGAGTCTGCACCGACCACAATTCCACCCAGGCCCTACCCCCATATCCCTACATATTTACCCACTAATCCCTCTAACCTACGCATCTCAGGACACCAAGGACAATTTTAGATTGGCCAGTCAACCTAACCCGCACATCTTTGGACTGTGGGAGGAAACCGGAGCACCCAGAGGAAACCCACGCAGACACGGGGAGAATGTGCAAACTCCACACAGACAGTGACCTGAGCCGGGAATCAAAGCCAGGTCCCTGGAGCTGTGAAGCAGCAGTGCTAACCACTGTGCTACCGTGCCGCATGTTGGTTCTTCTTTCTGAACAGTCACTTTTGAGATTCTCTACGTGTGTTCTAACATTCAAAGTTGCAAAATTTGAAGTTTTCTTCCTTTGACCACACAGATAAATGACCCCACAGGATGCCCCAGCCAGGAGAAAGTGGGACAGCCCATTTTTAGGGCACCTTTTCTCACCCTCTTCCCATCTGGGGTGAGCAGAGGGTATCTTGAAGAGCACTGCTTCATCACAGATGATGCTGCCCAAAGACATCTCTGTCCCAACGCAGGAGTCCAACAACCTCCAAGCATCTGTCACCTGAGTGCAGATTTTTGACTGGAGTCTCCCAGCTTCACTGTCCCCATGACCAATCCTCCATTGCCACACAATTTGACAGATGGACCCTGGTAGAGGCCTGTCCATGACTTTATTTAACATCGAGCAACGGTTCCCAACCTGTGGTCAATGAGGATAGTTCAGGTGATCTGTGAGAAAAATCCAATTACGTGTACCTCGCATGTATCATAATCGATGTTACATTATCATTCGCATTGGGATTAATTGGTCAAAATGTGTAAGGGTTATCACAGATGGGGTGTGTGTGATGTTAGGCTGACACAGTGGGGTTGTTACGTGTGGTAGAGCAGTGACTCTGCTAGCAATATCCATTGACTGCTGCATACAGCATTAGCTGTAAAGAAAATGCTGACTGATCTCATGATTGTTTTGTAGAAAGTGATTAAAACAGTTCCTTTTGTCCACTGAATTTCTGAATATTTACAGCTCCACGTGATGTGATGGACAGCGATCACCATCGATTAGCGAGGACCATTGGCTTTCTCGAGGATTGGTACTCGCATGTCTCAGAGTTGCATGATGACGTGAGAGTTCTTTTGCTTGACTCAAAGTTTGCATTCTCACAACGCTGCAGTGATTTTCAGTGGATTGCCAAATTAGCATCTACGGCAAATATTTTCAATCACTTAAATGATCTCAATCTGAGTCTTCAAGGAAAATCAGTGACAGTTTTTCATGTGCAGGACAGAATAAAAGCGATGATGAAGAAGATAGAGACGTGGGCCAAACAACTCGAGCAGTCAAATAACAATTCGTTTGCGAATCTCTCAGATATTTTGGCAGAAATGTAGCAAACAGTGTGAAACGTGACAGAGAGCACCTGCAAAGATTGAAAACACAGCTACGCGAGCACTTCCCTGTTCCCGCTACAAAGTTCCTGGATACAAAATCCCTTTGCGAGCTTGATGATGACATCCTCGCAAGCCTGACCTCAAGAGAGCAATGATGTGGAGATGCCGGCTACCATCGACACCGCAAACTGCCGGCTCCAAGTGGAGAGGATCTCCAAGAAGATCGCGCATATCGACACAGACATCAAGTTTCTACAAAGATGCAAGAAAGCAGACAAGATACCGAAAGGACTACGGATCACGAACCCACTCAGGTCAACCTATAACTCAAAAGAGCAAGACAGGTTTGTCTTTTGCAGACTGTACTGTGTTGTGATTGCTATTGCTAAAATGCTCCTCCATTTTGGACCAGGGAGCGGCGCGGGCTTGGAGGGCCGAAGGGCCTGTTCCTGTGCTGTATTGTTCTTTGTTCTTTGTTATTAAACACTTGTCTGGCTTCCTTCCCCAGAGCCAGATCCAGCACTGCACTATCCCTTGTTGGAGCTTCTATATATTGATACAAAAATCTCCTCTGCATACACATTAAGAAATCTGCTCCATCTAAACTCTTTACACTCTGACTATCTCAGTTTATGTTGGGGAAGTTGAAATCCCCGAGTATAATTACTGATTATTATTCTTATATACCTCTGTGAACTGTCTCCATATTTGCTTCGCTATTTCCCGCTGACTCTTTGGGGGGCCTGTAACACACTCCCAGTAAAACGCTGTGTGGAGCAGCAGGACATTGGAAGGGTGCTAAATGAATACTTCTCATTGATCTTCATTCAGGAAAAGGAGAACGTAGGGAAAAGGCCCAAAGTTTAACAGAGGAACTGGGGAGGTATTGGAGGATTTGACAGACTTAAAAATGGACAAATCCGGAGGACTGAATGAATTGCATCGCAGGCTGCTGTGGGAGGCTAAGCAGGAAATTGCAGAGGCTATGACCCTAATTCCTCTCTGGCCAGGGGGGGAAGTGCCAGAGGACTGGACAATGGTTAATGTGGTCCCACTTTTCAAGAAGGATGCTGGAGATGAACCAGGAAATTACAGACGGGTGAGTCTCATATCAGTGGTAGGGAAACTATTGGAAAAAATCCTAAAGGAGAGAATTAATCCCCACTTGGAAAGGCATGGGGGTTAATTAGGGATAGTCAGCATGGCTTTGTCAAAGGGAGGTCATGCCTCACAAATTCCTTGAAAATGTGATCGAGTGTGTGGATGAGGGAAGTGCAGTAGATTTAAAGTTTTCAAAGTTTAAAAGTTTATTTAGTGGTGTCACAAGTAGGCTTACATTAACATTGCAATGAAGTTAGAGTGAAAATCTCGTAATCGCCACACTCCAGTGTCTCTTCGGGTACACTGAGGGAGAATTTAGCATGGCCAACGCACCTAATCAGCACCATTTTTCGGACTGTGGGAGGAAATTGGAGCAACCGGAGAAAGTGTAGACTCTGCACAGACAGTGACCCAAGCTGGGAATTGAACCCGGGGCTGGTGGTGTGAGGCAACAGTGCCACCGTGTCACCGTGCCACCTTAGAACATAGAACATAGAACAGTACAGCACAGAACAGGCCCTTCGGCCCACGTTGTTGTGCCGAGCTTTGTCTGAAACCCAGATCAAGCTATTTCCTCCCTATCATCCCGAAGTGCTCCATGTGCCTATCCAATAGCTTCTTAAATGTTCCTAAGGTTTCTGACTCCACTATCACAGCAGGCAGTCCATTCCACACCCCAACCACTCTCTGAGTAAAAAACCTACCTCGGACATCCTTCCTATATATCCCACCATGAACCCTATAGTTATGCCCCCTAGTTACCACTCCATTCACTCGAGGAAATAGTCTTTGAACGTTCACTCTATCTATCCCCTTCTTCATCTTATAAACCTTGATCAAGTCTCCTCTCAACCTCCTCCGCTCCAAAGAGAAAAGCCCAAGTTCCCTCAACCTTTCGGGGGCGGCACGGTAGCACAGTGGTTAGCACTGCTGCTTCACAGCTCCAGGGACCTGAGTTCGATTCCCGGCTTGGGTCACTGGCTGTGTGGAGTTTGCACATTCTCCTCGTGTTTGCGTGGGTTTCCTCCGGGTGCTCCGGTTTCCTCCCACAGTCCAAAAATGTGCGGGTTAGGTTGATTGGCCGTGCTAAAAATTGCCCTTAGTGTCCTGAAATGCGTAGGTTAGCGGGATTAGTGGGTAAATATGTAAGGATATGGGGTAGGGCCTGGGTGGGATTGTGGTCGGTGCAGACTCGATGGGCCGAATGGCCTCTTTCTGTACTGTAGGGTTTCTATGTTTCCTCATAAGACCTACCCTCCAAACCAGACAGCATCCTGGTAAATCTCCTTTGCACTCTTTACAGTGTCTCCACATCCTTCTTATAGTGAGGTGACCAAAACTGCACACAATATTCCAAATGTGGTCTCACCAAGGTCCTGTACAGTTGCAGCATAACCCCACGGCTCTTAAATTCAAACCCCCTGTTAATGAACGCCAACACACTATAGGCCTTCTTCACGGCTCTATCCATTTGAGTGGCAACCTTCAGAGATCTATGGATATGAACCCCAAGATCTCTCTGTTCCTCCACATTCTTCAGAACCCTACCTTTGACCCTGTAATCCACATTTAAATTTGTCCTACCAAAATGAATCACCTCGCATTTGTCAGGGTTAAACTCCATTTGCCATTTTTCAGCCCAGCTCTGCATCCTATCTATATCTCTTTGCAGCCTACAACAGCCCTCCACCTCATCCACTACTCCACCAATCTTGGTGTCATCAGCAAATTTACTGATCCACCCTTCAGCCCCCTCCTCCAAGTCATTTATAAAAATGACAACTAGCAGAGGACCAAGCACTGATCCCTGTGGCACTCCGCTGGTAACCGGTTTCCAGTCCGAAAATTTTCCATCCACCACCACCCTCTGTCTTCTGTTAGATAGCCAGTTACCTATCCAATCGGCCAAACTTCCCTCTATCCCACACATCCTTACTTTCTTCATAAGCCGACCATGGGGGACTTTATCAAACGCCTTACTAAAATCCATGTATATGACATCAACTGCACTACCTTCATCTACATACTTAGTTACCTCCTCAAAAAATTCTATCAAATTTGTGAGGCAAGACTTGCCCTTCACAAATCCGTGCTGACTATCCCGGATTAAGCTGCATCTTTCTAAATGGTCGTAAATCCTATCCCTGAGGACCTTTTCCATCAACTTACCGACAACCGAAGTAAGACTAACTGGTCTATAATTACCAGGGTCATTTCTATTCCCTTTCTTAAACAGAGGAACCACATTCGCCACTCTCCAGTCCTCTGGCACCACCCCCGTGGACAGTGAGGACACAAAGATCAATGCCAAAGGCTCTGCTATCTCATCCCTTGCCTCCCAAAGACACCTTGATGCAATTTATATGGATTTCAGCAAAGTTTTTGACAAGGTTTCACATGGGAGACTGTTTGAAAAGGTTAAAGCACATGGAATTCAGGAAAACTTGGTGAGATGCATCAGAAACTGGCTTAATAATAGGATGTGGAGATGCCGGTGTTGGACTGGGGTAAACACAGTAAGAAGTCTCAACACCAGGTTAAAGTCCAGCAGGTTTATTTGGTAGCAAACCATTATTATTCCAATTATTATTCCAATCATTATTCTGTAAATTGAGTTTGTGTCTTTATATGCCCTGTTTGTGAACAGAATTCCCACTCACCTGACGAAGGAGCAGCGCTCCGAAAGCTAGCGGCTTTTGCTACCAAATAAACCTGTTGGACTTTAACCTGGTGTTGTGAGACTTCTTACTTCGTAATTGGACACAGAGGGTGGTGGTAGAAGGTTGTTTGAGTGACTGGAGACTGGTGTTCAGGGGTGTACCACAAGGTTCAGTACTGGCTCCTTATTGTTTGCTATATACAAAAATCATATCAATGATAATGTGGGGGAAATGATAAGCAAGTTTGTAGATGACACCAAGATTGGTAGGGTAGTTAATCGTAAAGAAGAAGGTGGTAGGTTACAGGAAGATGTAGATAGGTTGGTCAGATGGGCAGAGCAGTGACAGATGGTATTTAACCCTGATAAGTGTGAGGTGATGCACTTTGGAAAAAGTAACAAAACAAGGGAGTATTTAATGAATGGCAGGACACTAGGAAGTTCAGAGCAACAGAGGGACCTTGGTGTACTTATTCACAGATCCCTGAAGGCAGCAGAGCAGGTGAATAGCATAGTTAAGGCATATGGGACACTTGCTTTTATCAATCATTTGTGGTATAGGATATAAGAGCAAGGAGGTAATGTTGGAGTAGTACAGAATGTTGGTTAGGCCACAGCTGGGGTACTGTGTGCAGTTCTGGTCACCTCAGGATGTGATTGCACTGGAGGGGCTACAGAGGAGATCCACCAGGATGTTGCCTGGATTTGAGTATTTGAGCTATAATGAGAGACTGGATAGGCTTGGATTGTTTTCTCTGGAGCAGAGAAGGCTGAGGGGGGACATAAGATTATGAGGGGTATAGACAGGGTGAATAGGAAGCAGCTGTTCCCCTTAGTTGAGGGGTCAATCACGAGGGCGTATATTTTAGGATAAGGGGCAGGAGATTCAGAGGGGATTTGAGAAAACATTTTTTCACTCAGAGGGTGGTGGGAATCTGGAATGCGCTGCCTGGGCAGGTAGTGTTGGTCAGAAGCTGTACAACCTTTAAAAAGTATTTGGATGAGCACTTCAAATATCAAAACATTCAAGAATATGGGACAAGTGCTGGAAAATGGAATTAGCATGCCTATAGTGTTAGTTATTATTGGTGCAGGTTCGATGGGCCAAAGGACCTTTTCTGCACTGTATTGATCTATGACTCCCTCTCCCTCCCTCCTTCCGAGGATATCCCTCTGTCTATTCCTAACCAATGCCATCTTCTCTTTGTCACATTCTCCCTCTGAGTAAAGGATTTGTCGACATTTCCTACGGTCTCTCCAATCACTCTGTACTTTGCTCCGTGACTCAGTTGCTGACTTTCCACATTCCTCCTCCTCTCATTAAATACTGCACTGTCAAAACTACAAGAAACAAGCAGGGTAGTTGCCAGTTTTGCTGCGATATGTGCCGGGTTCAGGAGTGCCTCACTGATTAACAATCCTGGGTGTGAGTCAGGATGTTGTGGTTTCAGTGTCTACCTGTGAGAAATGAGCACAAAGTCCAGGCTAAAATTCAGCACACAGACTACACGACACATCAATCGCTGACTGATATTACAGCAAATGAAACTGCAGAATGTGACACATGGAAAAGGGATGTCAGGATTCCAGCCACTTGATCAGAGGTGAGCAGCTCTGGAGATCTGTTCCTGAGGGCACGATGGAGGGGAGCAGAGAGAGGGGTCAGCCTTGGTGGAACAGAACGCTGGATTTCACACAGGGTTCCACAAGAATCACACTGGTGTGAGGATGGTAGACACAGACAGGAGTGAGTTACCATGACAACAGCTTACCTGATAGGAGGAGTTACAAATAGGAGAGAACTCCAGTGAAGGACTGAGGGAGTGCCGCACTGTCAGAGGGTCAGTACTGAGGGAGTGCCGCACTGCCAGAGGGTCTGTGCTGAGGGAGTGCTGCACTGTCAGAGGGTCAGTACTGAGGGAGTGCCGCACTGTCAGAGGGTCAGTACTGAGGGAGTGCCGCACTGTCAGAGGGTCAGTGCTGAGGGAGTGCCGCACTGTCAGAGGGTCAGTACTGAGGGAGTCCCGCACTGTCAGAGGGTCAGTACTGAGGGAGTGTCGCACTGTCAGAGGGTCAGTACTGAGGGAGTGCTGCATTGTCAGAGGGTCAGTACTGAGGGAGTGCCGCACTGTCAGAGGGTCAGTGCTGAGGGAGTGCCGCACTGTCAGAGGGTCAGTACTGAGGGAGTCCCGCACTGTCAGAGGGTCAGTACTGAGGGAGTGCCGCACTGTCAGAGGGTCAGTACTGAGGGAGTGTCGCACTGTCAGAGGGTCAGTACTGAGGGAGTGTCGCACTGTCAGAGGGTCAGTACTAAGGGAGTGCCGCACTGTCAGAGGGTCAGTACTGAGGGAGTGCTGCACTGTCAGAGGGTCAGTACTGAGGGAGTGCCACACTGTCAGAGGGTCAGGACTGAGGGGAGGAAGGGGTGGGGATGGGGGCAGCACTGATTGGAGCTGGCGAGTTGCGCCTGATATTCTGGTCATTATCACATTGTTGTTTTCTGTGTGCAGTGTTTCTGATACGGAAACAATGACCACACTGAGTAAAGAATGACATTTGGACATGAGGTTATAAAAAATGCTACAAATGTACAGGTTAGTAATTTTCACACCAATCAGATTGCGGTGTCCCTGTGTGTACTTCAGGCATATTGACCCAGTTCTCACACGGCATTGGAATGAGGGCAGCAGATTCACCAGAATGGTTCCAGTGACGAGGACCTTCATTATACAGAAGGGAGTATTGTCCTGGGAGAGAAGGTTGAAAGGTGGTTTGATAGAGATATTCAAAACCATGAGGGCTCTGGACAGGGTGGATAGAGAGAAACTGTTCCCATTGGTGGAAGGATCACGAGGCAGAGGGCGCAGATTTAAGGTAATTGTTAAAAGAAGCAATGGGACCTTGAGGAGAAACATTTCTTTTTGCTGCAACTGGTTAGGGTCTGAAACTGCCTGACAGTGTGGTGGAGAAGGCGCTCACTGAGTTGCTCTTGCACAGGGCCAGCATAGAAACAAAGGGACGAATAGCCTCCTCCCATGCTGTAACCATTCTATGACTCTGTATTCCATCTATTTCAGTTTACATCGATAGATTGCAAACACATGGTGCAGTCACTAAACCAGGCTGAGAGCGAATAATCCTTACCACAGGTTGCAGTTCTCGCGATATGTAACCCCTGATGGATACTGGAGCCCATTCTTTGTACAACCTAGAAAAGAGAGAGAGACAATCAGCATAGGACTAAGACAGAGAGCACGAGAGAGGGAGCGAGGGAGAGCGAGGGGGAGTGAGGGAGAGTGAGGGAGAGTGAGAGAGAGCGCGAGAGCGAGGGAGAGCGAGAAGGAGAGTGAGAGAGCAAGAGAGAGAGAGGGAGCATGAGAGAGCGAGGGAGAGTCCGGGTTGGACACCCTCGAGGTGAGTTTGTCATTTGAGGCTCTCCCCAATGTGACCATAACCCCATCATGCCTCCACACACCTTGCTTCCAAATAAGACTGCCTGGGATCACGTACTGTATTGTGAATCTTCACCCGGTCTGGTGAACTGAAGTCAGGCCTCAGGATGCCGGTCACCTCTTCACTGCAGCTCACTAAACATCTGCCCCATTCATCGCAGCAAGACATCCATGCCATCACAACTGGGCTACCCACAGTGCGTTCCCCTGACTGCTCACCATTTTTAAGTGCTGGCATTCTGATAGAATTCAGTCCAAATCTCCAGCTCTCTTGCTGTACCCAGAGCAATCCAATCTCCAAATATTTCAGAACCGTTTCAAACTGAGACACACGCTTTCCACTGGCCTGTCCTGGGACTTGCAGCAGCAATTCACTCCAAATGTCCCTCAGTGAGGGGGCAGCCCCGAGTACCCTTCACCCGACTCCCAGCCCCGAGTACTCTTCACCCGACTCCCGCCCTGAGTACTCTTCACCCAACTCCCAGCCCCGAGTACTCTTCACCCGACTCCCAGCCCCGAGTACCCTTCACCCGACTCCCAGCCCCGAGTACTCTTCACCCGACTCCCAGCCCCGAGTACTCTTCACCCGACTCCCAGCCCCGAGTACTCTTCACCCGACTCCCAGCCCCGAGTACTCTTCACCCGACTCCCAGCCCCGAGTACTCTTCACCCGACTCCCAGCCCCGAGTACTCTTCACCCGACTCCCAGCCCCGAGTACTCTTCACCCGACTCCCAGCCCCGAGTGCTCTTCACCCGACTCCCAGCCCCGCGTACCCTTCACCCGACTCCCAGCCCCGAGTACTCTTCACCCGACTCCCAGCCCCGAGTACTCTTCACCCGACTCCCAGCCCCGAGTACTCTTCACCCGAGTCCCAGCCCCGAGTACTCTTCACCCGACTCCCAGCCCCGAGTACTCTTCACCCGACTCCCAGCCCCGAGTACTCTTCACCCGACTCCCAGCCCCGAGTACTCTTCACCCGACTCCCAGCCCCGAGTACTCTTCACCCGACTCCCAGCCCCGAGTACCCTTCACCCGACTCCCAGCCCCGAGTACTCTTCACCCGACTCCCAGCCCCGAGTACCCTTCACCCGACTCCCAGCCCCGAGTACTCTTCACCCGACTCCCAGCCCCGAGTACTCTTCACCCGACTCCCAGCCCCGAGTACCCTTCACCCGACTCCCAGCCCCGAGTACTCTTCACCCGACTCCCAGCCCCGAGTACCCTTCACCCGACTCCCAGCCCCGAGTACTCTTCACCCGACTCCCAGCCCCGAGTACTCGTCACCCGACTCCCAGCCCCGAGTACTCTTCAGCCGACTCCCAGCCCCGAGTACTCTTCACCCGACTCCCAGCCCCGAGTACCCTTCACCCGACTCCCAGCCCCGAGTACTCTTCACCCGACTCCCAGCCCCGAGTACTCTTCACCCGACTCCCAGACCCGAGTACCCTTCACCCGACTCCCAGCCCCGAGTACTCTTCACCCGACTCCCAGCCCCGAGTACTCTTCACCCGACTCCCAGCCCCGAGTACTCTTCACCCGACTCCCAAAGATTATGGAGCCAGGCGCCCAGTGAGATAATCGGAAGATATGTCACCCCAAAACCCCACTATTCCCCCGAAACAAACTCTATACAATCCCTTCCTGCTCATCAATACCCCTCCTTGAGAAATAGCCCTTTGATTTACTCAAAATCCTTCAGTCTCCCCCTTAGATAGTAAATACAGTCAGAGGCTTACAACATGGAAACAGGCCCTTCAGCCCAACTTGTCCATGCCACCCAGTTTTACCATGAAGCTGGTCCCAATTGGTCGCGTTTGGCCCTCTATACCAACCTTATCCATGTAACTGTCTAAATGCTTTTTAAAAGACAAAATTGCACCCACCTTAACTACTGCCTCTGGCAACTCGTTCCAGACACTCACCACCCTCTGTGTGAAAAAAGTGCCCATCTGGACCCTTTTGTATCTCTCCCCTCTCACTAGACTCCTCTACCATTGAGAAAACATGTTGACTATCTAGCTGATCTGTGCCCCTCATAATTTTAAAGACTTCTATAAAAACACCCCTAAGACTCCTACGCTCCAGGGAAAAAAGTCACAGTCTATCTAGCCTCTCCTTATTACTCAAACCATCAAGTCCCGGTAGCATCAGTGAGAGTCAGTGTGTGTGGAGCCCGTACCCCAGCGAGTGTCAGTGTGTGTGGAACCCGCACCCCAGTGAGAATCAGTGTGTGTGGGGCAAGTACCCGAGTGAGAATCAGTGTGTGTGGAGCCCGTACCCCAGTGAGAATCAGTGTGTGTGGGGCAAGTACCCCAGTGAGAGTCAGTGTGTGTGGAACCTGTACCCCAGTGAGAGTCAGTGTGTGTGGAGCCCGTACCCCAGTGAGAGTCAGTGTGTGTGGAACAAGTACCCCAGTGAGTGTCAGTGTGTGTGGGACCTGTACCGCAGTGAGAGTCAGTGTGTGGAACCCGTACCCCAGTGAGTGTCAGAGTGTGTGGAACCCGTACCCCAGTGAGTGTCAGTGTGTGTGGAACCTGTACCCCAGTGAGAGTCAGTGTGTGTGGAACCCGTACCCGAGTGAGAGTCAGTGTGTGGAACCCGTACCCCAGTGAGAGTCAGTGTGTGTGGAACCCGTACCCCAGTGAGAGTCAGTGTGTGTGGAACCCGTACCCCAGTGAGTGTCAGTGTGTGTGGGACCCGTACCCAGTGAGAGTCAGTGTGTGTGGGACCCATACCTCAGTGAGAGTCAGTGTGTGTGACACCCGTACCCCAGTGAGAGTCAGTGTGTGTGTGGAACCCATACCCCAGTGAGAGTCAGTGTGTGTGGAACCCGTACCCCAGTGAGAGTCAGTGTGTGTGGAACCCGCACCCCAGTGAGAGTCAGTGTGTGTGGGACCCGTACCCCAGTGAGAGTCAGTGTGTGTGGAACCCATACCCCAGTGAGAGTCAGTGTGTGTGGAACCCGTACCCCAGTGAGAGTCAGTGTGTGTGGAACACGCGCCCCAGTGAGAGTCAGTGTGTGTGGGACCCGTATCCCGGTGAGAGTCAGTGTGTGTGGGGCATGTACCCCAGCGAGAGTCAGTGTGTGTGGAACCCGCACCCCAGTGAGAGTCAGTGTGTGTGGAACACGCGCCCCAGTGAGAGTCAGTGTGTGTGGGACCCGTACCCCAGTGAGAGTCAGTGTGTGTGGAACCCGTACCCCAGCGAGTGTCAGTGTGTGTGGAACAAGTACCCCAGTGAGAGTCAGTGTGTGTGGGACCCGTACCCCAGTGAGTGTCAGTGTGTGTGGAACCCGTACCCCAGTGAGTGTCAGAGTGTGTGGAACCCGTACCCCAGTGAGTGTCAGTGTGTGTGGAACCTGTACCCCAGTGAGAGTCAGTGTGTGTGGGACCCGTACCCCAGTGAGTGTCAGTGTGTGAGAAACCCGTACCCCAGTGAGTGTCACTGTGTGTGGAACCCGTACCCCAGTGAGAGTCAGTGTGTGTGGGGCATGTACTCCAGCGAGAGTCAGTGTGTGTGGGACCCGTACCCCAGTGAGAGTCAGTGTGTGTGGGACCCGTACCCCAGTGAGAGTCAGTGTGTGTGGAACCCGTACCCCAGTGAGAGTCAGTGTGTGTGGGACCCGTACCCCAGTGAGAGTCAGTGTGTGTGGAACAAGTACCCCAGTGAGAGTCAGTGTGTGTGGGACCCGTACCCCAGTGAGTGTCAGTGTGTGTGGAACCCGTACCCCAGTGAGTGTCAGAGTGTGTGGAACCCGTACCCCAGTGAGTGTCAGTGTGTGTGGAACCTGTACCCCAGTGAGAGTCAGTGTGTGTGGGACCCGTACCCCAGTGAGTGTCAGTGTGTGTGAAACCCGTACCCCAGTGAGTGTCACTGTGTGTGGAACCCGTACCCCAGTGAGAGTCAGTGTGTGTGGGGCATGTACTCCAGCGAGAGTCAGTGTGTGTGGGACCCGTACCCCAGTGAGAGTCAGTGTGTGTGGAACCCGTACCCCAGTGAGAGTCAGTGTGTGTGGGACCCGTACCCCAGTGAGAGTCAGTGTGTGTGGAACCCGTACCCCAGCGAGTGTCAGTGTGTGTGGAACCCGTACCCCAGTGAGTGTCAGTGTGTGTGGAACCCGTACCCCAGTGAGTGTCAGAGTGTGGAACCCGTACCCCAGTGAGAGTCAGTGTGTGTGGCACCCGTACCCCAGTGAGTGTCAGTGTGTGTAGAACCACACCCCAGTGAGAGTCAGTGTCTGTGGGACCCGTACCCCAGTGAGAGTCAGTATGTGTGTGGCAAGTACCCCAGTGAGAGTCAGTGTGTGTGGAACCTGTACCCCAGTGAGAGTCAGTGTGTGTGGGACCCGTACCCCAGTGAGTGTCAGTGTGTGTGGAACCCGTACCCCAGTGAGTGTCACTGTGTGTGGAACCCGTACCCCAGTGAGAGTCAGTGTGTGTGGGGCATGTACTCCAGCGAGAGTCAGTGTGTGTGGGACCCGTACCCCAGTGAGAGTCAGTGTGTGTGGAACCCGTACCCCAGTGAGAATCAGTGTGTGTGGGACCCGTACCCCAGTGAGAGTCAGTGTGTGTGGAACCCGTACCCCAGCGAGTGTCAGCGTGTGTGGAACAAGTACCCCAGTGAGAGTCAGTGTGTGTGGGACCCGTACCCCAGTGAGTGTCAGTGTGTGTGGAACCCGTACCCCAGTGAGTGTCAGTGTGTGTGGAACCCATATCCCAGTGAGTATCAGTGTGTGTGGGACCCGCACCCCAGTGAGAGTCAGTGTGTGGGACCCGTACCTCAGTGAGAGTCAGTGTGTGTGAGACCCGCACCCCAATGAGAGTCAGTGTGTGTGGAACCCGTACCCCAGTGAGAGTCAGTGTGTGTGGGACCCATATCCCAGTGAGAGTCAGTGTGTGTGGAACCCGTACCCCAGTGAGAGTCAGTGTGTGGAACCCGTACCCCAGTGAGAGTCAGTGTGTGTGGAACCCGTACCCCAGTGAGAGTCAGTGTGTGGAACCCGTACCCCAGTGAGAGTCAGTGTGTGTGGGACCCGTACCCCAGTGAGAGTCAGTGTGTGTGGAACCCGTACCCCAGTGAGAGTCAGTGTGTGTGGAACCCGCACCCCAGTGAGAGTCAGTGTGTGTGGAACACGCGCCCCAGTGAGAGTCAGTGTGTGTGGAACCCGCACCCCAGTGAGAGTCAGTGTGTGTGGAACCCGTACCCCAGTGAGAGTCAGTGTGTGTGGAACCAGCACCCCAGTTAGAGTCAGTGTGTGTGGAACCCGTACCCCAGCGAGAGTCAGTGTGTGTGGAACCCGTACCCCAGTGAGAGTCAGTGTGTGTGGAACCCGTACCCCAGTGAGTGTCAGTGTGTGTGGAACCACACCCCAGTGAGAGTCAGTGTCTGTGGGACCCGTACCCCAGTGAGAGTCAGTATGTGTGTGGCAAGTACCCCAGTGAGAGTCAGTGTGTGTGGAACCCGTACCCCAGCGAGAGTCAGTGTGTGTGGAACACGCGCCCCAGTGAGAGTCAGTGTGTGTGGGACCCGCATCCCAGTGAGAGTCAGTGTGTGTGGAACCCGCACCCCAGTGAGAGTCAGTGTGTGTGGAACCCGCACCCCAGTGAGTGTCAGTGTGTGTGGAACCCGCACCCCAGTGAGAGTCAGTGTGTGTGGAACCCGTACCCCAGCGAGTGTCAGTGTGTGTGGAACCCGCACCCCAGTGAGAGTCAGTGTGTGTGGAACCCGCACCCCAGTGAGAGTCAGTGTGTGTGGAACCCGTACCCCAGTGAGAGTCAGTGTGTGTGGAACCAGCACCCCAGTTAGAGTCAGTGTGTGTGGAACCCGTACCCCAGCGAGAGTCAGTGTGTGTGGAACCCGTACCCCAGTGAGAGTCAGTGTGTGGAACCCGTACCCCAGTGAGAGTCAGTGTGTGTGGAACCCGTACCCCAGTGAGAGTCAGTGTGTGGAACCCGTACCCCAGTGAGAGTCAGTGTGTGTGGAACCCGTACCCCAGTGAGTGTCAGTGTGTGTGGAACCACACCCCAGTGAGAGTCAGTGTGTGTGGAACCCGTACCCCAGTGAGAGTCAGTGTGTGTGTGGCAAGTACCCCAGTGAGAGTCAGTGTGTGTGGAACCCGTACCCCAGCGAGAGTCAGTGTGTGTGGAACCCGTACCCCAGTGAGAGTCAGTGTGTGTGGAACACGCGCCCCAGTGAGAGTCAGTGTGTGTGGAACACGCGCCCCAGTGAGATTCAGTGTGTGTGGAACACGTACCCCAGCGAGAGTCAGTGTGTGTGGGACCCGTACCCCAGTGAGAGTCAGTGTGTGTGGAACCCGTACCCCAGTGAGAGTCAGTGTGTGTGGAACCCGCACCCCAGTGAGAGTCAGTGTGTGTGGAACCCGTACCCCAGCGAGAGTCAGTGTGTGTGGAACCCGTACCCCAGCGAGAGTCAGTGTGTGTGGAACCCGTACCCCAGTGAGAGTCAGTGTGTGTGGAACCCGTACCCCAGTGAGAGTCAGTGTGTGGAACCCGTACCCCAGTGAGAGTCAGTGTGTGTGGAACCCGCACCCCAGTGAGTGTCAGTGTGTGTGGAACCACACCCCAGTGAGAGTCAGTGTCTGTGGGACCCGTACCCCAGTGAGAGTCAGTATGTGTGTGGCAAGTACCCCAGTGAGAGTCAGTGTGTGTGGAACCCGTACCCCAGCGAGAGTCAGTGTGTGTGGAACACGCGCCCCAGTGAGAGTCAGTGTGTGTGGAACACGCGCCCCAGTGAGAGTCAGTGTGTGTGGAACACGCGCCCCAGTGAGATTCAGTGTGTGTGGAACACGCGCCCCAGTGAGATTCAGTGTGTGTGGAACACGCGCCCCAGTGAGAGTCAGTGTGTGTGGGACCCGTACCCCAGTGAGTGTCAGTGTGTGTGGAACCCGTACCCCAGTGAGTGTCAGAGTGTGTGGAACCCGTACCCCAGTGAGAGTCAGTGTGTGTGGAACCCGTACCCCAGCGAGTGTCAGTGTGTGTGGAACCCGTACCCCAGTGAGAGTCAGTGTGTGTGGAACCCGCACCCCAGTGAGTGTCAGAAGCTACAAGTCTCGAGAGAAGAATATCACATTCCTATTTAAGTGTGTCAGAGTAAATTTCATTCCTTAGTCCACTTATCTTCACATTTCAATGGGACTAAACAGCCGAGGTTAATTGGGACAGACATCTTGAGGTAATTCTGGCAGTATTCATTCTCAGTAATCTTCAGTGTGTGATGATTTGAAGGAATGCGATTGAGTTTGTAACCTCATTAAATGGCTGGCAGTGTTATAATATTTCCTTTGCATGGAGTATAATGTGGAGGACACCTTGCTAATCCTAGAGGAATGCCCTCTGCAATCTCAGGTATGCAACCTCCCCCCTTACAGCTCTATTGCAAGGTGTCTGCTCCCTCTCAACAGCCTGGAATCCTCAGCATTGACCCATCAAAAATCTCCCTTCAATCTGACTTTTCCTTTAAAGGGGGAAGTGAGAGCAGGCAATTGAGTCGAATGATCAGCCATGATCATATTAAGACCATAAGATATAGGAGCAGAATTGGGCCATTCGGTCCATTGAGTCTGCTCCGCCATTCAACCATGGCTGATATCATTCTTAGCCCCATTCTCCTATCTTCTCCCCATAACCCTTGATCCCCTAATTGATCAAGAACCTACCTATCTCTGTCTTAAAGACACTCAATGACCTGGCCTCCACAGTCCTCTGTGGCAATGCATTCCACAGATTCATCACTCTGGCTGAAAAGATTCCTCCTCATCTCAGTTTTAAAGGAGCGTCTCTTCACTCTGAGACTGTGCCCTCGAGTTCTAGTCTCTCCCACTAGTAGAAACATCCTCTCCACGTCCACATCTGGGCCTCTCAGTATTCTGTGAGTTTCAATTAGATCCTCCCTCATCCTTCTAAACTCCATCGAGTACAGATCCAGAATCCTCAAGCGCTCCTCATATGACAAACCCTTCATTCCTGGCATCATTCTTGTGAACCTCCTCTGGACCCCCTCCAAGGCCAGCACATCCTTCCTTTAAGTATGGGACCCAAAACTGTTCACAATATTCCAAATGGGGTCTGACCAGAGCCTTATAAAGCCTCAGCAATACATCCCTGCTCTTATATTCTAGCCCTCTAGAAATGAATGTTAACATTGAACTTGCCTTCCTAACTGCCAACTGAACCTGCACGTTAACCTCAAGGTAATCTTGAACCAGGACTCCCAAGTCCCTTTGCGCTTCAGATTTCCAAAGCCTTTTCCCAGTTAGAAAATAGTCTATGCCTCTATTCTTCCTACCAATGTCCATAACCTCACACGTTCCCACATTGTATTCCACCTGCCACTTCTTTGCTCACTTTCCTAGCCTGTCCAAGTCAATCTGCAGCCTCATTTTGAATGGTGAAGCAGGCTCGAAGGACTGAATGGCCGATACTTGTTCCTATTTTCTATGTTTCTATGCACACCCCCACAGTGACTGCCCCTCCCCACACAGACCACCCCCCACCAAACAGACTGTCCCTCCCCCAGAATGACTGCCTCCTCCCCACACAGATCACCCCCCACTACCCCACACAGACTGTCCCTCCCCCAGAGTGACTGCCTCCTCCCCACACAGACCACCTGTGGTAAACCACTGTTAAGCTTATTGCCTGTGTGTGCGTGACATGCCTGGGCATGCCCCTGCTGGCCCTGCCTGAGACTCCTCCCCCCCTGTTCCAGGTATAAAGGTGACTGCCCCCCACCCCCCTGCCTCAGTCTCGGGACCAGTTCATCAGCATGGGTGTGCTCCAAGTCTTTTGCGAATAAAAGCCTATTTGTTCTTGCATACAAACTAGTCTTTGCTTGATTGATAGTGCATCAATTTTATTCGCAAAAAGTTTTGGGATGGAGCAGATAAACTCGATAGATTAGAATTGGATCCTCAAGCCGTAGGAGCCTCTAACAGCTTTGATCACTGTTTGCGATGTTTCAAAACTTTCCTCACCGGCTCCGCCTCCGTCATCCGGACCGAAACCAACAAGCTCCACGTGCTCCACACCCGGGTAAGCGATCAAGTATTCTCGATGATTAGAGACGCTGAAACTTACGAGGATGCGATCGAACTTTTAAAAGGCCAGTACAACAAACAGACTAATGTAATCTACGCCAGACATCTTCTGGCTACTCGCAGACAACAGCCAGGAGAATCGGGCGCCCAATTCCTGCGTGTGTTGCGAGCACTTGGCAGGGCCTGCAACTGCAAGGCCGTAACAGCCGCCCAAAACACTGAGGACTTAATCAGAGATGCCTATGTCACGGGTATCAGGTCAAACTATATCCGACAACGATTGCTGGAACAGGGTGGGCTGGACCTACAAAAGACTGTAGCGCTTGCCGACTCGTTAGAGGTGGCCTTCCGTAATCTCGAGGCCTACACCCCCGACCACGGGGGCGCATCGTGGACGCCGCAGTTGCCGCCACCTCTGTACTCGGGAGGGCCGCAGGCCTACGCCACGCCACGTCCCACCAATGACCTGACCGCTGCGGCAGTCTCTGGAGGCCCGAAGTGCTACTTCTGCAGCCTGGGGAAGCACTCCCGACAACGCTGCCCGGTGAAGGATGCGATCTGCTCCGGGTGTGGAAAGAAGGGCCATTGACGGGTGGATCAGTAAATTTGCTGATGACACCAAGATTGGTGGAGTAGTGGATGAGGTGGAGGGCTGTTGTAGGCTGCAAAGAGACATAGATAGGATGCAAAGCTGGGCTGAAAAATGGCAAATGGAGTTTAACCCTGATAAATGTGAGGTGATTCATTTTGGTAGGACTAATTTAAATGTGGATTACAGGGTCAAAGGTAGGGTTCTGAAGACTGTGGAGGAACAGAGAGATCTTGGGGTCCATATCCACAGATCTCTAAAGGTTGCCACTCAAGTGGATAGATCTGTGAAGAAGGCATATAGTGTGTTAGCTTTTATTAACAGGGGGTTGGAGTTTAAGAGCCGTGGGGTTATGCTGCAACTGTATAGGACCTTAGTGAGACCACATTTGGAATATTGTGTGCAGTTCTGGTCACCTCACTATAAGAAGGATGTGGAAGCGCTGGAAAGAGTGCAGAGGAGATTTACCAGGATGCTGCCTGGTTTGGAGGGTAGGTCTTATGAGGAAAGGTTGAGGGAGCTAGGGCTGTTCTCTCTGGAGCGGAGGAGGTTGAGGGGAGACTTAATAGAGGTTTATAAAATGATGAAGGGGATAGATAGAGTGAACGTTCAAAGACTATTTCCTCGGGTGAATGGAGCTATTACAAGGGGGCATAACTATAGGGTTCGTGGTGGGAGATATAGGAAGGATATCAGAGGTAGGTTCTTTACGCAGAGAGTTGTTGGGGTGTGGAATGGACTGCCTGCAGTGATAGTGGAGTCAGAAACTTTAGGAACATTTAAGCGGTTATTGGATAGGCACATGGAGCACACCAGGATGATAGGGAGTGGGACAGCTTGATCTTGGTTTCAGATAAAGCTCGGCACAACATCGTGGGCCGAAGGGCCTGTTCTGTGCTGTACTGTTCTATGTTCTATGATGCGAAGGTATGCAGGGCGCCACTACTTAGCTGGTAAACGATTCCCCCTACTCACGGACCAACGGTCAGTTGCATTCATGTTTAATAACACGCAGCGGGGCAAGATCAAAAATGATAGAATATTGAGGTGGAGAATCGAGCTTTCCACCAACAATTGCGACATCTTATACCGGCCCGGGAAGCTCAATGAGCCCCCAGACGCCCTGTCCCAGGGAATATGTGCCAGTGCACAAATAGACCAATTGCAGACTCTCCACAACGACCTCTGCCACCCGGGCGTCACCAGGTTTTTTTCACTTCATTAAAGCCCGTAACCTGCCCTACTCCATTGAGGAAGTCAGGTCTATAACCAGGCACTGCCAGGTCTGCGCAGAGTGCAAGCTGCACTTCTATCGGCCAGACAGAGCACATCTCAAAGGCCACCCGCCCTTTCGAACGCCTAAGCGTCGACTTCAAAGGCCCCCTCCCCTTTTCTGACCGCAACATATACTTCCTCAACGTCATTTTCGAATATTCACGTTTCCCCTTCGCTATTCCCTGCCCGGATATGACCTCGGCCACGGTCGTCAGGGCCCTGCACAGCCTCTTCACCCTGTTCGGTTTCCCTAGCTATATCCATAGCGACCAGGGATCCTCCTTTATGAGTGATGAGCTGCGACAGTACCTGCTCTCCAAAGGCATAGCCTCGAGTAGGACCACCAGCTACAACCCCAGGGGGAACGGACAGGTAGAGAGGGAGAACGCGACAGTCTGGAAGGCCGTTTTACTAGCTCTGAGGTCTAAAGGTCTTCCAGTCACCCGCTGGCAAGAGATCTGATGCATTACACTCGATTAGATCACTCCTTTGCACAGCTACCAATGCTACTCCTCATGAAAGAATGTTTGTTTTCCCCAGGAAGTCCTCCTCGGGGATCTCACTACCGTAGTGGCTGACGTCTCCAGGCCCTGTCCTTCTCCGGAAGCACGTGAGGACCCATAAGTCCGACCCCCTAGTCGAAAGGGTCCAGCTCCTCCATGCCAACCCCCAATACGCCTATGTGGTGTACCCCGATGGGCGGGAGGACACGGTCTCCATTAGAGACCTGGCACCCGCAGGTGCCCAGGGACCACGACGACCCACAACCCCACACCCCCAACCCCCGTATACAGCACGCCTGAGCCCCAGGGGCCACCACCACGCACCCGACAATCGGAAGGGACGACAGACAACTCGAGCGACTACGGCCTGGCGCCTGAACCAACACCGCAGCCACCGGAACCGACACCACAGCCGGCACTACGGCGGTCGCAGCGGCAGATCAAGCCCCCAGAGAGACTGAATTTGTAAATTTGTAATTCTGTAAATATTCTTCCACCCACCTTACCCCCGCCGGACTCTTTTTTAAAAGCAGGGGGTGAATGTGGTAAAGCACTGTTAAGCTTATTGCCTGTGTGTGTGTGTGAGACATGCCTGGGCATGCCCCTGCTGTCCCTGCCTGAGACTCCTCCCCCCCTGGTCCAGGTATAAAGGTGACTGCTCCCCACCCCCCTGCCTCAGTCTCTGGACCAGTTCATCGGCATGGGTGTGCTCTAAGTCTTTGGCGAATAAAAGCCTATTTGTTCTTGCATACAAACTAGTCTTTGGTTAATTGATAGTGCATCACCACCCCCCACAGACTGTCCCTCCCCCAGAGTGACTGCCTTCTCCCCACACAGACCACCCCCCACAGACTGTCCCTCCCCCAGAGTGACTGCCCCACCCCACACACACTGTGTGAGTCTGTGATTGTGTGTGTGTGAAGATATCAGCATTCAAGATCCTACACTTTACAAAGACATTCCAGCTGGAAATGAGTAAAGATATCATTTCAAATGCTCAGAAAATCCCAAATGGGTGATTTTGTAAACAGGATTTCTCAATTGTTGGCAGCGAGCTGGGTCCAACATTGAAAGGCTAAAGGGTAATTAGAGTGAGAATGTACAAAGTTGGAAGTGAAACTCTTAATTTGGATTGGAGTCTTTCCACGGGCGGTTAGATGATAAAAGATCACCTGAACATTGTTTTGGGAACTGGGATCAGAGTGCAATGTGGCTCATTCCTTGCACAGCTGACCTTTCCCCTCAGCGTGCCAGGGTTTAAACCGGGGATTGATTCCTGCCCCATTGGGAATCCGGAATGGGATCTTCCTCTGCTCCAGGCCTTGGTGTCTCTCTGACCTTTGTCCCAACGTATGGACGTCCTGCCGACTGGGGTCACAGCCCATTGAAGGTGGCAGAATGCTGGATTCCAGTGCCCAGCTGCTGCCTCCCTAGTCATAGAATCATAGAAACCCTACAGCACAGAAAGAGGCCATTCGGCCCATCGAGTCTGCACGACCACAATCCTACCCAGGCCCTACCCCCATACCCCTACATATTTTACCCACTAATCCCTCTAACCTACGCATCTCAGGACACTAAGGGGCAATTTTAGCATGGCCAATCAACCTAACCCACACATCTTTGGACTGTGGGAGGAAACCGGAGCACCCGGAGGAAACCCACGCAGACACGAGGAGAATGTGCAAACTCCACACAGACAGTGACCCAAGCCGGGAATCGAACCCAGGTCCCTGGAGCTGTGAAGCAGCAGTGCTAACCACTGTGCTACCGTGCCGCGCTGGTCAGTGCCAGTTTACTGTGCCAATGTCGGTCGGGATCCGTCCAGGATACATGCTCATCCTGTGTCAGCCATGATGCCAGACAGGATGGAGAGTATGGGGGAAGAAGGGGGAAATATTTCAACAGCTTTCCCCGGGCTTGACTTTCCCTTTGAACAGAATCAGTTTTCTTTTTCTCTGTTGTGGCTCTGCAGCAGGATAGGAAATTCTATTTGAATGTATTTTAGTTTGGACATTTCTCCTCTCTGTTTACCCCCACCCCCTCAGAGAAAGATCCTTGTTGCACACACCGGTAATGGGTGAGGGTCTGGCCTGCGATTGCTTCCACCACCCTCCCCTAACCACAAGATATCATTGTTGGGTAGTGAGCAGAAGCAAAATTAATTAATATTTAACCATTTAACCATTTGCAATGTGTAAGCTAGCGATACGATGTGTATGTGACAGAAAAGCTGATTGTCTCTCCATTCATACCGTCAAAACTGGGAATATTTGTTAGACCTTGCCTAATTTATCAGACCTGAAACACAGTGCCAGCGCAATCACAGTGCCAGCGCGCTCACAGTGCCAGCGCGCTCACAGTGCCAGCGCGCTCACAGTGCCAGTGCGCTCACAGTGCCAGCGCGCTCACAGTGCCAGCGCGCTCACAGTGCCAGCGCGCTCACAGTGTCAGTGCGCTCACAGTGCTAGTGCGCTCACAGTGCCAGCATGCTCACAGTGCCAGCGCGCTCACAGTGCCAGCGCGCTCACAGTGCCAGTGCGCTCACAGTGCCAGCGCGCTCACAGTGCCAGCACGATCACAGTGTCAGTGCGTTCACAGTGCCAGTGCGCTCACAGTGCCAGCGCGCTCACAGTGCCAGCGCGCTCACAGTGCCAGTGCGCTCACAGTGCCAGCGCGCTCACAGTGCCAGCGCGCTCACAGTGTCAGTGCGCTCACAGTGCCAGTGCGCTCACAGTGCCAGCGCGCTCAGTGCCAGCGCGCTCAGTGCCAGCGCGCTCACAGTGCCAGCGCGCTCAGTGCCAGCGCGCTCACAGTGCCAGCGCGCTCAGTGCCAGCGCGCTCACAGTGCCAGTGCGCTCACAGTGCCAGCGCGCTCACAGTGCCAGTGCGCTCACAGTGCCAGCACGCTCACAGTGCCAGCGCGCTCACAGTGCCAGTGCGCTCACAGTGCCAGCACGATCACAGTGCCAGTGCGCTCACAGTGCCAGTGCGCTCACAGTGCCAGCACGCTCACAGTGCCAGTGCGCTCACAGTGCCAGCGCGCTCACAGTGCCAGCACGCTCACAGTGCCAGTGCGCTCACAGTGTCAGCACGATCACAGTGCCAGCACGCTCACAGTGCCAGTGCGCTCACAGTGCCAGTGCGCTCACAGTGTCAGCACGATCACAGTGCCAGCACGCTCACAGTGTCAGTGCGCTCACAGTGCCAGTGCGCTCACAGTGCCAGCGCGCTCACAGTGCCAGCGCGCTCACAGTGCCAGTGCGCTCACAGTGCCAGCGCGCTCACAGTGCCAGCGCGCTCACAGTGCCAGTGCGCTCACAGTGTCAGTGCGCTCACAGTGCCAGTGCGCTCACAGTGCCAGCGCGCTCACAGTGCCAGCGCGCTCACAGTGCCAGCGCGCACAGTGCCAGCGCGCTCACAGTGCCAGCGCGCTCACAGTGCCAGCGCGCTCACAGTGCCAGCGCGCTCACAGTGCCAGCGCGCTCACAGTGCCAGCGCGCTCACAGTGCCAGCGCGCTCAGTGCCAGCGCGCTCAGTGCCAGCGCGCTCACAGTGCCAGCGCGCTCAGTGCCAGCGCGCTCACAGTGCCAGCGCGCTCAGTGCCAGCGCGCTCACAATGCCAGTGCGCTCACAGTGCCAGTGCGCTCACAGTGCCAGCGCGCTCACAGTGCCAGTGCGCTCACAGTGCCAGTGCGCTCACAGTGCCAGCACGATCACAGTGCCAGTGCGCTCACAGTGCCAGTGCGCTCACAGTGCCAGCACGCTCACAGTGCCAGTGCGCTCACAGTGCCAGCGCGCTCACAGTGCCAGTGCGCTCACAGTGCCAGTGCGCTCACAGTGTCAGCACGATCACAGTGCCAGTGCGCTCACAGTGCCAGTGCGCTCACAGTGTCAGCACGATCACAGTGCCAGCACGCTCACAGTGCCAGTGCGCTCACTGTGCCAGCATGATCACAGTGCCAGTGCGCTCACAGTGCCAGCGCGCTCACAGTGCCAGCACGCTCACAGTGCCAGCGCGATCACAGTGTCAGCGCGATCACAGTGTCAGTGCGCTCAGTGTCAGTACGCTCACAGTGCCAGCGCGCTCACAGTGCCAGCGTGCTCACAGTGCCAGTGCGCTCACAGTGCCAGTGCGCTCACAGTGCCAGTGCGCTCACAGTGCCAGCGTGATCACAGTGCCAGTGCGCTCACAGTGCCAGCGCGCTCACAGTGCCAGCGCGCTCACAGTGCCAGCGCGCTCACAGTGTCAGCGTGATCACAGTGCCAGCGCGCTCACAGTGTCAGTGCGCTCACAGTGCCAGCGCGCTCACAGTGCCAGTGCGCTCACAGTGCCAGCGTGATCACAGTGCCAGTGCGCTCACAGTGCCAGTGCGCTCACAGTGCCAGCGTGATCACAGTGCGCTCACAGTGTCAGCGCGATCACAGTGCCAGCGCGATCACAGTGCCAGCGCGATCACAGTGTCAGCGCGATCACAGTGCCAGCACGCTCACAGTGCCAGCACGCTCACAGTGCCAGCGCGATCACAGTGCCAGCGCGCTCACAGTGCCAGCGCACTCACAGTGCCAGCGCGATCACAGTGCCAGCACGCTCACAGTGCCAGCGCGATCACAGTGCCAGCACGCTCACAGTGCCAGTGCAGACATTCAACACGTCAATGCAGTTAAAAATCTAATTGTTTAGAGCGTTTCTCTTCGACATCCTGACAGACATTTCAGCTCCCCTGGCGGTCGATTACCATTCGCCACTGCCCACCAATCCCACTGCCACCCAGTCCCACTGCCCCCCAGTCCCACTGCCCCTGCCCCCCTGCCGCCCCCAGTCCCACTGCCCCCCAGTCCCATTGCCCCTGCCCCCAAGTCCCTCTGCCCCCCAATCCCACTGCCCCCCAATCCCACCGCCTCTGGCCCCCCCAATCCCACCACCCCTGGCCCCCCCAATCCCACCACCCCTTTCTCACACACTCATGTAGCAGGTTCCTTGTTTGTGAACCAAGACAATAGACTATTTGACAGTGGAAGGGCTTCACTTTAAAGGCTGTTTGGGTATTGAGCAGACATGTGCAGGCTTTTCAGAGAGAAAATGCAGATTCAGTTGGCCGAATGGCCTCCTTCTGCACTGTAGGAATTCTATGATTTGATGGAAAACTTGTGCAAAAAAGATTAATTTTAAACATTTGTTTCCAAATATATGGGATTCAGTATTGAAGGTAAATCAAACAGCACATTGCAGAAATGTGAAAGCGCTGGGTGTCTATCACTCACACTCTCACACAACCCCCCACTCTCAACTTGCACAGAGAGTGTCGGGGGGAGAGAGAGAGAGAGAGAGAGCGAGAGAATGGCAGGGAAGAGAGAGAGATGGAGTGTCTATCAGGGAGAGAGAGAGAGAGAGAGAGACAGCGTCCATCAGGGAGAGAGAGAATGTGTCAGGGGAGAGAGAGAGAGAGAGTGTCTATCAGGGAGAGAGAGAGAGAGAGAGAGAGTGTGTCTATCAGGGAGAGAGAGAATGTGTCAGGGGAGAGAGGGAGATACAGTGTGTGTGTTGGGGTGGGGGTGGGGGGTGGCGGGGCGGGGAGAGAGAAAGTGTGTGTCAGAGGAGAGAGAGAGTGTGTGTGTGGGGGGGGGGGGGAGTGTGTGTGTGTGGGGGGTGTGTCTGTGTGGGGGGGGAGTGTGTGTGGGGGTGGTAGGGAGTGTGTGTGTGGGGTGTGTTTGGGGGTGTGGGGGGGGGAGTGTGTGTGGGGGGTGTGTGTGTGTGGGGGGGGAGTGTGTGTGGGGGTGTGTGTGTGTGGGGGGGGTGGTGGGGAGTTTGTGTGTGTAGGGGGGAGTGTGTGTGTGTGGGGGGGGGGTGTGTGTGTGTGGTGGGGGGGGGGACTGTGTGTGTGTGGGGGGGAGGGTGTGTGTGGGGGGGGTGTGTCTGTGTGGGGGGTGTGTCTGTGTTTGGGGGGGTGTGTCTGTGTGGGGGGGAGTGTGTGTGGGGGTGGTAGGGGGTGTGTGTCAGTGTGGGGGGGAGTGTGTGTGGGGGTGGTGGGGAGTGTGTGTGGGGGTGGTAGGGAGTGTGTTTGTGGGGGTGTGTGTGTGTGTGGGTGTGTGTGTGTGTGTGGGGGGGGTGTGTCTGTACGGGGGGAGTGTGTGTGGGGATGTGTCTGTGCGGGGAGAGTGTGTGTGGGTGTGGTAGGGAGTGTGTGTGTGGGGGGGTGTGTGTGTGTGGGGTGTGTGTGTGGGGGGAGGGGGTGCGTGTGGGGGGGGGAGTGTGTGGGGGTGTGTGTGTGTGGGTGTGTGTGTGTGTGGGGGGTGTGTGTGTGGGGGTGTGTGTGTGTGTGTGTGGGGGTTGTGTGTGTGTGGGGGGGTGGTGGGGAGTTTGTGTGTGTGGGGGGGAGTGTGTGTGGGGGGGAGTGTGTGTGTGTGTGGGGGGGGAGTGTGTGTGGGGGGTGTGTGTGTGGGGGGGGAGTGTGTGTGTGGGGGGGGGGGAGTGTGTGGGGGGGAGTGTGTGTGTGTGTGTGGGGGGGGAGTGCGTGTGTGGGGGGGAGTGTGTGTGGGGGTGTGTGTGTGGGGGGGGGGAGTGTGTGTGGGGGTGTGTGTGGGGGTGTGTGTGGGGGGGTTGTGTGGGGGGGGAGTGTGTGTAGGGGTGTGTGTGGGGGTGTGTGTGTGTGTGTGGGGGGGAGTGTGTGTGGGGGTGTGTGTGTGTGTGTGGGGGGAGTGTGTGTGGGGGGGGAGTGTGTGTGGGGGTGTGTGTGGGGGGGGGGTGTGTGGGGTGGGGAGTGTGTGTGGGGGTGTGTGTGGGGGGGGTGAGTGAGTGTGGGGGGAGCGTGTGTGGGTGTGTGTGTGTGTGTGGGGGGAGTGTGTGTGGGGGGCAGTGTGTGTGGGGTGTGTGTGTGGGGGGGGAGTGTGTGTGGGGGGGGAGTGTGTGTGGGGGTGTGTGTGGGGGTGTGTGTGGGGGGTTGTGTGGGGGGGGAGTGTGTGTAGGGGTGTGTGTGGGGGTGGTGTGTGTGTGTGTGGGGGGGAGTGTGTGTGGGGGGTGTGTTGTGTGTGGGGGGGAGTGTGTGTGGGGGGGGGAGTGTGTGTGGGGGTGTGTGTGGGGGGGGGTGTGTGGGGTGGGAGTGTGTGTGGGGGTGTGTGTGGGGGGGTGAGTGAGTGTGGGGGGAGCGTGTGTGGGTGTGTGTGTGTGTGTGGGGGGGAGTGTGTGTGGGGGGCAGTGTGTGTGGGGGTGTGTGTGTGGGGGGGGAGTGTGTGTGGGGGGGGAGTGTGTGTGGGGGTGTGTGTGTGGGGGGGGAGTGTGTGGGGGGGAGTGTGTGTGTGTGTGTGGGTGGGGGGGGGACTGTGTGTGTGTGGGGGGGAGTGTGTGTGTGGGGGGGGGGTGTCTGTGTGGGGGGTGTGTCTGTGTTTGGGGGGTGTGTCTGTGTGGGGGGGAGAGTGTGTGGGGGTGGTAGGGGGTGTGTGTCTGTGTGGGTGGGAGTATGTGTGGGGGTGGTGGGGAGTGTGTGTGGGGGTGGTAGGGAGTGTGTGTGTGTGGGTGTGTGTGTGTGTGTGTGTGTGTGTGTGTGTGGGGGGGGGTGTGTTTGTACGGGGGGAGTGTGTGTGGGGATGTGGTAGGGAGTGTGTGTGTGTGGGGGGGGGTGTGTGTGTGGGGTGTGTGTGTGGGGGGAGGGGGTCCGTGTGGGGGGGGGAGTGTGTGGGGGTGTGTGTGTGGGTGTGTGTGTGTGGGGGGTGTGTGTGTGGGGGTGTGTGTGTGTGTGTGGGGGCTGTGTGTGTGTGGGGGGGTGGTGGGGAGTTTGTGTGTGTGGGGGTCGAGTGTGTCTGTGTGGGAGGGGGAGTGTGTGTGGGGGGGGGAGTGTGTGTGTGTGGGGGGGGGGTGTGTGTGGGGGGAGTGTGTGTGGGGGGGAGTGTGTGTGGGGGGGGGGAGTGTGTGGGGGGGGGAGAGTGTGTGTGGGGGGGGGAGGGGTGTGTGTGAGTGTGTGTGGGGGGGTGTGTGTGGGGGGGGGAGTGTGTGTGGGGGTGGGGGTGTGTGTGGGGGGAGTGTGTGTGGAGGTGGGTGTGTGGGGGGGGTGTGTGTGTGTGTGGGGGGGGAGTGTGTGTGTGTGTGGGGGGGGGAGTGTGTGTGGGGTTGGGGGTGTGTGTGGGGGGGAGTGTGTGTGGGGGTGTGTGTGTGGGTGTGTGTGTGTGTGTGGGGGGGGGCGAGTGTGTGTGGGGGTTTGTGTGTGGGGGGGTATATGTGTGGGGGGGAGTGTGTGTGGGGGGGAGTGTGTGTGGGGGTGGGGGTGTGTGGGGGGAGTGTGTGTGGGGGGGTGTGTGTGGGGGGGGTGTGTGTGTGGGGGGGGAGTGTGTGTGGGGGTGTATGTGTGGGGGTGTGTGTGTGTGGGGGGGGGTGTGTGTGTGGGGGGGTGTGTGTGGGGGTGGGGGTGTGTGTGGGGGGGGTGTGTGTGGGGTGGGAGTGTGTGTGGGGGTGTGTGTGTGGGGGGGGGGGTGTGTGTGGGGGGGGAGTGTGTGTGGGGGGGGAGTGTGTGTGGGGGTGTGTGTGTAGGGGTGTGTGTGTGTGTGTGGGGGGTGGGAGTGTGTGTGGGGGTGTGTGTGTGTGGGGGTGTGTGTGTGGGGGGGATGTGTGTGTGGGGGGGAGTGTGTGTGGGGTTGTGTGTGTGTGTGGGGGTTTGTGTGTGTGGGGGGGGGAGTGTGTGTGGGGGTGGGGGTGTGTGTGGGGGGAGTGTGTGTGGGGGTGGGGTTGTGTGTGGGGGGGGGAGTGTGTGTGGGGGTGTGTGTGTGGGGGGGGGGGGTGTGGGGGGGAGTGTGTGGGGGGGTGTGTGTGGGGGGGGTGTGTGTGTGGGGTGGGAGTGTGTGTGGGGGTGTGTGTGTGGGGGGGTGTGTGTGGGGGGGAGTGTGTGTGGGGGTGTGTGTGGGGGGGGTTGTGTGGGGGGGGTGTGTGTAGGGGTGTGTGTGGGGGGGGGGGTGTGTGTGTGTGGGGGGGGGTGTGTGTGGGGGGTGTGTGTGTGGGGGGGGTGTGGTGGGGGGGTGTGTGTGGGGGGGGTTGTGTGGGGGGGGGGGGGGAGTGTGTGTAGGGGTGTGTGTGGGGGGGGGTGTGTGTGTGTGTGGGGGGGAGTGTGTGTGGGGGTGTGTGTGGGGGGTGTGTGTGTGTGTGTGGGGGGGGAGTGTGTGTGGGGTGGGAGTGTGTGTGGGGGTGTGTGTGTGGGGGGTGTGTGTGGGGGGGAGTGTGTGTGGGGGTGTGTGTGGGGGGGTTGTGTGGGGGGGGGAGTGTGTGTAGGGGTGTGTGTGGGGGGGGGTGTGTGTGTGTGTGGGGGGGGGTGTGTGTGGGGGTGTGTGTGTGTGGGGGGGGGAGTGTGTGTGGGGGGGGGGAGTGTGTGTGGGGGGGGGGTGTGTGTGGGGGGGGGGGGAGTGTGTGTGGGGGTGTGTGTGGGGGGGGTGAGTGTGTGTGGGGGCGAGCGTGTGTGGGGGTGTGTGTGTGTGTGGGGGGGAGTGTGTGTGGGGGGGGGAGTGTGAGTGGGGGTGTGTGTGTGGGGGGGGAGTGTGTGTGGGGGGGGAGTGAGTGTGGGGGTGGGGGTGTGGGGGGGGAGTGTGTGGGGGGGAGTGTGTGTGGGGGGGAGTGTGTGTGTGGGGGGGGAGTGTGTGTGGGGGGGAGTGTGTGTGGGGGGGTGTGAGTGTGTGGGGGGAGTGTGTGTGGGGGTGTGTGTGTGGGGGGGGAGTGTGTGTGAGGGGGGGAGTGTGTGTGGGGGTGGGGAGTGTGTGTGGGGGTGTGTGTGTGGGGAGGGAGTGTGTGTGTGGGGGGGAGTGTGTGTGTGGGGGGGGTGTGTGTGGGGGGGGAGTGTGTGTGGGGGTGTGTGTGTGGGGGTGTGGTGTGTGGGGGGGAGTGTGTGTGGGGGTGTGTGTGGGGGGGGTGTGTGTGGGGGGATATGTGTGTGGGTGTGTGTGTGTGGGGGGGGTGTGTGTGGGGGGAGTGTGTGTGGGGGTGTGTGTGGGGGGGGTTGTGTGGGGGGGGGAGTGTGTGTAGGGGTGTGTGTGGGGGGGGTGTGTGTGTGTGTGGGGGGGAGTGTGTGTGGGGGTGTGTGTGTGGGGGAGTGTGTGTGAGGGGGGAGTGTGTGTGGGGGGGAGTGTGTGTGGGGGGGGAGTGTGTGTGGGGGTGTGTGTGGGGGGGCTGTGTGGGGGGGGGGAGTGTGTGTGGGGGTGTGTGTGGGGGGGGTGAGTGTGTGTGGGGGGGGAGCGTGTGTGGGGGTGTGTGTGTGTGTGGGGGGGAGTGTGTGTGGGGGGGAGTGTGTGTGGGGGTGTGTGTGTGGGGGGGGAGTGTGTGTGGGGGGGGAGTGTGTATGGGGGTGTGTGTGTGGGGGGGGAGTGAGTGGGGGGGAGTGTGTGTGTGTGTGGGTGGGGGGGGACTGTGTGTGTGTGGGGGGGAGTGTGTGTGTGGGGGGGGTGTGTCTGTGTGGGGGTGTGTGTCTGTGTTTGGGGGGTGTGTCTGTGTGGGGGGGAGTGTGTGTGGGGGTGGTAGGGGGTGTGTGTCTTTGTGGGGGGGAGTGTGTGTGGGGGTGGTGGGGAGTGTGTGTGGGGGTTGTAGGGAGTGTGTGTGTGGGGGTGTGTGTGGGGGGGTGTGTTTTGTATGGGGGGAGTGTGTGTGGGGATGTGTCTGTGCGGGGAGAGTGTGTGTGGGTGTGGTAGGGAGTGTGTGTGTGGGGGGGGGTGTGTGTGTGGGGTGTGTGTGTGGGGGAGTGGGTGCGTGTGGGGGGGAGTGTGTGGGGGTGTGTGTGTGGGTGTGTGTGTGTGTGTGTGGGGGGTGTGTGTGTGTGTGGGGGGTGTGTATGTGGGGGGGTGTGTGTGTGTGTGGGGGCTGTGTGTGTGTGGGGGGGTGGTGGGGAGTTTGTGTGTGTGGGGGGCGAGTGTGTCTGTGTGGGGGGGGAGTGTGTGTGGGGAGGGGGAGTGTGTGTGTGTGTGGGGGGGGAGTGTGTGTGGGGGGAGTGTGTGTGGGGGGGGAGTGTGTGTGGGGGGGGGGAGTGTGTGGGGGGGGGAGTGTGTGTGTGTGTGTGGGGGGAGTGTGTGTGTGGGGGGAGTGTGTGTGGGGGTGTGTGTGTGGGCGGGGAGTGTGTGTGGGGGTGGGGGTGTGTGTGGGGGGAGTGTGTGTGGGGGTGGGTGTGTGGGGGGGGTGTGTGTGTGTGGGGGGGGAGTGTGTGTGTGTGTGGGGTTGGGGGTGTGTGTGGGGGGGAGTGTGTGTGGGGGTGTGTGTGTGGGTGCGTGTGTGTGTGTGTGTGGGGGGGGAGTGTGTGTGGGGGTGTGTGTGTGGTGGGGGTATAGTGTGGGGGGGGAGTGTGTGTGGGGGGGAGTGTGTGGGGGTGGGGGTGTGTGTGGGGGGGAGTGTGTGTGGGGGTGGGGGTGTGTGGGGGGGGAGTGTGTGTGGGGGTGTGTGTGTGGGGGGGGTGTGTGTGTGGTGGGGGAGTGTGTGTGGGGGTGTATGTGTGGGGGTGTGTGTGTGTGGGGGGGAGTGTGTGTGGGGGGGGAGTGTGTGTGGGGGTGGGGGTGTGTGTGGGGGGGGAGTGTGTGTGGGGGGGAGTGTGTGTGGGGGTGTGTGTGTAGGGTGTGTGTGTGTGTGTGGGGGGGGGTGTGTGGGGGTGTGTGTGTGGGGGTGTGTGTGTGGGGGGGATGTGTGTGTGGGGGGGAGTGTGTGTGGGTGGGGGTGTGTGTGGGGGTTTGTGTGTGTGGGGGGGGGAGTGTGTGTGGGGGTGGGGGTGTGTGTGGGGGGGAGTGTGTGTGGGGGTGGGGGTGTGTGTGGGGGGGGAGTGTGTGTGGGGGTGTGTGTGTGGGGGTGTGTGTGGGGGGGAGTGTGTGTGGGGGTGTGTGTGGGGGGGGTGTGTGTGTGGGGTGGGAGTGTGTGTGGGGGTGTGTGTGTGGGGGGGGTGTGTGTGGGGGGGAGTGTGTGTGGGGGTGTGTGTGGTGGGGGTTGTGTGGGGGGGGAGTGTGTGTAGGGGTGTGTGTGGGGGGGGTGTGTGTGTGTGTGGGGGGGAGTTTGTGTGGGGGTGTGTGTGTGAGGGGGGGGAGTGTGTGTGGCGGGGGAGTGTGTGTGGGGGGGAGTGTGTGTGGGGGGGGGAGGTGTGTGTGGGGGTGTGTGTGGGGGGGGTGTGTGGGGGGAGTGTGTGTGTGGGAGTGTGTGTGGGGGTGTGTGTGGGGGGGGTGTGTGGGGGGAGTGTGTGTGTGGGAGTGTGTGTGGGGGGGATGAGTGTGTGTGGGGGGGAGCGTGTGTGTGGGTGTGTGTGGGGGGGGAGTGTGTGTGGGGGGGGGAGTGTGTGTGGGGGGGTGTGTGTGGGGGGGGGAGTGTGTGTGGGGGGGGAGTGTGTGTGGGGGGGGGAGTGTGTGGGGGGAAGTGTGTGTGGGGGGGGAGTGTGTGTGTGGGGGGGAGTGTGTGTGGGGGGAGTGTGTGTGGGGGGGGGTGTGAGTGTGTGGGGGGAGTGTGTGTGGGGTGTGTGTGTGGGGGGGGGGAGTGTGTGTGGGGGGGGAGTGTGTGTGGGGGCGGGGAGTGTGTGTGGGGGTGTGTGTGTGGGGGGGGAGTGTGTGTGTGGGGGGGAGTGTGTGTGTGGGGGGGGGGGTGTGTGTGTGGGGGGGAGTGTGTGTGGGGGGGAGTGTGTGTGGGGGGGGAGTGTGTGTGGGGGGGGAGTGTGTGTGTGGGGGGAGTGTGTGTGGGGGGGGGGAGTGTGTGTGTGGGGGGGGAGTGTGTGTGTGGGGGGGAGTGTGTGGGGGGGGGAGTGTGTGTGTGGGGGGGGGAGTGTGTGTGTGGGGGGGAGTGTGTGTGTGGGGGGGAGTGTGTGTGTGGGGGGGGGAGTGTGTGTGTGGGGGGGGACAGTGTGTGTGTGGGGGGGGGAGTGTGTGTGGGGGGGGGAGTGTGTGTGGGGGGGGGGAGTGTGTGTGTGTGGGGGGGGAGTGTGGGGGGGGTGAGTGTGTGTGGGGGGGAGTGTGTGTGTGGGGGAGTGTGTGTGGGGGGGGAGTGTGTGTGGGGGGGAGTGTGTGTGGGGGGGGGAGTGTGTGTGGGGGGGAGTGTGTGTGGGGGGGGGGAGTGTGTGTGGGGGGGGAGTGTGTGTGTGGGGGGGGACAGTGTGTGTGTGGGGGGGGGGAGTGTGTGTGGGGGGGGAGTGTGTGTGTGGGGGGGGGGAGTGTGTGTGTGTGGGGGGGGAGTGTGGGGGGGGGAGTGTGTGTGGGGGGGGGAGTGTGTGTGGGGGGGAGTGTGTGTGGGGGGGAGTGTGTGTGGGGGGGAGTGTGTGTGGGGGGGGGAGTGTGTGTGGGGGGAGTGTGTGTGGGGGGGGGGAGTGTGTGTGGGGGGGGAGTGTGTGTGGGGGGGGAGTGTGTGTGGAGGGGGGAGTGTGTGTGGGGGGGGGAGTGTGTGTGTGGGGGGGGGAGTGTGTGGGGGGGGAGTGTGTGTGGGGGGGAGTTTGTGTGGGGGGCAGGGGGTGGGGAGCCAATCTTTACCCCGTTGTCACATAAACACTTTCTATTTAATCTCAATGTCAAGAAACAGGAAACTCAAGTTGACTTTTTCAATGTAATCCCGAATCTCCAGAATAAATCAGCCAGTTAAATCTGCGGTATTTCTGTTGATTTGGAGCGCAGACTGGAGATGGAAAGTGTTTGGGGGATTCCAGCCCCTTTCCCCGTGTCACTCCCCCTCTGTCACCACTCTCTCCACCCGTCAGCCCCTGTGTCTCCCCCTGTGTCTCCCCCAGTGTGCTGAGTGGGCTCTTACCCAGGGTGGGAGGTTGTGTCCCCAGGCAGTAAAGCCAGAAGTCGGGGCAGCAGTCAGACACGGTGCGGTTACAGAAGAGGTCACAGTAGCAGATGGTGTCGATGTAGGGTACGGCGCACACATCATCCCTGCCGGGGCAGCAGGAGGCCAGGCGGCGGCAGTAAACGCCCCCGGGGTCCCGGATCCCGGAGCGGTGTAACCCCGGGCTCAGCTCCCGGCGGCTGCGGCTCAGGGCGGCTCCCAGCCCCGGGGACAGGAACAGCAGCCAGGCAACGGAGAGAATGGTCTTCATATCCATCAGAGTGTCAGAGTTCTGCAACACACAGACACTACATTAAACTCACAGTACATTAAACTCACACTGTACATTAAATACTGTACATTAAACACACTGTACATTAAATACTGTACATTAAACACACTGTACATTAAACACACTGTACATTAAACTCACACTGTACATTAAACACACTGTACATTAAACTCACAGTACATTAAACTCACACTGTACATTAAATACTGTACATTAAACACACTGTACATTAAACTCACTGTACATTAAACTCACACTGTACATTAAATACTGTACATTAAACACACTGTACATTAAACTCACTGTACATTAAACTCACACTGTACATTAAATACTGTACATTAAACACACTGTACATTAAACTCACTGTACATTAAACTCACACTGTACATTAAATACTGTACATTAAACACACTGTACATTAAATACTGTACATTAAACACACTGTACATTAAACACACTGTACATTAAACTCACACTGTACATTAAACACACTGTACATTAAACTCACAGTACATTAAACTCACACTGTACATTAAATACTGTACATTAAACACACTGTACATTAAACTCACTGTACATTAAACTCACACTGTACATTAAATACTGTACATTAAACACACTGTACATTAAACACACTGTACATTAAACTCACACTGTACATTAAACACTGTACATTAAACACACTGCACTTTAAACACACCGCACATTAAACACTGTACATTAAACTCACACTGTACATTAAATACTGTACATTAAAGACACTGCACATTAAACACACACTGTACATTAAACACTGTACATTAAACACACCACTTTAAACACACCGCACATTAAACACTGTACATTAAACTCACACACTACATTAAACACACTGCACATTAAACACACCGCACATTAAACTCACACACTGCATTAAACACTGTATATTAAACACTGTACATTAAACACACACTACACATTAAACACACACTACACATTAAACACACACTGCACATTAAACACTACATTAAACATACACTGTACATTAAACTCACACACTACATTAAACACTGTACATTAAACACACACTGCATATTAAACACACTGCACATTAAACACACAGTACACTAAACACACTGTACACACTCCAAATCCACACTCATAAACCTCTCGCTCATGATGATCCACGGTTAAAATTCTGCCTTACTGCGTCCCTGGAGTGACAACTTCTCCCAAACTCACAATATCATCACTCAGACTGAAACTACAACTTCCCATTTCCGATCTGTCTTACTCCCGATTTCTCAACCCAGACTAATAAAGCGACACAGCTGCTGTCAGGGGAAACTGTAATTCTGTCTGCTTTTCCACTCACCCACCCACCCAGTCACCCACCCACCCAGTCACTCACCCACCCAGTCACTCACTCACCCACCCACCCAGTCACCCACCCACCCAGTCACTCACTCACCCACCCACCCAGTCACCCACCCACCCAGTCACTCACCCACCCAGTCACTCACCCACCCAGTCACCCACCCACCCAGTCACTCACCCACCCAGTCACTCACTCACCCACCTACCCAGTCACCAACCCACTCACCCACCCAGTCACCCACCCACCCAGTCACTCACTCACCCACCCACCCAGTCACCCACCCACCCAGTCACTCACCCACCCAGTCACTCACCCACCCAGTCACCCACCCACCCAGTCACTCACCCACCCAGTCACTCACTCACCCACCTACCCAGTCACCAACCCACTCACCCACCCAGTCACTCACCCACCCAGTCACTCACTCACCCACCTACCCAGTCACCAACCCACTCACCCACCCAGTCACTCACCCACCCAGTCACCCACCCACCCAGTCACTCACCCACCCAGTCACTCACTCACCCACCCAGTCACTCACCCACCCAGTCACCCACCCACCCAGTCACCCACCCACCCAGTCACTCACTCACCCACCTACCCAGTCACCAACCAACTCACCCACCCAGTCACTCACCCACCCACCTATCTACCCACTCACTCACCCACCCAGTCACTCACCCAACCTGTCACTCACCTACCCACCCACCAAGTCACTCACTCACCCAGTCACCCAGTCACTCACACCCAGTCACCCACCCGCCCAGTCACTCATGCCCTGAAGTGGCAGTCTGCTTTTCCACTCTCTCACTCAGTCAGTCGCTCGGTTCCCGGTGGTTGTGTAAACGCGGCTGCTCTGCCCCTGTCCCTGGTCTGTCCCTGGTCTGTCCCTGCCCGTCCCTGTACCTGGCTCTGTGCAGGTGGCAGCTTGCTGCAGTCGGGAGTTGGACTTTGCCTGTCCGACTCGCACTGACTCGAGCCCACACCGAATTGTTCAGCTCTAATGCTCACTCCTAGCTTATATAGAGAGGGAACCGCCCCGTGAGAGTCAGAGGAACTGCACTCTTATCTCAGAGTCCGCTGTCCACTGCGATCCACTCTCACACAACAACCTGCTACATTCATCTAGCGCCTTTCATGAAAGAAATGGTGCCACAGTGCTTCACAGGAAGGTCAGAAGCACACTGGAAACATCAGGGCAACGCTTGCTCACTGCGAGAGGTGTGGATTTTAAGGAGATCAAAGGGTTAGTGTGAGAGTGAGGATGAGGTTTTTGGGGTTGGTCCCCCTTTCCTTCGTGCTCTGCCACTTTTCTTTCTGCTCACGTCCAACCCTTGTTGCTCCCTGCGCCTTTTTCTTATATATTATTACTCCTGTTCGCTCTTTGTTGGGTGGGAGGGTGAATGGGGGGGGGGGGGGAGGGGGGGGGGGGGGTGGGGGGGTGGGTACCCCTGTGTGGTGGAAGAAAGGGGGCCTGTGTGGTGGAAGAAAGGGGGTAGGTGGGGAAAGGAAAACAGGGTGATGGTCTGCTTCTGCTCTATTTTAGGTGGTTGGGGGAAGGTGGTTGTTGAGGTGCTGTGTGTTAGGGGGAGGGGGCTGTTAGGTTGGGGGCTTATGTGTTTCTGAGGGTTGGGGTGGATGTCAAGGTGGCATGTGTGTTGGAGAGTTTTTTTGGGGTTTCCTGGCTGGGGAGGTTTTGTGTGTCTGTTGCTGAGTCAGATTCTGTTTTTTCGGGGGGAGGGGTGGATAGCAGGTGGGCTACTGGGGGGAGGTCAGGCGGTGGGGGGAAAAATCCTTGGGGGGTTTCCTGATGTTGGTGGGTAGGTTGTGGGTTAAATGGTGGTTTGTTGCTTTTCCATGTCTTGGCATTTTTGCCTCCCGTGTGTGTCTGTTAGGGTGGGTGAGGTGGCGGCGCGGCGGGGGGGGGGGGGGGGGGGGGGGGTGTGGGGGAGGGGAGGGCGGGGGGGGTGTTTTATGTTGTGGTCGGCAGGATGGCGTGTTGTGCATTAGGGTAGTATGTACTGGGCTGGTGTGGGGGCAATAGTTGGCGGAGCGTGGGGGTGCAGGGACATCCTCGTTTATCAGGATGGTTCATGGGTTTGGTATCAGGTCAGAACCCTTGTTGGCTGTACAAAAATTACTTATTTGACAAATTATTTATTTACTTTTAGTGTCCCAAGTCAGATTACATTTAACACTGTAATGAAGTTACTGTGGAAGGTACAATGAGGGAGAATTCAGCATGGCCAATTCACCTCACCTGCACACCTTTGGACTGTGGGAGAAAACCGGAGCACCCGGAGGAAACCCACGCAGACACGGGGAGAATGTGCAAACTCCATACAGACAGTGACCCAAGTCGGGAATCCAGCCCAGGTCCCTGACTGTGAGGCAGCAGTGATAACCACTGTGCAGCACATAAATGAATGATTTCACATATTATTTTAAAGTGACCCGGGGGTGGCTTGTTGTGTCCTTCTTCGGAGAGTTTCTTTTGTTACTGATGGTGAGTCCCCCTGTGTCCAGGGTTCTTACAGTAAGAAGTCTCACAACACTAGATTACAGTCCAACAGGTTTATTTGGTAGCACAAGCTTTCGGAGCGCTGCTTCTTCATCAGGTGAGGGAGGAGCTGTGTTCACAAACAGGGCATATATAGACACAAACTCAATTTACAAGATAATCGTTGGAATGCAAGTCTTTACAGGGAATGAAGTCTTAAAGGTACAGACAATGTGAGTGGAGAGACGGTTAAGCACATGTTAAAGGGATGTGTATTGTCTCCAGACAGGACAGTTAGTGAGATTTTGCAAGATCAGGCAAGTCGTGGGGGTTACAGATAGTGTGACATGAACCCAAGATCCCGGTTGAGGCCGTCCTCATGTGTGCGGAACTTGGCTATCAGTTTCTGCTCAGCGATTCTGCGCTGTCGTGTGTCATGAAGGCCGCCTTGGAGAACGCTTACGCGAAGATCAGAGGCTGAATGCCCGTGACCGCTGAAGTGTTCCCCAACAGGAAGAGAACACTCTTGCCTGGTGATTGTCGAGCGGTGTTCATTCATCCGTTGTTGTAGCTTCTGCATGGTCTCCCCAATGTACCATGCCTCGGGACATCCTTTCCTGCAGCATATCAGGTAGGCAATGTTGGCTGAGTCACAAGAGTATGTACCATGTACCTGGTGGATGGTGTTCTCACGTGAGATGATGGCATCCGTGTCGATGATCTGGCACTCTTGCAGAGGTTGCTGTGACAGGGTTGTGTGGTGTCGTGGTCACTGTTCTCCTGAAGGTTGAGTAGTTTGCTGCGGACAATGGTCTGTTTGAGGTTGTGCGGTTGTTTGAAGGCAAGAAATGGGGGTGTGGGGATGGCCTTGGCGAGATGTTGGTCTTCATCAATGACATGTTGAAGGCTCCGGAGAAGATGTTATAGCTTCTTTGCTCCGGGGAAGTACTAGACGGCAAAGGGTACTCTGTCCATCGTGTCCCGTGTTTATCTTCTGAGGAGGTCGGTGCGGTTTTTCGCTGTGGTGCGTCAGAACTGTCAATCGATGAGTGGAGCGTCATATCCTGTTCTTATGAGGGCATCTTTCAGCGTCTGGAGGTGTCTGTTGCGATCCTCCTCATCTGAGCAGATCCTGTGTATACGGAGGGCTTGTCCGTAGGGAATGGCTTCTTTAACATGTTTAGGGTGGAAGTTGGAGAAGTGGAGCATCGTGAGGTTATCCGTGGGCTTGCGGTACAGTGAAGAGCTGAGGTGACCGTCCTTAATGGAGATGCGTGTGTCCAAGAATGCAACCGATTCCGGAGAGTAGTCCATGGTGAGTCTGATGGTGGGATGGAACTTGTTGGTGTCATCATATAGTTGTTTCAGTGATTGTTCACCATGAGTCCAAAGGAAGAAAATGTCATCGATGTATCTAGTGTATAGCGTTGGTTGAAGGTCCTGTGCAGTGAAGAGGTCTTGTTCGAACCTGTGCATGAAGATGTTGGCATATTGAGGTGCGAATTTGGTCCCCATGGCTGTTCCGTGTGTCTGGATGAAGAACTGATTGTTGAAGGTGAAGACGGTGTGGTCCAGGATGAAGCGGATGAGTTGTAGAATTGCATCTGGAGATTGGCAATTGTTGGCGCTGAGCACTGAGGCCGTTGCAGCAATGCCATCGTCATGGGGGATGCTGGTGTAGAGTGCCGAGACATCCATTGTGTCGAGGAGTGCTCCTGGTTCAACTGCTCCATGTGTGCTGAGTTTCTGTAGGAAGTCCGTAGTGTCGCGACAGAAGCTGGGGGTTCTTTGTACAATGGGTTTCAGGATTCCCTCGACATAGCCAGAGAGGTCCTCACACAGGATCCCATACCCTGATATGAAGGGACGGCTGGGGGTGTTGGCCTTGTGTATCTTCGGGAGGCAGTAGAGATCTCCAATGAGGGGAGTATGTGGGATGAGAGCACGGAGAGTGCTCTGAAGGTCCGGATCAAAGGTCTGAGGGTTCTTTCCATTACTCAAGGTTATTCAGGGAGTCTAGAAATTTGCATTTTTAAGGGAGGGCCCTTTTGTTAGTTGTGATGGGCTATCCTGTGTAAGTGTGAGGGTGAGGGGTTAGTGTGAGGGTGAGGGGTTAGTTTGAGGGTTAGTGTGAGCTCAGGACTCAGGCAGCTGAAGGCAGCACAATGGTAGAATGTTTAAAATTGGGGATATGCAAGAGGCCAGAAGTAGTGAAGCAGAGATTTTGGAAGGTTACAGTGACAGAGAATGCAAAGGCTCCAGAGGGATTTAAATCGAGGATAAGACTTCCAAAATCTAGGTGCTATCAAATCAAGAGCTAATGGAGTTCAGTGAGCAGAGGGTTAACAAAACCTGGTGAGAGTTCAGAAATGGCAGAGTTTTGGGTGGTGAGGGGCCAAGCCTCTCTGACAGGCTTAGGGTACAAAGTCCAAGCTGCTATTCCAATGCAGCACTGACAGGAGACTGCAATGTTGGACAGGCAAGACAGAGGGAGTGCTGCACCATTGAGGGCTGCTACTGAGGGAGTGCTGCACTGATGTAGGGTCAGTACTGGCAGTGCTGCTCTGTCAGAGGAACAGTACCGAGAAAGCATTGCTTGTGAAGAGTCAGTACTGAAAGAGGGCTGCACTGCCAGGGGTGCAATCATCCAGATACAATTCTTTTCCTTATTCTTTCACAGGATGTGGGCGTCACTGCCAAGTCCAGATTTCCCCGTCCCTAATTGCCCTGGAACAGAGTTTCTCGCTGGGCCATTTCAGAGGGCAGTTGAGAGTCAACCACATTGCTGTGGCTATGGAGTCACGTATAGGCCAGATCGGGTAAATTGGCAGATTTCCTTCCCTAAAGGGCATTAGTGAACCAGATGGGTTTCTACAATGATAGTTGTCATGGTCACCATCATTGAGACCAGCTTTCAATCCCATCAGCTGCCATGGTGGGATTTGACCTGGGTCCCCAGAACATTAGACTGGACCTCTGGATTACTAATCCGGCAATGTTATCACTACCTCATAATCTCCCATTAACCACATTAAAGCAAGGCCCTTCCTGTGTGTTTCTGGGAATGTTGAAGATCCCTATAGTATTTGAACATGCCCAGTGACCTCTCCCATATCCTGGCCATGAGCAATGATAATTGACTCCCTTTCACACTCAGCAGGTCAGGCAGACTCTGCAGAGAGAGAAACAGAGTTAATGTTTCTGATCAGTGACCGTTCGTCCAAATCGGAAATGTAACAAGTCTTTAGCAGCTGAGGGGGTTGGGGGGGGGGGGGGGGGGGGGGGGGCGGGGACTGAAAAAAAAGGAAAGTAATTGGTTAAAGGCTGGAGGGATTAGATGGCAGAAGAGTTGATGATGTAAGGATTTGGGACAAGTAAAGAAACTAAAGACATGTCTAAAGATGGTGTGAATGACAGAAGGATTAACAACTGCTCTCTGAAAGGAAAATCCAAAAGTGAGAAAAACCATATAAAGATACAAACTAGGAGCAGGAGGAGGCCATTCGACCCCTCAACCTGCTTAAGGTAAATGGCAAAAGAAATGACATGAGGCAACCCCTTTTCCACACAGTGAGTGGCTCAGGTCTGGGAGTGTGGCGGAGGCAGGTTCCATTGGGGCGTTCCAGAGAGAACTGGACGGTTATCAGAAAAGGAAGAATGTGCAGTGTTATGGGGGAATGATATTTGGTGGATTGCTCATTTGGAGGGCTGGTATAAACATGATAAGCCAAATGGCCTCCTTCAATGCTGTAACAATTCTGTGGTTCTGTGAATGGAGGTGTTCTGCAAGATGGTCACTCCATCCTTGTTTGGAGCACACCGTATTGTGAGCAGTGAATACAGGAGACAAAACCAAAAGCCTAGAATGGGTATTCGGGGTCCTGGATGGTGAGAAGGGAGAAGGTAGAAAAGAATCATAATCATAAGAACACAAGAACCAAGAGCTGGAATCAGCAATTCAGCTCCTCCAGCCCGCTCTGCCATTCTATACAATCATGGCTGACTGTGTCTCAGCCTCAACTCCACTTTCCTGCCTTTTTACCATAACCCTTTGACCCATTACTAATTAAAAATCTCTATCTCCTTAAACTTACTCAATGTCCCAACATCCACTGCAGTCTGGTGTAGTGAATTCCAGACTCTCAACCCCTTGAGAGAAGTCGTTTCCTCTCATTTCTGTTTTAAATCTGCTCCTCCTTATCCTAAAACTATGATCCTTGTTCTAGGTTGCCCCACAAGAGGAAACATTCTCTCCACTGTCAATCCCCTTTAGAATCTTGTAATCTGCTCTCATTCTTCTAAACTCTAAAGGGCATAGGCCTAAACTGCCCAATCTCTCTTCATAAAACAAACCCCTCATCTCTGGAATCAATCCAATGATTGGTGTTGCACCCCTTGTGTTTATATATGAAGGGGGTCACTGGATAGGGAGGGGATTGTTGGGTGATTGAAGAGTGAATGAGGAAACAGTCCCTTTGGAAGACAAGTGTTCACTGGTGGAGGTGATGGAAATGGTGACAGATTATCTGCTGAATCCAGAGAATAGTGGAGTGGTGGGTGGAAGGGGAACCCTGTCATACCTCTGGGAGGGAGGGGGCAAGTAGAGGACGGAAGGATAGACTTGGCACTTTGCCTCTGCTGAGGTAGAAGTCAGCTTGCCAGACACCAAGGGCAGCAGCCTTGTTACCAGGTTTGGTAACAATATCCCTGTCAGAGGAGAATATTGCTAGTCCAGAGGGAGACAGCTCAGAGTGAAGGAAGGGAACAAAGAAATTGAGGTGGCCAATGACACACCAGTATATCTCAATGAAAAGGATCAAGAGAGGGTAAGTGAGCAGAGAGGGAATCAGGTGGTGGGAGAATTCTGGAGAGAGGTCAAAGGGTCCAGTGTGCAATGGGCGGACTCCTGGATAAGCGGATGAACTAATCGCACAGATAGATGTAAACGGATATGATATATTTGGGATTACGGAGACATGGCTGCAGGATGACCAGGGATGGGAATTGAATGTCCCAGAATATTCAGTATTTAGGAAGGACAGGCATAAAGGAAAAGGTGGTGGAGTGGCACCGCTGGTTAAAGAGGAAATGAACACAATAGTGAGACGGGATATTAGCTCTGACAACGTGGAGTCTGTATGGGGAGAGCTGAGAAATACCAAGGGGCAAAAAACATTAGTGGGTGTCATATATAGACCCCAAACTGCAGAGGTGATGTTGGGAATGTCATTAAACACAAAATTAGAGATACATATGATAAGGGAATTGACGATTGGGAGCAGTTTAGAATTCAGCAAAAAGGATTGATAAAGGAGGGGAAAATACAATACGAAAGTAAGCTTGCAGGGAACATAAAGACTGACACTAAGAGTTTCTACAGGTACGTGAAGAGAAAGAGGTTGGTGAAGACAAATGTAGGTCCCCTACAGACAGAAATGGGGGAATGTATAATAGGGGAACAAAGAAATGGCTGAAGAACTGAACATACTTTGGTTCTGTCTTCACAAAAGAGGACACAAATCAGATACCAGAAATGTTGGAGAATTCAAGATTTAGTGAGAGGGAAACATTGAGGGAGATCAATATTAGTAGGGAAATGGTGCTGGGAAAATTGATGGGATTGAAGGTGGATAAATCCCCAGGGCCTGATAATCTACATCCCAGAGTACTTAAGGAAGTAGCTCTAGAAATAGTGGTTGCTTTGTTGGTCATCTTCCAGGATTCTATAGACTCTGGAACAGTCCCTGCAGATGGGAGGGTAGCTAATGTCACTCCAATATTCAAAAAGAGAGGTAGAGAGAAAACAGGGAATTATAGACCAGGAAGCCTAACATTCTCAAATTCTCAAATCCACTATCAAAGACTTTATAGCGGAGCATTTAGAAAGCAGTGGCAGGATCGACACGGATGCCATCATCTCACGTGAGAACACCATCCACCAGGTACACAGTACATACATTTGCAACTCGGCCAACGTTGTCTACCTGATACGCTGCAGGAAAGGATGTCCCGAGGCATGGTACATTGGGGAGACCATGCAGACGCTACGACAACGGATGAATGAACATTGCTTGACAATCACCAGGCAAGAGTGTTCTCTTCCTGTTGGGGAACACTTCAGCGGTCACGGGCATTCGGCCTCTGATCTTCGGGTAAGCGTTCTCCAAGGTGGCCTTCACGACACACAACAGCGCAGAATTGCTGAGCAGAGGCTGATAGCCAAGTTCCGCACACATGAGGACGGCCTCAACCGGGATCTTGGGTTCATGTCACACTATCTGTAATCCCCACGACTTACCTGAGCTTGCAAAACCTCACTAAGTTTTTCTGGCTGGAGACAATACACATCTCTTTAACCTGTGCTTAACCCTCTCTCCACTCACATTGTCTGTACGTTTAAGGCTTGATTACCTGTAAAGACTCGCATTCCAACCATTATTTTGTAAATTGAGTTTGTGTCTTTATGTGCCCTGTTTGTGAACAGAACTCCCACTCACCTGATGAAGGAGCAGCGCTCCGAAAGCTAGTGGCTTTTGCTACCAAATAAACCTGTTGGACTTTAACCTGGTGTTTTGAGACTTCTTACTGTGTTTACCCCAGTCCAACGCCGGCATCTCCACATCAGGATCAGACGGAGTCAGCATGGATTCATGAAGAGGAAATCATGCTTGATAAATCTGTTGGAATTCTTTGAAGATGTAACTGGTAGAGTTGACAAGGGGGAGCCAGTCGATGTGGTATATTTGGACTTTCAGAAAGCATTTGACAAAGTCTCACGTAAGAGATTATCGTGCAAGATTAAAGCTCATGGGATTGGGGGAAGTGTAGTGAGATGGATGGAAAACTGGTTGGCAGAGAGGAAACAAAGAGTGGGAATTAATGGGTCCTTTTCAACTTGGCAGGCAGTAACTAGTGGGGTGCCACAGGGATCGGTGCTGGGATCCCAGCTATTCACAATATATATTAATGATTTGGATGAGGGAACAAAATGTAACATCTCAAAGTTTGCAGATGATACCAAGTTGGGTGGGAGGGTGAACTGTGACGAGGATGCAGAGATCCTTTAGCATGATCTGGACAGGTTGGGTGAGTGGGCAATGACAGATGCAGTATACTTTGGATAAATGTGTGGTTATTCACTTTGGAAGCAAAAACAAGAAGGCAGATTACCACCTGAATGGCTGTAAATTGGGAGGGCAGAGTGTGCAGCGGGACCTGGGTGTTCTTGTGCACCAGTCACTGAAGATAAGCATGCAGGTGCAGCAGGCGGTAAAGAAGGCAAATGGCATGTTGGCCTTCATTGCGAGAGGTTTTGAGTACAGGAGCAGGGATGTGTTGTTGCAATTATACAGGGCCTTGGTGAGGCCACACCAAGAGTATTGTGTGCAGTTTTGGTCTCCTTTTCTGAGGAAGGATGTTCTTGCTCTCGAGGGAGTGCAGCGAAGGTTTATCAGGCTGATTCCGGGGATGACGGGACTGATGTATGAGGAGAGATTGACTAGGTTAGGATTGTTTTCACTGGAGTTCAGATGAATGAGGGGGGAGACTTATAAAATTCTAACAGGACTAGACAGGATAGATGCAGAGAGAATTTTCTGATGGTGGGGTAGTCCAGAAGCAGGGGTCACAATCTCAGGATTTGGGGTAGACCATTTAGGATGGAGATGAGGAGACATTTCTTCACCCAAAGAGTGGTGAGTCTGTGGAATTTATTACCACAGGAAGTAGTTGATACCAAAACATTGAATGTATTCAAGAGGCGGCTGGATATAGCACTTGGGGTGAATGGGATCAAAGGTTATGGGGAGAAACCAGGATTAGGCTATTGAGGTGGATGATCAGCCATGATCATGATGAATGGCAGAGCAGGCTCGAAGGGCTAAATGGCCTCCTGCCAAAATGGACCACTACACATTTGTCCGGGTTGAAGTCCATCTGCCACTTCTCCGCCCAGTCTTGCATCCTATCGATGTCACGCTGCAGTTTCTGAAAACCCTCCTGACTATCCACAACCCCACCAACCTTCATGTCGTCGGCAAACTTCCCAATCCATCCCTCCACTTCCTCATCCAGGTCATTTATGAAAATGACAAACATCAAGGGTCCCAGAACAGATCCCTGGGGCACTGCACGGTGACCGACCTCCATTCAGAAAAAGACTCATCTACAACCACTCTCTGCCTTCTGCAGGCAAGCTAGTTCTGGATCCACAAGGCAACAGCCCCTTGGATCCCATGCCCTCTCACTTTCTCGAGAAGTCTTGCATGGGGGACCTTATCGAACGCCTTGCTGAAGTCCATGTAAACCACATCTACCGCTTTTCCTTCCTCAATGTGTTTAGTCACATTTTCAAAGGATTCCACCAGGCTCGTAAGGCATGATCTGCCTTTGACAAAGCCATGCTGAGTATTCTTGAGCATACTAAACTTCTCTAAATGCTCATAAATCATGTCCCTCAGGATCTTCTCCATCAACTTACCAACTACTGAGGTTAGACTCACTGGTCGGTAATTTCCTGGGCTATCCCTATTCCTTTTGTATTAAAGAACAACAGAAATGAAAGTAGGGATCAGGATAACTCTGAGATGGAGTGAATGGGTGCTGCTGAGAGAGATGGAGAGAGTGTTTATTCTTGTTTTCCAGCAATATTTTGCTTTTAGTTTGACTTTTCATTCAATTACCTTTCTGTCTGTGATATTTTGCTGAGAGCAAAATTAGACGTTGTGTTCTCACAAAACGTCAGTTTTGTGACAAAAGTAATATTTATTGGCCAAAAGCCCTTTGGGACGTCTCAGTGACATACGGAAGCACTTGCCCCCTTCAACCCCTTCACATTGCACCTCAACTTGGCCTCAGCAACACCAGTCACTCTCAGTGCATCGCACATTCTACCCAACTTGGAGTGCACCTGTCCCTGTACATTCCCTGGTTAACTGATAGCCATATCCAGGGATTGTTAGCAGATAGTGGCCCCATCATGTACTCACTAAATATGTCACCGTTTTGATTCTCCTCTTATTGTAGATTGAAAAGCCTGTGAATGAGATGAAGCAGAGGCTTTGAACGTGATATGTGCATTAAAAACACATACCTTTCACAGTGGCAACATACACTTTGCTCCACCCTGAACCATAAAACTGCCATGATCTCTCGTGAAACCTAGTCTCAAAGAAAGGAGATTCCTTCTTCCAGCTTAACCCTTTGAAGATAAGCTGGTTCAGATATTCAGGGGTAACGTTTCTGTAATCTGCCCGGCTGGTTTCAATTGGCCACCTGTTTTACAATGTTCACATTCCACACATAATGAATGGCGAGATAGAATGAGCAGCTGAATTGATCCTGTCACAGGGTGGGTTCACTTAAATTTACCCCAAAAATACAACATTGTGTGTCACAACCAGCCTCCAGGCAAGGTCCCCTAATTTGTTCACTTTCCGAGTGGGGCCCCAGTTTTGTTATTTGCCCGGTTGAGGAGGAATTAACTGGCTCCTGTTCTTTATTCAGCCCCTCCATTTGGTTAGTGACAAGAAGATTAATTTAAAAAGAATTCTTTTTAAATTTAATTTTCTCCTTGGAGAGACGGAGGATGAGGGGTGACTTGATAGAGGTGTATAAGATGTTGAGAAGTATCGATCGAGTGGACAGTCAGTGGCTTTTTCCTAGGGTTGAAATGGTTGCCACAAGAGGACACAGGTTTAAGGTGCTGGGGAGTAGGTACAGAGGAGATGTCAGGGGTAAGTTTTTCACTCAGAGGGTGGTGGGTGTGTGGAATGGGCTGCCAGCAACGGTGGTGGAGGCGGATTCGATAGGGTCTTTTAAGAGACTTTTAGATAAGTACATGGAACTTAGTAAGATAGAGGGTTATAGGTAAGCCTAATAATCGCTAAGGTAGGGACATGTTCGGCACAACTTTGTGGGCTGAAGGGCCTGTATTGTGCTGTAGTTTTTCTATGTTTCTATGTTTCTAATTCCTTCCCGCATAGATGCCTTCTCCCACTCCAAATATATTTACTTGTTACAAGGAATCGATTTAACCTGGCTTTCTTGAGTCAAAGGAAGAGTAAGTTTATTAGTTACTAAAACAAATGGAGAAAATAAGAGAACACAACACACACATTCACACACTGATCAAATGTAAAATTAGAAGTCCAGATGAAGATAAAAATAATACGAATCGATCTTTGCCCTGTCAATGAGTGGAGAGGGAGATACGTGAATAGCCAATGTTGTTCCTTTGTTTAAGAAGGGTAGCAAAAATAATCCAGGTAATTACAGGCCGGTGAGCCTTACATCAGTGGTAGGGAAATTATTGGAGAGGATTCTTCGAGATAGGATTTATCCTCACTTGGAAATAAGTGGACGGATTAGTGAGAGGCAACATGGTTTTGTGAAGGGGAGGTCGTGTCTCATGAACTTGATTGAGTTTTTCGAGGAAGTGACGAAGATGATTAATGAGGGTAGGGCAGTGGATGTTGTCTACATGGACTTCAGTAAGGCCTTTGATAAGGTCCCTCATGGCAGACTGGTGCAGAAGGTGAAGTCGCATGGGATCAGAAGTGAGCTGGCAAGGTGGATACAAAACTGACTCGGTCAAAGAAGACAGAGGGTAGCAGTGGAAGGGTGTGTTTCTGAATGGAGGGCTGTGACAAGTGGTGTTCCTCAGAGATCAGTGCTAGCACCTTTGCTGTTTGCAATATATATAAATGATTTGGAGGAAAATGTAACTGGATTGAATAGTAAGTTTGCGGACGACACAAAGGTTGGTGGATTTGCGGATAGCGATGAGGACCATCAGAGGATACAGCAGGATATAGATCAGTTGGAGACTTGGGCGGAGAGATGGCAGATGGAGTTTAATCCAGACAAATATGAGGTAATTCATTTTGGAAGGTCTAATACAGATAGGAAATATACAGTAAATGGCAGAACCCTTAAGAGTATTGATATGCAAAGGGATCTGGGTGCACAAGTACACAGGTCACTGAAAGTGGCAATGCAGGTGGAGAAGGTAGTCAAGAAGGCATACGGCATGCTTGCCTTCATCGGCCGGGGTATTGAGTTTAAAAATTGGCAAGTCATGTTGCAGCTTTATAGAACCTTAGTTAGGCTGCACTTAGAATATAGTGTTCAATTCTGGTCGCCACACTACCAGTAGGATCTGGAGGCTTTGGGGAGGATACAGAAAAGATTTACCAGGATGTTGCCTGGTATGGAGGGCATTAGCTATGAGGAGAGGTTGGAGAAACTTGGTTTGTTCTCACTGGAGTGAAGGAAGTTGAGGGGAGACCTGATAGAAGTCTACAAGATTATGAGAGGCATGGACAGAGTGGATAGTCAGAAGCTTTTTCCCAGGGTGGAAGACTCAATTACTGGGGGGCATAGGTTTAAGGTGCGAGGGACAAGGTTTAAAGGAGATGTACGAGGCAGATTTCTTACACAGAGAGTAGTGGGTGCCTGGAACTCGCTGCCGGGGGAGGTAGTGGAAGCGGATACAGTAGTGACTTTTAAAGGACGTCTTGACAAATACATGAATGAGATGGGAATAGAGGGATATGGTCCCCGGAAGGGTAGAGGGTTTTACTTAAGTTGGGGAGCATGGTCGGTGCAGGCTTGGCGGGCCGAAGGGCCTGTTCCTGTGCTGTAATTTTCTTTGTTCTTTGTTCTTTGTTGCAGCCGTTAACTTGGATGATTCCGGTAAAGCTGATATCGACAGTTGAGCAGTTAGTTTGCAGATGCTGGATCCTGCAGTGAGATTGAAAAGCTGTCTGATTTCCTTTCAACTGTGGCTTCTGAGCTTTCTCCCATCCACAGAGAGAGAGAGAGATTTTCCTGCAAGTGTTTTGCAGGGGTGACTGACTGCTGACTTTTCTTGTTCCTGTGTCTCACACACACTGACACCTCAGCACACACTGATCAGGTCTGCAGTTGGCCTTTTATCCCAGTTCCCTGAAAGGGAACAATTGAGATGTCCTTTGCCCTAGAGTCAGTTTTCTTTGAACTTAGACCATTTCCACATTCTGAGATCTCGATCAGCAGGACATGGGTTTAGGATATCTCGAAAACACTACCATCTCCCTCAACTCCTCAATGCTTCTAAGTTATCTGACTGCTTATCCAACATCCAGTCCCGGATCAGCAGAAATGCCCTCCTATTAAATACAGAAACCGTTGTTTTCAGTCCCAAGCACAATGTCTACTCCCTGTTACTGCCGCCATCTCTCTCTCTGGCAACTATCTGAGACTCAATCACAGCATCTGCAAACTCGAGATGAATTTCCAACCACAATTCTGTGACATCTGCTCAGGTCCTGGACCAGAATCCCAAATTACATCAGGAAGCCAGACTTGACCCCGACAATTTTTCTATTTTGACATAAATGTGATGTGGATTTGCCGGCGTTGGACTGGGGTAGGCACAGTAAGGAGTTTCACAACACCAGGTTAAAGTCCAACAGGTTTATTTGGTAGCATGAGCTTTCAGAGCGTTGCCCCTTCATCAGGTGAGTCACCTGATACCTGATGAAGGGGCAACGCTCCGAAAGCTTGTGCTACCAAATAAACCTGTTGGACTTTAACCTGGTGTTGTGAGACTACTGGACATAAATGTGAAGGTAGGATACTTCACTCCACGAGTAATTCCACTGACAAATTAGGGATCTTTTATATTAAATAGCTTTATTTAATAACACAGTTTAAATATAACTCTAACAAAATGAAGCAGCTTAACTCTTAAAAAAATGAAATGAAACTTTAATTTCTAACTTATCATTCTTTCAGTTCCAAATAAGCAACATTCCTCTAACAGACTTAAAGACCACATTAAATACAGTTAGCAATCATAAAGATACTTGCTGTAAGGAGTGCACACAGTCTCAAATCTTTCAGAGAGATTTTGATTTTCAAAGTAGCTTGCAGACCTCTGCCTGTAAACAAATCCCAGCCAGAACCAAAAGCTGTTTTCTCTCTGCTACAAACCTAGCTCCTCCCATTAACCACATTATCACTTGACCCTTTCAATCAACATAATCAAAAACCCCCAGGTAATTCACTATTTATAAACAAAAATCTATTAGCTCCATCCTAAATAAACACTTCATAACTAAAATGAGTAATAATCCTGCTCTGATTATCCTGCAACTGAGCTGCATTCCAGCCAAACCAACCAACTACCTGTAGAATAAAGCAGAACTTTAAAATAGTCCCCATAATCATAAAGAAATTTTTTTAGCAACTATTATCATCCTACATGACTAGGTCCTCCTATTTCCATCGCCTGACTTAATCTTTGCCTCATCTCATTGGCTGCTGAGATCCTTATTATTACCTCGAGACTTGACTATTCTGATGCATTTCTGGACAAACCCTGACATCCCACTCTCTGTATACTTGCAGCTATTTAAAACTCCACAGCCCTTTCCTAACTCATACAGATCTCGTTTACTCATTATCCTGTTCTTGCTGATCTCCACTGGCTCCCCGATCAGCATAGCTACAGTAGTAAAAATCTTATCCTTGTTTACAAATCCCTGGCTAGTCTCACCTTTCCCTATCTCAACAACCTCCCTCTGCTCAGAGATGTCTGTGCTCCTCTAATTCTGTCTTTGTCTACATCCCTGATCTTGGATCACCCAGCAATTGGTAAATGTATGTCCAGCTTTCAAAGTTCTGAGCTCTGGAATTACTGGTCTATATTATTCTGCATCACATTCCTTGATTAAAATGTTCCTCAGCATCGACCTGTTTAGCCAAACTAGCACCCAAATATCACCTCACGTGGCTTGGAGTTATATATTGCTTTAAACGCACCTTTGAAATGTCTTGGAAAATTTTAGTATGTGAAATGTGCCATATTAACCATAGGTTTCTGCTGTTGTAGGTGAGTTGATGTGTCACTGTGTGAGTGAGCTAATGTGTTACTCTGTCAGTGAGTTGATGTGTTACTCTGTGGGTGATTTGATGTGTTACTGTGCGAGTGAGATGATCTGTTACTCTGTGCGTGAGTTAGAACATAGAACATAGAAAAAATACAGCACAAACAGGCCCTTCGGCCCACAAGTTGCGCCGGTCATGTCCCTACCAACTTAGGCTTATATATAGGCTTACCTATAACCCTCAATCCTATTAAGTTCCATGTACTCATCCAGAAGTCTCTTAAAGGACCTTTTCGAGTTTGCCTCCACCACCACTGACGGCAGCCGATTCCACTCACCCACCACCCTCTGAGTGAAAAACCTACCCCTGACATCTCCTCTGTACCTACTTCCCAGCACCTTAAACCTGTGTCCTCTCGTAGCAGCCATTTCAGCCCTGGGAAAAAGCCTCCGAGAATCCACCCAATCTATACCTCTCAACATCTTGTACACCTCTTTCAGGTCACCTCTCATCCTTTGTCTCTCCAAGGAGAAAAGACCGAGCTCCCTTAACCTATCCTCATAAGGCATGCCAACCAATCCAGGCAACATCCTTGTAAATCTTCTCTGCACCCTTTCAATCATTTCCACATCTCTCCTGTAATGAGGTGACCAGAACTGAGCACAGTACTCCAAGTGGGGTCTGACGAGGGTCTTATAAAGCTGCATCATTATCTCCCGACTCCGAAACTCAATCCCTCGATTGATGAAGGCCAGCACACAATATGCCTTCTTAACCACCTCCTCTACCTGCGGGGCCAATTTAAGAGTCCTATGGACCCGGACCCCAAGGTCCTTCTGATCCTCTACACTGCTAAGAGTCTTACCCTTGATATTATACTCCTTCATCCCATTTGACTTGCCAAAATGGACCACTACACATTTATCCGGGTTGAAGTCCATCTGCCACTTCTCCGCCCAGTCTTGCATCCTATCTATGTCACGCTGCAGCCTCTGACAACCCTCCAACCTATCCACAACACCACCAACCTTTGTGTCGTCGGCAAACTTACCAACCCATCCCTCCACTTCCTCATCCAAGTCATTTATGAAAATGACAAACATCAAGGGTCCCAGAACAGATCCCTGGGGCACTGCACGGTGACCGACCTCCATTCAGAAAAAGACCCATCTACAACCACTCTCTGCCTTCTGCAGGCAAGCCAGTTCTGGATCCACAAGGCAACAGCCCCTTGGATCCCATGCCCTCTCACTTTCTCGAGAAGGTTTGCATGGAGGACCTTATCGAACAGCTTGCTAAAATCCATATAAACCACATCTACCGCTTTCCCTTCGTCAATGTGTTTAGTCACATTTTCAAAGAACTCCACCAGGCTCGTAAGGCACGATTTGCCTTTGACAAAGCCGTGCTGACTACTTTTGAGCATACTAAACTTCTCTAAATGTTCATAAATCCTGTCCCTCAGGATCTTCTCCATCAACTTACCAACCACTGAGGTTAGACTCACCGGTCGGTAATTTCCTGGGCTGTCCCTATTCCCTTTCTTGAATATAGGAACCACATCCGCAATCCTCCAATCCTCCGGAACCTCTCCCATCTCCATCGACAATGCAAAGATCATCGCCAGAGGCTCTGCAATCACTTTCCTCGCCTCCCACAGTAACCTGGGGTACATTCCATCTGGTCCCGGTGACTTATCTATCTTGATACTATTGAAAATTTCCAACACATCCTCTTTCTTAATGTCCACATACTCAATCTTTTCAGTCTGCCTCAATCCTGCAGTACAACCACCCAGGTCTTTTTCCACCGTGAATACCGAGATAAAGTATTCATTAAGCACCTCTGCTATTTCTTCCGGTTCTGTACAGACTTTCTCACCTTCACCTTTTATAGGTCCAATTCCTTCACATCTCATACTTTTTCTCTTCACATATTTATATAACACCTTAGGGTTCTCCTTAATCTTATCTGCCAAGGCCTTCTCGTGACTCCTTTTGGCTCTCCTAATTTCTTTCTTAAGACCCTTCCTACAAGCCGTACACTCATCTAGATCCCTATCATCGCCGAGCTCTCTGAACCTTTTGTACGCTTTCCTTTTCTTTTTGACTAGGTTCAGCACAGCTTTCGTGCACCACGGTTCCTGTATCCTACCAACACCTCCCTGTCTCATCGGAACGTTGTCATGCAGAACTCCAGACAAACATTCCTTGAAAATCTGCCACCTTACTTTGGTACTTTTCCTCGAGAATGCCTCCTTCCAATTTACGCCTCTAATCTCCTGCCTGATGGCTTCATAGTTGATGTGTTATTCTGTCAGTGAGTTGATGTGTCACTCTGTCAGTGAGTTGATGTGTTACTCTGTCAGTGAGTTGATGTGTTACTCTGTGAGTGAGTTGATGTGTTACTCTGTCAGTGAGTTGATGTGTTATTCTGTCAGTGAGTTGATGTGTTATTCTGTCAGTGAGTTGATGTGTGAGCTGTTTACATTTACACAGTACCATGTTAATGTGATACACCTTGTGTACATGAGGGCCAGTAACACCTCAGTCACGTGTCCAACCTACAAACTTGCCTGATCTCGAACCTTATACTGCTGCAAGTTCAGAGTTGGGAAAGGTGGCGCCATACTGCAGTAATGTTGGCATTCCACAAATGTTTCTCACTTCATTAAAAAGCAGCAGGAAATTTTGAAATAGTGTGGGCTTTGAGATGTGTCACTGTGTGAAAACCTGTTAAACACAGTACTGTGGCAAGGATACACTCTTTACCTCTCCGTCCGAGACTGTTGTTGCTAAACCCCCTTTTTGGACATTTTGGAGTGGCATGGTGACACAGTGGTTAGCAGTGCTACCTCACAGCGCCAGGGACTCGGGTTCGATTCCCGGCTTGGGTCACTGTTGGTGTGGAGTCTGCACGTTCTCCCCGTGTCTGCGTGGGTTTCCTCCGGGTGCTCCGGTTTCCTCCCGCAGTCTGAAAGACGTGCTGGTTACGTGCATTGACCCCAACAGGCGTCGGAGTGTGATGACCACGGGATTTTCACAGTAACTTCATTGCGGTGTTAATGTAAGCCTTACTTGTGTAAGTTTCAGGGCAATCCTCCATATTTAAAAAGGACTTAGGAGAACCCTGACAGTTTAAAAGTGGCCAACTCTGGCTGCTGGCTGATAAAACCTCCCAGAAGGCTCGGCAGGACAAACATAACCTGCCTGTGGACTGTGCTAAGGAAAGGTGTGAGCCCCCTGAATATGCAAATGGCTAGGTGCGGCAGAAAGGCAGACACACCAGTGATCTAATCATCAGAAGCAAAAAGGGAGATGGAGACCAGCAGACGAACAGTAAACAGACCAGCAGGGAGACAATGGCCACGGAAATCGGCCCATCCACAGAAGACAAGAAGACCCATCCCATGAATGGGACACCATTCAGGAAGCTCTGGATGAGCATTAAGAAGACATTAAAATAACAACCCACGGGGGTCAAGGCAGTTCCAGCCTTTTGTGTTTGGACTCGACTCAATTAAAACCGAGACTGCCGGTGATCGAAAGCCCATTGTCCTTGAGAATCACCTACGGGGGCAGGGAAGTTGGTTGTTAAATTGGGCTGAAGTTAAGATCAAGAGAGGCAGACAAGCCAAACCGAGCTCTCTTCCAGAATCGCAAGCCGATGTGCAGAGGTGAAGACCGACAGCAGCCCAGTTTTGACCCTGCACTAAGATGTTCGAGCCCACAACAAAGGAACCCCTTTTAGAATTGTGAGTATCCCAGCCAACCTTGTGAAGCTCCCGAGGATAGGATAGAGGTTGAGGCAAGGGGAGGGGTGGTGTATTGTAATTTTAAAGTTCAGTAATCTTGTTTTGAACTGTGTCAAGTAAGATTTTACGTTGTACCCGTTAGCATTTCTCCCATAGTGATAGTATAAAGTATAAGTTTTATTCATGTGTGGTGGAGTATTGGAGAGGTTGATTCTATTGTTAAATAAATCACTGTAAGTTTTGAAACTCGTTTGGAGTCCGTCTTGCCTCTTGTTCTCTCATCAGCGCACTCTGACGAGGTCACAGTTTCAATATCCCTTACCATAAATCCGGAGTCTAGAACCGAGGGTGATCTGAGCGATTCGAACCCGCTCACTCAAGGGAGACTGCTGGTCAGGAGATAAAAAGGACAGAGTCTCTCTGTTCTCTCTCTTGGAGACCTACTCGAGTGGAGTGGGTGCAGGGTGGCCGTTGTCCCACCGACAAGGGAGAGAATCACTCAGGCCTTGGTGGCGGTTTTGGGATGGCTGTGTGATATAAGTATCAGGTTACCGGTCAGGTATAAACGGTGAGCCTGGTTCAGCGCTCTCTCCTGCGGAGTTGCCCCAGTGCGGCATTCCCCGGCCTTTGAAATTTCAAGGCCTGTAAGAGAGAGACACTCGCAGCTATCGGCAGACCCCCAAATACCGGCCTGTAAGTGGAGTAAAGAGAAAGATCCCGCTAAACTTGTGACTAATAAATACATTTTAACTTTAACTTTCTTTAATCTTTAACTCTGTCCTTCTCCAGAGAGGTCACTCTGTAGATTGGATCTGAATAAGCTGCACGATAGGTTTAAGTTGAGGGGGGAAAGAATGAGAACCTGAGGAGCAACGTTTTCACACAGAGGGTGGTACGTTTGAGGAATGAGCTGCTGGAGGGAATGGTTGAGGCAGGGGCAACGATCTTTGACAAGGCTGTTCATTGGCTCATTAATAAGATGCTGGGGCTTGAGTTAGAAACAAGTGAGCTGCGTACAGCTGCATCTCTGATCTCCATTACTGGCTGCTTAAACTTATCAAATCATCCTTTTACTGCTGATCAAAAGCGGGGAGTGAAGTAATGGGGCCAGTCTGTGCTGTGAGATTCTAACAGAGGGAGAGGTAGATTGCTGGTAGCAGCAAAATCAATTGCCTTGTCAGTGGTCAGCAAAGGGTTAATGGCGATGTCATCTTTGCTCAGTGGTGATACTGAGGGGGTTATAGATTGAGTGAATCCCCCCACCCCCCCCCCCCCCCCCCCCCAGGCACACACCTGACACAGTGCTGAGGGGAGCAATGCACAATCAGAGATCTAACTCACCTGGATGTTCATGTGAGAGCAGAGTGAGATTCGCTCAGTGAACTCAGATTGTCTGACCAATACCTATCTCACTTCAGAGTCAGAACGTCAGAGGATGAGGTTCCACTCCAGAGATCTGAGCAGACACTCCAGCACAGTGCTGGGGAATGCTGCACCGTCGTGGGTACCAGCTTTCAGATGAGATATTAAAGAGAGGCTCATTCTGCCCTCTGAGGTAAATGTAAAAGATCCCATGGGACTATTTTGATGAGGAGTAGGGAACTATCCTCAGTGCCCTTGCTGCAATTTATCCCTGAATCAACATAAAACAGAATATTATCACAGGTCATTGCAGTCTGCGGGATCTTGCTGTGTGCAAAACGGCTGCCTCATTTCCCATTACAATGATGACTATGAAAGTATTTCATTGGCTAGAAAGCATTTTGAGATGGCCTAAGGCTGTGAAAGGTTCTATAAAAATTCTTAGCACTTTACACTTGAGACTTTGAACCTTCTGGTATCAGCTCCATCAAGGATACAGCGATGAACAGAGTCAGAGGCCAAGTGGTGAGTGTAATTTCAATGCAGCCATGCCCTTTTTTGGTCACGAACTGAAGGTCTGCCCTTTTAAGGTATGTCAGTTCATTTGATTGCACTGGTTTAAATGTTATCACCCCTAACGTTGCACAGCCCTGTCCCTCTCCCCAGTAATGCTCAACCCACCTGCCATGTACAGCACAGGAAACAGGCCCTTCGGCCCTCCATGGTATTCAAACTTTACCCCTCACCCATGCACTCCTTGATGATGCTGACGGGTGAGGTGCCTGAAGATTGGAGAGTGGCAAATGTTGTGCATTTGTTTAAAAAGGGCTGCAGGGAAAAGCCTGGGAACTACAGGCCAGTGAGCCTCACATCTGTGGTGGGTAAGTTGTTGGAAGGTATTTTGAGAGACAGGATCGACTGGCATTTAGAGATGCAAGGACTGATGAGGGACTGTCAGCATGGCTTTGTGAGTGGAAAATCATGTCTCACAAATTTAATTGAGTTTTTTGAAGGGGTAACCAAGAAGTAGATGAAGGCAGTGCAGTTGATATTGTCTACATGGACTTTAGCAAGGCCTTTGACTAGATACCGCATGGTAGATTGTTGCATAAAGTTAAATCTCACGGGATCCAGGGTGAGGTATCTGAATGGATACAAAATTGGCTTCTTGACAGAAGCCAGAAGGTGGTTGTGGAGAGTTGTTTTTCAAACTGGGGGCCTGTGACCAGCGATGTGCCTCAGGGATCAGTGCTGGGCCCACTGTTATTTGTCATTTATATCAATGATTTGGATGAGAATATAGGAGGCATGGTTAGTAAGTTTGCAGATGACACCAAGATTGGTGGCATAGTGGACAGTGAAGAAAGTTATCTCCAATTGCAATGGGATCTTGATCAATTGGGCCAGTGGGCTGACGAATGGCAGATGGAGTTTAATTTAGAAAAATGCAAGGTGATGCATTTTCGTAGATTGAACCAGGGCAGAACTTACTCAGTTAATGGTAGGGCATTGGGGAGAGTTACAGAACAAAGAGATCGAGGGGTACATGTTCATAGCTCCTTGAAAGTGGAGTCACAGGTGGACAGAGTGGTGAAGAAGGCATTCGGCATGCTTGGTTTCATCGGTCAGAACATTGAATACAGGAGTTGGGACGTCTTGTTGAAGTTGTACAAGACATTGGTAAGGCCACACTTGGAATACTGTGTTCAATTCTCGTCACCCTATTATAGAAAAGATATTATTAAACTAGAAAGAGTGCAGAAAAGATTTACTAGGATGCTACCGGGACTTGACGGATTGAGTTATAAGGAGAGGCTGAATAGACTGGGACTTTTTTCTCTGGAGCATAGGAGGCTGAGGGGTGATCTTATAGAGGTCTATAAAATAATGAGGGGCATAGATCAGCTAGATAGTCAAAATCTTTCCCCAAAGGTAGGGGAGTCTAAAACTAGAGGGCATAGGTTTAAGGGGAGAGATACAAAAGTGTCCAGGGGGGCAATGTTTTTCACACAGAGGGTGGTGAGTGTCTGGAACAAGCTGCTAGAGGTAGTAGTAGAGGCGGGTACAATTTTATCTTTTAAAAAGCATTTAGATAGTTACATGGGTACGATGGGTATAGAGGGATATGGGCCAAATGCGCGCAAATTGGGATTAGTTTAGGGGTTTAAAAAAAAAAGGGCGGCATGGACAAGTTGGGCCGAAGGGCCTGTTTCCATGCTGTAAACCTCTATGACTCTGTAAAATTCAAGCTTTTCTTCTTCTTCTGGTGATCTGAAGGATTAGAATGAGAGTACATCTCTCACCCAAACCCATTGTTTAATCTCGGAGAAGATCCGGCAGCACCAATAGCAAGATAGTTTAGTGCACTGTCTCAGCCACTTCTGATTTTGAACCTCCCGAAATGATTGAACTAGCTGTATGAAGGTTGTGTGCTCCTGTGAGGTTTCATTGGTGCAGCTAAGGTGTTAGACTCAGTGCGACATGAAATCTGCCCCCTTTACTCAGATAAACTATTGCAAACTGCCAACAAAGTGAGTAAAGCAGGAAACCTTTAACACATGCTCAAAAAGCAGACCGGGCTTCAGTTTAGTATCTCATCCGAATGACAGCGGTGCAGCACTCCCTCAGTAAGAGGGTACAGATCAAGTCGTGCCTGAGGCTGGCTGACATTAGTCTGCATTCATCCCTGTCCTGTGTCTGGTGTGCATGATATTCTCACTTAGAGGTTCTCGTGTTACCAGCTGATTCAAGGGACTCTATTTGTCTGACCTCCATCACCCGTAGGAAGGTGGCTGTGTTGGAGAGATGGGCATGATAACATTCGCTGCCCCTACCCCTCACTCTGGCTATTTGGACTCTGTGTTCAGAAACGTGAGCCTATTGCGGTGTACCTGGCTTTAGTTCAGGTCCTGCTCACTATTTGACCTCTTGAACATTCCCAATTTTAATCATTCCGTTGTTACTGGTAGACATGCCTTCAGCTGCAAGGCCCTAAGCTCATCAACCACTCCGGCCACTTTCCTTCTTAAACCTTTGTCCAAATTTTCATCAATTTGTCTAACATGTCCTTGTCCTTCACCCACTTTCTGTTTCATAAAGAGCACATGATGGGTTACTCATCATTCTTTCATGGGATGTAGTTGTCGCTGACTGGGCCAACGTTCATTACTCATCATTAACTGAGTGGCTTGCTGGGCCATTTCAGAGCGCAGTCGGGTGGAGACCCAGGGCCGGATTTAATGGTCTCACTCGTCCCGAAACCGTAAAATTCCATCCGAGGTCAACGGGCCTTTCCATGGTCCGCCCCCTCACCCGCTCCAATTCCCATGGCGGGCAGACGGTAAAATTCCAGCCCACATTGCTGTGGATCTGGAATCACATGTAGGCCAGACCGGGTAAGGATGGCAGATTTCCTTCTCTAAGGGACATTAGTGAACCAGATGGGTTTTTACAACAATCAATGATAGTTTCATGGTCATTATTGACACTAACTTTATATTCCAGCCTTTTCAAAATCCACCAGCCACTGTGGTGGGATTTGAACCCACATCCCTAGATCACTGGTCACTGTCTCTACAAGCGTCAATCTCTGTATTACTAACACCTCCAATACCTGTTCCCTCTCCCACCCAACCCCTGTCTCAGCATCAAATGATAACACCTTTTCTTTCATGCCTGCCAGCTTGCATGTGGTGTGTATGTTCATAAGCTGCACTTGTGACCATCACTGAAACAATCAGATATGTGTAAAGTTAAGAGAATTGAGTCAGCATGGGTTGACTCAGAGTCAATAAACCTAACGTGTGAAACACGAGACCCTCACCCTGCACACTCAGCAGCTTCCTAAATCCAAAAATATTCCTGATTCATTAAAGTTCAGAAGTTAAAGAGTCAACAAGAGCCACATAATGACACTGGTCTCCGTTTCCTTTATCTGTGGAGCAGACCCCAATCCCTGTACATGACTCAGAATCTAGTCATTCATTGTCACAGGGTTTGGAAATTAAAGAGAGGCTTCACAGCGATGAGCGAATTCAGGGAAATCATGAAAAATAAATGGTCTGGTTAGAAGCAATTGGAGAAAATTAGAGAATTGGTTCTATTGTTTTGTCCTAATTGATGTATCAATGTTCATTACTCAATAACCAAGAGCCGTAGCTGGTGACTAACCTAGAGACTATTGTTAGCCAGAACGCTTTTCACAGAGTCCAAGGGCAGGGGTGGGGAGTCCATGACCTTCACTGGCTGACTACAGTAATTGTTTAAACTGCGGAACAGATTTATTTATGTCATATGGGTTCTGTTTAATTACAATCAGTGCACTCAATGTCAACTCGCATCAATACACAGAGAGAGCTGGGAGGGTTAGAGAGGATGGAGGGAGAATGCAAGTGTGGAATGTAGGGAGGTCGAAAAATAATATCAACAACATTGCAGATTACTGCAACTGCTTTTGGAGATAGGCCTCAGATTGAGGTGTAACTGAGCAGATCATGGAGTGGTCCAGAGTTCCCACAGTGAACGCTCCCCGCTGCGGTTTCTCCAGAACAATTCATCCAAAATTGATCAAACCAACACAAAGGACCAAGGATTCCAAATACAAATACAGCTCAAATCGACCTTCTGTGAACTTTTGTGCTAGATTGAAAAATATTAAAAGTTATTGAATTAAGAAAGTGACTAGTTGCACGATGACACTGGTAAATGATATTGTCGAGAGTTTTAAAAGTAATTCTCATTTATTTAAAATCAGGGCATTCACAAGAATTGGACAGAATATTCTGATTCCAAATGAATGCTTTATGAAAAATCCACTTACATCTGTATTATTAAACTTGCACCAGATTCTCACACCTCATTAGAACCAGAAATATAGATTGAAACAAGAAAAGGTTCAAACAGGTACATTGGAAAACACTTCCTGATTGTACATTCAGCAATATGTAAATGAGTTTGAGCAGAAGCTTGATCAAATAATTAACCTGAAGAAGCTATGGGCGGCACGGTAGCACAGTGGTTAGCACTGCTGCTTCACAGCTCCAGGGACTTGGGTTCGATTCCCGGCTCGGGTCACTGCCTGTGTGGAGTTTGCACATTCTCCTCGTGTCTGCGTGGGTTTCCTCCGGGTGCTCCGGTTTCCTCCCACAGTCCAAACATGTGCGGGTTCAGTTGATTGGCCATGCTAAAATTACCCCTTAGTGTCCTGAGATGCGTAGGTTAGAGTGATTAGTGGGTGGGATATGGGGGTAGGGCCTGGGTGGGATTGTGGTCGGTGCAGACTTGATGGGCCGAATGGCCTCTTTCTGCACTGTAGGGTTTCTATGATTCTAACACGTGATTGTTGATTAGCCACAAAGCAGAAACTCTGCCCAATATATCTTCTTCAAACTTCATGCCTCTTCCTCCCTGTCTGAGATGGTTCAGAGATTGTTCTCTCTGTGAACATTGAGTATCTCACAAGAAGCTGCTTTTCTGTTACAGTTGTGGGATTGTGTTTTTTTTCTTTCAGTAAATAAAGTAAAAGTAAAGTTTATTTATTAGTCACAAGTAGGCTTACATTAACACTGCAATGAAGTTACTGTGAAAATCCCTCAGGATTCATGGGATGTGGGCGTTACTTGCTGGGTACCCCTAATTGCCCTTAAACTGAATGACTTGCTTGGCCATTTCAGAGGGCAGTTAAGAATCAGCCACATTGCTGTGGCTCTGGAGTCACATTTAGGCCAGACCAGGTAAGGACGGCAGATTTTCTTCCCTAAAGGAAATGAACCAGGTGGGTTTTTACAACAATCAATGATAGTTGCATGGTCACTATTACTGAGACTAGCACTCAATTCTGGACTTTATTAAGTGAATTTAAGTTCCACCAGCTGCTGTGATGGGATTCGAACCCAGGTCTCCAGAGCATCAGCCTGGAGCAGCAGGGTTACTAGTCCAGTGACATTACTAACATTTTCCCATTTTCCCTGTGGTCTGTGCCAGTTATTACACCTGGAGGGATGTCTTATGGTGCAGTGGGTTGTGTCCCTAGCTCTGTGCCAGAAGCTTCCAGATCAAATGCTGCTTCAGGACCTGATGGTCATAGAAGGTGCGTTCATAATGTAGCCAAACAGGTTGATCATCAGCTTGTACATCCTTCCCATACATCTGACACCAAGTGGGAGAGTTTCCTGGTCAGCCATGCTGCCAAAGGCAATGGTGAACCACGGCAGTCCTTTGGAAGGGGATGATCATCAATACCCTCATAGGGCACTGAGCTGCAACATCTCTGCATGTTGCTTACGATGAATAACTTGGGTATGCAGTGAACATTCTGTCTGGAAATGCCAATGTTGCTGCCAGTTTCACATGGTTTCATTGCTATTTAATTAGTCTTCAGTTAAATATTCTGAATGTGCCCTGCAGGTGCAGAGTTTCACATGTTCGGGGAGCGTATCAGGAATTTATACATGGAGGTCAGAGCCATTAACCTCTCTGCTGGGAGTGTTTATTTTTAACCGTTTCCTTCCCTTCCCCTCACACACTGCTTCATAACTATCGAAAGGCCAACGCCCACAGTGGAGATCATCAGCAGATCTCATTGGAATAACAGAGTAGATAAAGAAAGCAGAGTGAAGTCGGAGTTCATTGCCACCAGCTTTATTTATCGCTCCACACGGTAAAGACAAAGTGAGCGTGGGAGAAGCATTAAGGGACACAGTGTCCAGGTTCAGAGAGAGGGCACATCTAGGCTGCGATGTGGCAGCCTACAATACGGCTGACACAGAGTTAGACAAGAGCAGGAGAGAGCTGAGAAATCAGCAGAATATAACGTTAATAACACTGGGGCAGACACGAGCAGCAGAGAAACAATGGTGCTCACAGTAGAAAGACTGGAAAACAGAATGTGTTTACATTCACACAGCACATTCCCAGCCTCAGGGAGTTTCCTACAAGCCGATGAACTACATGAACAACATGATTGGTGTTTCCGCAGTTTGAGAAATTTACCAGCAGTAACTGACAGGTTAAAATGATCACTGAAACACCAAAATTATCAACAAACAGATGAATTACTCTGGAAATAAATACCCTATGGACAGCACAGGTTTAGATACAGAGTAAAGCTCCCTCTACACTGTCCCCATCAAACACTCCCAGGACAGGTACAGCATGGGGTTAGATACAGAGTAAAGCTCCCTCTACACTGTCCCCATCAAACACTCCCAGGACAGGTACAGCACGGGGTTAGATACAGAGTAAAGCTCCCTCGACAGTGTCCCCATCAAACACTCCCAGGACAGGTACAGAAGGGGCTTAAGGCTCCGAAAGCTTGTGTGGCTTTTGCTACCAAATAAACCTGTTGGACTTTAACCTGGTGTTGTTAAACTTCTTACTGTGTTTACCCCAGTCCAACGCCGGCAGCTCCACATCATGCCCATCAAACACTCCCAGGACAGGTACAGCATGGGGTTAGATACAGAGTAAAGCTCCCTCAACACTGTCCCCCATCAAACACTCCCAGGATTGGTACAGCACAGGGTTAGATACAGAGTAAAGCTCCCTCTACACTGTCCCCATCAAACACTCCCAGGACAGGTACAGCATGGGGTTAGATACAGAGTAAAGCTCCCTCTACACTGTCCCCCATCAAACACTCCCAGGACAGGTACAGCACGAGGTTAGATACAGAGTAAAGCTCCCTCTACACTGTCCCCATCAAACACTCCCAGGACAGGTGCAGCATGGGCTTAGATACAGAGTAAAACTCCCTCTACACTGTCCCCATCAAACATTCCCAGGACATGTACAGCATGGGGTTAGATGCAGAGTTAAGCTCCCTCTACACAGTCTCCATCAAACACTCCCAGGGCAGGTACAGCATGGGGTTAGATACAGAGAAAAGCTCCCTCGACACTGTCCCCATCAAACATTCCTGGGACAGGCACAGCACAGGTTAAATTACTGGTAACATCTTGAATTGGAACAGTAGTGTTAACTGGTGCTCCCTCCCTAACAGCACTGTGGGTGTACCTACACCTCATGGACAGCAGCGATTCAAGAAGAAGGCAGCTCACCACCACCTTCTCAATGGCAACTAGAGATGGCAATAAATGCTGGTCTGGCCATATCCCATGAAAGGAATTTTAAAAAATTGGACAAAACACTGCAACAAAAAAATTGTAAATTTGTACAGAGCATTTGATCCTATTCAATTCTGAGCCAAGCTATTTCTTGACAGATGAAATCCAACCTTATATCAGAGACTGATGGCCCTAAAAAGAGGTCAGAGACTGATGGTAATTGGAACCTGATGGGTCTTTGATGATGCAAAATAAAATAATGCCAGCAGATGGCTAATACTCCTTATCGTCTCATAGTTAGACTATGAGTCAGCGAGAGATTATCCACCTACCCCATCCAGTCACTCAGGACCCCAGGCCAATGAAAATAGTTTAATCCTAACGTTGCTTCTTCCAGTCAGCTTTCCCTTTCCATCTGTTTTCCAAATTTCCTCTCTTTCTCATCAGGAATTGGGGTGCCCTCTGCACCCTGCATCACCGCCCCCATCCACAAACCCCACACCCCCACCCCATCTTTACATCCAACTCAAATGACCATGCTTCATCCAAGTGTGCATGGCAACCAAATTGGATCTTTGTCTAATCCGATTTACACATAGAACACCACACAGATTACACATGGGACACCACACAGATTACACATGGAACACCACACAGATTACACATGGAACACCACACAGATTACACATGGAACACCACACAGATTACACATGGAACACCACACAGATTACACATGGGACACCACACAGATTACACATGGGACACCACACAGATTACACATGGAACACCACACAGATTACACATGGAACACCACACAGATTACACATGGAACACCACACAGATTACACATGGAACACCACACAGATTACACATGGGACACCACACAGATTACACATGGGACACCACACAGATTACACATGGGACACCACACAGATTACACATGGAACACCACACAGATTACACATGGAACACCACACAGATTACACATGGAACACCACACAGATTACACATGGAACACCACACAGATTACACATGGAACACCACACAGATTACACATGGAATCCTACATGGTTGCCCATGGATTTACACACAGATTAGTATCCCTGCAATGCAGAAAGGGGCCATTCAGCCAATCAGGTCTGCACCCACTCTCAGACAGAGCGTCACACCCAGGCCCTATCCCATAACCCAACATACTTTCCATGGCTAATTCCCCTGACCTGCACATCTTTGGACCGTAGGAGGAAACCAGAGCACCCAGAGGAAACCCACCCAGCCACAGGGAGAACGTGCAAACTCTGCACAGTCACCCAAAGCTGGAATCAAATCCGGGTCCCTGGCGCTGTGAGGCAGCAATGCTAACCTCTGTACCAGAGTACACATGAAATTCCATGTGATTATTATATGGAATCACACACGGATTACACATGGGATCACACAGATTACACATGGGATCACACACGGATTACACATGGGATCACACACGGATTACACATGGGATCACACACGGATTACACATGGGATCACACACGGATTACACATGGGATCACACACGGATTACACATGGGATCACACACGGATTACACGTGGGATCACACACGGATTACACGTGGGATCACACACGGATTACACATGGGATCACACATGGATTCAGTGCTCTTCATCATTTTCATTCATGGATATAGATGGTTTGGTGGAATGTGTGGACAGGTGCAGATGAGATCCAATACAGGGAAACATGAAGCGTGCCAGGGGTGGGGGTGGGGGGAGGGCATGGCGAAGGGGGAAGGGGAGGAGTGCAGTGGGGGAGGAGGGGGGCACAGAGGGGAGAGGGGGGTGCAGCGGGGGGGAGCAGTGGTGGGAGGTGGGCGCAGCGGGTGGGCGAAGGGCAGGCGCAGCAGTGGAAGGGAGTGCAGCGGCAGGGGGGCGCAGTGGGGGGGAGGGGCTGCTGTGGGGGGAAGGGGATGCAGTGGGGGGAAGGGGAGGCGCAGCGGTGGGAGGGGTGTGTAGCAGGGGGGACGCAGTGGGGGGGGCACAGTGGGGGGGAAGAGGAGGCACAGCGGTGGGAGGGGGATGCACTGGGGGAGAGGGATGCAGCGGGGGGGCAAAGGGGAGGTTCAGCGGTGGGAAGGGGTGCAGCGGGGGGGAGGGGGTGCAGCAGGGGGGAGGGGATGCAGTGGGGGGAGGGGAGGTGCAGCGGGGGGGAGGGGGTGCAGTGGGGGGAGGGGAGTTGTAACGGTGGGAGGGGGCACAGCGGGGGGGGAGGGGTGTGCAGCGGGGGGTCGAAGGGGAGGCACAGCAGTGGGGGGGGTGCAGCGGGGGGTCGAAGGGGAGGCGCAGCGGTGGGAGGAGGCGCAGTGGGGGGTGAAGGGGAGGCGCAGCGGTGTGGGGCGGGGGGCGCAGCGGTGGGGGGGGGGCACAGCAGGGGGAGGGGGTCACAGTGAGGGGTTGAAGGGGTGGTGCAGCGGGGGGAGGAAGGTGCAGCGGGAAGGAGGGGGCGCAGTGAGGTGTGGAAGGGGTGCAGTGGGGGGCGAGGGGGATGCAGCGGGAGGGGTCAGTGGGAGGGGAGGGAGGGGAGCACAGTGGTGGGGGGGGAGGGTGGGAAGGTGCTCAGGATCCGGTGAAACCCAGGAATCACGAAGCTCGCCACTGAGATCACAACTTTGGATGTTCGCCGCCTCTCATTGGTGACGTCATCAGGGTCACGCCCACAACAGGTGTGAACCTGATTTAAAAACATGATTCGACCCCCTCCCCCCACCACCAAATATCGACCCCCGACATACAGTCAAACCTCGGCAACGTGATGTCGCATTGGCGCAGTTTGCAACAGGTTCCCCCAGACATGGCCCTGTTCCTGTTGTAGGGATACCCGGGAGGGTGAGCAGAGCCTCCGAGGGAGATGGAACTGGCTGGGCAGTGGCCTGGCACTGCCTCCTGGCACCATTTGGCATGACACCCATGCCAACCTGGCAGCAACAAGGGGTAGCGCTGGCACAGACACCAGTGGGAGCTTCATGGGGGGGGATTTAATTTATGGGTGGCGATGGGCAGGAGCATACTCGGGAGCTGGGGGTGCCAGCGACGGCCATTCGGTGGGGTGGGGTGGGGGGGGGGGATGGGTGGAGGGTGGATCCGGCGATGGAGAGGGGTTGAGGGGATGGGATCCAATTTTTGGGAAGGAGGCTGCGGTGCAAGCACGGACTGTTTGGGGGGGAAGTGTGGGGTGGAGAATGCTGGCTCTCATCACAGGCATGAACTTGATTTACATTCATACATTCATTTTAATATATTTAAATATAATCAGGTCAGGGAGATCCCTGAGGCTTCGCTGATGGATTGCGGGGTTGGGTGGGGAGGCCTTGGGGCCACGAGGGGGTCCGGGGTGATCATAGAAACTGTAGAAACCCTACAGTACAGAAGGAGGCCATTCAGCCCATCGAGTCTGCACCGACCACAATCCCACCCAGGCCCTACCCCCATATCCCTACATATTTTACCCGCTAATCCCTCTAACCTACGCATCTCAGGACACTAAGGGGCAATTTTTAGCATGGCCAATCAACCTAACCCGCACATCTTTGGACTGTGGGAGGAAACCGGAGCACCCGGAGGAAACCCACGCAGACACGAGGAGAATGTGCAAACTCCACACAGACAGTGACCCGAGCCAGGAATCGAACCCAGGTCCCTGGAGCTGTGAAGCAGCAGTGCTAACCACTGTGCTACCGTGCCGCCCATGATGGTAGGGGCTGGGGGTGGGCTGCGGGGGGAGAGGGGGGGTGAGGGGAGTGGGTTGCGGGGGGAGGGGGGGACATTGTTTGGGCTGATCAAAGCATCCTTTAAACAGGCGCCCAATCTCAGTGCAGCCTGGCTTTGCCAGCATGTTGAGGCCTGCCCCCCGCACCCGCCCCCCCCACCACTCCCCGCCCCCCCGACGGTGACCAGAACTGCACGACGGCTCCCACAAGGGTCTGCCCCTGGCACTGCCCCGGTACAGGATGGTATTGCCAGGTTGGCAGTGCAGGGGGCAGCACCCAGGAATGGATGTGAACCTCACCCCATCACCGGCTGGAGGGGTGGATTCACATTCTGAATTTTCAGCCTGGTCCCCATTCTCTCTGATGGTGATGGCAGGCTGGAAATCACCCCCATCGTGTTTGGATTCTATTACTGGGATCCTTAAATATGTGGACATTTCCTTACAGGGGGTGAAATCTTCCCAGGAAACGGCAGAGTGTTGGTTCCGGTGTGGAAAACGGAATGATTCCCGCTGATGACACTGGTGAGATTAAAGGCTGAATCTAATGCCTCATTAATGACCATTTTTATTCCCACAAGTGTCACACTGCTCCAGCGATGTGTTCCCTCTGATTCACCCACCCCGCAACCACTTACCTGCTGCAATCACTGGGGAGCTCCATATAAACAGCTCCCAGCACTGGTTCCACAGTGACTGCAGGGGATAACAGACAAGAAACCAACACCACACTTTACAGAGGGGACCCTCACCAGGATACTGGCTGAAGTGGAACAGAGGTGGCACACACTCTACCCCCGCTCCAGGAGACAGACTCCCAGCAGGGTCACCACCCCGCCTGGGATGCAGTGGCAGCTCTGGTCAGTGCCAGCACACTCCAGAAAAGGACAGTGTCAGTAGAAGATGAATGATCTTCGCTCAGCCAGGGTAAGTGAAGCACAGTCTCTGAACCCCTCACACACCTCCCGCACCCCAACGCTTTCTCTCACAGGCACCAGCTCCCCCGTCCCTCCCACAGTCTCCATGTTCCCCCGACTCGCTGCTAGGCTCCTCACACTCCAGCTCCCACCCACGCCTACCTCACCTCATCACCATCTTAGATGGCAAAACTCCCACCTACGTTCTCCCTCTCTGTGTCAGTGCAGGACAAACTCAACCACAACAGGCGTGAGCAGGTGCAGCCAGCTAGAGTCATGCCCGAGCTCTGAACCCTCACACATTTTGAGGAGCGAGCCCTCGAGTTGGCCGTGGAGGAGGAAGAGCGCGTCTGAGCTGCTGGTGAAGTGGGAGCAGCAGAGAAACGTGAGAATCCTCAACACATGCTGCCATTCCTCAAGTTTCAAGTGAGTAACCAATACTCCCCCCATATCCCCTGTGCTGCACTGATGCTGCCTCCCTTCTCTTGCAGCACGACCAGTGGAACAGGCCAGACCATCCTCACGCCCCCTGGACCCACTGGACTCGAGCAGTTCAGAGGGGGACTTCTCCAGCTCCACCATTGAAGAGGCGTCACAGCTGTCACCCGCACCCGGCACGAGCGCAGATACTCACACCTCGGTGGATTCATTAAGTAGACGGGATTCTGGGTCACTCACTGGTGAACACCTCACAGCTGAAGATCCACATAAGGCGGAGGCAGGGAGGTCCCAGGGAACCGGCACTCGGAGGGATGCCGGAGCCCAGGATTCTGCTGAGGCCCAGGCCGATGATGTGCCCCTGGGCCCGGTCATTCCACAGCTGTTGGAACTGCAATGGCAGAGTCGCAAGTATCAGGAAGGGATGGCAGCATCCCTCCTCGGAGTCCCATCCCTCCTGACTGAGGAGATGCTGCTGTCACTGCAGCGCACCGAGACTAACACTGCGAGGGTGGCGCCCACGGTGGAGACCTTGGCACAGGGCATACACTCCATGGCAGGTGATGTCCACACCATGGCTCAGTGCGTGAGCTCCATGGTGCCGGGCTTCGACTGCAGGGTGCTGGCACTGGTGGGAATCCACGAATGTCAGTGCCAGAGGATTGCGGGAAGTCTGGATCTCACTCTAGCTGCTCCTTCATCCCACGGAGTAACAAAAGGGCCCCTGGGAACCCACAGGGAAAAGGATCGGCAGGAGTTACAGCCTGGGGCCTCCAGCCAGGGGACCCTGGGCATCTCCAGCCCATCTGACACCTACTCCCTGTGAGCGACACACCTCCAGCCCCTGACACCGAGGAGGGCAGCTGTCCAACATCTGTGCTGCCCAAAAGCAGGCCTGGACCCTGAAGGTCCCGGCCCCCCACGATCACCCACCAAGATCATCTCAGGCAACAGGGGGTGGAAATCAGCAGGCCGCCTCACCCTCAGCTGTGGATCCTGGGGAGACACCTTAAGGGTGGGAGTGTGAGGAAGATTAAGAAAGCATCGGCACTTAGTGGGCAAGGGTGAATATAGGCACGAGTGTAGATAGGTGACCATTTTATATTGAATGTTTGACATTATATTTCACTGTGTTCACCCACAGAGCCCCCACCCAAGCCTGGAGGAACCATCGCACTCACCCGGTGCCTCATCCCTGTGGAATGTGAGAATGTGTGGGGGAGCACTTCAGCAGTCACGGGCATTCGGCTTCTGATCTTTGGGTAAGCGTTCTCCAAGGCGGCCTTCACGACACACGACAGCGCAGAGTCGCTGAGCAGAAACTGATAGCCAAGTTCAGCACACATGAGGACAGCCTAAACCGAGATGTTGGCTTTATGTCACACTATCAGTAACCCCCACAGCTTGCCTCCTGGATTTGCAGAATCTCACTGGCTGTCCTGTCTGGAGACAAACACATCTCTTTAACCTGTGCTTAATGCTCCCTCCTCCACTCACAGTGTCTGTGATGCGCTTATCACACACGAGGCTTGAGATGCTCAAGGAAATAAAGGCTTTTATTTACTATTACAACGAAGCTACCCTGTATAGTACACGATCCCAGACTGAGGGGTCCCAGACAGAGCAGTGACCTTTATACCTCTCCCAGGAGGCGGAGCCCGACTGGGATGTACCATAATAACTATAATACAGGTGTAACAGCCCAACCCTAACCCCAACAGCAACAAGTAGAACAACCCATCCCTAACCCCAACAGCAACATATATACATACTCGTAGTACTGGCCAGACCCTGGCTCAGTACTACCTAGTGGGAACCAACGATGGTTCACCACAGTCTGTATCTTTAAGAACTGGTTGGCTGTCGAGATTTGCATTCTAATCAGTTTTCTGTCACTTGATTTTGTGTCTCTGTGCCCTGTTTGAGAACAGATATCCACTCCATCTGACGAAGGAGCAGCGCTCCGAAAGCTAGTGGTATTTGCTACCAAATAAACCTGTTGGACTTTAACCTGGTGTTGTTAAAACTGTGAATGTGAGAATGGCAGTGCTATGTCCCTCCCATCCTCTTGCTGCTAAGGCAGGCCACTCCCACAGCTGCGATGTGGACAGGAACCCAGGAAGGAGAAAACAGGAAGTGTTTTGTGCCATGCACAATTCCTTTAAAGCAAGGGGCGCCCCGACATGAGGGGAAGGCAAAGCCTACAAGTGACCCTGTGAACCCCTACTTCGATATGGCTATTCTGGGACCCCTACCCATGGCCCGAGTTGCATCTATCTGTGTCTCCCGCAGCCTCTCCAGTGTCCCTGAGCTGTGTACACCGTGGAGTGAAGCAATTCCTCCTTATCTCAGTCCTAAATGACTTTCCCCGTATCCTGAGACTGTGACCCCATGTTCTAGAGCCCCCAGTAACAGTTTTAACAACACCAGAGCCCCCAGCCAGAGAAACATCCTCCCTGCATTCAGTCTGTCCAGCCCTATCAGAATTTTATACATTCCAATTCAATCCCCTCTCATTCTTCTAAATTCCAGCAAATACAGACCCAGTCGACCCAATCTCCCCTCATACTCCAATCCTGTCATCCCAGGAATCGGTCTGGTGAACATTCACTGCACTCTCTGGAGGCCTGTGACCAGCGGTGTGCCTCAGGGATCAGTGCTGGGCCCACTGTTATTTGTCATTTATATTAATGATTTGGATGAGAATATAGGAGGCATGGTTAGTAAGTTTGCAGATGACACCAAGATTGGTGGCATAAGTGGACAGTGAAGAAAGGTATCTCCGATCGCAACAGGATCTTGATCAATTGGGCCAGTGGGCTGACGAATGGCAGATGGAGTTTAATTTAGACAAATGCGAGGTGATGCATTTTGGTAGATTGAACCAGGGCAGGACTTACTCAGTTAATGGTAGGGCGTTGGGGAGAGTTATAGAACAAAGAGATCTCGGGGTACACGTTCATAGCTCCTTGAAAATGGTGTTACAGGTGATCAGTGTGGTGAAGAAGGCATTCGGCATGCTTGATTTCATTGGTCAGAACATTGGATACAGGAGTTGGGACGTCTTGTTGCAGTTGTACAAGACATTGGTAAAGCCACACTTGGAATACTGTGTACAGTTCTATTATAGAACCCTATTATAGAAAGGATATTAAACTAGAAAGAGTGCAGAAAGGATTTACTGGGATGCTACCGCGACTTGATGGATTGAGCTATAAAGAGAGGTTGGATAGACTGGGACTCTTTTTTCTGGAGCGTAGGAGGCTGAGGGCTGATCTTATAGAGGTCTATAAAATAATGAGGGGCATAGATGAGATAGATAATCAATATCTTTTCCCAAAGGTAGGGGAGTCTAAAACTAGAGGACATCGGTTTAAGGTGAGAGGGAAGAGATGCAAAAGTGTCCAGAGGGGCAATCTTTTCACACAGAGGGTGGTGAGTGTCTGGAACAAGCTGCCAGAGGTAGTAGTAGAGGCGGGTACAATTTTATCTTTTAAAAAGCATTTAGATAGTTACATGAGTAAGATGGGTATAGAGGAATATGGGCCAAATGCGGGCAATTGGGATTAGCTTAGGGGTTTTAAAAAAGGGTGGCCATGGACAAGTTGGGCCGAAGGGCCTGTTTCCATGCTGTAAACTTCTATGATTCTCTATGGCAAGTACATCCTTTCTTAGATAAGGAGCCCAAAACTGCACACAACACCCAAGGTGTGGCCTCACCAAGGTCCTGTACAGCTGCAGTAAGACATCCTTGCTCCTGTACTAAAATCCTCTTGCAAGCAAGGCCAACATACTATTTACCTTCCTAACTGCTTGCTGGACCTCCATGCTTACTTTCAGTGACTTTCCTTTTGAAGGGATAGTTTCCTTGGTAGATTCACCAGTATTCCTGAACAAATCCGTTTGCCTCAGGTCAGTTGCTGTAGGTTGTCACACCTGGTTTCCATCACTCACAGTTCAGCGGCTGTGATGTTCTCCTGAAATTCCAAGTGCTCTGCCCAAGCTGCTAATGGTTTTCAGGCATTTCTGTTCCTCAAATCAGAGGCAGATTTACAATGAAACACATTGTGCCCAGGTTTTAGGCCAATGGCGAGGCGGGAGGGAGGGGGGGGGGGGGGTCCCACGCTGGCCAGTGGCCTTGGGGGCACCAATCAGAGACTGATAGGCCCATTTGTATTTCTAGAGCCTATGAACAGGCAGTGCAGAACAATATTGGTCTCTGATTGGTCGAGGCCCCTGAGAGCAGGTAATTACTGCCCAATATCTGTTGTGTGATGGTGAGCTGGAGGGAGCAAGAGCAGTGATGAGGAATTCTGAAATATTGGTTAAAAAGCAGCAGCCAGGTTTCAGTGTGCTTTTTGAAAGAAGTTTGGATGAGAATGCTAAAAGTCACTGCAGAAAGAAACTGAGTGAATTCTATTGGGAAGGACATAGACTGCAATCTTTTTGTAGATGAAGTGAAACAATTCATTAATTACATTGAGAGTGAGGAGCTTTGAGATCACCAGCTGATTTGTACCATGTGCTGCTCTGAGATAATGGCTGCTGGTCACATGCAGAGAGTTCAAACATCGTCCCCCATCGCTCTCAAGACTGGCCTTCAGAAATTCTCTTCTAGAACAAAGACCGGAATCCCGCCAGACACAAAGCCTTGCCACTGATATTGGACTTGGACTCACTGGAATCCATGTGATTGGCTCATTCTGTCCTGCGTGGGATTGGCTCATTCTGTCCTGCGTGGGATTGGCTCATTCTGTCCTGCGTGGGATTGGCTCATTCTGTCCTGCGTGGGATTGGCTCATTCTGTCCTGCGTGGGATTGGCTCATTCTGTCCTGCGTGGGACTGTGTTGCAGTAATGTCATCGGCTGATTTCTCCATCTCATTGCTCATTGGCCAGTTCCATCCATGTTTGCTCACCTCGAGACACACAGACGGCAGTATTGACCATCTCGATGGTAGGCCTGCATTTCAATGCAGCAACTTGTTTCTATAAGCTAAAAAGCATTAAGCAGTTCAGCAGTGATATGGGTGACATGATGGCACAGTGGTTAGCATTGCTGCCTCACAGCACCAGGGACCCCGGGTTCAATTCTGGCTTCGGGTCACTGTCTATGGAGTTTGCACGTTAAGAACAAAGAACAATACAGCACAGGAGCAGGCCCTTCGGCCCTCCAAGCCCGTGCCGCTCCCTGGTCCAAACTAGACCATTCTTTTGGGGAGACAGCGGCCTAGTGGTATTGTCACTGGACTAGTAATCCAGAGACCCAGGCTGATGCTCTGAGGACCTGGGTTCGAATCCCACCACGGCCTATGGTAAAATTTGAATTAAAAGTCTCATAACAATGGTTGTAAAAACCCATCTGGAAATCAAGTGTGCCTGGAGCAGATAGAATCTCACCTGGAGCAGCTTCTGTATTACAGCAACCTCTTACAGTTCTAGTCCATTCCGAGTGTTGGGAGGGTTGTGAGCCCCATGATTCTGGTCAAAAGCACGGGCTTGACTTGTTCTGTAACTTTCTTCCTTTTCTCCAACTTGGCCTTCCACCATGATACTAGTTATCAATGTCTGGGCTGGAAAGGGAGTTGGGTTCACATGGGATGAAACCATTCTGGAACAGTACAGAGTGATAAATGTCATCAGTCATACTCCTCTCACATCCTCTCCAATAGACTGATTCAGTGGACTGTGATGTGGGCAGGTCCAAGCAATGCTGTCGAGGATTGGAAATGATTATTGATGAATTGTGGCTGATTGTCAGAGATAACCATGTGTGAAGAATCTCACTGAAGTAGTAACGGCTTCAGAGGTGGGGTATGAAGCTTTTGTACCTCTACCCAGCAGCAATGATAGCATATCACTGTCAGAAAAATCAAACAGATCCATGCCACAATATTCCTGAGGCTGGGCTGGGAAGAAGATCAGGAATGGCTCTTTCTGTTTCTATCTGTGACTAATGCAGGTGATGCAAGTGGAGACTATGGGGGTGATCTTACCAGCTCTCCACACGGTCGATCAGTGGGACACAGCGTGGGAGGACAAAAATCCGATTGGTGTGATTTCCATCCTCCCGGCTCTGCTTTACTGACTTGAAAGGCTTTGCGCCCCGAAAGGGCACAGAGCTTATTCATATCAAAGTATCCACATGTCAAACTATTTACCAGGTTCGGCACGCTGCTACCAACCTCCCGAATACCCTCCTGGATACCCCTGCCCCCCCGGGATACCCTCCCGGATACCCTCCCGGATACCCCCGCCCTCCCGGATACCCTCCTGGATACCCCTGCCCCCCCGGGATACCCTCCCGGATACCCCCACCCTCCTGGATACCCTCCCGGATACCCCCACCCTCCCGGATACCCTCCCGGATACCCCCACCCTCCTGGATACCCTCCCGGATATCCCCACCCTCCCGGATACCCTCCTGGATACTGACACCCTCCCGGATATCCCCACCCTCCTGGATACCCTCCCGGATACACCCGCCCTCCCGGATACCCTCCTGGATACTTATACCCTCCCGGATACCCCTGCCCTGCCGGATACCCTCCCGGATACCCTCCCGGATACCTTTGCCCTCCCGGATACCTTTGCCCTCCCGGATACCTTTGCCCTCCCAGATATCTCTGCCCTCCCGGATACCTCCGCCCTCCCGGATACCCTCCCGGATACCTCAGCCCTCCCGGATACCCTCCCGGATAGTTCCGCCCTCCCGGAAAACCTCCCGGATGCCTCTGCCCTCCCAGATACCCTCCCGGAGACCTCCGCCCTCCCGGATACCTCCGCCCTCCCGGAACCCTCCCGGATACCTCCGCCCTCCCGGATACCTCCACCCTCCCGGATACCTACTTCCTCACCAGCATCACGTCATCCGGTGGGAATCACAACTGCTCTGCAGTAGCTGGGATCAGGGAGCATCAGGCTGGTAGTCCACAGGCGACGGGGGGTGGGGGGAGGGGGATGATCATTCCTGCAGGGGGGTGGGGGTCATGCAGGGGGTGCCACAAAGGGGTTGTGACAGTTGTGGGCATGTCGGGATATGCCAGGGGACTCATCAGGTGGGTCGTGATGCCCCGATGCTGGCGACCCGTGTTGGTGTGGGGGGTGACAACACCACCATTAACCCATGGATGAAGATGCCATACATGTATCAGATGTTAGAATTTAAGATCATAGTGAGTAGGGCCTCAGAGGATGTTAGTATTGCAGCATCGCCTGGTCCTGTTGTAATAGATGTCTGAGAGATTCCTATACAAAACTCTGGTGCGGCCGCATTTGGAGTATTGCGTACAGTTCTGGTCGCCGTATTATAGGAAAGATGTGGAAGTGTTGGAAAGGGTGCAGAGGAGATTTACCAGGATGTTGCCTGGTATGGTGGGAAAATCGTATGAGGAAAGGCTGAGGGGCTTGAGGTTGTTTTCGTTAGAGAGAAGAAGGTTAAGAGGTGACTTAATAGAGACATACAAGATGATCAGAGGATTAGATAGGGTGGATAGTGAGAGCCTTTTTCCTCGGATGGTGATGGCTAGCACGAGGGGACATAGCTTTAAATTGAGGGGTGAGAGATATAGGGGCTAGATGGCCTACTCCTGCTCCTATTTCTTATGTTCTTATGTTCTTATGTTCTATAGGACAGATGTTAGAGGTAGGTTCTTTACTCAGAGAGTAGTAAGGGCGTGGAATGCCCTGCCTGCAGCAGTAATGGACTCGTCCACATTAAGAGCATTCAAATGGTTATTGGATAAACATATGGATGATATTGGAATAGTGTAGATTAGAGGGACTTTAGATTGGTTCCGCTGGTCGGCGCAACATCGAGGGCCGAAGGGCCTGTACTGCGCTATGTTCTATGTTCTATGTTCTATGTTCTATGTTCTATATCTCGGCTAAATGAGATAAGAGTTTACCTGGTTGGTTGACCATGAACCCACAAACATTTGTAGTTCTGTTCTGTTTCTTGGTGGTGGGAATTCTTTTATTGCCTCTGTTTTCTGTGGCTCTGCAATGATCCCAGTTACTTGAAAAATGTGCCCCAGGAACATTAAAATGGGCCTGGAAAACTCACATGTCTCAGTGAATGTCAAGCCAACCCCTTGCAGCATTAATAGGAGTTCTTCAACCCAATTGTCACATTGTTCCTTCATTAACCCATGGATGAAGATGCTGTGTGGCATGTGACAACTTCCATGTATCCAGTATATTAAACATCATCTTTTGGTAAATTTCTGGGGGTGGGCTTGATGCCAAACGGACAGTAATGTCCACTGGACAGGGAAACACTGAGAGGTTGATTCCACAACTGAGGAATCTAGAACATAGGGGCATTGTCTCAAACATTTAAGAAATGAGAAATATCACAAGGGTTACATACCTTTGGAGTTCTCTACCCAGGAGGGTTATGGGTGCTTCATTGTTGAATATATTTAAGCCAGAGATAAAGAGATTTTTGGTCTCTCAGAATCAAATGATACAAGGAGCAGAAAGTGGAGTTGAGGCAGAGGATTGGCCAGGATGGTATTGAATGGTGGAGCTGGCTCGATGGGCCAAATAGTTGACTCCAGTTTCTGATTTTTTATATTGTAAATGGTGCTGCCCCACTGCCTTTATTTATGTTGAGTGGAGCCTCACTGCTAACTGATTGGGAGTAACTGACTGCAATATGGTCTGACTGAGTTACCATCTCCAGTTACAGTCAGAGATTTCTTCTCTTTCTGAAACTGATTCTCTAAGAAAGAATTCGATGGTTGCTCAGAGTATAATATTAGTAGATATAATGAGTGAGGGGGAGGGTGGGTTTAGGCTGGGTGGGATATTAAAGGCTGCATGGTGGCACGTTGGTTACCACTGTTGCTTCACAGCGCCAGGGACCCGGGTTCGATTCCTGGCTTGGGTCACTGTCTGTGTGGAGTTTGCACATTTTCCCCGTGTCTGCGTGGGTTTCCTCCGGGTGCTTCGGTTTCCTCCCACAGTCTGAAAAATGTGCTGGTTAGGTACATTGGCCGTGCTAAATTCTCCCTCAGTGTACAAAGAACAAAGAACAATACAGCACAGGAACAGGCCCTTCGGCCCTCCAAGCCCGTGCCGCTCCCTGGTCCAAACTAGACCATTCTTTTGTATCCCTCCATTCCCACTCCGTTCATGTGGCTGTCTAGATAAGTCTTAAACGTTCCCAGTGTGTCCGCCTCCACCACCTTGCCTGGCAGCGCATTCCAGGCCCCCACCACCCTCTGTGTAAAATATGTCCTTCTGATATCTGCGTTAAACCTCCCCCCCTTCACCTTGAACCTATGACCCCTCGTGAACGTCACCACCGACCTGGGGAAAAGCTTCCCACCGTTCACCCTATCTATGCCTTTCATAATTTTATACCTGAACAAACACTGGAGTGTGGCGACTTAGGGGATTTTCACAGTAACTTCACTGCAGTGTTAATGTAAGCCTATTTGTGACTTGACTAATAAATAAACTTTAAACTTAAAGGAGTTGGGGAGTGGGTAGGTGTGGGTCAGAGCTGGGGAGTGAGTAGGAGGGCGGATAGAAGCTGGGGAGTGAACAGGAGGGTGGGTAGGTGTGGGTAGAAGCTGGGGAGTGAACAGGAGGGTGGGTAGGTGTCGGTAGGAGCTGGGGAGTGAGTAGGAGGGTGGGTAGGTGTGGGTAGGAGCTGGGGAGGTATGTTGAAATGGGGAATTGTGAGTTGCTGGTGGCTCCACAATGGGAAAATGATGTGGACAGCCTAAGCTGCCTTGTATGTGTGGATTAGCAGGGTTAAACACCAGCTAACTCACCTAGAAACACTGATCATGTGATACTCACCTGTTAATCATTCGCAGATTTAGTTTCCAACAGTCCCCAGTGTGAGTACATTAATCTCCTTCCCCATTCCTGTGTGAATCCTGTATAAATCCATCCAATAGTTAAGATCATTCCCGGGCTGAATTTCCAGGCATTTCACACTGTACAGGGCTACTCTGAGCCAAAGGCAGCCCCAAGTTGTTGAATTTAATTATTTTCCTGCTCAAACTAGCCACGGTTTGGAAATATAATTTTGCTGATATTTTATTTTGGTTACTGTGTGAATGAAATAAGACCTTTGGATATTCAGTTTGGAAAATTACAAGGATATCGGAGGGAGCTGGGAGTTTCTGCTGCCTTGGTATCAGCATCGACAAACACAGACTTTTCTTGGCTCAATCACCCCAATTCTCTACATCCTGTCCCTCCACCCCGCTCCTATCGACAATGGGCACACTGAGAAGAGCTAAATGATAAATCCAGCACCAAAACAGGAATTGACATTCCCTATTCCCCTGAATTTCCTGCACAGATCTGTCCTTGGGCTGAGTGATTATACAAAGGTTGTGCTAATTATTCAGTTACCTGCGGTAAGCGATTGAAGAGTTAACAATATAGTGCTAGATTGGAGGCATATCTCAGCCACAGCAGGTGGAGGCAGGTTTCCCTGAGGACATTAGTTAGGATCATAGTATCAGCTTTGGGTTTGGATTGGAGTTACGATGTCGAGGTTACGTTGTTAGGGTTAGAAATTGGGGTTAGGGTTAGGGGTTAGAGTGTCAGGGTTAATGGTGAGGGGTTAGGTGGTTAGGGTTAGAGGTTATTGGTTAGGGGTTAGAGGGTTAGGTGTTAGAAGGTTAGGGTTGACCAGGCTTGTCCAACCTCTTTACCTGGGAGGCCACATTTCCATTTTTTGCGCACTAAGGCATCAATGGGCACATTTCGGAAAGATTAGGTTTGACACAAACATAAATGAATTTGAAAATGAATTGAGTATGAAGAAAAGAAATAACTTGCTGAGCAATAATAAAACAATGTCAATGCAATACATTAATAATGAGGAAAGAGCAATGAATAAATATCACCTCTGGAGTGAGAGACAGAGCCCGTTCGTCCACTTCACTCCCAGTCTGTCGATGTTCACTCACTCACCCTCACCCACTGTCTGAGAGGCTGTGAGGGTATCTGCTGGTAAGACTGCGTGGATCTACTGGGATTGAGTGAGCCAGGTGCACACACGCACACACACTCTCTCACTCACACTCGCTCTCCCATGTTCTCACTCTGTCTCCCACAGTCCTGTAAGAAGTTTAACAACACCAGGTTAAAGTCCAACAGGTTTATTTGGTAGCAAAAGCCACACAAGCTTTCGGAGCTCTTAGCCCCTTCTCCGAAAGCTTGTGTGGCTTTTGCTACCAAATAAACCTGTTGGACTTTAACCTGGTGTTGTTAAACTTCTTACTATGTTTACCCCAGTCCAACGCCGGCATCTCCACATCATGACTACCAACGTCCCACAGTCCTGGGCAGTGAGTCTTTTGATCCTCACCACGTACTCTCTGTTTTTCTCTCTCTTTGTCTATCTCTGTCTCTCTCTGCCTCTCTCGCCCAACCCCTTCCCGAGTTCCCTAAGTGCCACCAGCAGTGGTGGTTCTTCAATCACAGACTACTTCTCTCTCTCAAACACGGGAGAGGAACGGTTTGTGATTGGAGGAATAGGTTCCTTCAGAATCTTTTGAAACTTCCCCCAGGGTCTTCAGTGGCCACCTGCAGCCTGGTTATTGGTTCGGGTTAGAAACCGGGGTTAGGGGTTTGAGTGTTAGGGTTAACGGTTAAGGGTTTGAGCAATTCCAAATGACTGCTGTATGTAAATGAGATCATTTGGGACTTGGTGGTGGGTCAGTGTGAGGGAATCTGAGCTTCATTGCTGTGTTATTTGACTCGATTTCACTCTGAAAATGAGGCCGAGGTTCAGTCGTTTCAAATCGGAAAGTAAAAGCTGGGGGGGACTAGCATCAAACTTCTTAGTTTATTTCACTGAGAATCTAACCTCCTTACGCTCCCAATTTACCACCCCTTCACCCACCCCCCGACAGACACCAGCTGGGTGGGCAATTAAAACAATCATAATAAATCTACCATCCCACCCTCGCACTGGGATTGGCTCCATGTCTTGTCGGACCAGGATATCGACACTGTCTTTGCTCATTAACCCTGTGACTCAGGCCTCAGCCTCTCAGCTGGGCCAGTGTTTATTGCCCATCTCTGAGGGCATTTAAGAGTCACCTACATTGCTGTGGCTCTAGAGTCACATGTAGGCCAGACCGGGTAAGGATGGCAGATTTCCTTCCCTAAAGGACATTAGTGAACCAGATGGGTTTTTACAACAAATAACAATGGAATAAATAAAGAAGAATAGAGAAAATTACAGCACAGGAACAGGTCCTTTGGCCCTCCAAGCCTGCACCAACCATTCTGCCCAACTGAACTAAAACCCCCTACCCTTCCGGGGACTATATCCCTCCATTCCCATCCTTTCATGTATTTGTCAAGATGCCTCTTAAAAGTCACTACCGTATCCGCTTCCACTACCTCCCCCCAGCAGTGAGTTCCAGGAACCCACCACCCTCTGTGTAAAAAATCTGTCTCGTACATCTCCTTTAAACCTTGCCCCTCGCACCTTAAACCTATGTTCCCTAGTAATTGACTCTTCCACCCTGGAAAAAAGCTTCTGACTATCCACTCTGTCCATGCCTCTCATAATCTTGTAGACTTCTATCAGGTCGCTCCTTAACCTCCGTCGTTCCAGTGAGAACAAACCAAGTTTCTCCAACCTCTCCTCATAGCTAATGCCCTCCATACCAGGCAACTTCCTGGTAAATCTTTTCTGTACCCTCTCCAAAGCCTCCACATCCTTCTGGCAGTGTGGCGACCAGAATTGAACACTATATTCCAAGTGCGGCCTAACTAAGGTTCTATAAAGCTGCAACATGACTTGCCAATTTTTAAATTCAATGCCCCGGCTGATGAAGGCAAGCATGCCGTATGCCTTCTTGACTACCTTCTCCACCTGCATTGCCACTTTCAGTGACCTGTGTACCTGTATACCCAGATCCCTCTGCCTATCAATACTCATAAGGATTCTGCCATTTACTGTATATTTCCTATCTATATTAGACCTTCCAAAATGCATTACCTCACATTTGTCCGGATTAAACTCCATTTGCCATCTCTCTGCCCAAGTCTCCAACCAATCTATGTTCTGCTGTGTTCTCTGATGGTCCTCATCGCTATTAGCAAATCCACCAACCTTTGTGTCATCCGCAAACTTACTAATCAACCAGTTACATTTTCCTCCAAATCATTTATATATATTACAAACAGCAAAGGTCCCAGCACTGATCCCTGAGGAATTAACATTTGATCTATGTTGATTTTAGTTGGTTTATTAAAGTAAAAGTCTTAAAACATGAAATCTTGTCCTTTGGTTATTTCCATAGGTTGTAGGAAATTAATCTCTTTTAAACAAATTATCAGTCTCTTTGAGGATCACAACACAATATAATCTGAATATTACAATTCCAATCTGGGCGCAGGAACAGAAACACTTGGGGAGTTTACATACGCAAATACACAAGCTGATGATGTTGTTACAAAGGCATACAGGATCCTGGACTTTATAAATAGCTGCATATAGCACCAAGCAAGCAAGGTACGCTGGAATCTTGTGTTCAATTCTGTGCAACACACTTTAGGAAAGATGCCACATCTTTGAAGAAATCTTTGAAAGTGATTTACTAGAATGGGATCAGGGATGAGGGGACTCAGTTATTCAGAGAGACTGAAGAACCCTCAGAACAGTGAAGGTTTAGGAGAGATTGAATCAAGGAGTTGATCCAATTTGGTTGTATGATTCTATGATGTTGATTATATTTGATGAGTTAGGGAACACTGTAGTTGTGTAATGATTGGTTTGAAAGCACAGTTCGCTAATTCAGCAAATCAACTCCAGCTGCATTTCCTGCGATGGAGAAATAGTGGCTGCAGGAAATGAACAAGAGAGAAACTGTCAGTCTCATGTGGGCCCACGAGGATATTTCACAACTCAGTGAGGGTTAAAAGTCCTGTGACACAGCGAGTAATCCCCCCCCCCCCCCCCCCCCACCCTCCACCTACCTCTGGACTTAGAAGCTCCAGGTTCAAATACCACAGCAGGACTTGGTGGCCACGGAAGGAGTGCTCATAAAGTGGCTCAATGGGCTGATAATCAGCTCAGGACTCCCTCCACCACTTCCCCTACTACTCCCCAAAGGAAAGAACAGCTTGAAGATACACAGAAAGAAAATGAGGATTATTCAGCTGCAGTCCACAGCTGTGTGAAATGTTTCCTCACTCAGTGGGTTCAGGTATTAGCCAGGACTCACTGGGTACCTCACTCACCTCCGAGTCTGAATCTCAGGGGGCTTGACAGGATAGCTGCTGAGAGGATGTTTGCCCTTGTGGGAGAGTCGAGGACCAGAGGGCATAATCTCAGAGTAAGGGATTGACTATTTAAGACAGAGATGAGGGGAAATCTCTTCTGAGGGTAGGGAATCTATGGAATTCTTTACTGCAGAGGCTGGGTTGTTAAGTATGTTCAAGGCTGTGATAGACTGATTATCAATCAGTAAGGGAATCGGGATTATGAGGATAAGGCAGGAAAGTGGAGTTGAGGATTATATCAGATCAGTCATGATCTCACTGAATAGTGGTGCAGGCTTGATGGGCCGAATGGACTACTTCTGCACTTATGTCTTATAGTCTAACTGCACAAGCTTGAAAGGAAGGCTAAAATTCCAGTGTATATCTGAGGGAGTGCGGCACTGTTGGATGTGCCATCTTTTGGCTGAGACATTAAACTGAGTTCCCGTCTGCTTCCCTAGTGGATGTAAAAGATCTCCAGGCACAATCTGGATAAACACAAGGAAATAATCCCCAGTGTCTTCACCAATCTTTATCACTAAAACACTATCTGGACTCACTGTTGTTTGTGGGATCATGCTGAGCAACTTTTCCTGAACTATAACAGTGATACACTTCCACAGTAATGTGAGGCAGTGAGGTAGTGGTACTGTCACCAGATGAGTAATCCAGAGACCCAGGATAATGCTCAGGGTTCGAATCCCACCATGGGAGATGGTGAAATTTGAATTCAATAAAAATCTGGAATGAAAAGTCTAATGATGATTATGAATTGATTGTTTGAAAAAACCATCTGGTTCACTAATGTCCTTTAGGGAAGGAAATCTACTGTCCTTACCTGGTCTGGCCTACATGTAACTCCAGACCCACAACAATTGGGTTGACTTTTAACTGTCCTCTGAAATGGCTGAACGAGACACTCGAGGGCAATTAGGGATGGGCAATAAATGCCGGCCCAGACATCCCATGAATGAATAAAGAAATAATAATTCATAGGCATTTTGTTTGTATCGAGATTAAGAAGCAGCTATATAAATGAAAACACTTTCTTCTCTCTGAAATATTTCATTGATTAGAATTGAATTAGAAACATTCAGATCTTTAGTATTTATTCCTTTTGTCCCCTGGTCTCTCCATTCTGTAAATGTTCTCAGCTGCATTGGTAACATTCTACCTGATCAGGGTAAAGATTGTGGATTCCAATCCCTGCATGGTTTTTAAGCATTTTATGTAAGATGGGAGTTCAGTGCATTGCTAAAGGCGTGCAGCATTGTTGGCGGTTCAATCGTTATTTAGTTTCTTCAAAGTGATTGATGTTCATGTGAACAGGACAGCAGTGTGAAATTCTGATGGATCGAGATTGCTCAGGGTGGAATCATTTGGCTGCTAATGCCTGTATCTTTAAATGTCAACCTGAACCATCTTCCCAGATTCATCAGTGACAGAACTTACTGAGATCTTCCAAGGCTGAAGACAAGAAGCCTTTCAAAAATCTTCGAGATGAAGAGGGTATCTGTCATGGTTACTAGGCATTCAGTCCCTATGGGGTCATTTACTATCATCCTGGCATTCCCTCATCCCCAGCTCAGTTCAGGAATGATAAGGGGAAGCAGGGAGCAGGGGAATTCCATGCAAATCCATGTATAAACTCATTAGCGGGAGCAGGATTCTGCATCTTTCTCTCACTGGATGTTCACTGGCTCTGTGGAGAATCACACTTTAACCGCAAACTCCAGCCCCAGCTGGTTGCTTTTACCAATTATCATCACATGGAGCAATGAACTCTGGCCTAAGTCCCTTCCTTAACTAATCAAACTAAAACCTGGTCAACCAGTCTGATTGTAACCATCTCCTCACCTGTGTCTGCTTTGTTTGGCAGTGAGTCATTGAGTGTGAGTCACTCCTGGGAAATAACAAACTCTCCTAATTCTATCGTCAGCCCCATGGAAGAATAAAGCAATCCCTTTGTCACTCTATTTGCTCATTCACTGCAGGAGAGAGCTGGAGCTGGCAGTGAGCAGGAATAAGCAAGCTATTCTATCTCATTCCCTGTGAGTCTATCTGTTCTGGGAAGTGTGGGTGTACCAGAAAAATATGCAACAGGCCTGAGGGTCAACCTGTCAACCTCAGAAACATTGTGGTTGGAGGAATGAGGGGATAGATCAAACCCCTTTGGAAACTCCTGGGGGGTTACGATGGACCAGAACCTGAACTGGACCAGCCACATAAATACTGTGGCTCCCAGAGTAGGTCACAGGCTTGGAATCCAGTATTGAGTAACTCACCACAACAAAAACAGAAGACCCTTGAGGGTCATCCAAACTTGAAACGTTGGCTCTATTCTCTCTCCACAGATGCTGTCAGACCTGCTGAGATTTTCCAGCATTTTTCTCTTTTTGTTTCAGATTCCAGCACCTGCAGTATTTTGCTTTTATCTTAGTGAGTAACTCACTTTCTGATCCCCAAAGTTTGTCCACCAGCTACAAGGCACACATCAGGAGTGTGATGTGCACTAGGATGAGTGCAGCTCCAACAACACTCAAGAAACCCAACACCATCCAGGATAAATGATGGAGATCAGCACCCTGTCCACCGCAATAAACATACACTCGCTCCACCACTGGTGCACAGTGGCTGCTGTGTGTACCATCTACAAGATTCACTGCAGCAACTCACCAAGACTCCTTAGACAGCACTTAGACAGCACTTTTAGACAGACTAACCCACGACGACTAACATCTAGAAGGACAAGGGGAACAGACTATTGGAAACACCACCACCTGGAGGTTCCCTCCAAGTCACTCAACATCCTGACTTGGAAATATATCACTGTTCCTTCACTGTCACTGGGTCAAAATCCTGGAACTCCCTCTCTAACAGCACCGTGGGTGTACCTACCTCGCGGACTGCAGCTGTTCAAGAAGGCAGCTCACCACCTCCTTCTCAAGGGATAATTAGGGATGGGCAATAAATGCTGGGCTAGCTAATGAGGCCCCCACCAGCACAATGCACCCAGCTATCAAAAGAATTGACCGAATGTGGGAAGATTGCAGTGCCCAGGTTGCCCAATAGACCGGTGTGGAACACTCCCGTTCTCAGACTTTGGGAAGATTCCGCTCGATGGCTACACTTTCCGCAGAGATGGACATCAGTTGAAAGGCCTGAGACATCATAGTGCCCAGGTTGGAGTCAGACCCCTCCGCTCCCTCTCCAACCTGGAGATACTGATACCTCACACACTCCATCAATGATCCAGAATTGTCCTCTTCACTGACAACCCATCTGAGAAGAGCTGAAAGGCTCCTGCACCCTCTCAATGAACACTCTGTACTGCTTTCTCTCACTCCGACATCTCCTTCTGTAGTGTGGGACACTAGGAGTCAATCCAGTGTTAGCATCCCGGGCGGCAGGTGTATCTGAGCTGCTACACAACATAGCAAACATTCAGCTCAATGTTTAGATAGATAGATAGATACCCTACAGTGCAGAAAGAGGCCCTTCGGCCCATCGAGTCTGCACCGACCACAATCCCACCCAGGCCCTATCCCCAAACCCCAGGCTTCTCCAGGCTCTTTGCCGTAACTCGGTTCAAAGTGAATCCTGATTAACATTTCTTTAATTTCACAAACTGCTGATGGGTTATTTTTAGCGATATATTCTCCTGCTCAACAAATCCATCTACAGTCCGGCCAGTGAACACTCGGGACTTGAAGCTCTGAATTCCCCTGAGGGAGAGTTTCTGTTTACTGACAGTTTTGTGTTTCACAATGATGTTGTGAAGTCCACATTAAGGGCAGAATAATTATTAAATGACATCACCATTAGGACAGTCTCTCTTCCAACTGTATCCCAGACACAAAATCCTCTTTATTCTGCAGCCTTAACTCTCTGAGCTGTTTTGATTGGACAGAACTTGCTGTGCCGACTGAGCATGCACAAATGTGAGAACTAAATCTTGCCGATGGTTTAATCTGGGCCATGCCCACCCCGTCTGGACCAGGGCAGAGAACCCTCTTGTTTCATTTTGGAGTGTGCAGGCAATTTGTTTAAGTGTATGGCCCTTTTAAATCCATTGTCAAGGCTGTGTGCACACAGCTACTTAGAGAGACCTCCTCACATCAAACCTGCATGGAAACCTTAAGTTGCCACATTGTGCTAGCATTGTGTGTGTGTTGGAGTGTTTGTGGGGGCGATTCTCCCAGCATGCTGTGCTGTTCGAGTGGGGCTGGGAGGTATCAGCGGTTGGCCTGGGACTTTCCCCGGCTATTTTTTCAATATAATCAGTCTCGTGTCGGAAATCAGTGCAAGGCTGATTACCATATTGAAATTCACATTTCCGTATGATTAGCGAGCCCTGGATGGTATTCTCTGGGCCCCCTTAGCATCCCCCCACCCGCCCCCCCTCCCCCACCCGCCGGGAGAGCTTCCCACCCATTAGTGATTAAAGCTGGTGCCATCAACAGGCGTGATCACCCCACCAGTGGGAACAGAGGCCACTGAGGCCCCTGCAGAAGGTTGGAGGTAGAGCAGTGCCCCTTGGGCAGTGTCAGCCTGGCATCCTGGCACTGCCTACCAGGCACTGGCCAGTGCCAAGGGGGTAGGACCTGAGGGGGACCTGGGGGGGGGGGGGTGGGCGGGCGGGCGGGCGGGCGGGTGGGCCAATTGGTGGTGGTGGGTGGGACCCACTGTGCACTCTGCACTGGGGATCGGTGAGGATGGGACAGAGTTATTGGGGCTGGACATGGGGGAGGGAAACCGGGCTGGCCATGGAGGGGAGTCCGGCTGGCTATGGGGGGAGGGATAAAGCTGGATATGGGAGTCGGGGGGTTATGGAGGCCGGCGATCAGGGTGGGGGGGATTGGTTTGGAAGCAATTGGAAGGCTGGCGATGATGGTGGGGGGGGGCGGGGTGGTGGTGGGGGGGGGGGGGGGGGGGCGGGGGGGAGGGGTGGGGGGCGGGAGGGGGTGAGGGGGTGGGGGTGGGGGCAGTGTGCATGCGCCAATCTCCCCACTGACTGATGGGTGCATGTGCAGTGGCCTCTCCAGTGGGTTCAGGCTCTGCCCATTTGACCATTCCATCTATTTCTTCTTGTAGCCCAAGACATTCAGCCTCACTGTTAACCACCCTGACAATCTTTTTGTCATCCGCAAACTTACTAATCCTACCATGCACACAGTCATCAATGTTGTTTAAATAAATGACGAATAGGGGGCCCAACACAGATCCCCGTGGAACGCCACTGGACACTGGCTTCCAGTCACTAAAACAGCCTTCTGTCATCACCCTCTGTCTCCTATGATGGAGCCAATTTTGAATCCACTTTATCAAATTATCCTGTATCCCATGTTCATTTCCTTCTTTACAAATCTCCCATGTGGCACCTTGACAAAGGCTTTGCTGAAATCCATATAAACTACATCGACTGCACTAAAGAACAAAGAACAAAGAACAGTACAGCACAGGAACAGGCCCTTTGGCTCTCCAAGCCTGCGCCAATAACGTTTACCTATCTAAACCAACCGCTTATATCCCTCTATTCCCCGTTTGTTCATATACCTATCAAGGTAAGTCTTAAATGTAGCTAACATAACTGCTTCAACCACCTCACTTGGCAGTGCATTCCAGGCCCCCGCCACCCTCTGTGCAAAAAATCTTCCCCCGCACATCTCCACTGAAACTTTCCCCACTTATCTTGAACTTGTGCCCCCTTGTAATTGTCATTTCCACCCTGGGAAAAAGCCTATCCATACCTCTCATAATTTTACAAACTTCTATCAGGTCGCCCCTTTTTGAGCAAGAGGTCAGCGAGAGCATGCCCTCCACTCTGGAAGCCCTGGAGAACCTGTATCTGAGGGTCACCATTGCAGATGCCAGAGCAGCTTTCTCGAAGGTCAACCCACGGAAAGCGACTGGCCCGGATGGGGTACCCAGGCGTGCACTCAGATCCTGCGTGGAGCAGCTGGCAGGGGAATTCACAGACATCTCCAACCTCTCTTTACAACAATCTGAGGCCTCTATCTGCTTCAAGAAGATGACCATCATCCCAGTACCTAAGAAAAGCCGAGCAGCATGCCTTAATGACTATCGGCCAATGGCTCTGACATCCATCATTGCGAAGTGCTTCGAAAGGCTAGCCATGGCATGAATCAATTCCAGCCTCTCGGACAACCTGGATCCACTACAGTTTGCCTACTGCCGCAACAGTTCCACAGCAGACACCATCTCCCTGGCCCTGCACTCAACTCTGGAACACCTAGATAACAAGGACACCTATGTCAGACTCCTATTTATTGACTACAGCTCAGCCTTCAACACCATTATTCCCACGAAACTCATCTCCAAACTCCGTGGCCTGGGCCTCGGCACCTCCCTCTGCGACTGGATCCTGAACTTCCTAACTCGCAGACCACAATCAGTAAGGATAGGCAACAACACCTCCTCCACGATCAACCTCAACACCGGTGCCCCACAAGGCTGTGTTCTCCTCATACTATACTCCTTATACAGCTATGACTGTGCGGCCAAATTCCCCTCCAATTCGATTTTCAAGTTTGCTGATGACACCATTGCTGTGGTTCGGATCTCAAACCATGACGAGACAGAGTACAGGAATGAGATAGAGAATCCGGTGAACTGGTGCAGCAACAATAATCTCTCCCTCAATATCAACAAAACAAAGGCGATTGTCATCGACTTCAGGAAGTCGCCTGTCTACATCAATGGGGACGCAGTAGAAAGGGTCGAGAGCTTCAAGTTTTTACATGTCCAGATCACCAACAACCTGTCCTGGTCCCTCCATGCGAACACTAAAGTTAAGGAAGCCCACCAATGCCTCTACTTTCTCAGAAGACTAAGGAAATTTGGCATGTCAGCTACGACTCTCACCAACTTTTACAGATGCACCATAGAAAGCATTCTTTCTGGTTGTATCACAGCTTGGTATGACTCCTGCTCTGCCCAAGACTGCAAGGAACTACAAAAGGTCGTGAACGTAGCCCAATCCATCACGCAAACCAGCCTCCCATCCATTGACTCTGTCTACACTTCCCACTGCCTTGGGAAAGCAGCTAGCATAATTAAGGACCCCACGCACCCCGGACATTCTCTCCTCCGCCTTCTTCCTTCGGCAAAAAGATACAAAAGTCTGAAGTCACGCACCAACCGACTCAAGAACAGCTTCTTCCCTGCTGCTGCCAGATTTTTGAATGGACTTACCTTGCATTAAGTTGATTTTTCTCTGCGCCCTAGCTATGACTGTAACACTACATTCTGCACTCTCTCGTTTCCTTCTCTATGAACGGTATGCTTTGTCTGTATAGCGCGCAAGAAACAAAATTTTTCACTGTACGTTAATACATGTGACAATAATAAATCAAATCAAATCAGCCTCCGTCTTTCCAAGGAGAACAATCCCAGTTTATTCAATCCCTCCTCAAAGCTAATATCCTCCATACCAGGCAATATCCTGGTAAACCTTTTCTGTACTCTCTCCAAAGCCTCCATGTCCTTCTGGTAATGTGGTGACCAGAATTGGACACAGTATTCCAAATGTGGCTCACCAACATTTTATATAACTAACATAATTTGCCAACTTTTTACTCAATGCCCCGTCTGATGAAGGAAAGCATGCCATATGTCTTCTTCACCACCTTTTCCACCTGTGCTGCCACTGTTAAGGATCTGTGGAGCCATTCTCCCAGATCTCTCTGCGTGTCTGTGCTCCTGATGGTTCTGCCACTTATTTTATAGCTCCCACCTCTCATTTGTCCGGATTAAATTCCATCTGATATTTCTCCGCTCAATTTTCCAGCCTATCTCTGTCCTGCTGTATTCTCTGACAATCTTCATCACTATCCGCTACTCCGTCAATCTTAGTATCATCTGCAAGCTTGCTAACCAAACCAGCTACGTTTTTTTCCAAGTCATTTATATATATTACAAACAGCAGAGGTCACAGCACTGATCCCTGCGGAACACCATTAGTTACAGACCTCCATTCAGAAAAACACCCTTCCACCGCTACCCTCTGTCTTCTATGGCCAAGCCAGTTCTGAATCTGTCTAGCTATTCCTGTGAGATTTCATCTTTTGCAACAGCCTGCCATGAGGGACCTTGTCAAATGCCTTACTAAAGTCCATGTAGACAACATCCACAGCCCTTCCCTCGCTAATCATTTTTGCCACCTCCTCAAAAAACTCAATTACATTAGTGAGACATGACACCCCGTGTCCCATGCTATCTGTCGCTGACAAGACCATTCAGTTCCAAATGTGTATAGATCCTATTCCTAAGAATCTTCTTCAACAGTTTTACTATCACAGGTGTCAAGCTCACTGGCCTATAATTACCCGGGTTATCCTTGCTACCCTTCTTAAACAACTGGACAGCATTGGCTATCCTCCAATCCTCTGGTACCTCACCAGTGGCGAACAAAGAAACAAAGATTTCTGTTAGAGGCCCAGCAATTTCATCTCTTGTCTCCCTCAAAAATCTGGGGTAGATGCCATATGGCCCTGGGGATTTGTCTATCTTAATGCTTTTTAATTCACCTTATCTCCCTCGTAATGATGATGTGTTCTAAAGGGTTTACACACTCCTCCGAGACACCATCAATCGAATACCGATGCAAAGTATTCATTAAGGATCTCACCCACTTAAGAACATAAGAACATAAGAAATAGGAGCAGGAGTAGGCCATCTAGCCCCTCGAGCCTGCCCCGCCATTCAATAAGATCATGGCTGATCTGACGTGGATCAGTACCACTTACCCGCCTGATCCCCATAACCCTTAATTCCCTTACCGATCAGGAATCCATCCATCCGCGCTTTAAACATATTCAGCGAGGTAGCCTCCACCACCTCAGTGGGCAGGGAATTCCAGAGATTCACCACCCTCTGGGAGAAGAAGTTCCTCCTCAACTCTGTCTTAAACCGACCCCCCTTTATTTTGAGGCTGTGTCCTCTAGTTTTAACTTCCTTACTAAGTGGAAAGAATCTCTCCGCCTCCACCCTATCCAGCCCCCGCATTATCTTATAAGTCTCCATAAGATCCCCCCTCATCCTTCTAAACTCCAACGAGTACAAACCCAATCTCCTCAGCCTCTCCTCATAATCCAAACCCCTCATCTCCGGTATCAACCTGGTGAACCTTCTCTGCACTCCCTCCAATGCCAATATATCCTTCCTCATATAAGGGGACCAATACTGCACACAGTATTCCAGCTGCAGCCTCACCAATGCCCTGTACAGGTGCATCAAGACATCCCTGCTTTTATATTCTATCCCCTTCGCAATATAGGCCAACATCTCATTTGCCTTCTTGATCACCTGTTGTACCTGCAGACTGGGCTTTTGCGTCTCATGCACAAGGACCCCCAGGTCCCTTTGCACGGTAGCATGTTTTAATTTGTTTCCATTGAGATAGTAATCCCATTTGTTATTATTTCCTCCAAAGTGTATAACCTCGCATTTCTCAACGTTATACTCCATTTGCCATATCCTCGCCCACTCACTCAGCCTGTCCAAATCTCTCTGCAGATCTTCTCCGTCCTCCACACGATTCACTTTTCCACTTATCTTTGTGTCGTCTGCAAACTTCGTTACCCTACACTCCGTCCCCTCCTCCAGATCATCTATATAAATGGTAAACAGTTGCGGCCCGAGTACCGATCCCTGCGGCACGCCACTAGTTACCTTCCTCCAACCGGAAAAACACCCATTTATTCCGACTCTTTGCTTCCTGTCGGATAGCCAGTCCCCAATCCACTTTAACACACTACCCCCAACTCCGTGTGCCCTAATCTTCTTCAGCAGCCTTTTATGGGGCACCTTATCAAACGCCTTTTGGAAATCCAAAAACACCGCATCCACCGGTTCTCCTCCATCAACCGCCCTAGTCACATCTTCATAAACTTCCTTTGGTTCTACACATAATTTCCCTCCATTCTCTTTGTGTGGACCAACTCTTACTCGAGCCACCCTCTTGTTCCTAATATATGTATAAAATGCCTTTGGATTCTCCTTAATCCAAATGTCCTGCCAAGGACATTTTGTGACCCTTTTTAGAACATAGAACATAGAACATAGAAAGCCACAGCACAAACAGGCCCTTCGGCCCACAAGTTGCGCTGATCATATCCCTACCTCTAGGCCTATCTATAGCCCTCAATCCCATTAAATCCCATGTACTCATCCAGAAGTCTCTTAAAAGACCCCAACGAGTTTGCCTCCACCACCACCGACGTCAGCCGATTCCACTCACCCACCACCCTCTGAGTGAAAAACTTACCCCTGACATCTCCTCTGTACCTACCCCCCAGCACCTTAAACCTGTGTCCTCTCGTAGCAACCATTTCAGCCCTTGGAAATAGCCTCTGAGAGTCCACCCTATCCAGACCTCTCAACATCTTGTAAACCTCTATCAGGTCACCTCTCATCCTTCGTCTCTCCAGGGAGAAGAGACCAAGCTCCCTCAACCTATCCTCATAAGGCATGCCCCCCAATCCAGGCAACATCCTTGTAAATCTCCTCTGCACCCTTTCAATGGCTTCAACATCTTTCCTGTAATGAGGTGACCAGAACTGCACGCAGTACTCCAAGTGGGGTCTAACCAGGGTCCTATAAAGCTGCAGCATTATCTCCCGACTCCTAAACTCAATCCCTCGATTAATGAAGGCTAGTACGCCGTACGCCTTCTTGACCGCATCCTCCACCTGCGAGGCCGATTTAAGAGTCCTATGGACCCGGACCCCAAGGTCCTTCTGATCCTCTACACTGCTAAGAATGGTACCCTTCATATTATACTGCTGCTTCATCCCATTGGATCTGCCAAAATGGATCACTACACACTTATCCGGGTTGAAGTCCATCTGCCACTTCTCCGCCCAGTCTTGCATTCTATCTATGTCTCGCTGCAACTTCTGACATCCCTCCAAACTATCCACAACACCACCTACCTTGGTGTCGTCAGCAAACTTACCAACCCATCCCTCCACTTCCTCATCCAGGTCATTTATGAAAATGACAAACAGCAAGGGTCCCAGAACAGATCCCTGGGGCACTCCACTGGTCACTGACCTCCATGCAGAGAAAGACCCCTCCACAGCCACTCTCTGCCTTCTGCAGGCAAGCCAGTTCTGGATCCGCAAGGCAACAGCCCTCTCACTTTCTCAAGAAGTCTTGCATGGGGGACCTTATCGAACGCCTTGCTGAAGTCCATATAGACCACATCCACCGCTCTTCCTTTGTCAATGTGTTTGGTCACATTTTCAAAGAACTCAACCAGGCTCGTAAGGCACGACCTGCCCTTGACAAAGCCGTGCTGACTACTTTTGATCATACTAAACTTCTCTAGATGATCATAAATCCTGTCTCTCAGGATCCTCTCCATCAACTTACCAACCACTGAGGTTAGACTCACCGGTCGGTAATTTCCCGGGCTGTCCCTGTTCCCTTTCTTGAATATAGGGACCACATCTGCAATCCTCCAGTCCTCCGGAACCTCTCCCGTCTCCATCGACGATGCAAAGATCATCGCCAAAGGCTCCGCAATCTCCTCCCTCACCTCCCACAGTAACCTGGGGTACATCCCATCCGGTCCCGGCGACTTACCAACCTTGATGCCATTCAATAGTTCCAACACATCCTCTTTCTTTATGTCCACATGCTCGATCCTTTCTGTCCACCGCAAACCAGCAGTACAACCACCCAGATCCCTTTCCACCGTGAATACCGAGGTAAAGTATTCATTAAGCACCTCCGCCATTTCTAACGGTTCCGCACAAACTTTTCCCCCTTCACCTTTTAAGGGTCCTATGCCTTCACATCTCATCCTTTTACTCTTGACATATTTGTAGAAAGCCTTGGGATTCTCCTTAATCTTACCCGCCAAGGTCTTCTCATGACCCCTTCTCGCTCTCCTAATTTCCTTCTTAAGCTCCTTCCTACATCCCGTATACTCCTCTAAATCCTTAACACCTCCTAGCTCTCTGAACCTTCTGTACGCCTCTCTTTTCTTATTCACCAGGTTCATCACAACCTTCGTGCACCACGGTTCCCGTACCCTACCAACACCCCCCTGTCTCATCGGAACGTTGTCATGCAGAGCTCCAGACAAACGTTCCTTGAAAATCCTCCACTTTCCTTCGGTACTTTTCCCCAAGAATGCCTCCTTCCAATTTACCCGTCTAATTTCCTCCCTGATGACACTGTATTTCCCTTTACTCCAGAGAAACACTTTCCTAGCCTGCCTGATCCTATCTCTTTCCAATGCTATCGTGAAGGAGATAGAATTATGATCGCTATCCCCAAGATGCTCACCCACCGAGAGATCCTCCACCTGTCCAGGTTCATTAGCCAGCACCAGATCAAGTACAGCCTCTCCTCTAGTAGGCTTATCCACATACTGTGTCAGGAAACTCTCCTGGACACACCTAACAAACTCCTCTCCATCCAAACCCCTAGCCCTAGGGATATTCCAATCTATGTTTGGGAAATTAAAATCTCCCATCACGACAACTCTGTTATTCCTACATCTCTCCAGGATCTGTTTCCCCATCTGCTCCTCAACATCTCTGTTACTATTGGGCGGCCTATAGAAAACACCCAGCAAAGTTACCGACCCCTTCCTGTTCCTAACCTCCACCCACAGAGACTCCGTAGTCAATCCCTCCACGGCGTCCACCTTCTCTACAGCCGTGACACTATCCCTGATCAACAGTGCCACTCCCCCCCCTCTCTTGCCTCCCTCCCTGTCCTTCCTGAAACATCTAAAACCCGGCACCTGAAGCACACAGTCCTGTCCCTGAGACATCCAAGTCTCCGTAATGGCCACCACATCACAATTCGAAGCAGCAATCCACGCTCTAAGCTCATCCACTTTATTCACTACACTCCTGGCATTAAAATAGACACATCTCAGACCTTCAGCCTGAGCACTTCCCTTCTCCATCACTCGTCTAACCTCCCTCTTACCCTGTCTACATTCCTTATCTATTTGCGAGCTAACCTCCTCGCTCTCAGTCCCCTCATTTCGATTCCCTCCCCCCAACCTTTCTAGTTTAAAGTCTCTCCAGTAGCCTTAGCCAACCTTCCCGCCAGGATATTGGTCCCCCTGGGATTCAAGTGCCACCCGTCTTTTTTAAACAGGTCACACCTGCCCCTAAAGAGGTCCCAATGATCCAAGTACCCAAATCCTTGTCCCTTGCTCCAGTCCCTCAGCCACGCATTCATTCTCCACCGATTCCTGTTCTCACTCTCCCGCGGCACAGGCAGCAATCCCGAGATTACTACCTTTGCATTCCTCTTTCTCAGCTGTCTACCTAACTCCCTATATTCTCTTTTCATGACCCCTTCCCTCTTCCTACCTATGTCAGCAGTACCTATATGCATCACGACCTTCGGCTCCTCTCCCTCCCCCTTCAGGATTTCTGGGACTCGACCAGAGACATCCCGGACCCCTGCACCAGGGAGGCAAACCACCATCCGAGAGTCCCGTCTGTGTCCGCAAAAACGCCTATCTGACCCCCTCACCGTAGAGTCCCCAATTAGCACTACCCACCTTTCCTTACCCTTTTGCACTACTGGGCCAGGCTCAGCTCCAGAGACACTGCCACCGCTGCTTCCCCCAGGTGGGCTGTCCTCCCCAGTAGTACTCAGACAGGAGCCCTCGTACCTCCCTGTTTGAGCTCTTTTCTTCTTTCCTTGTATTCTTCAAATGCTTCATCTGTTTTTAGTTGCCTGGACCTCATATATGCATCCTTTTTCTTTTTGACTAGACTAACAATTTTCCTGGTCATCCACGGTTCCTGAATTCTGCCTTTCCTGTCCTTCCTTTTCATAGGCATATACCTGCCCTGCACTCCTATCAACTACCCTTATCTACATACCTGGTCACCTCCTCAAAAAGTTCAATCAAACCTGTTCGGCATGACCTCCCTCTAACAAAGCCACGCTGACTATCCCTGATCAAACTTTGCTTCTCCAAGTGGAGATAGATGCTCTCCTTCAGAAATTTCTCCAATAATTTCTCTACCACTGATCTGAGACTCACTGGTCTGTAGTTCTCTGGTTTATCTCTACAACTCTTCTTAAATAGCGGAACTACATTAGCTATTCTCCGGTCCTCTGGCATCTCCCCGCTCGACTCATTGATCAACAGTTCCAATGCGCCACAGCGAAAAACCGCACCGACCTCCTCAGAAGACAAACACGGGACACGGTGGACAGAGTACCCTTCGTTGTCCAGTACTTCCCCGGAGCGGAGAAGCTACGGCATCTCCTCCGGAGCCTTCAACATGTCATTGATGAAGACGAACATCTCGCCAAGGCCATCCCCACACCCCCACTTCTTGCCTTCAAACAACCGCACAACCTCAAACAGACCATTGTCCGCAGCAAACTATCCAGCCTTCAGGAGAACAGTGACCATGACATGCCGGGACTTGAGAAGCTGAGTTACAGAGAGAGATTGAATAGGTTGGGACTTTATTCCCTGGAGCGTAGAAGATTGAGGGGAGATTTGATAGAGGTGTATAAGATTTTGATGGGTTTAGATAGAGTGAATGCAAGCAGGCTTTTTCCGCTGAGGCTAGGGAGAAAAAAACCAGAGGGCATGGGTTAAGGGTGAAAGGAGAAAAGTTTAAAGGGAATATTAGGGGGGGCTTCTTCACGCAGAGAGTGGTGGGAGTGTGGAATGAGCTGCCGGATAAAGTGGTAAATGCGGGGTCACTTTTAACATTTAAGAAAAACTTGGACGGGTTCATGGATGAGAGGGGTGTGGAGGGATATGGTCCAAGTGCAGGTCAGTGGGACTAGGCATAAAATGGTTCGGCACAGACAAGAAGGGCCAAAAGGCCTGTTTCTGAGCTGTAATTTTCTATGGTTCTATGGTTCTATGGACACCACACAACCCTGCCACAGCAACCTCTGCAAGACGTGCCGGATCATCGACACAGATGCCATCATCTCACGTGAGAACACCATCCACCAGGTACACGGTACATACTCTTGCAACTCGGCCAACGTTGTCTACCTGATACGCTGCAAGAAAGGATGTCCCGAGGCATGGTACATTGGGGAAACTATACAGACGCTGCGACAACGGATGAATGAACACCGCTCGACAATCACCAGGCAAGACTGTTCTCTTCCTGTTGGGGAGCACTTCAGCGGTCACGGGCATTCGGCCTCTGATATTCGGGTAAGCGTTCTCCAAGGCGGCCTTCGCGACACACGACAGCGCAGAGTCGCTGAGCAGAAACTGATAGCCAAGTTCCGCACACACGAGGACGGCCTCAACCGGGATATTGGGTTCATGGCACACTATTTGTAACCCCCACAGAGTTTCACTGGCTGTCTTGTCTGGAGACAATACACATCTTTTTAGCCTGTCTTGATGCTCTCTCCACTCACATTGTTTTGTTTCTTAAAGACTTGATTAGTTGTAAGTATTCGCATTCCAACCATTATTCATGTAAATTGAGTTTGTGTCTTTATATGCTCTGTTTGTGAACAGAATTCCCACTCACCTGAAGAAGGGGCTAAGAGCTCCGAAAGCTTGTGTGGCTTTTGCTACCAAATAAACCAGATAACCTGGTGTTGTTAAACTTCTTACTGTGATCTCCCCCCTGGCCAGAGATGGCAGAGCATCAGAACATCGTTAACATTTTTGAGGTAATTGGCTCCAGCTGGGATCTAATTTTAAATTGTTTTAATAATTGAAAATCCATAAAAAGTAATAACCCAAAGCTGGAAGTCAGGGGCTGGAATCTGGATATGGAAGTGGCAGTGTATGGAATGCTGGAGTCTGGGAGATGGGGGGTAGGATTGGAGAACAGGAATCGGTAGTTCAGACATTGTTACCTGTCTAACTGTCCCTAGAGTAGCAGCTGCAATAGTTTGCTTCCTGCTGCTGCAACATTACTTCTGGTATCTCCCAAGGAACTATCCCTCCTGTTACCCACCGACCTGCTGCTCCAAGATGACAGCATCTGAAAACACGGTTTCTGTTTCCACATGTACACCGACAACAGTTCTACCTCACAACCACCCCGTAATTCCTGGCAGCACACACCAATGGCAGGGGGTAAGAGAAGGAGAGGTTCCTGGTCAGCTGTGTGATGGAAAGAACATTGAGGCCTCACCGTCATCACTGTCCATAGCTCCAGATTGCAACACGTAAAAGTGGATCTTGCCACCGCAATCAGGCGGCTGCTTGTCTAAACAGCCAGTGTGTGATCTCTGGCTTCGACCCCCCATTCCGGCTGGGGTGGGGGTCCTCTCCATACCGGAGATCATGGTGGCTGAGGACCATGATTCCTCTCTCTCACAAACCCACCCTCATCCAGAAAACTTCAGGAAGGCAGAACCTAACACTGGCTCACATGCACCCTCTAGTGAATGACTCTAAAACAGCACCAGAGGATCGAGAACTGCTCTCTGTCAGTAACTGAATCAGCAACACAGGCCAGTTCCTCAACCCAACTAAAAACTGAAACTGTTGTAAATCCTCAGTAGACCTGGCAGTATCATTGTGGAAAGAAGCAGAGTTAATGAGTGGGATATTCAGCATTAGGTCTGGCTGCTGGTGTCGGATGTGGGAAGCAGACTCGCTTTGATGGGCAGTGAGTTCCTGGGACAGCATTTGCCAGGAGGTGGTCAATTAACAGGCCATTCCCAGGCTGCTATCCAACTGAGGATGGTGGCCAGAGACTACTGGTCCCATTAGCGTCACCATTGGTGGTGGCCATTGATGAGGTTGTAGCACAGAGGAGAGAGAGAGAGACACAAAGAGCTCTCCAAAACCAGTGACTCCTACTGTGGGAGTTCCAGGGTTTGGTTATTGGCGTAGCGACACGCTCGGCATGGGGGCAGCCATTTCTGCCAGGGGTACCCTCTGTGGGTCAAGGAGTGTTCTACCTGGAAGCCACTGGGAGGCTGTCTACTCAGTGATCTCCCCACATAGTGACAGACCCTCCCCAGGGCAGTATCAGGTTGCCCTCCCGAGCACTCCCGCCTCTCAAACACAGGCTGTAAAAATCCACTCCAAGCATTCGGGTCGAAGACCTTTCGTCAAAACGGAGAAAATTCCAGATGTTCCAGTTTTTAAACAAGTTGAGAGTCAGGAAAAGGGGGAAGGGAGGTAAAAAACTAAAGGGAATATCTGATTGGTCCTGTATCTGGTTGCTTCCAAACCGGGGTGACCCTGGTGAAGTTGTTATGTGCAGTACGTCTGAAGGGCAGTAGGGATAATGAATTGCTGGCCACGCAGTATCAGTCCATCCTGTACGGTCAGTTCATCTCCAATGGTGAAGAATGTGCGGAGCTGGTGGGGAAGCTCCCTTGAGGATTCTGGCCAGCCCCTCATGGTGATGTTGTGCTGCTGTCTGCACGTGATGTCTGTCTGTAAGACCAGTTTGAGCTGCTGAGTTCAACAAGAGGACAGACAGCACCTCTGTTGCCAGAATGTCCATGTCTTCCTCACAATCTGCCTGGTTTGTGTGGGTAAGAAGGTTGTGGAGAGAGCATCAGTCAAATACAACTCCTTACCACGCCTGTAGAAATCATAGAAACCCGACAGTACAGAAAGAGGCCATTCGACCCATCGAGTCTGCACCGACCACAATCCAGGCCCTACCCCCATATCCCTATATATTTTACCCACTAATCCCTCTAACCTACGCATCTCAGGACACTAAGGGCAATTTTTAGCATGGCCAATCAACCTAACCCGCACATCTTTGGAGATGATGCTGAGATTGTAACGTTGCAGCTTTAGCATCGTGTGTTTCAGCCGTACAGGCACAGTGCAGAGAGGCTTCTTTAATATAGTTATGAGTGGCTAATGATCTGTTTGCAGGATGGCCACGTATGAAGTCATGAAATGGCAGGCAAAGAGTGAAGCTCCTTTTCAATCTGTGCATAATGAGTCTCAATGTCAGTGAGGGCTCTTGAAGCAAAGGCAATTGTTCTGCCATTCTGGATTCAGACTGTGCGAAGTCCATGCTGGGAGGTGTCTGCTGATATAAGTATGGGTACTTGAACGTCTAAGTATTGTAGCGGTGGTGGGGCTGCGAGTGCCTGTTTGAGTCTGTTAAAGACCGCAGTGTGGTGCTCTTGACAACACCATTCGACATCCTGCTGCAGAAGTTGATGAAGAGATCCAGTGACCTCACTGTAACATGGAATGAACTTAGAAAGATAATTTGTATACCAAGGAAGTGTTGTAAGGTGTGTTTATCCACAGGAATGGTTGCATAGCCATTGTCTTGTCTGGATCTGGCTTTACACCATTGGCTGTGAGTAAATGGCCTACATAAGGAACCTGGTTGATTCTGAATCCGTATTTCACAGGGTTAAGCTTCAAATGTATGGTACTAATTTTGTCAAGGACAAGATGAAGACTTGTGTCATGTTCTTGCACAGAACGATTCAGAACATGCTGCAATTTTTTACCATTTAAATAATAGTCCATTTTGCTGTTATTCCTACCAAAATGGATGACCTCACATTTACCAACATTGTACTCCATCTGCCAGACCCTCGCCCACTCACTTAGACTATCTATATCCCTTTGCAGACTTTCAGCGTCCTCTACACATTTTGCTCTGCCACTCATCTTAGTGTCATCTGCGAATTGTGACACACTACACTTGGTCCCCAACTCCATATCATCTATGTAAATCGTAAACCATTGCGGTCCCAACATTGATCCCTGAAGCACACCACTAGTCACTGATCGCCAACCAGAAAAACACCCAATTACCCCCACTCTTTGCTTTCTGTTAGTTAACCAATCCTCTATCCATGCTAATACATTACCCGTAACACCGTGCACCTTTATCTTATGTAGCAGTCTTTGGTGCGGCACCTTGTCAAATGCTTTCTGGAAATCCAGATACACCACATCCACAGGTTCCCCATTGTCCACTGCACATGTAATGTTCTCAAAGAATTCCACCAAATTAGTCAAACATGACCTGCCCTTTATGAACCCATGCTGCGTCTTCCCAATGGGACAATTTATATCCAGATGTCTTGCTATTTCTTCCTTGATGATAGCTTCAAGCATTTTCCCTACTACAGAAGTTAAGCTAACTGGCCTATAGTTACCTGCCTTTTGTCTACCTCCTTTTTTAAACAGTGGTGTCACATTTGCTGTTTTCCAATCTGTGGGAACCACCCCAGAGTCCAGCGAAGTTTGGTAAATTACCACTAGTGAATTTGCTATTTCTCCCGCCATCTCCTTTAGTACCCTGGGATGCATTCCATCAGGACCAGGAGACTTGTCTACCTTTAGCTCCATTAACTTGCTCAACACTGCCTCTTTCGTGATAATGATAGTTTCTAGGTCCTTACCTGCCATAGCCTTCCTGTCATTAATTTTTGGCATGTTATTTGTGTCTTCCACTGTGAAGACCGACACAAAATACCTGTTCAATGCCTCAGCCATTTTCTCATTTCCAGTTATTACATCCCCCTTCTCGTCCTCTAAAGGACTAATGTTTACTTTAGCCACTCTTTTTCATTTTATATATTTGTAGAAACTTTTGCTATCTGTTTTTATATTCTGAGCTAGTTTGCTCTCATAATCCATCTTACTTTTCTTTATAGCTTTTTTCGTGGCTTTCTGTTGACTTTAAAGATTTCCCAATCCTCAAGGTTCCCACTAATCCTTGCCACTTTGTGTGCATTTTCTTTCAATTTGATACCCTCCTTTATTTCCTTAGATATCCAGGAATTTAGAAGAATGGAGTTTAGAAGAATGAGAGGGGATTTGATTGAGGTATATATAATACTAAAATCTGTATATAATACTAAAATCTGTATAGTCAAACTTTACATGTTTAATAAATGTTTTTTCTTGTTGCTAAAAGGTAATTGGAAGTCCTGTGACTCTGTTCCTCCACATTTTCTAAAATCAGTAAAACGTTAGTCTTCTGAGCCAGGGTTCCATTCTGGGATCTTTCTGCCCAGGCGTAACATCAACTGGATCATAACATCATACATAGGAACATAGGAATTGGGAGCAGAAGTCGGCAAATTCAGCCCTTCGAGCCTGCTCTGCCATTCAATCAGATCATGGCCGATCTCTCCCTGGTCTCAAATCCACCTCCCTACTTAGTCCCCATATTATTTTAACCCTTTTAAATCAGAAATATATCTATCTCCTTGAAACCATTTAATGATACGGGCTCCACTACGCGATGGGGCAAATTCACCACCCTCTGCGAGAAGTAATTCCTCCCCATCTGTTTTAAATCTTCCGCCTCGCAACCTATACCAATGACTTGTTGTTCTAGATTTCCCCATAAGTGGAAACATTTTGTCTACGATTACTTTATCAATCCCTTTTAGTATTATATATACCTCAATCAAATCCCCTCTCATTCTTCTAAACTCCAGTGAGTATAAACCCAAACTGTTTAATCTCTCCTCATACATCAACCCCTTTCATCCCCGGAATCAATCTGGTGACCCTCCTCTGAACTGCCTCCAATGCCGCAACATCCTTCCTCAAATAAGGAGACCAAAACTGGACACAATACTCCAGATGTGGTCTCACCAACACCCTATACAATTGTAACAACACTTCTCTACTTTTATACTCCAGTCCCTTTGCAATAAATGCTAACATCACATTTGCCTTTTTATTACATGCTGCACCTGCGTACTGACTTTCTGCGATTCATAAACAAAGACACCCAGATCCTTCTGCCCGGATGCATCTTGAAACTACTTACCATTCAAATAATAATTTGCCTTTCTAATTTTGTTGCCAAAATGGACAACCTCACAACTATCCACATTAAACTCCATCTGCCAAATTTTGGCCCATTCTCCTTGCCTATCTATATCCATCTGTAAAACCTTTATATCCTCTTCACTGTCTGCTTTCCCACCTATTTTAGTATCATCTGCAAATTTTGCTATGTTACACTCTGTCCCTGTTTGCAGATCATTTATATAGATTGTAAACAGTTGAGGTCTGAGGACTGACCCCTGCGGCACCCCGCTAGTTACATTTCACCAGCCAGAGAAGGACCCATTTATCCCGTCCCTCTAGTTTCTGTCAGTCAGCCAATTGTCAATCTAATCCAGTACTCTATCCCCAATCCCCTGTGATCTCACCTTCTGAATCAGTCTTTTGTGCAGCACCTTGACAAGCGCCTTCTGGAAGTCCAGATATACCATACCCATAGGCTCCCCACTACCCACCTTGCTGGCTGTGTCCTCAAGCTTTGTCTTTCCAAATGCTCAGTCATCTCCTCCTTAACGATTGATTCCAGCAACTTCCTCACCACAGGGGTCAAGCTAACCAGCCTAGAGTTTCCTACTTTTTGCCTCTCTCCCTTTTTGAATAGGGGCGTCACATTCGCGTGTTTCCAACCCACCGGGACCAGAATCCAAGGAGATTTGAAATATCACGACCAATGCATCCACTATCTCTGCTGCCACCTCCTTTAATACCCTAGGGTGCAGGACATTATGTCCCGACGACTTATCTGCCTTTAATCCCATTAGTTTATTCAATACCTTCTCCCTAGTGATGGTTATTGCACCAAGTTCCTCTGCATTAATTACATTCTGTGGACTCTCATTTTCCATTTTTCCCTTTTGTTAATTTTTGGTCATCCCTTGTCGGTTTCTAAAATTCTCCCAGTCCTCAGACTTATTATTAATTTTCACAATATTTTAAGCCTCAGCTTTCAAGATGATACCATCCACCAATTATTTAAATAACCATGGATGGATCACTTTCCCTGTGGAATGTTCTTTTCTCAATGGAATTTATTTTTCTTGACAATTTTAAATTATCTTTTTAAATGTTCGCCACTGTTTACCTGACTACTTGGTAAACAATTTTCCAATCAACCTTGGCCAACTAGACCCTCATAACTAGGTTTTTCTTACATTTAAGATCCTTGTTTTGGATTTAAATATGTGAAATTCACCACGTTATGATCTCTGTCCCCATCAGATCTTTACATTGCGATTACTCATTTGCAGCCAGGAGAATGCAAGCAGAAGGGTAGACTTTGCCGATATAACATGGCGATAGCAAGTCACAGCCTTACTGACTTCAGTGGAAATAATAACTGGCAAAAATGTAAAACGGGTTGCTGTTTCACCATCACAATCTAGCCCAGCGAGTGTGTGACTGAGAAGTGTGTGACTGAGAAGTGTGTGACTGAGGTGCATCTGAGGGTGTGTAATCTGAGGAGCCAGCCTATGGGTGTGTATAATGTCTGCTGCATTTGTATACAGGGAGTGTATACAAGAAGGGTGTGCAATATACTCTGTGTGTGTTTGTGTGCGTGTGTATAGGGAATGTAATATCCTGTGTATGCGTGTGTATGTTCAATGGTATGTGTATAGAGGAAATATGTAGTGTCTGGTGTATGTGTGTATACAGGGAGTTTGTGCAATGTCTTCTGTACATGTGTGTGTGTGTTTGTGCACAGTGTGTGTCAATCTGGCATGCTTGTGTTTAAAAAGTGTGTGTGTGTGTGCGCACTGTCTGGTTTGCTTGTGTACAGGGAGTGTGCAGAGTCTGCTATGTGTGTGTACACTCACCTGATGAAGGGGCAATGCTCCGAAAGCTCGTGCTACCAAATAAACCTGTTGGACTTTAACCTGGTGTTGTGAGACTTCTTACTGTGTTTACCCCAGTCCAATGCCGGCATCTCCACATCATATGTGTGTACAGAGTGTGCAGAGGCTGCTGTGTGTGTGTACAGGGAGAGTGCAGAGTCTGGTATGTTTTGGTCCAAGTAATGTAGGTGCCCAAATGTGAAAAATATTAGGTCATATTGGAGACTTTTCATAATAAAGACGCAATAATGAACAATGGGTGAATCACAACAAAATTCTTCATAAAAGTTTATTGTAATAAATAACATTTCATTATCTGAGTGAGGTACTGTTTTCTTTGTTAAGCAAAACTGATTAGAAGCTGGACTAGGATTGTCTTTTTATTATGTATATTCATGAGTTGATAATTCTGATTGCAATGGGACATTACATTATTGGAAATGTCTGTAAATGAAACAAACTCACATCTAAATGGCATTTAGAAAAACTTCTCCCCTAATTCTGTTAAGACTGATGTGCCGTGTGCCAATAATACTCACTTAGCACTGGCTGGAGAGACATGCATCTCATGCAGACGCTGTCAGTGAGACAAAACCCTTCCATGACATGCAGTTTCTACGTGCGATTGGTGTGATGGTTGGATATATATACCTTTTTCATATACCCTACATTCCAGCTCAGCTTAAGATCATCTAATGGAGCCAGGCCTAGTTAGAGTTGGACTAATGAGACTAGCATGTTGGTACCTGGCTTACTAATTAGTATTATTATTAATTAGCAATCATTAATAATAATATAATAATATGCTTAAAAATTGTTGAAAGGGCAATTTCCCTCAGGTAGAAAGGCCTTGTTTGATGCCATGTTTGGGGATGGTTAAACATGCAATGACATCATTGAGATCCAACAGAGAACCTGCCCAAGAAAAACCGGAAAGGGTTTCCATTCAGTTAATAATTACTCATTTCTTCATACCAATAGAGTAAAGTTTGAACAACAGGGGAGGTAAATGCCAACGCCATGTGCCCTATCTCCACAAAGTTCTGGTGCATGTCAGAGAATTCAGCTTGTTCACACGATTGTACACCTGACAGAGCAATGAAACATCCACAGGAATGTTGGCATTTGTGGGGACAGTGAAGGAGCGAGAAGGTCACGCACTTAAAACAAGGTTTTGGCAAAGGAATGCTGAGTGGGGCCATGGAGTGGGGTGGGGATTGTTTATAAAGTATTGCACCCGGTGTAATCCACCACACTGAAGCTCACAGGTGTAGAATAATGTCAAATGTCTTGCAGTTAACTATGGGAGACAAACTCAGTCATTGCCCTGCTACCTGGAATTTCTCAACAGTTACAGCTCTTCACTGATTGGCCCCAGAAATGTATATGGAACTATATTTTGGTGCAGATGTACGGAGCTGAAAGGATAAGTTTATAACTGAAAATCACAACAATGCTGAATACCTTGGACTTCTGTTGTGTAAATGTGAAAATAGACATAACTGGGCCGGTGTCAGCACTATCTTCCCCCAGTGTGTTTATCCCAGCCTTGTCAGGTTACAGATAGGGTTTCTTCGGAAGCCCTGTTCTCAGTAAATGAGAAGTTTATGGATTACTAAAATCCATAAACCCCAAAAAATGAGTAAATTATTGCTCTGTACAGTTTTAATGGGCCGGGGTTTTTACCTTTCTGCCGTCTTTAACACAAAGGGAAGGTAAAGGAATACAGTAAAAGCCACTCATCCTGTACCTTCACGTGGTCACATCCCTGAGGACAAGGGAATAATAGCACTTGAATCAAAGGAGCAGGGATTTTGAAGGCTGTTTACCCTGTGTGCTTTCAGGAAAGATTCTTCCATGAGATGTTGAACGTAGAAACAACGATTTCAATCAGCTAAGCGATTGGGTCCTATCAATAATGGAAACCTCCAGAACAATGTGAGGCTTTCAGTTTGATTACTGGGGGCTACATTTGAAAAATAATTCTGCTCTCCCAATCTCAATTTCTTTTCATTGTCCTGTGATCTCTGTCCATCTTGGAAAAGTAGAACAGGTGGAGAACAGAGGAAATGATGCTGATTAAATTCAGACTGTTTCCTGTTTCTCCCTAATTTGAGTTAACTTCTAAGTTGCCTCATTACCACATGAGCTGTCCTGTCAGGGCATAGGAAAAGAGAACAAGACACCGTAAGTACTCAGACCACCCTTTAACAGATGGTACCAAGCTGTGGTGTCATAGATTCTTTACAATATATTAAAAGAATCATTTCATGATGTTATGCACTTGAGGTTCACTCTCTGGGTGTGTGCATTAGTGATTCAGGGATATGTTACAGGCTTCTAGCAGTTCAAAGTTGGAAATTGCTACTTTTACAGTTGAAAAACTGCTGAGAGATCTGGAAACCTGCTTCCAACAATCGACCATTTGGAGCCTGTTGAAATATCTGACGAGGACGAATCCCAGTCCACGTTTACCTATCCAAGTCTCAACAGTGATCCAGACTAATTATTCAGAGGCCAACAGCTCAACACAAGTAGCGTGACATTAAAGAGTAATTTCCTAACAATGCAAACTGCTTTTCTTCTGCATGTGCAAGGCCCCTTCAATACAGTGGAGTCTGACAAAATTTACTCTTAACTATCATTTTCAGATCAAGTGGGAATGGGATGGGTGTGGTGTGGTTAGTGGGAGGGGTAGGTTTCGTCAGGATTGGGGAGAAAACCAACTGCTAATTAATTAGTCAATTCATTTCTAATTTCCTGATTATTGCATCACTGTTTGACTCTGACATCATTGAAGGATCTGGTTGACACTGTGATGTGTCAAATCAGACAAATACACATTTCTACCCACCTCAGTCCTTTGAGTTTACCTCGTTACCTGTAAGTGATGTTTCAATCAGTTTCTATGATCATGGCTGGTATTTGTTTAAAAGGTACGCAATCTCATTGGCGGGACTGAAAGTGGGACCTGCTCAGGCGGGAAAGTGGGACACTTGGCAATCTTTTACCTGTGGTGGCCAATTAAAAAAACACTGCATGCACTGCCATCCAATTGAGGATGGCAGCAAACCTCCCAGAGCTGCCAACCTAATCAGCAACCCACTGATAGTGGTGTCCTCGAAGATCAGCTACGCCAAGATCCAGCATCTTGGTATCATCTAACAATACCATCCATTCAACATGATGGCAGGTAATACATCCTCAGTGGCAACTTCATAACCGCGGGGAGTGCCATTGTTCCTGGGGACCCTTCCACTAGCCATGTAGCAGTTGCAAGGGAGGTCACCCCTCAAGAACCTGCTGGATTTACCATTAAATTCCATTTTCACCATTCATGTTGAATGGTATTGGTCTGCCCATGTGGTGGTGCCCCTCCAATACCGATGGGAGCTGGATATGGCTGATAATTGGTCAGTTAACAGAATTATTTGGTCACTGTCTTCTGCTTGGTAGGTGGCCACAGCATTGAGCTTTCTGCTGCTGGTAATATTCCATGATGGTGGAAAGATATCAGGCTCTCCTCCCAAAGCCTTCTGCAGTCACTTTGCCAAACCCCTTGCTTTTCAGTCCCCTCTCCTGATAATGGGTAAAATTCAACCTCATTGTGCTCCATTTTTAAATTGCAAATGTCATTAAAAAACAAGGCTCAAGCCCAAACTGCATTCAGTAGGAGATTCTGGAATCTCTCCCCAGTTTGTGATGAGCTGGACATCAGCAAAGCAACAATGAGTCAATCCAATTAGCCAACCATTGTGAGGGATCATGCTCCTGAATATTACCTGGCGTTCCCTGCTGGAAACAATATGGGACTGGTTATGTATAAATGTCTTATTAAATAAATTACTCTTATGTGTTCATGGGGCAGCAGTGGTGCAGTGTATTGTCACTGAACTAGTAATCCAGAGAACCAGGGCAGTGCTCTGGGGACCCAGGTTCAAATTCCATTATGGCAGATGGTGAAAATGGAATTTGATAAAAATTTGAATATTAATGTCCTTTCGGGAAGGAAATCTGCCATCCTTACCCGGGCTGGCCTACAGTAATGTGGTTGACTCAGTTCAAGGGCAATTACGGATTGGCAATAAATGCTGGCACACATCCCTTCAAAGAATAAAAAAATTGATAGATGTAATAATGAGGGAGCTCGATAAGCACATGAGGGATAAAGGAATTGAAGGATATGTTGATGGGTTGAGATGAAGTTGGGTGAGGAAGTTCAAATGGAGCATAAACATTTATTACAGAGTATTTGTATTGAACAGTGTGTTTCTGTGTTGTAAATTCTGTACTACTGAGACCAGTTCTCCACATCATGACGACTGAGACCAGTCAGGAAACTTTCCTATTCCAAGAAAGACAAAGGTCCATTTTTTAAAGATTCATGCTCAGGATGTGGAACTGCTGGCACTGTTGGCGTTAATTACTGGGCCATTAAAATTTAGCCAAATCAGTGTGAGACTGGAGTTATATAAAACCAGGCTGAGTGGGAGCTTTCGACTTCCTTCCCAAACAGACACCAATGAAACTGATATTTACCAGTGTATCAATAACAATCCAACAGTTTCATCATCATCATCACCAGCTGCAGCTCTTTAAAAAAATCTCAATGTTTTTCCAGTGAAATTGAAATGTTCAAACTGCTGGGATTTAACTCTGGTCTCTGTCTGCTAACAGACGCTACTGTACCATGACATATATAAATCCTACCACTCACTCAGCACATCCTGCCTGTCACTTATTTTGATCACAAAAAGCTTTGAGCTGATTAAAAGTCTGATCAATCCCCTTTGAAAAGCCCTATGTGCTGGTTAACCTCTGACCCCCCAGGTTAATCACTCTACCTTGAGGCTTTGGTGTCTCAGTGAGAATGCTATGATTTTTGATCCTCCAATTATTGCTCCCCTTTTCCACTTTCAAAGATTCTGTTATGACACATGGGGACTGTCTAGAGGGATGAGGCTACATGGGATCTTTCAGTGAGCTAGCATGGCTGTGGTGGCCGAATGGCTTCCTGCAATGCCAAATTCGACAACCTAAGATTGGCTTCACCTAATTAGCTCGTATATTCTTTTACTCTTTTCAGCCAAGATTATGTCCCGCATAATGGCTGAAGCTATTCTCAATAAAATAAATGATTCAAACTGCTTAGTTTTAGAATTATATAAGTCAGTTTTATCCCTGAAAATAGTGATAAAACTATATAGAGTGAGTCAGAGAGCTGCAAGAGTATAGTCTACAGTTTGGTCTCCTTACTTAAAGAAAGATATACTTGCCATGGAGAGAGTGCAGTGAAGGTTCACTAAACTAATTCCTGGGAGTGAGGGATTGTCCTATGAGGAACAATGAAGTATGCTGGGCTTTTATTCTCTGAGAGGTGATTTTATTCAAACATACAAAATCCTTACGTGGCTCAACAGGATGGGATATTTCCCCTGGCTGGGGGGGTTCCAGGACCAGGGGTCACGGTCTCAGAATAAGGGACAGCTCACTCAGGGCTGAGATGAGGAGGAATTTTCTCACTCAGAGGGAGAATCTTTTGGAATTCTCTACCCTTGGGGGCTGTGGAAGAAGCTCAGTCACTGAGTAAGTTCAAGACTGAGATTGATAGATCTCTGCACATTAAAAACATCAAGAGATACAGGGATAGAGCAGAAAAATGGTATTCATAGAAACCCTACAGTGCCGGAGGCCATTCAGCCCATCAAGCCTGCACCGATTAAAAATCCCATCCAGGCCCTATCCCACGTATTTACCCCACTGGTCCCCCTGACACCAAGGGGCAATTTAGCATGGCCAATCCGCCTAACAGGCACATCTTTCGACTGTGGTAGGAAACTGGAGCACCCGGAGGAAACCCATGCAGACACAGGGAGAATGTGCAACTCGACACACACAGTGACCCAAGCCGGGAATCAAACCTGGGTCTCTGACGCTGTGAGGCAGCAGTGCTAAGCACTATGCCACCATGCCGCCCATAACTATTGGAATAGAAGTTCAGTCATGATCTCATTGAATGGCAGAGCAGAATCGAAGGACTGAATGGCCTCCTCCTGTTCCCATTTCCCATGTTCTCAAGAGGCCTCAGGTTTTTGTGTAATGGGTAAAAGATGAATCCCTTATACATTTACTGTACAAACCTACACAGTCTGGAGATGGTAATTGCTTAGTCACAATGCATTATTGTACAGTTTTGTAAATGTACATTATTGTACAGTTTTGTAAATGTACATTATTGTACAGTTTTGTAAATGTACATTATTGTACAGTAGTCTCACATGTGTATTCCCTTCCCAAAAAGGTAAATCAGGATTTTCAAAAATTGGATCCCTCACTATGTGTGGATGCCTGCTTAACAGAGAGCTCGAGAAGCATCTCGGGTATCGCACAAGTACAAGACTAAGTCTTGAAAACTTTATCTCCTTTCAGCCTATAACCCTTGGAGTTATATCTGAATGAATAGTTTTAATAAATGATGGGTTCCTTTATCAAGCCTTGTCAGCTTTCTTGTACAGCAGTTTAATTGGGCTGAACACGTGGCCAAGTGCTGCATTAGCAACTGTTCCAAGTGCTGTTTGGTGATATATTTTTTGGCAGTTTGTCCAATCTCTCTTTAGATCGGGGCTAGCTAGCTTTCTCTTTGACAATCTTGGTGGTTCATATTTCATGGAATAGACAGAAAAGTCAAAACAACATTTTGGACAAACAACTGATATTAAACTGTAAGCAAAGAGAAAGTGACTTTCTAAAGCATCTGAAATACAACAGAATTGAGTTATTGGTTGCTGCACCTACTGAGCTCAGGCTGAAGTCCCACTTAACACCATGGCTAAGGGTTCAGGACGTGTGACGCCACCCTCAGTGTGACAGCATCAACAACGTTCCAGAAACTTCAATGTGATATCACAAATTATGTGATAGATGTAATAATGTGCCAAGATGACGTCATCAATAGGATCTAGGGCTCTGAGTTTGTGGCTGACACCATGCTTTGGGCTGACATTATGAATGTGCTATCTCCCCGGGAAGAGTGCCAGTCACAATTGAGAGCATGTATTGGAGCACACTGCCCGTGATTTTTCAATGTCCCGGATGGGTGTGCAGGGCTCAATCCTGTGACCTGCTGGGAATCTGCTGCTGCTGCCACACTGAGAGCTACTGGAGAGGGAAGCCTGCTGCTTGGAGAGAGAGAGGCCTTGGGCCTAGGGCCTCGCAGGCTTCAGAGCCTGCAAGGGAGAGATGAGAGGAAAACTAGACTGAGTCTGGGCTTGCCTCCCCTTTCATTTTAAGGTTGGTACTTCCTGCTGGAGGATGGGGAAGGCTTTTCTACAAACTGAAGGGGTCAGAAGTGAAGGACAGCATTGGACCTAAAGCAAAGCCCTCCGATGCACCACACAATTTGGAACATGTTATTGGCCCCACTTCCCTCTCCTCTGCCTTGGGCATTTGCCCCCAACTCCCCATTACTCATCCTCTCTCCTGCTCTTCCCTCTCTCCTTCAAGAAACCCACACCAGTTGGGGAGACGAAGCCACATGACTCCTGGAGTGGTGAAGTGGGGGGTTCTATATGAGCCACTTAGTACCTAATTCTCGCGGGTGGCTATCTTGTTGCCCGCACATTATTAGCCGGAAATCTTGGATGTCAAGGAGCCTGTGCCAAGCCGCTTGTTACACTTGACAGTAACTTCTGTCAGGAGTACGTGAGGGGGTCAACAAAGAGGCAGAAATGCAAGGTCGAGGAGTTGGAGAAGAGGGTTTGTGACCTGGAGTCACACCTCGGTCAGACCAATGAGACTCGGCCCTGCGGCTATCGCAGAAAGGCCACTGCACGGAGGGATTTCCTGTATGGACTGCTGCTGCACACCTTCCACTGCTATGGCCTTCCCGGCTACGCCTCGGCGTGCCTTGTTGCTGTCCGGCGGTGGGGGTGGGAGGGATCCTCCCCCACTACAGTGGGGACCTGTGATGGAGGGTGCTGCATCCAGCAGTTCCCTACAACCGTAAATTGCACCGGTTCGCGGGCTCCCAAGGAACCTGCCCTTTTTTGTGTTCTTGTGGAGCCTGTGGACCACATCAACATGAAATGTTTTAAGCTGCACTCCCATTTTAGTTACCAAAAAAACTTTTACTGATGTTCAGTTTGTGCCATTCAGTCCCATGCTCCTGATCTACAGGAGCCGGTGCAGAGGGGGCTGGGGGGGGGGGGGCGGAGGGTGGGGGGTGGAGGGGGGGTGGGGGGGGGGAGGGGGAGGAAGGCCCTCCTCGTGAACCTGCTCCTGGGCCTAGCCAACTGAACTGTGCACAAGTCCAGGCAGCGGGCGACCAAGGGGCTTGTCCAGCTCGACTGTCTGCCCCTCTACAACGGCTATATTTGCAGGCGGGTGTCCCTGGAGACGGAGCATGTGGTGTCCGAGGGCACCGTTACGCCTCCCGTGCTCAATGGGCACTACAGGGACTGGGGTGTATTATTGATCCCTTTAACCACAGTTTGATTTAATGTTTTAAGTTTCCTTTCTGCTTTGTTTTTTGTTTTGGGTGGCTCCCTTTTTTGGGGTTGCCCCTTTTAATTCGTCCCTCAGTTTATTTGATTTAGTTTATAAGTTTTGCCAAAAAGAAAGGCTCCATTCTGTACGGCACCTTTGTATAAAACAGCCTAAACTTCCAGCGGGGCAATATTCCTCAGTAAGAAGTCTCACACAACCAGGTTAAAGTCCAACAAGTTTAGTTGGTATCACGGGATGAGTGAGTTGACTCATCTGATGAAGGAGCAGTGCTCCAAAAGCTCGTGATACCAAATAAACCTGTTGAACTTTAACCTGGTGTTGTGAAACTTCTTACTGTGTTTACCCCAGTCCAACGCCGGCAACTCCACATCACGGCTACCACCAATATTCCTCAGTAATACCTTCACATTAGATGGTAAATAAATATCAAAATCTGATGTGGATAAACTTGCCACATCTTATTGATTTATATTAGGGGAGTACGGAGGCTTCTTGTACTCAATAGTTAAATAGTGATAGTGAATTTCCCAGAATAATAATCTGTGTTTAATATTAAGTGATGGTAACATATGAATTAGGAGCAGCGGTCGACCCCTCGAGCCAGCTCCACCATTCAATAAGATCATGGCTGATTTGTAACCTCAATTTCCCATTCCTGCCTATCCTTGATAACCTTTCACCCCCTTGTTAATTAAGAATCTATCTCGCTCTGCTTTAAAAATATTCAGAGCCTCTGCTTCCACTGCCTTTTGAGGAAAAGAGTTCCAGAGACTCACCAACCTCGGAGAGAAAAGTATCCCCTCATCTCCATCTTGACTGAGCAACCCCTTATTTTTAAACAGTGACTCCTAGTTCGAGATCCTCCGACAAGAGGAAACATCCTCTCCACCTCCACCCTGTCAATACCCCTCAGGATCTTAAAGGTTTCAATCAAGTCGCCTCTTGCTCTTCAAAACTCTTGTGGTTATAAGCCTAACCTCTCCAACCTTTCCTCATAAGACAACCCACTCATTCCTAGTATTAGTCCAGTAAACCTTCTATAGTCCTATCACTGCTGGGAAGTGAAAATCGTTTCCGGGTTCTTCAATAAATTAAGGTTTCAAAGTATCCTGCAAACCCCTCGGGTGGTTCAGGATTTCCCCTGACTCCTGCGTAGGCTTCAATGAATCATTTGCAACAACAGATTGTAAGACTGGTTGCCACGTTACTCGACTTGCTTGGGAATTTGACTTTCTGAATTGGTGAATTGTGACTGTTATAAAATACAGCACCTGTAAACTTTCTACTCTCTCACTCACTCCTTGTGCTGTGTTTTATGCAATAGGACAGTAGTCATTTGGGAGCTTCCTGGGAAAAATATTACAATTTTCCCTCGTACAATATCTGAAAGTTTGGTTTTACTGGCCTCATCAGTAAACACTAAATCCACAATCCACATCATGTTACTGGGTAGTGTCGGTCTCCATATGTCAACACAAAGGCTCAGTTGAAGTCACTCAGTCAGAACGTTGTGGGTTTATATCACATACTATTCATAATGACAGTGCAGTGCTGAGGGAGAAAGCTGCCCTTTCCAGTGGTTTACATGGACATTAAAGATCCCAAGGCACAATTTGACGAGCAGGGTGTTCTCTGTGTCCTGACCAATGTGTTTCTCTCAGACAACACCACCATGAAAATAGATGAACATCTTATTGCTGTTTGAGTTTTTTTGCTATGTTCTAAATGCCTGTCAGATTTGCCTGCATGACAGTCATTGTACCTGAAAGCAAATGTGAAGCAACCTGAGACATTTCAGAGAGATGGTGATAATGTCCTTCTCTGTGTGGCCAGTCTGCTTCGAACCAGCGGTTCAAAAGCATAAAACACAGTAACAGGACATAACTGAAATTCAGTACTCTCCATAACATTTTAAATGACCTGATGATTCAGTATACATTCCCCTTTAAACTCTTTCATGATTTCTAACCTTGTGCTGGGCTATACAAAGGCAGGAAGGCCTTTGTGATGATTAGCTAATGATGTTCTAACAGCAGCACTTTTTTAACTTTTCCAGCCGTGTGCGCCCCAAGACCAGAAATTCCAGCCTGACAAAGGACTCTAAAATGGACCGCCAAATTTTCTGTCCCGCCCGTGGCAGATTGGACCAGAAAATGTCACCCAGTGTTGGTTTGATGCCGGTTAGTTACAAGGATAGAGAAAATATCAGTCTTTCTCTGCCATTTCCTTTCTATTTGCTTTCCATCTTCTATTACATACATTAGTCACAGATCTATAAGTGTTGGTCTTGCTGTGAGGCAAGCTTGTATGTGATATTTGAAGGCTAGCACTGCCCATGAGAATGGGCTGTCACCATTGTACAGCTTCAATATTTAACTTGGGTTTCTAGTTATCTACCTTTTCATCTGTGGGTGAGATTATAGCTGATATCTGAGTCATACACCGGGTAACAGTTTGACAGGGGGCTGGCAATGATGGCTCGCAAATACTGCATTGCTAATACAGTCACTGGGGTCCTTATTTTTCATTTAACATGAGCCATAGGACTAGGTTAGATTTCTCTTGCATTCACACTCCACTGGGAAATGTTATCCTGCTCTTACGTAAAGATTGCACTTGGGTTTTGTGCGTTTGTGTTTGACAGCAATTCATTTTACAGTCCTTCATTTTGATGGGGAGACAATCACAGGCTGAGACACACAGCAGTAGAACAAATCACAGCCAGAATGCATCAGAGCATTCCCATCTTTATATCTCCAACCTTCCAATAAGCCCCTTCCCAAAACAGGATTTCATTCAACAATTCCTCAAGAATCTTTAGCATTTTCCCAGCTAACCGAGGTCCTTCTTGAACATCCTGCCTTGCATCAGAGAAAGATGTCTCTAATGCTATCCAGGAAGATCATTAATATACTGATGACCACAGATAAATGGTCACACTCTAACAGAATATTGACCTTGGCCAGAACCCTGAGAATAAGATTGAAATCTGTCTGCAATCCAGCTTCTACTGATATGATGCTATACTGTGTTCAGCCTGACCTTTCACATGATTCCTTTGTTACAGAAAGTGAAGCAAAAATCAGGAATCTCAGACACACCTCGAATACGATAAACCATTTTGTTGGAATGTAGAAAATAGGAATTCCTCCTTAATCTGGAAATCCTATTCGCTTTCTTGGCCAATCTTTTATGATGGATTGCCCCTTTGTGCAGATGCACTATTGAGGTTGGGGTTGGAAAATAGCTACAAGCCTTCTGTAAAAACATTCACAGGCCATACTGATGAAATGCGTTGTCTGCAGTTTTGGAATTACAGGAGACATCTTCCAACTTTATTCTCATTTTGGGCTAGTGATGGTCCTCGAGGCCACAGAAGATATCCCTTGAAGTGTTGAGATCTGTTCTTCAAAAGTTGATCATTGGTACAGAAAAGACATAATTAAATTAAAATGAAAAACAATCATGATGGTTTTTAAATGTCTTCTTCGATCTGTTCGTGTCAATTCACATAACTACATTCAGTCAGGTTACAGTTCAGCCTAGGTCACCTGGACCTTCTAATCACCTTACTCTAGATTTGTAGAGGCAGATATGTTCAACGTCTGGGTAGACATAGAGATATCTGTAGTGTCCACTGGACTATGATAGTCAGAGGTCAGGTCCTGGTCAATGAGAGGAATGTTCATTGCAGCCAGAGTCAATGCTGTCACTGAACCTTTGCTTAAACTTTGGCTGTAGATCATCAACAACATGTCCAGCTTTTGTTCTATGGACTGCACCTGGAATATACAGAGAAAAGACATGGTATAAATAATCAGAGACGGAATGAAACTAGGATACACTAAAATAAGAATATCAACGTCCATGGTATTCAAGTTATAATAAAGTGTGGTCAAGTGTCAAAATGGAGATGCAGTCGGTGGTGTGATTGGTGATGTAGTGATCTCTAATTACATCTTTGTCATCTTTTTGTGAGGGAGATACAAGGAAAATAACAGCAGAAATTATCCGAGAATCCCCTTGAGCTGATCCACTTTTCACTGAGAATAAGGCTGATCTGTGACCAAGTTCCATCGATCTTTGCTTCATCAATCTCAAATTTAGTGTCAACTGCCGTTTGTGGAAGATAATTCCAATCTTCTAATATGCTTTGTCTGCAGAAATGTTTCCAAACTTTACTCCGAAAGATCTGGTTTTAATTTTTCGACTATGTCCCTTTCCCTAGACCCCCAACCAGTGGAAATAGCTTTCCTTCAGCTGTCCACTCAACCCCACTTAATATCTTGAAAAGTTTGATTAAAGCTCATTTTACCTTTTTAAATTCCAGGGAATACTATACTCGTTTATTTAATATTTCATCTAATTTCACCGTTGAAGACGCGGTATTATTGATGGTCTACTGTTGCTTTGGTGGATGGATGTTCAGTGAGGAGAATGTTCAGTTGTTCGCTGCCTTGGTGTCGCCATATTTGTGATTTTAAACCAAATATTAATTTGTAGCTCTAATTGCAAATGTTGCATATTTAATTTGATTTGATTTATTATTGTCGCATGAATTAACATACAGTGAAAAGTATTGTTTCTTGCGCACTATACAGACAAAGTATACCGTTCATAGAGAAGGAAACAAGAATGCAGAATGTAGTGTTACAGTCATAGCTAGGGTGTGGAGAAAGATCAACTTAATGCAAGGTAGGTCCATTCAAAAGTCTGGCAGCAGCAGGGAAGAAGCTGTTCTTGAGTCAGTTGCTAAGTGACCTCAGACTTTTGTATCTTTTTCCTGGCAGAAGAAGATGGAAGAGAGAATGTACAGGGTGCGTGGGTCCTTGATTATATTGGCTGCTTTTAAAGTAAAGTAAAAGTAAGTAAAGTTTATTTATTAGTCACAAGTACATTAACACTGCAATGAAGTTACTATGAAATTCCCCTAGTCGCCACACTCCGGCACCTGCTCGGGTCACTGTGCCTAACCAGCATGTCTTTCAGACTGTGGGAGGAAACCCACGCAGACACGGGGAGAACATGCAAACTCCACACAGACAGTGACCCAAGCCAGGAATCGAACCCGGATCCCTGGCGCTGTGAGGTAGTAGTGCTAACCCACTGTGCCACCGTGCTGCCCCAGGCAGCGGGAAGTGTAGACGGAGTCAATGGATGGGAGGCTGGTTTACTTGATGAACTGGGCTTTGTTCATGACCCTTTGTAGTTTCTTGCAGTCTTGGACAGAGCAGGAGCCATACCAAGCTATGATACATCCAGAAAGATGCTTTCTGTGGTGCATCTGTAAAAGTTGGTGAGAGTCATAGCTGACATGCCAAATTTCCTTAGTCATCTGAGAAAGTAGAGGCGTTGGTGGGCTTTCTTAACTATAGCATCGGCGTGGATGGACCAGGACAGGTTGTTGGTGATCTGGACGCCTAGAAACTTGAAACTCTCGACCATTTCCACTTCATATGATGTCACTGTTGGAGGGGTGAGTGAAGACACTGGCTTTTCAGTGTGCTCCCTTGTCCTGCAGGAACCTCACTCTGTTCTCCTTGAATGTTGAGATAGCTTGATGGCAGAGATTTCTTCCTATGGACCTGTCCAGTGTTTATCTTTTCCAAGTAGTGGGCACAACAGACTCCAAGATTGGTTTTCAAAACACCTTTGGATCTGAGGACATCCTATGCTGCAGGATCCCATGCCTACCTGCCCCTTTCCCTTTCGGAACAGCATAAAAGCCCTCACATTCCTACTCCTCATCAGTTCTGAAGAAGAGTGCTCAAAATTTTAACTCTGACCCAGATTTCCATTACTGGGTTGGTTGCACAGAGATGGGAGAAATTAAATTTTAAAAATATTAAATTAAAATAATAAACAACCCTCCAGCCCTCATTCCTCATCCACTCTCAACTCCCCCCACCCGCACCACCCCCCCATACACTCCTCATGCCCCAACCATGGCAATCCACCCCCCCATGGCCCCGCATACTCCCTAAGAAAACTTATGCCCCTCTACCTAATGGTCCCTTAAACTTTCCATGCACTCCACAACCCAATGGAACTATATACAATCCTTATGCTAACTTGGTGCCTACTCTTGCAGACCCATGCCCTCCACTCTCCATCCTTTGCTCTTACCCTCTCCATGTAAACTCACCAAGTATCCTTTGACATTTCCAATAAGTATGCAACGCTTATACACAAACACGTTTACTTTCAACATTTAGCCATTTAGTAGTACAGTACTTGAGTATTGCTGAAAATGTTGTCAAAGCTTTTCCCTTGCAAGAATACCAATGTCAGGGAAAAAACAACTTTAAACCGTATAAAGAAAGGCTGCTAATTGGTTGGCATGGGGACTCAGTGTTGAACTTCTGTCCAATCTGCACGCTCTGGGTTTCACACTGCTGGCCTACCAAAATCCCACTTCACTGGAGACAGCTGCTGATTTAAATGGCTGTCTCTGTGCACCATACACGAGCGAACCCTAGCCCAACTCCAGTCCATGGCAATGCCTCTACCAATTAGAATACTTCTAACAAAGCAGAATTTCTGAACTGAGTTGAGGGATATATCTTTGACTATGACTACGGGGTCTTCAAGTTTATGACCAGGGGCAGGATGGTATAAAATCTGCCTTTTTCAGGCTTATTGCAAGGACAAAGTGTTCTGATGCTTGGCTAAAGCAGACAAGTAGCTGGAAGTGTGTACTATGAGAGCGAGGTCTTCAGCAAACAAGAGCTCACTTGGTAGCTGTTCTTTGATCTTTGTGCGTGTTTTGAACTTTTGCAGACTGAAGAGGTTACTATCCATCCTGAACTGAATAGATACTCCTATGTTGAGATGTTTAAGTCCATACAAGGCTGATAAGTAAATGACAAATATAAACAGGAGTCATTTAGCAGCCTGTTTGATGCCTTTAGTGACTGGAAAGGCATCTGATAAAGTATCATTCTGCATCATGCTAGCCATCGCATCAGCTTGAAATGCGCGGGTGACCCTGTTCATCCTTTCAGGGCTGTCATATTTGTACAATAAGAAGTCTCACAACACCAGTTTAAAGTCCAACAGGTTTATTTGGTAGCACAAGCTTTCAGAGTCTCGCTCCTTCTTCAGGTGAGTGAGGAGTTGTGTTCACAAACAGGGCATTTACAGACACTAACTCAATTTATAAGATAATGGTTGGAATGCGAGTCTTTACAGGTGATCAAGTCTTTACAGATGCAGGCAATGTGAGTGGAGAGAGGGTTAAGCACAGGTTAAAGAGATGTGTATTGTCTCCAGCCAGGACAGTTAGTGAGATTTTGCAAGCCCAGGCAAGTAGTGAGCGTTACAGATAGTGTGACATGAACCCAAGATCCCGGTTGAGGCCGTCCTCATGTGTGCGGAACTTGGCTATCAGTCTCTGCTCAGCGATTCTGCGCTGTCGTGTGTCGTGAAGGCTGCCTTGGAGAACGCTTACCCGAAGATCAGAGGCTGAATGCCCGTGACTGCTAAAGTGTTCCCCGACTGGAAGAGAACACTCCTGCCTGGTGATTGTCGAGGTTCAGCAGTTGTGAGACTTCGTACTGTGCTTACCCCAGTCCAACGCCAGCATCTCCACATCATATTTGTACAACACCATGCTTACAATGAAGGCCTTGGCCAGGTCAATAAACAGTTTGTTGAGGTTCTTCTTCTGTTTGAGAGACATTTCTTGAAGTTGATGGGAACAAAGATCCCCCATGGCACGGTGGTACAGTGGTTAGCACTGCTGCCTCACAACACCAGGGACCCGGGTTCGATTCCCAGCTTGGGTCACTCTGTGTGGATTCTGCACATTCTCCCTGTGTCAGTGTGGGTTTTCTCCAGGTGCTCCTGTTTCCTCCCACAGTCTGAAAAATGTGCTGGTTAGGTGCATTGGCCGTGCTAAATTCTCCCTCAGTGTACCCGAGTGTGGCGATTAGGGGATTTTTACAGTAATTTCATTGCAGTGTTAATGTAAGCCTACTTGTGACAATAATAAATAAACTTAAACTTAAGATCGCATTGATCATTCCTCGTCCAGCACAAAAGTCAAACCATGATTGTGGGCTGAGCAAGTCTGTACAGTGGGTGACAATCCTGTCACAATCTGAACACTGGCACATGTTGGACTCCCTGGAGAAATCTCAAGAGTGTTCCTTAGAGGTGTGAGTGCTGCTCAGGCTACTGGCTGATCAGGAGCAGAACTGAATGAAACAGCAAAGGAAGCCTGATGTAACTATCCTAAAAGATTCAGCCAAGAAACAGGAACTGGAACAAAACTTAACTGTTGAGTTTCTCACTGTTCCAGAAGATAACACAGGTATTGACAATTCTTGGAAGAAGTTAAGTGAAGTCAAACATATCATGGTATTGGAGGTCTTTGAATTCATCAAACAGAAGCACCAAGATTGGTTCCACAAGAATGACCATGATCTAACTAAGCCAACAGCAACAAAAGTCAGATACCATCAAATAAAATAGATACTGCAGGATAAACTAAGAGAGATGAAGAACTGATGATGGGAGAACAAGACTCAGGAAGCTGCCACAAAGCATAACTACATGCTCTCAATGAAGGTCTATCTATGGGCCCAAAGCAATGGTACTGCACCCATCCTCTCAGCAGATGGCAACCAGCACCTTGCAAATAAACGTTAGATTCTCCAGTGACATTGAAGGAACAGTGATATATTTTCAAGTCAGGATGGTGAGTGGCTTGGAGAGGAACTTCCAGGTGGCGGTGTTCCCATGTGTTTGCTGCCCTTGTCCTTCTAGATGGTAGATTTTGTGGGTTTGGAAGGTGCCGAAGCAGCCTTAGTGAGTTGCTGCAATGCCATCTGGTGGTGCCATCCCTGCCTCCACCAGAATTCTACCAGTGGCAAGGGTGGCACCACTGGGCCGATTGAATCCCTTGTTTAGGCAATTAATCAAAGGCTTCATCCCTTTCTTCTTCCTTTTATAACCCAACATATTGGAATCCTTATAATTAGATGCATGTGTGGAAGTGACAGAGTTGAGGAGGAACTTCTTCTCCCAGAGGGTGGTGAATCTCTGGAATTCTCTGCCCACTGAGGTGGTGGAGGCTACCTCGCTGAATATGTTTAAAGCGCGGATGGATGGATTCCTGATCGGTAAGGGAATTAAGGGTTATGGGGATCAGGCGGGTAAGTGGTACTGATCCACGTCAGATCAGCCATGATCTTATTGAATGGCGGGGCAGGCTCGAGGGGCTAGATGGCCTACTCCTGCTCCTATTTCTTATGTTCTTATGTTCTTATTGCATTTGAAACTCTGTATTCTTGAGATCTTTTTATTTGTTTTTTAAAATTCATTTACGGGCTGTGGGTGTCACTGGCTAGGCCAGCATTTATTGCCCATGCGTAGTTGCCTTCTTTAACCGCTGCAGTCCATGTGGTGTAGGTACACCCACAGTGCTGTGAGGGAGTGAGTTCCAGGATTTTGACCCAGCAACAGTGAAGGAATGGTGATATATTTCCAAGTCAGGATGGTGAGTGACTTGGAGGGGAACTTCCAGGTATCTGCTGCTCTTGTCCTTCTAGATAGCAGAGATCGTGTGTTTGGAAGATGCTGCCCAAAGAAGCCTTGGTGAGTTGCTGCAGTGCATCTTGTAGATGGTACTCACTGCTGCCACTGTGCATCGGTGGTGGAGGGGTGAATGTTTGTGGAAGGGGTAGCAATCAAGCGGGCTGCTTCGTCCTGGATGGTGTTGAGCTTCTTGAGTGCTGTTGGAGCTTCACCCATCCAGGCAAGTGGAGAGTATTCCATCACACTCCTGACTTGTGCCTTAGTAGACAGTGGACAGGCTTTGGGAAGTCAGGAAGTGAGTTACTCGTTGCAGGATTCCTGCTGTTGTAAGCACAATATTTATATTGCTAGTCCAGTTCAGTTTCTGGTCAATGGTAACCCCCAGGATGTTGATACTGGGGGATTCAGTGATGGTAATGCCACTGAATGTCAAAGGCTGATGGATAGATCCTCTCTTGTTGGAGCTGGTCATTGCTTAGCACTTGTGTGGCATTAATGTTATTTGCCACTTGTCAGCCCAAGTCCAAGTCTAGCTGCATTTGGACATGGATTACTTCAGTATCCGGAGTGTTGAGCTTGGTGCTGAACATTGTGTAGTCATCAGCAAACATCCCGACTTTTGACCTTATGGTGGAAGGAAGGTCATTGATGAAGCAGCTGAAGATGGTTTGGTCTTGGACACTCCCCTGAGGAACTCCCGCAGAAATGTCTTGGAATTGAGATGATTGACCTCCAACCACCACAGCCATCTTCCATTGTGCTTCCAACCGGCAGAGAGTTTCCCCCCAGATTCCCACAGACTCCAGTTTAGCTAGGGCTCTTTGATGCCACAATCAGTCAAATGCTACCTTGATGTCTCGGGGGGTCACTCTCACCTCACCTCTGGAATTCAGCTCTTTTGTCCATGTTTGAACCAAGGCTGTAATGAGGTCAGGACCTAAGTGGCCCTGGTGGAACACAAACTAAGCATCAATGAGTAGGTTATTGCTAAGAAAGTGCTGCTTAATAATGCTGTTGATGACCCCTTCCATCATTTACAGATAATCGAGAAAAGACTGACAGGGTGTGATAATTGGCCGGGTTGAATTTGTTCTGTTTTTTGTGTAAAGAACATACCTGGGGAATTTTCCACATTGCCTGGTAGATGCCAGTGTTGTAACTGCACTGGAATAGTTTGGCTAGGGATGCAGCGAGTTCTGGAGCACAAGTCTTCAGAACTATTGCTGGAATAGTGTCAGGTCCTTTTCAGTATCCAGTGCCTTCAACCATTTCTTTATATCACGTGGAGTGAACTGAATCTGCTGAACGCTGGCAACTGTGATGCTGGGACTTCTGGAGGAGGCCGAGATGGATCATCCACTCAGCACTTCTGGCTGAAGAAAGCTGCCAATCTGATTTGCATTACCATGATGGATGCCTGCTCCACAGATTCCTGTGTAGGCTTCAAGTAGACTATCATGGAGACCGGGAGCTGAAGCCTATGCTCCTTCCTCAAGGGAAATTACCTGTTTCTCCACTTTTATTACTCGTCCCATCATGCTCATCTCATCAAAGGGTTCCAGTTCTGGTGGGACTTTCTCTCCTTTCTCACGCAACTTTTTGTCTGTCGACACCTGACCTTTCCCAATGATTTGGTCGACTCTATGGACAAGGAAAACATCAAAGTCAACAAAAACCAACAGTTATGTTGTGTCCCGTGTTCCTGCCTTTTACACAAAAGATTTTTTTTAAAAACAGGGCAGGTTGAAAAAATGAAACGCCGTTGCTGGGCCTGGCAGTTCATAGAAAATTACAGCGTGCTGAGGACACCATTCTCCATTTATTGACATTATTGGTCAGAAAATACAGGCAATGTTCTTGTGGGTTGCCAGCTGTGTGCTGAATAACATGCTGAAGACATGGCCACCAATCTTGGAATGATAAAAATTGGGAAAGTTAAAGTTAATTTATTCGTCACAAGTAAGGTTTACATTAACACTGCAATGAAGTTACTGTGAAATTCCCTTCGTCGCCATACTCTGGCGCCTGTTCGGGTCAATGCACCTAACCAGCACATCTTTCAGACTGTGGGAGGAAACTGGAGCACCCGGAGGAAACCCACGCAGACACGGGGAGAACCTGCAGATTCCACACAGACAGTGACCCGAGCTGGGAATCAAACCGGGACCCTGGCGCTGTGAGGCAGCAGTGCTAACACTGTGCCACCATGCCGCCCACAAGAGGCCAGAATAAGAAGAGTGCAGAAATATTGGAGAACATTAGAGCAGGCTCTGCAATTCGATGTGTTTGGAACCTAGGCTTCCTTTCTTTAAAGTACCGGAGATTGGGTGACCAAATTCAAGATTGTGGAAATGATGAAGGTGACTAACAGAGCTGGTTCTTATTAACGGCTCTCTGTTGGGAGCAGCTCAAATTCCAAGATGTACAAAATAAAAATTAGCTTCTCATGAAAAGAAGGGAAGCTAGAGAAGTTTTTGTCCAAAGGACAACTGAATTCTAGAGTAGGTTAACAGGGAAGGGCATTGAAGTTGATGGTTTACAGACATGAAGCAATAGGACTGATGGCCTTTTGAAATGTATTAATTCTTAATTTTCATTCTTCCCACAGCCACGTCAGTTAGCAGTAATCGTGTCTCATTTGACATTTGCTTTAGTTGCTCACCATTTCTTTGTGTGGCATAAATACCAGAAATCTAGCAGTTTTGTACAGATAATTCTGCAAACCTAGTGGTTTAGTTTACAGAGTGAACGTCAAAACCCCCCTGAGTAGTTTCTGTTTGGGGTCGATACTGTAACTAGGACCGGCCAGTGAAACATCCCACACTAACTGGGACTGTCCAGGGGTTAATTTTAATGGTGGGAGGGAGGGGAGGTCACATGACAGTAGTTGGGTGGGTTAGTGAAGAAGATAGCTTGTTAAAATTCAGCAATTTGCAGAGGTTGATCCCTCTTTATAGAATTTGAAGATACGCTAAATGCAACCCATTTTTCAGTTTTAATACTGCCTGGCCTGGTTTAGCAGGCCTGGACAAAAGCCTGCAACTGAAGGGGCATGGAGAAGGCTGGTTCTCAGAGGTATGTGCCTTTCCAGCATTGGTTATGGGTCAACAAGAGCAGGAGTGTTTCTTCCTAGCTGTCCTAAGCAAACCAGTCAATGATCAGTCTCCTTCATAATTGGACTTTTCCTCCACGCACTCTTTAAAGACTGTTCTACCTTTATGGCCTCTCCAGATGTGTCTGATCGCTCCAATGTTGGCCATGGGCGATCTTTCAAGCCCATTTGACCAAGTCTACCAGAGCCTATGGTCTTTTCAGGCCTGTGTTCAACAGCTGAATGGTGGGAAAGCTTTTAGAAATAACTACCTAGTCACACAGACAAATGTAGATCAATCAAAGAAGACCAACATAGACTTTGGACTGGGGGAAGGAGTGTGGGGTTCCCTGGGACTCAGCACGAGGTCATTGCTTTTCTTGATACATCTTAATGACCTACAGTTGGCCATACAGGATACAATTTCAAAATCTACGGATGACACAACATTTGGAAGTATAGTAAACATTACAGGGCAGGTTAAAAAAGTGATTTAAAAAGTCATACAGGAGTTTGGACTTTGAAACAGAGGCAAAAAGTACCAAAGCAAGGACGATATGGTAAACCTTCATTAAACATTTCTTCAGCTTCAACCTCAGCCTCTGTATTGTGTCCAGTTCTGGACGCCACGTTTTAGGAAGGTGCAGAAAAAGAATGGTTCCAGGGATTGAGGGAATTGAGTTATGTAAATAGTTTGGAGAAGTTGGGGTTGTTCTCCTTGGGGAAGAGAAGGTTCAGAGGAGATTTGATAGAGGTGTTCAAAATCTTGAGGAGTCTGGACCAGAAGATACAGAGAAACTGGCAGAAGGGCCAAGAGTGAGAGTAAACGCGGCACGGTAGCCCAGTGGTTAGCACTGCTGCTTCACAGCTCCAGGGACCTGGGTTCGATTCCCGACTTGGGTCACTGTCTGTGTGGAGTTTGCACATTCTCCTCGTGTCTGCGTGGGTTTCCTCCGGGTGCTCCGGTTTCCTCCCACAGTCCAAAGATGTGCGGGTTAGGTTGATTGGCTGTGCTATAAATTGCCCCTTAGTGTCCTGAGATGCGTAGGTTAGAAGGATTAGTGGGTAAAATATGTAGGGATATGGGGGTAGGGCCTGGGTGGGATTGTGGTCGGTGCAGACTCGATGGGCCGAATGGCCTCTTTCTGCACTGTAGGGATTCTATGATTCTAAACTGATTTAAGATTAATGACAAAAGAACTGACGATGACATGATGCCTCTTCACACAGCGAGTGGTTAGGGTCTGGAATGCACTGTCTGAGTGTGTGGTGGAGACAGATTCACACAGCGAGTGGTTAGGATCTGGAATGCACTGTCTGAGTGTGTGGTGGAGACAGATTCACACAGTGAGTGGTTAGGATCTGGAATGCACTGTCTGAGAGTGTGGTGGAGACAGATTCACACAGCGAGTGGTTAGAGTCTGGAATGCACTGTCTGAGTGTGTGGTGGAGACAGATTCACACAGTGAGTGGTTAGGATCTGGAATGCACTGTCTGAGAGTGTGGTGGAGACAGATTCACACAGTGAGTGGTTAGGATCTGGAATGCACTGTCTGAGAGTGTGGTGGAGACAGATTCACACAGTGAGTGGTTAGGATCTGGAATGCACTGTATGAGAGTGTCAAAAGGGAATCAGATAAACACGGGAAGAGAAAGGAAAGGCAACAGAGAAAAGTCACGGAGTGGCTGCAGCTGAATTGCTGTTGCAGAGAGTTAGCAATGGGCTGAATAGTTCCATCTGTGTTGTTACTATTCAATGATATTAATTATTTTCACACATTCACTGATTCACCATTAGCAGAATGGATATTGCTTGACTTGCTATGGCACCAGATCCATCGGCTCAGCTAAGAGCAGACATACCGTGACTGGAGGCTCTTGATTCGACCCAGCATGTCCAGGTGTCCAGCAGAGTATTGCTCTATCACATCTTTCACATCGTATGGTCTCAAGGTTTCTTTAAACTTTCTCTTTGCTACAAGAAATTTCAGGATCCTGCAGAGAAAAAGAGAGTAAAAACACATTTGGGAAATTCAGTATTGGGTGGGTTTCATCTTGTTTGATGGCTGTAGGTTAGTCTATGATGTGAACTACAGAACCAAGATTGCGAGCTGACAGAGCAGGAGAACATTTGTAGGTAATACTGTGAACATAAGCATTCCATACCAGCATGTTCCCACCTTTGGTTGCTTTTCCCACAGCTTCTGGCTTTTCCTGTTGGACTGAGTTGCCCAGTTCAGACTGTCACACCAATACTGAACCACTGTGGAAGTGGATTTAAGTGTTTTTCCATAGAAAGTAAATGGTCTGTGACAGGACAACAGCATGTGACTGAGTGCGAACCTCAATTACTGCTGCCAGGGACTGATGTTGAATACCATGTAGACATGGTGGGCAACCTAGCCTAGTATGTGGGCTGCGAGACTGAAATCAGGCCTGTTCACTATGAATAAGATGAAATATATTTAATACATGCCAAATATTTCATAACGAGTTACAGAAAATGCTTAATCATTATATATATTAATAGAACTCTCATCAACTTCAAATGGTAAAAACAAAATAAATATTTACACTTTGGACACAGAGGGAGCGCACGGCTCTCACAGTCAATGTTGTGAGCAATCAGCACGCACCTCACTGCACTCGCCCTTGCTTTACGTGCGAATCACTTCAGTCAGACCAGTAGGAAAAAAACTACGCAGTTGCAAATCAGCAGAATATGGCAATCGTGCGCACGGTGCAACCGTCAACAAAATGTCTCGTGGGTTGCACTCAGAACACGGATGTGTCACACATGTGATCCCCGGGCTGCAGGTGACCCACCGCTGCTGTGGCGTGATTGCAAGCCAAGAATGTAACTGATATGTTCACATCACATCAGAAATAGTGAGAGAATGGCTTACCGAACTAGAACATCAAGAGCATATTATGGATCTGGAACCACCCAGTGCATCAGTCATCTCGAAAAAGCAATTTGTTCACTGATAAAGCTGAAATTATTGAATTTAACATCTCCTGGGAAATCATTATTAGTTAACTATCCCAGTGTACTCTGTGGTCTATTTGAAACGATGGTTCCTGCCTAACACAAGTTAAGGCAGGAAGTGGTCTGGAGGATATCAGGTGAGAGATAGAGTACTAGAATGTTCCAGTACAGAAATAGATGACTTGGTCCATCAATCCTGTGCGAATGTTTTTCCTCTATTTTGGTCTCTTCATCACTATCCTGCCCACTCTCCGTATAATTTAGTATTCCACTTTTTCGTCAATCATGTTTCAAAAAAGGTCTTTGTGAGAAAGGATCCCATATTCTAATCTCTGTGAAATGAATTTGCTCTAAAGTCTAGCTTTCTCTATTTTATTATTATCTTAAATCTGTACTTTCTGATTACCATTTCATGTAGCAAAAGGAATGCCTTCTTACACTCTTCACAAATATGATGACTTCCATTAGGACAAGTTTAAATCTTCTTAGATATGGTGAAAGAACCCTAATATCTCAAGTCTCCCTTCATATTGTAATCCCTCACCTTACAAATCTCAATCGTTTGTAATATTCTAGTCAACCTCCACTGTATCTTTCCCATTGCTTTCACATTCACCCTGTCATGAGGAACCAAAATCTGTACACAATATTCTAGCAGCAACCACAAACATGATCTCAGAAGATGTTGAAAAGTTCACTAGGGTCTGATGGAGTCTGGGGAGAGAGAAGCTGAGTTAATGTTTCAGTTCAATGACCTCCCTCACCAGAACCCTCTGATGAAAAGTAATTGATCTGAAAACATTGAGTTGAATGTTATTGGCCCCCAAGTGTTGGCTGGGAGGTGGGGGGAGGGCAGTAAAATAGCAGGGGGTTGTGTTGGTACAGCTCCCTGACACAGTTCCTGATGCGCGATATAACTCACGAGGCTAGAGATGCTCGAGGAAATAAAGGCTTTTATTGACTACTACAATAGAGCTACAATATATAATACACGATCCCAGACTGAGGGGTCCCAGACAGAGCAGTGACCTTTATACCTCTCCCAGGAGGCGGAGCCCGACTGGGATGTACCATAATAACTATATTACAGGTAGAACAGCCCAACCCTAACCCCAACAGTAACATGTAGAACAGCCCAACCCTAACCCCAACAGTAACATATATACAGACTCATAGTACTGGCCAGACCCTGGCTCAGTACTACCTGGTGGGAACCAACGATGGTTCACCACATTCACCCCTCCTTTGAAGACAAAGGCCGGTGGGGTACAAAAAAACACAGAACAATTGGTCATCAGTCTATAAGTTCAGACGGTCAGGGGGACCGCACTGTCGTTGTGACCTCCTCAACACCGGCGATGACACCGGAGTAGGCACTCACAGTGGCGTTCTCCCCAAGGCGGTGTCCAACGGCTCTTCCAATGCCTCACGGGCCGGTTGACCCCGAGGTGGTGACAATCCACTGAGCTCGGACACGCCTTGAAGTGGCGACCATCTCCTGGACTCAGGCAAACTGTACACGGGAGTAAAAGGGTTAAGTGATGGTCCCGATGCTGCCCACGCCGTGTCAGGAGGGGAAACAATAGTTGGGGGGTCTCTAACAGGAGGTATGGGAGCGACAGGGGTTTCCACGTCCCCTGCTGGCGCCAGGTCTCGAATCGAGACCGTGTCCTCTCGCCCGTCAGGGTATGCCACATAGGCATACTGAGGGATGGCGTGGAGGAGATGGACCTGTTCAACCAAAGGGTCGGACTTGCGGGCCCTAACATGTCGCCGCAGGAGGACAGGTCCTGAGTACGTCAACCAAGACGGTAATGAGGTCCCAGAGGAAGACTTCCGAGGGAATGAAAACAGCCTCTCATGGGGAGTAGCGTTGGTTGCTGTACACAGGAGTGAGCGTATGGAGTGGAGCGCATCAGGGAGCACCTCTTGCCAACGGGAGACTGGAAGGCTTTTTGACTTCAACGCCAGTAAGACAGCCTTCCAGACTGTAGCATTCTCACGTTCCACCTAGGGTTGTAGCTCGTGGTTCTACTAGAGGCAATCCCGTATGAGAGCAGGTATTGCCTCAAGTCATCGCTCATGAACGACGAGCCCCTATCACTGTGGATGTAACAGGGGTACCCGAACAGGGTGAAAAGATCACGAAATGCCTTGATAACCGTGGCAGCGGACGTATCAGAACAGGGAATGACAAAAGGGAATCGTGAGTACTCATCAATGATATTGAGGAAGTACACATTCCGATCTGTCGAGGGAAGGGGGCCCTTAAAGTCCACACTCAGTCTTTCGAAGGGACGAGTGGCCTTAACGAGTTGTGCCCTGTCAGGTCGGTAAAAGTGCGGTTTGCATTCCGCGCATACCCGGCAGCTTCTAGTTATGGACCTGACATCCTCCACCGAGTAGGGTAGATTCCGGGCTTTTACGAAGTGGTAGAGCCGAGTGACCCCTGGATGGCAGAGGTCATTGTGGAGAGCCTGCAAACGATTCTCCTCCATACTGGCGCATGTTCCACGCGACAGGGCATCCGAGGGCTCGTTGAGTTTCCCTGGACGATACATGATGTCGCAATTATAGGTGGAGAGTTCGATTCTCCACCTCAAGATCTTATCGTTCTTGATCTTGCCCCGTAACGTGTTATTGAACATGAACGCCACGGACCGCTGGTCCGTGATCAGGGTGAACCGTTTTCCCGCCAAGTAATGGCGCCAAAGCCAGACGGCCTCCACAATGGCCTGGGCCTCCTTTTCCACCGCCGAACGTCGAATTTCAGGGCCTTGGAGGGTGCGAGAGAAAAAGGCGACGGGCCTGCCCGCCTGGTTAAGTGTGGCGGCCAGGGCGAAATCAGATGCATCGCTCTCCACCTGGAAGGGGATGGACTCATCGATAGCGTGCATCGTGGCTTTCGCGATGTCGGCTTTTAGTTTTTCAAAGGCCAAACGAGCCTCTGGTGCTAGGGGAAAAGAGGTAGACTTGATGAGCGGACGGGCTTTGTCCGCGTAATTGGGAACCCACTGTGCGTAGTAAGAGAAGAAGCCTAAGCATCTTCTCAGTGCTTTTGCGCTAGTGGGCAGGGGAAGTTCGAGGAGGGGAGGCATACGGTCTGGATCAGGGCCAATGACCCCGTTTTCCACCACGTATCCGAGGATAGCTAGGCAGCGCATGCGAAATACACACTTCTCCCTGTTGTAGGTCAGATTAAGGCGAGATGCAGTGCGTAGGAATCTAAGGAGGTTGGTATCGTGGTCCTGCTGGTCATGGCCGCAGATGGTGACGTTATCCAGGTACGGGAAGGTAGCCCGCAGTCCGTTATGGTCCACCATTCGGTCCATAGCACGCTGGAAGACCGAGACCCCATTGGTGACCCCAAAAGGAACCCTTAAAAAATGGTACAAGCGACCATCCGCCTCAAAAGCCGTGTATTGTCGGTCCTCTGGGCGAATGGGGAGCTGATGGTTGGCAGACTTTAGGTCGATGGTGGAGAACACCCGGTACTGCGCAATCTGGTTGACCATGTCAGAAATGCGTGGGAGGGGATACGCATCCAGCTGCGTGTATCTATTAATGGTCTGACTATAGTCAATGACCATCCGGGGTTTGTTCCCACTCTTGACCACCACGACCTGCGCTCTCCATGGACTAGCGCTAGGTTGTATGATCCCTTCCTTGAGGAGCTGCTGAACCTCAGATCGAATGAAGATCCGATCCTCAGCGCTGTAACGCCTACTCTTAGTCGCGATGGGCTTGCAGCCTGGCACGAGATTCTGGAATAGGGAGGGTGTGGTAATCTTAAGCGTCGAGAGGCTACAGGTGGAGCGCGTTGGACAATTTGGAGGCTGCAGTTCTCCCACTGAAAGCGGAGGGAGTGGCCCACCGTACTGTAGGGTTACACTCTTCAAGTGGACCATGAAATTTAGTCCGAGGAGTATTGGCGCGCAAAGCTGCGGTAACACCAGGAGCTTGAAGCTCTCGTAAACTGTGCCCTGCACCGTTAGATTTATCACGCAACTCCCTAGCACGGTGACAGACCGGGACCTTGACGCCATTGAAATTGTCTGCTTGACAGGCTGAATCTGGAGGCCACACCGCTTCACGGCGTCTGGGTGAATAAAGCTCTCCGTGCTCCAGCTGTCAAACAGATAATAAATCGTGCGTTTGGACTTGTCGAGTCTGTGAGGCTTTGCCTGGTCCAGGATGATCGACGCCACCGTTGGTTCGTGAGCGCCACTGCAGGCAGCTGAGATGGATGATGACGACCCCTGCTGGTCATTCGCGGTCGGTGCCGACCAAAATGGCTGCTCCCATAGGTCGCACGTGGGCGATGGCGCCAAAATCAGCGACCCGTGGTGGTCACGCGTCTTTTGCGACTCCGTCGTCTGGAATGGTGACGTCCTGGCCTCACACGTGGAAGAAACCCTTGATGATGCCGACGACGAGGAACCCGGCTCCGGGGAGTCACACGCCGCACTGCTGTTCCTGGAAGTAAGTTTGGATCGACATACCTTCGAATAATGCCCCTTCTTGCCGCAGGCGGAGCACAACACCGCTTTAGCGGGACATCGCTGCCAAGTGTGCTTCACTCCTCCACAGAAGTAACACCGCGGGCCGCCTGGAGCTGCTGTCGTCGTCAGGCCCGAGGGTGGGCACGCCATCGCGCAGCTTTTCGGACCCACTGGACGAAGTGGGATCTGTGACTGCTCCTGCCACACTGTCTCCACGTGGTCTTCGGAATACATCGCCAGGCTTTTGGAGGCCGTTTCTAGCGTATCCGCTTGCTCTATAGACTTAGTGAGATCGAGATTACCTTGCTCCAACAGTCGAAGTTGGATATAAGACGATCCGATTCCCGCCACAAAAGCATCTCGAGCGAGGTCGTTCATGTTCTGGTCTGCCGACACTGCTTTGCAGTTACAGCCCCTGGCTAGCTGTAGGAGCTCGCACGCATACTGTTCCGTCGTTTCGCCGGGCTGCCGTCGTCGAGTGGCTAAGAGATATCGAGCATGCATCTCGTTTGGCGGTTTAATGTAGCGCTTCTTAAGAAGCTCGAGGGCCCCTTTGTAGTCGGTGGCCGCACGGATCGCTAAATATACAGCGTAACTTACCCTCGCGTGGAGGACCTGGAGTCTGTCGTCGTCCGTGGTGACCGCAGCGGAGGCTTCGAGGTAATCCTGAAAACATTTCAACCAGTGGTCGAAGGTGTTGGAGGCGCCCGCCGCATGTGGGTCCAGCGTAAGACGTTCGGGTTTAAGCATTTGCTCCATGCTCTCTGTATCGTTTTTTTTTCAACGACGAGAGTTCAATTGTAGTCAATAAAATTGATGCGCGATATAACTCACGAGGCTAGAGATGCTCGAGGAAATAAAGGCTTTTATTGACTACTACAATAGAGCTACCATATATAATACACGATCCCAGACTGAGGGGTCCCAGACAGAGCAGTGACCTTTATACCTCTCCCAGGAGGCGGAGCCCGACTGGGATGTACCATAATAACTATAATACAGGTAGAACAGCCCAACCCTAACCCCAACAGTAACATGTAGAACAACCCAACCCTAACCCCAACAGCAACATATATACAGACTCATAGTACTGGCCAGACCCTGGCTCAATACTACCTGGTGGGAACCAACGATGGTTCACCACAGTTCCATTGCCAGGGCATTTTCCTGGTGGGACTTGAGTCAAAGTTCAACCAACTGGGAAGTGCCTATGGTAAAATCTGGGCTAAACACTGTCAGAAACAATTAAGATGCTTCTTCCTCCTATTGCTGATTGTCCATGAATTGTAAAAGTGAAACAAGTTTGAAGCTGTTTAAGACATTTACAGACGTGTCTATTTAATGTTTGTATCTAGGATTAATAAAATAGTTAAAATATAGTTTTGGAAATTGTGGATAGGATTTTAAGGATAGTGAGTGATCGCCGTTCTAGCTGGAATTCCTGCCTCAATCCTCTGCTAACCTTGACTCATTGAGTTGTCACTCCAATGCTTCAGTCCTCTCTGAGATCCAATGGTCACCCAATGCCTCAGTGTGTTGATTTCAAAGTTCCAGTCCTTGTTGGCAAATCCCTCAGCCTCAAATCACTCGACCCTAACAAAATAGCCACCTCCTTCATTTATCTTATGTTGCTCCAACATGGGATCTCTCGTTCCCTCTGCTCCTCCAGCATTTGGCCTTTGTCCAATTTGCTTCCTCTGGTGACGTACTATTGCCTCTTTGCCCCACTTCTCTTCTAACACCAGACTTCACACCCTTGTCCGGCTTTCCCTCTATTCAGCCACTAAGCTCCTGGAATCTCTACCTTCTCTCCACATATTGCCATCTTCCAGCACTGCTTTCCAAACCACCATGTTTCCTATTTCCCACCTTGCTCCTGCTCAGCATGTGCCTCCTGTTCCAATGTGATGGCTATTCTCAGATGACGTCCTGTGCAAAGATTGCTCTAAAAAAGCCAGTTGTATATTTGCCAAAGTTCACACATGAAGAATGTGACTTTAATAAGACGCCAGAGAATTGATAACACCTGGGTAAGCTGCATTTCCAGAATGAATTAATGCCATCAGAAAAATAGAACAGAAATGAAATCCTTGATTCCACGCCATGTCCCCGAATGCACATGCAGACAAATGGCAAACCTTGCTCCACCAGCTCCTGTGTCTTTCTCCAGGAGATGGCGATCTCTGCCAGCAACTCTTGTGTTTGGGTTGTTCAAAACACAGACTGAGTGCTAACCTACTTTCCTCAGCACAAAGCAGGTGTGAAGCAGAGTATTTATAAGTGACTTTGACAATGATGATCAGTACACTAGTTCCAGCTAACGGGCAAAAGGCAAGAAAAAAGAACAGTTCTGGGAAAAAGCCAACACAGCAAAACATGGCAGCAGACAGCTCTCTGCTCCCAACAACATTATAAATGACTTCACAAATCATGATGTGGAGATGCCGGCGTTGGACTGGGGTAAACACAGTAAGAAGTTTAACAACACCAGGTTAAAGTCCAACAGGTTTATTTGGTAGCAAAAGCCACACAAGCTTTTGGAGCTCTAAGCCCCTTCTTCAGGTGAGTGAAGAAGGGGCTTAGAGCTCCGAAAGCTTGTGTGGCTTTTGCTACCAAATAAACCTGTTGGACTTTAACCTGGTGTTGTTAAACTTCTTACTGTGTTCACAAATCATGTCAGCAAAGACAAAATTCCATTCTACAGAAAGCACAATCCTGTCTAGCACCGTACTGAGACTTCATTACAGAACACGCAATCCAGCTCGGTCTTGATGGACCTTACACTTCTTTTCAGGCAATACTTATTTTTTTCAATTGTTTCTTTCCTGTACAGAGCCATAGAATTCCTAAAGTGCGACAGGAGGCCATTTGGCCCATCAAGTCTGCACCAACTCTCCGAAAGAGCATCTTATCCAGGCCAAACCCCCCCCATCCCCGTAATCCTGTGCATTTACCATGGCTAATCAACCCACACAGAGTGCGGGCCATTCCAGCACAGTGCACCACAAAGCTGAACTCACTACCATACATGGACACATGCAGTTTTGAATACAGAGCACTATATCCCAGTCTGAAAGTGTATTTCTCATGAAGCTTAACTTTGACAAACCAGGACAGATGCCAGCACAGTACCATGGTCAATCACATGCCCGGCTTTGATTTGGAAGATGAGGTTAACATGTCCTGTAACTGTGAATCTGACCTGCACAGTCCTGTGTGTCGTTAAAGACCATTCTGGTTGCAGAGAGAGTGAGATGGAAAATTGGTGGCATTTTTACTTCCAGGACACTGGCTAATGCCTATATTAGGTGGGTGGGTTTATCTGCTGTCTCTCTGTTACAACTGCCTCTAGGACAGAAATTAGACGTTAAAAAATCATGGAAAAAGCCTGGATAAGTTCTTTCCAAAGATGCTTTTTTTAAAACAAGTTTTTGAAGTTAATTCAGTGCCCTTGTAATATTTATGCTCTGTTTCTATCGTGTTGTCTTCTATCTCTGAACACTAAATCCTTCTCAGGCTGGCAACTTCGCTCGAGACTCAGGTATGAGACCACATCTGGAGTACTGCGTACTGTTTTGCCCTCCTTATTTAAGAAAGACATTACAAGCAGTTCAGAGAAGTTTCACTCGACTGATTCCTGGGATCAGGACGGAAGGGAGTGCGTGGGTGCTAATCCTATGAGGCAAGGTTGGACAGACTGGATCTCTATTCATTGGAGTTAAAAAGAATGAGGTGATCTTATGGAAATGAGATCCTGAGGGGACGTGACAGAGTGGATGCTGAGAGGATATCTCCCCCTGTTGAGAGATCAGAACAAGGAGACGTGGTTTAACAATGAGGGGTCTCCCATTTAGGATAGAGATGAGGAGAAATGTTTTCTTTCCGAAGGTCATCTGTGGAACTCTTCCCCACAGAGTGGTAGACACAGGATCACTGAATATTTCTCAGGCTGAGTTAGATAGTCTCTTGATTGATAAGGGAGTCAAAGAGAATAGGGATAGGAATAAAAATGGAGTTGAGGCCACAAGCAGATCAGACATTACTTTATTGGATGGTGGAGTAGGTTTGAGGGGCCGACTTAGTCTACTCCTGCTTAGAATTCATATGTTCATATGTAATGTAGCTGGCTGCTGGGAAACTGAAATTGTAGCTGGCTCTCTGGTGTCCTCTCACTCAGTGGGAATCACAATATGTGCACACGGCTCCTCCAGCAATAGGCAGCTGATGCAGGGAGAGGACCCCATCCAGCCACTCTGCCCCATGGCAGGTCAGACCTCTGTTCCACTTCTACATGTGTTTACCTGCTCTGTGTATGACAAACACCACTTGCTGGTCAAGTTTATATGTCACAAGAAGTACAAGTTACCTGGGGATACACGTCGCAAATGGACAAACTTTTTATTAAAATCCTAATTTCTCCTCTTTATTGTCTGCATATTACAATTCATAAACCTTATGTCCTGTAGCAGGGGTCTCCAAACTACGGCCCGCGGGCCACATCCGGCCCGCAGCCAGTGGGGCGGGACGGGATTCCCGCTGCCGAAAACACTCCCGCGTCCGGAACCCCGCCGCTGACTCAGGATCCGGACCTGGGGACGGAAGCCACAGGCCGGACATTTGCTGCCGCTCCGCGCGGTGTCTGATGGACCCATGGGAATCCCCACCCTCTTTACCGGCCTATTGTCCAATCAGAGCTGCCGTCCTGTGACTGACAGTTCATTAAATGAATCAGCAATTCAGACATCTGTTATCCAATTGCCGCTCTGCATTGACTGAGTGACAGCTGCTTTATCCAATCCGTAAGCTCCATCTGTCTGAAATGAGCGAGAACAATGACAATGATGGCGGCAATTCAGAGGACGGTACGGTGGCGCAATGGTTTGCACTCCTGCCTCACAGCGCCAGGGTCCCAGGTTCAATTCCTGCCTCGGCTGAGCTCGAGGCCCCTACCACCATGGCCGAGCTGACCGGCGCCCTCAATGGCCTCAGCCAGGGCAAGGCCCCTGGGCTGGACGGGCTGACAGTAGAGTTCTTCAGGGCGTTCTGGGACGTCCTGGGGAGCGACTATGCAGGGGTCCTGGTGGAGAGCGTCGCTACCGGGGAGATGCCCCTTTCGTGGCGCAGGGCCGTCATTGCCCTGCTGCCCAAGAAGGGGGATCTCCACCTGCTAAAGAACTGGCACCCGGTCTCCCTCCTCAGCACGGATTATAAAATCTTCGCCAGAGCTACAGCTTCACGCCTTGGATCCGTGCTGGACCACATGATCCACCCTGACCAGTCCTACACGGTCCCGGGCCGTTGTATACATGACAATCTCCACCTGGTCCGGGACCTAATCCATCACACCCAGAGGGCTGGTCTGTCGGGCGCCTTAAACATAGAAACATAGAAACCCTACAGTGCAGAAGGAGGCCATTCGGCCCATCGAGTCTGCACCGACCACAATCCCACCCAGGCCCTACCCCCATATATTTTACGTGTCATTAGATCAGGAGAAGGCGTTCGACAGGGTGGAGCACGAGTATTTAGTCGGGACTCTGCGGGCATTCGGGTTCGGGACGCATTTTGTCGCCCGGATCCGATTACTGTACTCTGCCGCAGAGTGTCTGATTAAGGTTAACGGGTCCCTGACGGCGCCCCTTCGCTTTGGGAGAGGAGTACGGCAGGGCTGCCCCTTGTCCGGCCAACTGTATTCCGTATGCGTGGAGCCATTCCTGCGCCTCTTGCGGAGGAGGTTGTCAGGTTTGGCCCTGCGCGGACCGGACGTAGGGGTGGTCCTGTCAGCTTACGCCGACGACGTGCTCCTCATGTTCACGGACCCGGCTGACCTGCGGAGGATGCGAGAATGCCAGGCGGTGTACTCCGCAGCGTCCTCCGCCAGGATCAACTGGGCCAAGGGCTCCGGACTCCTTGTCGGTCCTTGGGAGACGGACCCCCTTCCGAAGGAGCTCAGGCCTTTCACCTGGAGCAGGACCAACCTCCTCTACTTGGGGGCCCATCTCTGCCCAGCCGAGGAATCCTGGCCGGCGAACTGGCGGGAGCTGGAGGCCAAAGTCTCCGCCCGCCTGAGTCGCTGGACAGGACTGCTCCGAGTGCTGTCCTACGGGGCGCGAGTTCGCGTCATAAACCAGCTGGTCGCCTCCATGCTGTGGTACCGGCTGGTCCCTTTGACTCCTCCCCCTGGCTTTGTCACCGATATCCAGAGAACCCTCCTGTGGTTCTTCTGGGGCAATCGACTGCACTGGGTCCCTGCTGCGGTTCTGCATCTCCCGCTTGAGGAGGGCGGACAAGGTCTGGTGTGCCTCCGCACTCAGATAGCGACCTTCCGCCTCCAGGCCCTGCAGAGGTACCTTTACGTTGAGCCCCCTCCACAATGGTGTGCCATGGCGACGTATTTCTTCCGCTAGTGGCACGGCCTCAATTATGACGTGCAGCTCCTGCATATCGAACTGGGGCGTGCTTCAACCGCCCTGCAGGAGTTGCCCGTCTTTTACCAGGACCTCCTCACTGTCTGGAACAAGGTCGCCTCGCGACGCAGCTCTCCCCCGTCAGGAGTAGCGGCTCTCGTGCGAGAGCCGCTGCTCAGGAATCCGCTCCTCCAGCCGTATGACTTCAGGTGGCTGGCGGAGAGGAGGACTGTGGACGCCGGGGTGACCAGAATCAGGGACGTGCTCGATGGCGGAGGGGCGGGCTGGATGAGTCCCCGCGTGCTGGCTGAGCGTGCGGGGACGTCCGTCCGGCACACGGCCAAAGCCATCCTAGACCTTAGGACGGTCGTGCTCGGCCCCGAAACTGCACGCAAACTCGAGACGGCGCAGGCGTGCGGTGGGATCCCGCCCGAGCGTTCCCCTGTTCGGGCGGAATTCCACATTGGCCCAAAGCCTCAGCCCCCCTCCCTGGGTGAGGTGCCCCACAGCCTGAGCTGCCTCGCGGAAATGTCCTCCGTGCCTTTTTCTACCGCGCGGAGGTGTTTCCTGTGCGGGCTGCTGCTGCACACCTTCCACTACCGCCTCCTCGCCTGTCACCCGGATACACCTTGGCGGGCCTTGTTGCCGCCAGGCGGCGGAGGTCCCCGCTGGAGGTCCCTCTATGGAGGGATCTCCCCCAATTACGTCGGGGACCTGGGGTGGAGGGTGATGCATGCGGCAGTCCCGCACAACCGTAGGATTCACTGGTTCAAGGGCTCCGAAGACTGCCCTTTCTGCGGCCTTGTGGAGTCCGTGGACCATGTCTATGTTGTGTGTCTTAGGCTGCACTCCCTTTATGTTTTCCTGAAGAACCTTCTATTGATGTTTTGTCTGCACTTCAGTACCACGCTCCTGATCTACGGACACCCGGTGCGGAGAGGGGAGGGTCGGGTTGGCGACCTCCTCGTGAACCTGCTCCTGGGCCTGGCAAAACACGCCATTTACCGGTCTACGTTCGCGGCCGGGTGTCCCTGGAGAGGGAGCATGCAGTGTCCACGGGCGCCGTTGACGCTTTCCGTGCCCGCTGGGCACCGCAGGGGTTGGGGTGCATTATTGACCCTAATAATCACATTTTAATTTGATGTTTTTAAGTTTCCTTTGTACTTTGATTTCTGTTCGGGCTGTTCCCCCTCCTTTTTGGGGAGCTGCCCCTTTTACTTTGTCCTGACTTAATCTGAGTTTGTTTATTTGGTTTGACCTAAAAAGAGGGCAATTCAGACCAATTCAGTTATAGAAGGAAAAAAGAAAAGAAAAGTGGACAGTGAGTGCCGCCTGTTTAATGAAGAATGGGGTGTAAAGTACTTCTTTATACAAGCAGGTGATAAAGTCTTGTGTGTCATATGCAATGAAACTGTTGCAGTTTTGAAGGAGTACAATGTACGTCGGCACTATGAGACCAAACATGAACCAAGTTATTCCCAATTCACAGGAACACAGCGTTTGGAAAAATTTGAATCAATGCAACGCAGGTTGCTTTCCCAACAAGCTTTTTTTACGCAGAAGATAACTGAAAATGAAGCTTTAACCAGGGCCAGTTACAAACTAGCTTTTGTGTTGGTTAAAAGAGGAAAGCCATTCACCGATGGAGATCTCATCAAAGAGTGCATAATGGAAGCAGTGGAAGAGTTATGCCCAGAAAAAGCAAATCTGTTCAAAATCATCAGTCTTGCACCAAATACTGTTGCTCGTAGAATTGAGGATATAGGAAGCAATATATTTAATCAAATTGCAGACAAAGCAAGAAATTTTCAGTTGTATTCTCTCGCACTTGATGAATCGACTGATGTGTGTGACACATCACAACTCCTAGTATTCATCCGTGGCGTCGACAGTGAATTTAATGTGACACAAGAATTAGCATCAGTGCATAGCATGCACAGCACAGTAACTGGAGAAGACATCTTCAAAGAATTGCAAAAAACTGTGTTAGAATACAACCTGGAGTGGAATAAACTGCAATGCATGACAATTGATGGAGGAAAGAACATGTCTCGGGTGAAGAAAGGTTTGGTTGGACAAATCACAAAAGCTTGTGAGGTTGGTGGATTCTCAAAGCCCATGTTGTGCATCGAATTATCCATCAGAAATGTTGGCAGTTCCGGGGTATAGATGTTTCAGTAAGAGTAGGGAAGGTGGTAAAAGAGGTGGAGGAGTAGCATTGTTAATCAAGGATAGTTTAACGGCTGCTGAAAGGCAGTTCGAGGGGGATCTGCCTACTGAGGTAATATGGGCTGAAGTTAGAAATAGGAAAGGAGCGGTCATGTTGTTGGGGGTTTTCTGTCGGCCCCCAAATAGTAATAGAGATGTGGAGGAAGAAATTGCAAAGCAGATTATGGACAGGTGTGGAGGTCACAGGGTAGTTGTCATGGGTGACTTTAACTTTCCAAACACTGATTGGAACCTTTATAGGTCGAATAGTTTGGATGGGGTAGTATTTGTACAGTGTGTGCAGGAGGGTTTCCTGACACAATATGTGGATAGGCCGACAAGAGGTGGGGCCACATTGGATTTGGTACTGGGTAATGAACCGGGCCAAGTGTTAGATTTGTTTGTGGGAGAGCACTTTGGAGATAGTGACCACAATTCGGTGTCTTTCATTATTGCAATGGAGAGGGATAGGGCCTCATGGCAGGGCAAGGTTTATAATTGGAGGAGGGGTAATTATGATGCGATTAGGCAAGAATTAGGGAGAGCATAAGATGGGAACAGAAACTGTCAGGGAAAGGCACAAATGAAAAGTGGCGCTTGTTCAAGGAACAAATACTGCGTGTCCTTGATAGGCATGTCCCTGTCAGGCAGGGAGGAAATGGCCGAGTGAGGGAACCATGGTTCACAAAAGAGATTGAACAAGAGGAAAAAGGAAGCGTATGTAAGGATGAGAAAACAAAGATCAGTTGGGTCGCTTGAGGGTTACAAGGTAGCAAGGAATGAGCTAAAAAAAAGGGCTTAGGAGAGCTAGGAGGGGGCATGAGAAGCCCTTGGCGAGTCAGATCAAGGAAAACCCCAAGGCTTTTTACTCTTATGTGAGAAATAAAAGAATGACCAGGGTGAGGTTAGGGCCGGTCAAGGATAGTAGTGGGAACTTGTGCATGGAGTCAGAAGAGATAGGAGAGATGATGAATGAATACTTTTCTTCAGTGTTCACCAAGGAGAGGGACCATGTTTTTGAGGATGAGAATGGGATACAGGCTGATATGCTGGAGGAGGTAGATGTTCTGAGGGAAGGTGTATTAGCAATTTTGAAAAACCTGAGGATTGGTAAGTCCCCTGGGTCAGATGGGATATTTCCTAGGATTCTTTGGGAGGCAAGGGATGAGATTGCAGAGCCTTTGGCTTTGATCTTTGGGTCCTCACTGTCCACGGGGATAGTGCCAGAGGACTGGAGAGTGGCGAATGTTGTTCCTCTGTTCAAGAAAGGAAATAGGAATGACCCTGGTAATTATAGGCCGGTTAGTCTTACTTTGGTGGTCGGTAAGTTAATGGAAAAGGTCCTGAGGGATAGGATTTATGACCATTTGGAAAGATGCAGCTTAATCCGTGATAGTCAGCACGGATTTGTGAAGGGTAAGTCTTGCCTCACAAATTTGATTGAATTCTTTGAGGAGGTAACTAAGTGTGTAGATGAAGGTAGAGCAGTTGATGTCATACACATGGATTTTAGTAAGGCGTTTGATAAGGTTCCCCATGGTAGGCTCATGAAGAAAGTAAGGAGGTGTGGGATAGAGGGAAATTTGGCCGATTGGATAAGCAACTGGCTATCTCATAGAAGACAGAGGGTGGTGGTGGATGGAAAATTTTCAGACTGGAGACCAGTTACCAGCGGTGTACCACAGGGATCAGTGCTGGATCCTCTGCTATTTGTGATTTTTATCAATGACTTGGAGGAGGGGGCTGAAGGGTGGGTCAGTAAATTTGCTGATGACACCAAGATTGGTGGAGTAGTGGATGACGTGGAGGGCTGTTGTCGGCTGCAAAGAGACATTGATGCAGAGCTGGGCTGAAAAATGGCAGATGGAGTTTAACACTGATAAGTGCGAGGTGATTCATTTTGGTAGGACAAATTTGAATGCGGATTACAGGGTCAACGGCAGGGTTCTGAGGAATGTGGAGGAACAGAGAGATCTTGGGGTTCATATCTACAAATCTCTGAAGGTTGCCACTCAAGTGGATAGAGCCGTGAAGAAGGCCTATAGTGTGTTAGTGTTTATTAACAGGGGGTTTGAGTTTAAGAGCCGTGGGGTTATGCTGCAACTGTACAGGACCTTAGTGAGACCACATTTGGAATATTGTGTGCAGTTCTGGTCACCTCACTATAGGAAGGATGTGGAAGCATTGGAGAGAGTGCAGAGGAGATTTACCGGGATGCTGCCTGGTTTGGAGGGTAGGTCTTATGAGGAAAGGTTGAGGGAGCTCGGGCTTTTCCCTTTGGAGCGGAGGAGGATGAGAGGCGACTTAATAGAGGTTTATAAGATGATAAGGGGGATAGATAGGGTGGACGTTCAGAGACTATTTCCTCCGGTGAATGTCATAGAATCATAGAATCATAGAATCCCTACAGTGCAGAAGGAGGCCATTCGGCCCATCGAGTCTGCACCGACCACAATCCCAACCAGGCCCTACCCCCACATATTTACCCGCTAATCCCTCTAACCTACACATCCCAGGACTCTAAGGGGCAATTTTTAACCTGGCCAATCAACCTAACCCGCACATTTTTGGACTGTGGGAGGAAACCGGAGCACCCGGAGGAAACCCACGCAGACACGGGGAGAATGTGCAAACTCCACACAGACAGTGACCCGAGCCGGGAATCGAACCCGGGACTCTGGAGCTGTGAAGCAGCAGTGCTAACCACTGCGCCACGTGTCGCCGAATGTAGCTGTTACTAGGGGGAATAACTATAAGGTTCATGGTGGGAGATATAGGAGGGATGTCCGAGGTAGGTTCTTTACTCAGAGAGTGGTTGGGGTGTGGAATGGACTGCTGTGATAGTGGAATCAGACACTTCAGGAAATTTCAAGCGGTTATTGGATAGGCACATGGAGCACACCAGAATGATAGGGAGTGGAATAGCTTGATCTTGGTTTCGGACAAAGCTCGGCACAACATCAAGGGCCGAAGGGCCTGTACTGTGCTGTACTGTTCTATGTTCTATGTTTCTATGTTCTTAACAAGCATTGTGCAGAAAATATGTGGATATGTCTTGCGTTCTGAAACCTGTTGTTTCAACAGTGAATTTCATTCCATCTCACGGGCTTAATCATCACCAGTTCATTTATAAAACTAATTTTTTTTCTTTGGCCCCTGAAAATGTGTAAAATATACGATGTGGCCCTCATACTGAAAAGTTTGGGGACCCCTGTCCTATAGTATTCCCCTGTTCCGTACTTTCAGGCTCCAGAACTGTCTGTGCATTTCAGAGTAAATTTCGGATTGTTAAATTGTGAGGCGAGGTTGAAGGCTTAGCTTGTATTTCTTTGAGATTAGATGGTAAAAGTTACTGTGAAAATCCCCTAGTCGCCACATTCTGGCGTCTGTTCGGGTACAATGAGGGAGAATTCAGCATGGCCAATGCACCTAACCAGCACGTCTTTCAGACTGTGGGAGGAAACTGGAGCACCTGGAGGAAACCCACGCAGACACAGGGAGAACGTGCAGACTCTGCACAGACAGTGACCCAAGCCAGCGCTGTGAGGCTGCAGTGCTAACCACAGTGCTGTCAAGTTCAGCAGAACCTCTGCATTAACAGCATTTCTGGCTTTCCCTGCCTTCAAATGTGCATTCCTGTTCCTTCCTCACCTCAAAGACTTGTATTTATATAGTGCCTATAATTTACTAAAACATCCCAGGGTGTGTCACAGGAGCATTATGAAGCAAAGGTTGACAGATGAGGAGGGATTAGGACACAGGGCCAAAAGCTTGGCGAAAGAGGTTGATTTTATAATGTGTGTTAAAAGAGGAAGGAGAGTCAGAAAGATTCAGAGGGAATTCCAGATTTTAGGCCCCTGCAGCTGAAGGCATGGCCACCAATTGCAAGTTGATTAAAATCGGGAATGCTGTGCATGAACCTTGGAGAATTGTGGGAGTGGAAGAGATAGTGAGGGGTAAGGCCTTGGAGGATTTGAGAACAAGGATCAAAATTTTCAAACTGGGGCAAAAGGTTTGGGAGGGGAAGGGCGACAACACAGTCAAAGACTTTGAGGGGAAGTTAGAAATGGGCAGTGATTTTCTAGGGCAGTGGGATCAAGGGTTGGTTAATTGAGGAGAGTGATGATGAGAGCAGATTTGAAGAAGCAAGGAATAATAGCTGAGGAGAGACAGCCATTAACAATATCCTCATAATTATTGGGATGTGTCTGATGAGGAAGTATCTCTTGATGAAGAAATGGTTATGAATTATAATGAAAAGCATCCATAACAGAGTGAATGATGCTTTTTCCAGATATCCACATGTTGTTGTCTTAAATGTTCCTTGTTGCATGGCCTTTTCCTGCCTGTTTCCTGTGATGGCTGTAGCAGAGAGGATGGGAACCACTGGGAGATTCACAGGTCCACGATGATGTTCTCTCTGGCCTGAACATTTGTCCTCGGGAAGGGCTGCAGCCTCTCTCTGCCAGTTTGCACTGCCTCTGCTCAGATCAGCATCTGAACATCACTCTGTTCCACTAAGTAGCACTCATCAAAACCACTCGAGTAATTCCTTGTACCATCCACCAATCTGTGCTGTGCAGAGTCTCTCAGAGAAGGGGAAGGTGCTATTGCCTCATCACCCTTCATGATGGTGTCATACAGTATCCATTATTACAGGCTAGTCAGTGAAATGGTTAATATGCTGGGTGCTCAACACTTACTGCTCTGTGTGTACACTATTTCAAAGAAAGTCCTGATGCCTTTCCTTACATATCTTGTCTCAGTAATAACTCTCTAGTTATTATGCTGATGAATCTACCAGAGACACACACAATGATATTCTCTACTCACAGATGGATGGTGAACATAGCAGATTTTGTTTTTGATGTGAAAGTCATTTTTCCAGGTACTAGCACATTGCTGCAGCTCCCCCGTCAGGTACATGCCTGCGTGAAGTTCAGGTACAAAATACCAAACCATTCATTTCTGTCAGCTTGTTCCAGAAATATGCTGAATAAGCACAAACATTCTAAACACGTTCTGCTCCATTAAATGTTTGTTTCCAGTGCTCTCGCTTGAAAATGCAGACTCTAGCAGTGTACAGATTCTACAGGGAGGCATTATGTCGCTCAGTGTCTGCCTTCAGGTGTGAAACTATTTAACTGTGGAAGGCATCCCTGCTGAACCCAATCCTCTCTTCATTTAATCTTCACATACGTGCACTTCCCAGGACAGGGCCATTAGACAATAGAACAGGCATGCTGGGTGATTCTCTCATTTCTAGCGCAGGGTACTCAGGCCAACACTATAGTCACAACTGCTGGCCCAGGTGAGATCACCCGATTGCAGATCCAATTTAGGACATTAACACATGTATCCTCTGACCCACTGAGGGGCTTTGCTCTGGTACATCCGTGACGCATTAGGTTTCTTTTTCATTTCAGGGATACTGATTGACAGTAGGATAAGAGCAGGGAGTGCTCACTTGGTGATAGACATTTACAAATTCATGCCTGTGGTCTTGGTGTTCTTTACTCCAGTCGCTGTTAGAAAAATGTTGGATGTGGCTGAGCGTCTGATGACCGGCAGAGTAATGGTAGATGAAAGAAAACAGGGCAGCAAGCAGCTCAATTCAGTCCTCAGCTGATGCTCACACACAAGATCGGGGCAGGATCCGATCACTTGGTTACATTACTCTAACCCGACCTGCACTGTTACATTCAGCACTGGCAGCATTTCAGTGGTAGTTGAGGGAGGTGATTCTGATAGTTAGCTACTATTTCATATGATGGCTTTGATTTTCAATCTTTGGTGCTTCAGGGGTGGCAAACAGAACGTGGGGAGTGAGGGGTATCGCCGAACTTCCAGCAAGTGCTTAAATTGCACAATTAGGTAAATTTGAACATGCTAAAAGCATCAGGAAATGTAGTCCTAGTAAGCAGGTTGTTCGGTTGGTGTTGGGCTGGAGAGGAACCCTGAGGTGTGACGCTAGGTTTGCATTCTACCAGCGGCAGGAACCCCCCTGAGGCTGCATTACCTCTGCTCCACAGCGGGAAGCTAATTGTGTTCATTGTGCAGGTAGTTAACTCCCATTTAAATGCTGCCAAATGCAATTTAGTGCAAGGTTCAGAATAAAGTGAGCAGCATACAGGGATCACAGGCTGTCAGATCCCTGACCAATTAAAACTGGTGACGCCAAAGTGAATCTTCAGGTTCACTTGTAGAAACCTGACATTCCTCAGCTGGCTTTAGTTGCCCTTCACACCAGTGGTAGGAAAGGGAGAGGAGGTTTATTCTTTCGTGGGACATGGGTGTCGCTGGCTGGCCAGCATTTATTGCCCATATGTATGGGGTATCTGAGAGCAGTCTGGAGCTTTGAGGAAGCAGAAGAGGGAGCAACAATGAGGTAGAAGAGGAAGCCAACAAGTAAACAATTTTACATGTAGAATGTTGCAAGGGGCAGAGTGTTTTCTTTGAGCAACCCATTTGTCAATACTCTGCAAGTTGTACCCTTCAATCTCGTGCTGAGCTTCTAGCTGAAGATAGTGCTCTGGCATCAGCCACATGGAACCTCCTGGAATTGAAACAATGGATAGGACAACAAGGCAAGTTTTTTACCCAGAGGGTGGTAGGTGCCTGGATCTCGCTGCCAGGGGAGGTAGTGGAAGCAGCTCCAACAGTGACTTTTAAAGGGCATCTTGACAAATACATGGATAGGATGGGAATAAAGGGATATGTAAGGGAGGGTTTTGTTTTTATTCATTCGTGGGACGTGGGCGTTGCTGGCTGGCCAGCATTTATTGCCCATCCCTCGTTGCTCTTGAGAAGATGGTGGTGAGCTGCCTTCTTGAATCGCTGCAGTCCATGTTCTTTGGTTCACCCACAATGCCATTAGGGAGGGAATTCCAGGATTTTGACCCAGCGACTGCGAAGGAACGGCGATATATTTCCAAGTCAGGATAGTGAGTGGCTTGAAGGGGAACTTTCAGGTGGTGGTGTTCCCATTTATCTGCCCTTGTCCGAGATGGAAGTGGTCGTGGGTTTGGAAGGTGCTGTCTAGGGATCTTTGGTGAATTGCTGCAGTGCATCTTGGAGATAGTACACACTGCTGCTATGGTGGAGGAGGGATTGAATGTTTGTAGATGTGATGCCAATCAAGCAGGCAGCTTTGTCCTGGATTAGTGTCAAGCTTCGAGTGTTGTTGGAGCTGCAAGCAAATGGGGAGTATTCCATCATATTCATAACTTGTGCCTCGCAGATGGTGGATAGGCTCTGGGGAGTCAGGAGGTGAGTTACTCGTCGCAGTATTCCTAGCCTCTGACCTGCTCTTGTAGCCACTGCGTTTATGTGGTGAATCCAGTTGAGGGTAGGGGTTTCAGTTTAGTAACATGGTCGGTGCAGGCTTGGAGGGATAAAGGGCCTGTCAATGTGCTGTAATTTTCTTTGTTCTTTGTTCTATCCCTAGTTGCCGTTGAAAGGCAGTTGAGAGTCAACCACATTGCCGTAGCTTTGGAGTCACATGTAGGCCAGACCAGGTAAGGACAGCAGAATTCCTTCCCTAAAGGACATTAGTGAACTAGATGGGTTTTTCTGACAATTGACAATGGTTTCATGATCATTAGTAGATTCATAATTCCAGATATTTTTTATGGAATTCAATCTCCACCATCTGCCATGATGGGATTCAAATCTGGGTCCCCAGAACATTAGCTGAGCTTCTGGATCAATATCCTAGCAATGACACCACTAGAATGTTGTCTTCTCTATGTGGTGCTGCCTCTGTGCTTGAAGTAGAAGGAGGCTGCTTATCATGTAGCCCCCTTGTTCTGGAGTGACCTCTGTGGCCATCCTCTGGCTCCCTGAGGCCTGGAGGGACCCTTCGTACTTAGAGGTCCCTGCATGGTTGGAGGACACATCTGGAGGCACTGGTGTGGGGATGAGGAGCCCCCAGATATAGAATGCAGCTACTTTTCCTCCCTTGTGAGACATAATGATACCCTTCCTCCCAACCAGAGATAAGGTCACCTGGAGGAGACTCCAATTGCCTCATTGCCCTCTTGCCTTGCCGCGGTTGTGTTGAGCTCAGGGATGAAACAATGGTATGTAAGTCCACACACATACGAAGCATCCACTGAGCGGTCTGTTGAATCCGGCTCTCCATGAGAGTCACAAAACTCTTGATGGAGGAAGTCATGCGCATGCATGCCTGAGACACAGCTGCACTCATGGCCTGAATGGACTCCTCCATTGCCCACATATGGCTGCACATGAACTCTGGCAGTTCCGCCAGATGTTCTACTATCCATTGTTTCAACTCCAAGAGATTACATGTGGCTGATGCCAGAGCACTATCTTCAGCTAGAAGCTCAGCACGAGATTCAAGGGTACAGCTTGCAGAGCATTGACAAATGGGTTGCTCAAAGAAAAGACTCTGCCCTTGCAACATTCTATATATAACATTGTTTATTTGCTGGCTTCCTCTTCTACCTCATTGTTGCTCCCTCTTCTGCTTTCTCAAAGCTCCAGACTGCTCTCAGGTACCCCACACTACTGCCAACAAAAATAAACACACACACACCTCTGCCCAAGTCCCCTACCTCAACACACATACTCAGAAGCTCCTCTGCCCAAGCCCCTTTCCCCCTACTCATTCAGCAATCCCTCTCTCCCCACCCTCGCAAAGGCCTACCTGACCACCCCTCAGACTTGACTGGACCTAATCTCCATGGACTTGAGCTTGACTGTGCCACTGCAGGACCCAATTCTAGCACCCACCCCTCAACTTGAGCATGTGTGCCACTGCCAGGCCCCCCGCTAGACCTCCCAATCCCAATTATCCAGCTACCGAAGCCAAACAACTCTGTGCATTACTCTAACATTTTAACAACATGGATAGAAAAATCTAAAATTACATTTATCAAAACTCTAATTCTTCAAAATGGCTTCACAAGTATGAATTCAGAAACAGGGGGAGGCCATTCAGCCCCTTAAGCCCATTTTGACCTTCAGTTGGATTATAGGATGTCTGCATCTAAACTCCAATTGTCCTCTTTGGTTGGATATTCCTTAATGGGGGAGACAGTGGCATAATGGGCTAGTAGTCCAGAGGCCTGGGCTAATGCTCTGAGGACATGGGTTCAAATCCCACGACAGCAGCTAGTGGAATTTAAATTCAAATTAATAGAATCTGGAATTGAAAGCTTAGTCTGAGTAATGATGACCATGCAATTAACATCTGGTTCACTAATGCCATTTAGGGAAGGAAATTTACCATCCTTGCCTGGTCTGGGTTACACGGGACTCCAGTCCCACAGCAATGTGTTGACTGCTCTCTGAAATGGCCAAGCAAGCCACTCAGTTCAAAGGCAATTAGGGATGGGCAACAAATGCCAGCCTTGCCAATGATACCCACAACTCATGAAAGGAGTTGACCAAAAGGACCTGACCAAAAATATATCAATCTCACTTTGAAAATTACAATTGACCCCTAACTTCAGCAGCTTTATAGGGAGAGGCGTGTGGATTTCCAATACCCTTGCTGTGAAAAAATCCTTCCAGATATCACCCATGAACAGCTTGCAACTTAATTTTAAAATTATGCTCCCTTGTTGTGGACTTCCCCAGAGGAGCCAGTTCTCGATCTACTCTTATCAAATCAGTTTATCACTTTAAACCCCTCAATTAGATCACGTTTTAATGTTTTATACTTCAGTGAATACAAACCTAATCTATGTTAAGCCTGCATTCTGTAAAACTCTCAGGACTGCTCTGACTCTGTCATCATGCTCTTCTCTTGTGGAACCATCACTTCTCTGCAGTTGCTAAATTATCAGATTGCTGACTAGATATCCAGTGCTGGATGATCAGAAATGTCCTCATTGTCACTGCCTTCACCTTCTGCTAAAATCTCTGTTCCTTAGTGTAGTAGCTAGCCCCGTTATGGGGTGTGCATTGGAAGGGTCATGTGACCCGATCACCCAATGGGGAATGAGCGCAGGCATCTCGGGGCAGTGTGTGAGATTTTACAGTAGTTGGAACCTAGAACTGAGAATGGAAACATCGTTTAGAGCACTCTGTGAATAGTTGTCTGTTGTGGTCAATAAACCTGTTGTGTTTATAAGCTGATTGGGGGGAGCCAGTTATTGGGATTGCTACATTGGCGACGAGGACATTGACTCAGATTGCAAGAATTCTTAGCAAAAGTCTGATTGTAAGAGTTGCAGAACGAGTCCAGACAGTCCAGCCTGCAAGAATGAGGACAATCAAAATGCTTCTCTTTGGGAAATGGAGCCATTCAATGCTGTTACAGAAGATTGGGTACAGTATATTGAACGTTTAGAGTACTTTTTCCATGCAAATGGAACAGGGGAAGGAGATGTAGAGAGTAATATTGTTGATTGCATGTGGGACACAAACATTGTCTGATTCAAAGCCTAAAATCCCCAGATGCTCCCGGTACCAAAACATTAGCAGAAATTGTTGAGTTAGTCGAAGGGTATTATCACCCAAGCCCTTACAACATTACGAGTTTAATTCAACAGGGACAGCCCCAGGGGAGACCATAGCAGCCTTTGTAGCAAGGCTAAGACAAATCACAGAGCTTTGCGATTTTGGCTCAGCACTGACTGACTTGTTAAGGGACTGATTGGTATACGGTGTAAACAATGCAACTGTATGAAGAAAATTGTTAGCTGAATGAGAGTTAACTTTAAAAAAGGTGCTGGAAATGGCGTTAGTGATGGACTGTGTTGAGAAGGCCACCCAGGAGCTACAAAGTGCACAGAGTTGCGAGGTCTACCAGTTAGGGTAGGAACTGCGAGCAGCAGTGGCACCAGGAGTGAAGGCGCTGGTTTAGGCAGAGAGATATTGCAGAAACTAAGAGAGTCACAAAGTATATAAGATTTAAACAACAGCCTAGGAATAATACAGAGTGCTATCAGTCACTCCACAGAAATGTGTAGATTAGAGGAGCAGAGTGCTTCATGTGTGGAAGAAGAGGACATTTGAGGCACAAGTGTAAAAACAAGTAGGGCCTGCCCAGTTTCAGCAGAATAAATAATCCAGCTCCAGTACACAGTATGGAGGATTGCTCAGCAGGTGAATGGAACATTCAGTTGCTAAATAATGTGAGTGGGAGAGATCGCCCCCATCACAGTGGTGTTGTTAGTGAACTGTCGGCCACTGAAGATGGAAGTAGACTTGGGGACGTCAGCTACTATTGTAAGTGAGCAGACATACTGACATCTCCAAGAAGGGGTTCATCCCTGAGGCTGAAAAACACTGGCTACATATACCGGAGAGGCCATCAAAATAGGGGAAGGGGTTGGGGGGGGGAGGGGGGGCGGTGGTGGCGACCAGACTCCAGTGAATTATACACAGCAGTCTGCACATTGAGAGTGGTGTCGGACCAAGGACTGAGTTTAATGGGGTGTGACTGGCTCCAGGGACTGGCTCCAGGAGATCAAGTTGAACTGGCTGGAAATTTTCAAAATAAAAGAGGGAGTCATCAGTAAATTCTACGATCTATTCCGCGAAGAACTGGGAAAGATCAGAGGATTGCAAGCAAATATCCATGTTGATCTGGAAGCCACCCCGGGATTTTCTAGGACAAGACCAGCAATTGATGCATTAGTAGAGAAGGTAGAGGCAGAGCTAAAATGACTGGAAGACTTGGGCATCATTATGCCCGTACAATCTGCAGAGTGGGCAGCACCCACTCATACCCACCCATACCAGACAAGTTTGTCAGTATTTGCAGGATCACAAACTGACGGTGAACAAGGCTGCAAAACTGGCTCCGTACCCCATTCTCAAAATAGAGGCTCTGTATGCGAAGACGGCTGGGGGTCTGACATATATCAAATTGGACATGAGCCACGCTTACTAGCAGTTAGAACCGGATGATGTATCAAGAGGATTTGTCACCATAAATACTCAAGGGGTTATACCAGTATACACTTCTACTATTTGCAGTTTCGTCAGCTATACCATCTTCCAGTAAATTTTGAAGAGTTTGCTGCAGGGTTTGTACAAAGTTGTTAATTTGAATGATATTTTGATAACAGGATCCACCGAAGAGGAACATTTAGCAAAGTTTTGAAGAGATTTCAGGAGGTGAGAGTGCACCTGAAAAGAGAAGAGTGCACTTCCTAACGAATGAGGTGACTTATCTTGGTTATTGGCTGGATGCTTAGGTGTTACATCCCATGGACGATAGAGTGAGAGCAATTAAGGAGGCACCGGCTCCTAGGAACACCTTAGAACTTAGATCCTTCCTTGGATGGTCAAACATTATGTGTGGTTCCTCACAAATATATCAACATTGCTAGCACTGTTGCATGTGCTATTAAAGAAGCACCATAAATGGTGTTGGAAAGGACCACAATCAGTCTTTATGCTATTGTATGTTTCAACCCTCTTAAAAATATAATACTTACATGTGATGCATCATCGTATGGAGTTGGGGCTGTGTTATTCCGCACAATAGATAATTGGTCCAAGAGACCTATTGGATATGTATCTTCATAGAATCATAGAATTACTACAGTGCAGAAAGAAACCATTTGGCCCATCGAGTCTATACCAACTCTCCGACAGAGTATCTTACCCAGGCATTATCCCCATAACCCTACATATTTACCCTGCTAATCTCCCTAACCTACACATCTAAGGAGCAATTTAGCATGGCCAATCCACCTAACCTACACATCTTTGGACTGTGGGAGGAAACTAGGGTATCCAGAAGAAACCCACACAGACATGGGGAAAATGTGTATATTCCACACAATCACCCAAGGCTGGAATTGACCCCAGGTCCCTGACACTGTGAGGCAGTAGTGCTAACCACTGTGCCACCGTGCCACTCATATCAAGAACCCTATCGGACACAGAAAGAGGATACTCCCAGATAGAGAAAGAAAGCCTAGCTGTTATCTACGGTATCAAGTTTCATCAATACATATACCGGGCACATTTCACTATCACAGGCTACAAGCGAGGGAATTCAAGCAAGACAAAGCAATTCCTCTGCTAGAATACAGTGATGGGCATTGCTCTTGTTGGCCTACAAATATCCCTCTAAACATTGGCCAGAGGCTCACACAGCCAATGCTGACCTTAAGTCATCTTCCATTACCAGAAAGCAAGCCACTGCTTCTGGTACCCCAAGAAATTGAAATGACCTTAAACTTTCTGGACTCTTTACCTGTAACAGTACAACAGTTAAGTGCTGGATGAATAGAGACACACTGTTATCAAAGATTAACCATATGAAACTGCATGGATGGCAGAATGAGAGAGCTTTGGGAGAAATGAAGCCTTATCAGCTCAGGAAAGATGAGTTTAGTTGTAAGGAAGGTGTCATCCTTTGGGGGGGCGAGAGTGGTCATCCCGATATTACTGGAATTACATAGTGCTCATCCAGGCGTATTGAAGATGAAAATGTTAGCAAGAAGCTATTTTTGATGGCCTGGCATCGATGCTGATATAGAAAGGATTGTGAAACAGTATGACCAGTGCCAGTTACAGCTGAAGTTACTTGCTACAGTCCTTTTGACCCCTGGGAATGGCCAGGTTGGCCATGGGTGAAAGTTCACGTTGATCATGTTGTCCTGTTTATGGGTATGATGCTGCTTTTGCCTACTCAAAATAGATGGAGGTGGTTAAATGAAGTCCCCAATTTCATACGCTGCAGTTGAGAAACTGCGCTAATGTTTCACCACCCACAGCGTACTGGAAGTGCTAGTATTGGACAACGGAATGGCGTTCACAAGTGCTGAATTCCAGAAGCTCATGACATTTCATGGAATGAAACATATCTGAACTGCACCATATCAATGGATTGGCTGAGCATCCAGGTCAGACTTTCAAGGCTGGTCTGAAGGAACTATCACCTGCATCCCTAGAAGGCAAGACTGTGTGGTTTCTGCTAGTCCATGGAACCACCCTGCACAGTACTACTGGAATAGCTGCAGCTGCAGTACTGATGACGTGAGAATCTGGTTGAGCCTGGGATGCTCTGGAAAGAGCTTTTGAGATAGACGATCCAGTTTTTGTAAAGAATTTTGAAAGAGGACCAAGCTGGGTCACAAGAGTTGTTGTGGCCAGGACTGTCCTATGAAGTGAAAGTGCAGGAGAAGTTTTTGAAGAAACACAGATCCTTTGCAGAGATGGGAGCGGGTCCCAAAAGCCAGTGTTACTGCCTGATCCAGTTACTGCCAACAAGTAGTGTTATTTGTCTAAGGAGTAAAGTGGCTGATCAGCCAGTAGCAGGCCAAAGGAAATGTGGAAAGTGATGTGCTGGCATCAGAAGAGAGTCTGAGTGAAGTGAGTCCAGCCAAAATTACCTCTACAGTCAGACCTCAATCAACTGAGCTACATCGCTCCCAGGGAAAGAAAAAGTCCCCCGACAGACTGAGTTCCTGATAGACTGCGTTAAAAATGTTCATTGTTGCTAATGTTTTGAAAATTGCATGTGTTATTAATGTACTGTGTAATAAGGGACTTAAAGGGAAAGGGATGCAGTAGCTAGACCTTTTAAGTGGCATGCATTGGAAGGGTCATGTGACACAATTGCCTAATGAGGAACGAGCATGGGGATCTCGGTGCAGAGAGTGGACTATTGCAGTAGTTGAATCCTAGAGTGGAGAATGGAAACATTGTTTAGAGCACTCTGTGAATAGTTGTATATAGTACATGATGCTGTTGTGTTTAAGCTGATTGGTGGGAGCCAATTATTGAGATTGAAGTAAAAGTTTATTTATTAATCACAAGTAAGGCTTACAATTAACATTAATAATTGCAATTAACATTAACAGTTCTTCATAGATCATAGAATCCCTACAGTGCTGAAAGAGGCTATTTGGCCCATCGAGTCTGCACCGACCACAATCCCACCCAGGCCCTACTCCCTTATCCCTACATATTTTACCCGCTAATCCCTCTAACCTACGCATCTCAGGACATTAAGGGGCAATTTTAGCATGGCCAATCAACCTAACCCGCACATCTTTGGACTGTGGGAGGAAACCGGAGCACCCGGAGGAAACCCATGCGGACGCGAGGAGAATGTGCAAACTCCACACAGACAGCAACCCAAGCCAGGAATCGAACCCGGCTCCCTGGTGCCGTGAGGCAGCAGCGCTAACCACCGTGCCACCTCCATTATTACACTTAACAACTGATTTCATTCCGCCCCATGGAAACCACCTGAGGTGGAACCAACCCATGGAGGGATATGGTCCCCGGAAGGGTAGGGGGTTTTAGTTCAGTCGGGGCAGCATGGTCGGTGCAGGCTTGGCGGGCCGAAGGGCCTGTTCCTGTGCTGTAATTTTCTTTGTTCTTTGTTCAAACTGTTTGCAACTTTTGTGTTATTTCTGACCTCATGATGTATTTTCAACTACATATTCACACCATCACCATGATTGCTGACATCCCACCTTAGCAATATCACCTGACTCCATCTGTGCCTTAGTTCAACTACTCCTGAAACCACCATTCTGGCGGCATGCTGGCATGGTGGCACAGTGGTTAGCACTGCTGCCTCACAGCACCAGGGACCCAGGTCCAATTCCAGCCTTGGGTCATCGTCTGTGTGGAGTCTGCACGTTCTCCCTGTGTCTGCGTGGGTTTCCTCTGGGTGCTCCGGTTTCCTCCCACAGTCTGAAAGACGTGCTGGTTAGGGTGCATTGTCCCGAACAGGCGCTGAAGTGTGGCGACTAGGGGAATTTCACAGTAACTTCATTGCAGTGTTAATGTAAGCCTTAATTGTGACAAATAAATAAACTTTACTTTTCTTGCCTTTATAACCTTGAGATTTAACTATTCCAATGTACTCCTGGCTGGCCTCTCAGGTTCTACCTCTTAAAATTTGCTCTGCTACCTGAATCATAGCTTGTAAAATGTCTTGTTTACTGATCTCCCTTCTGTTTACCAATTTACACTGGCTCCCGGTTAATGCCTCAATTCTTCAATTCTCATCTCTGTTTTTGAATTCTTCCATGGCCTCGTTATCCCCATCTCTGTAATTCCCTTCAACTCTACAACTCTCGGAAATATCTGTGTTCCTTTAGACTCTTGAGCATCCCCAACTTTAATCACTCCACAGGGAAGTCCTGTGGTACAGTGGTAGCAACTCTACCTCTGGACCAAAAGCTCCAGGTTCAAGTCTAACACTAGGACTTGTTGGCCATGGAAGGAGTGTTCCCTTCGCGGTTCACCAGGCTGATAGTCAGTTTGGGAATATTCCCACTACTATTCCCAAGTGTGTGTGAAGGTAGACTTGAAAAAGAAAAATCGCTCCACCATTGGTGGCCATAAATTCAGCTGCCATGGCCCTAAGTTTAGGAATTCCTTGCTTAAACACCCTACTTCTCTTTCCTCATGTAAGACAGTCTTTAAAACCTAGCTGTTTGACTTAGGTCATCAGCCTTGATATATCCCTGTGTGGCTCATAGTCATATTTAGCCTCATGACACTCCTATGAAGTGCTGTGGGACATTTTACCATGTTAAATGTGTTCAATAAATATAGGTTGTTGCTGTTGGGTGCAACATTGGTATCAGGTATAAATTACTGCAACTGGGTAAAAACATACCAGCACATAACTAACATTGGCATTGAGTAAAAACCAGGACACTTTTTAAAAATTCATTTATAGGATGTGGTGTTGGTTAGGCCAGCACTTACTGCTCATCCCTAATTGCCCTTGAGAAGACGGTGGCAAGCTGTCTTCTTGAACCGTTGCAGTCCCTAAGATGTAGGTATACCCACAGGAAGGGAGTTCTAGGAGTTAGCCCAGTGACAGTGAAGGGATGGCGATATGTTTCCAAGTCAGGACGGTGAGTGGCTTGGAGGGGAACTTCCAAGTGCTGGTTTTCCCAGGTATTTGCTGCCCTTGTCCTTCTAGATGGCAGCGGTCTGGATGCAAACATTCTGCCACTGAGTTGCAACCACTGCCACCAATAACTTAATGAGCACCATTAGGAAGCAACATTGTAAGTGCTGTAATCAATGAGTCTATCACTGTGGGCAGTGTTCTCATTCTAGATTCTTAAGATTCTAATTTCGCTGATTAAGATCACCCGTAAATTTGAAGATGACAATGTGAAATCTGATTACATTCCATAAGTCAGTGTGCAATTCAGGAATTAAAATCCTGGGAGACAATCGCGCTGCCTCACATTTCACTGCCTCTGTGAAATTTGAGATACAATGGAATTCAATAAACTGACTTTAAAAATTCATCAGCTGCCTTAAAGAGGAATTGCATTTCTTAAACCTCCACATACTCCTCAACCTCACTAACCAGGATCTCTCAGGCAGCCTCTGAAGTCTACAATTCCATCTTTAACCTTTGCCACTTTGCAACAAGCTGGTGGGTTATCTTAGTTCTATCACAATCTAGAACTTTCCACTTAATTTATATTCAAAAGGTGTGCCCTTATCAGCAAGTCAGCCTTAAACTAATGAAAAGAATCTTGTTTTGGTTCATATCTTTCCCCCAGCAGGGAGGAAGCAAAATTTGTTTGGGACAGAGGAAGATGGGGAATGAAGCAATCTCTGCCATCCTGTCTCGGTTATACCTTCACACTACAGCTGATCAGATGCTTCGCTGCGAGCAAATACATACTGATTCTTTCCTGGATTTTACATTAGAGTTGGACTGACTTGCAATACAACTGTCTCAAACTTCTGGATTAAAGGAAAGTTTGAAAATCAGAGAGTAATCAGAGTACACGACGGGAGATTGACAGAGAGCAGAGAGTACATCGAACATAGAACATTACAGCGCAGTACAGGCCCTTCGGCCCTCGATGTTGCGCCGACCTGTGAAACCAATCTAAAGCCCATCTAACCTACACTATTCCACTATCATCCATATCTTTATCCAATAACCATTTGAATGCTCTTAATGTTGACCCTTTCCAACACTTCCACATCCTTCCTATAATGTGGTGACCAGAACTGTACGCAATACTCCAAGTGCGGCTGCACCAGAGTTTTGTACAGTTGCAACATGACCTCCTGTTGCAGGCAGGGCATTCCACGCCCTTACTACTCTCTGAGTAAAGAACCTACCTCTAACATCTGTCCTATATCTCTCACCCCTCAATTTAAAGCTATGTCCCCTCGTGTTAGCCAACACCATCCGAGGAAAAAGGCTCTCACTATCCACCCTATCTAATCCTCTGATCATCTTGTATGCCTCTATTAAGTCACCTCTTAACCTTCTTCTCTCTAACGAAAACAACCTCAAGCCCCTCAGCCTTTCCTCATACGATTTTCCCACCATACCAGGCAACATCCTGGTAAATCTCCTCTGCACCCTTTCCAACACTTCCACATCCTTCCTATAATGACCAGAACTGTACGCAATACTCCAAATGCAGCCGCACCAGAGTTTTGTACAGTTGCAGCATGACCTCCTGGCTCCGAAACTCAATCCCTCTACCAATAAAAGCTAACACACCGTACGCCTTCTTAACAACCCTATCAACCTGGGTGCCAACTTTCAGGGATCTATGCACGTGGACACCCAGATCCCTCTGTTCATCCACACTACCAAGTAATCAGAGTACACGATGGGAGACTGACAGAGAGCAGAGAGTAATCAGAATACACGGTGGGAGATTGACAGGGAGTAATTAGAGTACATGATGGGAGATCGACAGAGAGTGGAGCGAGAGCAAATGAGACCGTAAGACATAGGAGCAGAATTAGGCCACTCGGCCCATTGAGTCTGCTCCGCCATTCAATCATGGCTGATATTTTTCTCATCCCTATTCTCCTGCCTTTTCCCCATGACCCCTGATCCCCTTATTAATCAAGAACCTATCTATCTCTGTCTTAAAGACACTCAATGACCTGGCTTCTATAACCTTCTGTGGCAAAGAGTTCCACAGATTCACCACTTTCTGGCTGAAGAAGTTCCTCCTCATCTCTGTTTCAAAGGATTGTCCCTTTAGCCTGAGGTTGTGCCCTCTGGTTCTAGCTTTTCTTACTCGTGGAAACATCCTCTCCACGTCCACCCTATACAGGCTTCGCAGTATCCTGCAAGTTTCAATAAGATTCCCCCCCTCATCCTTCTAAACTCCAACGAGTACAGACCTAGAGTCCTCAACAGTTCCTTTTACGACAACCTCTTCATTCCAGGGATCCATTCTTGTGAACCTCCTCTGGACCCTTTCCAAGCCAGCACATCGTTCCTTTGATATGGGGCCCAAAACTGCTCACAATACTCCAAATGTGGTGTGACCAGAGCCTTATACAGCCTCAGGAGTACATCCCTGCTCTTGTATTCTAGCCCTCTCGACATGAATGCTCACATTGCATTTGCCTTCCTAACTGACGACTGAACCTGCATGTTAACCTTAAAAGAATCTCGAACAAGGACTCCCAGGTCCCTTTGTGGTTCTGATTTCCTAAACATTTTCCCATTTGGAAAATAGTCTATGCCTCCATTCCTCCTTCCAAGTGCATAACCTCACACTTTTCCACATTGTATTCCATCTACCACTTGTTTGTCCACTCTCCTAACCTGTCCAAGTCCTTCTGTAGCCCCCCTGCTTCTTCAATACTACCTGTCCCTCTATATATCTTTGTATCATCTGCAAATTTAGCAACAGTGTCTTCAGTTCCTTCCTCCAAATCATTAATGTGTATTGTGAAAAGTTGTGGTCCCTTTCCAAGGCCAGCACATCCTTCCTTAGATCCAGGGCCCAAAACTGCTCACAATACTCCAAATGTGGTCTGACCAGAGCCTTATACAGCCTGAGGCACACCACTAGTCACCGGCTGCCATCCTGAAAAAAAGCCCTTTATCCCCACTCTCTGCTTTCTGCCGGTCAGCCAATCCTCTATCCATGCCAGGATCTTATCCTTAACACCATGGGCTCTTAACTTATTTAACAGTCTCCTATGCGGCACCTTGTCAAAGGCCTTCTGGAAATCTAAATAAATCACGTTTACTGGTTCTCCTTTATCTAACTTCCTTGTTACCTCCTCAAAGAACTCTAACAGATTTGTCAGACATGACCTCCCCTTGACGAAGCCGTGCTGACTCAGTCCTATTTTATCATGCACTTCCAAGTACTCTGTGATCTCATCTTTAATAATCAAGTACACGAAGGGAGATTGACAGGCAGTGGAGAGTAATCAGAGTACACAATGGAAGATTGACAGCGAGCAGAGAATAATCAGAGTACACGATGGGAGATTGACAGGGAGTGGAGTGAGAGTAATCCGAATACATACTGGTTAACTAAACAGATCATGTAGTGTGCAGTCCAAACTATGCTGCCCATGTAAAATTATCACAAATTTAAAACAGTAGTTGTTTTTAATGAACTCTGATCCCTGGTCTTCTGGAGTGCAAGTCATTGAAACCGAAAAGTTTTAGTGCCTGAGAGGTATGTATAAGTAAATCAGGTTCAATTTACACGACATCCTAATATATCATGGGATAGTTAACCCTTTGGAATTTTCTTTGCATTCAGAGACTTTGCCCATTTGATAGAAATCATGCTCCTTAATTACTTCTCACTGACAGGAAGCCACATTGAGGAACACTGAAAAATGATCATTTATGACTCACCATTGATGACACACTCCTGCCATTGCCACTTTCGCTTACTGAGCCAGACAGATCGTAACCTCAAACTCTCGTTCAATCCCAAGTTGAGCTTCTGATCCAATATCTCTGTCACAAAGGCTACCTAGTTCCATGTGTGTAATTATCTTCCTCCATTTCTACCTCAGGCCACCCATCACTGGGTTCCTCATCCATCCGTTTGTCAGCTGAAGACTGATCTCCTGGCCAGCCTCCCATCCTTCATTCTCCCTGAACCTCTGTTTATTCAACTCATTTCTGGCATTGATGTAATCTGTACAGAGTTCTGTTTACCCATCAGTCCTGTCCTTACTGCCCTACATGGACTCTGGTTTGCCAAGCTCTCAAATTTCAATTTTTAGCCTCTGTTCAAACGCTTCCACAGCCTTACTTCACCCTGAATCTGTGTTCCTATAATTCTGGTCTTTGTGCATTTCCTCTGCTTCCCCCCATATGCTCAAAATACTTGGGTGATTTCATAGGTTAGATGCAGAGATGCTACTTTGTCTGTTGGGGATCTGGAGCTAGCCTATTCAGGTGTGAAATCAAAAGAAATTTTTCACACAAATGGTACTGGAATGTGGAAGTCACTCTCAAAAAAGACTGTAGGTTCTGGGAATGAATTAAAATTATCAGAGCCGATAAGATCCCAATGTTGCCTCTTCTCACGAAGGTCTGCTGCATCTTGTGGCACTCAGGTATTTAACAGGCAAGGGATCAAGGACCCTGGGATGGAAGTCCCGCCTGCCAGAGACGAGCAGTTCTTCTGTATTCAGCAATGCCACAGAGGAGGCGATGGCTGCTGCTGGTGTTACACCTACCTGAGATCTTGGATCGAAGAGGCTCCTGGCAAAAGTAAGCATTGGTGGAAGTGGGGTTCACAGGAAAGGGCCGTGCAGGATGAGGCTGGAGGTTGATGGGGTCAGCAGCAAGGGCAGTGGGGCGGCTCTCAGTAGGCCACCCCTTTCTGATGCCAGATCTCTCAATCAGGCATTGAGGGCATCTGAAGGAGGAATAGCCCTCTGTGGGAGTTAGGATTTGCTTCTTTTTCTCCCAACTCATGGCTGGGTTCATGCCTTTGGTTTTTGAAATTTAGCAAAGTACTCATACTGACCACTGCTGTCCAAAACATTCTTGTAACTGCAAGAACATGACATTGAATTTATCGAGCTGGTAAATCTCCTTTGCACCATCTCAAGAACAGTCACATCCTTCTTAAAATGCAGTGGCCAAAACTAGATGTAGACCTCTAGGTGGGGCTTAGCAGACAGCAGAACAGGTGTCCTCTCCATTTCAAAGGAGAACTTGTCAATAAATGGAAGGAGCAAATGCTCAGCTTTTTTCTTACTGTGAAATGTATATTCAAATTTTACTGCCAAACAATAAGGAGAGTTTATCAGTACATTTCTTCAATTTTTGAACACATTATGACATTTTCTCCAATGGAAAAAGTTCTGAAAAGCACATTTCACAGAAATCATAGAAACCCTACAGTGCGGAAGGAGGCCATTTGGTCTGCACCGACAATAATCCCACCCCAGGCCCTATCCCCACGACCCTACACATTTACCCCGCTAATCCCTCTAACCTATACATCCCAGGACACTAAGGGGCAATTTAGCATGGCCAAACAATCTAACCCGCACATCTTTGAATTTATAAACCTTTACCAAGCTCTGCTTAAGCCCAGCTAGTGTTCTACATCCAATTTTGGCCACTGCATTGTAAGAAGGGTGTGGCTGCTTTTAAGAGGGTCCAGATGAAATTTACCAGCAAGGTTCCAGGGATGAGGGGTTTTACTCACTAGGTTAGGTTGGACAGGCTGGGGCTTTTCTCCCTAAAGCAATTGGGACCGAAGGGAGATTTACTGGAGATGTACAAGGGCATGACAGCCTTAAATAAGGTAGACAAGGAAAATCTCTTCCCATTGGCTGATGGTAGAAGGACTAGGGAACACATTTAAGATTTTGGCCAAAAGCTGCAAGGGTATGTGAGCCGAAACTTGTTTTGTGCAGTGACCTGGAAGTCACTGCCCACAAAGGTAGTGGAAGCAGAAGCGATTAATGATTTCCAAAGTAAATGAATCAGGCACTTGAAGGAAATAAATTTCAGGGCTCTGAGGATACAGCAGATTTGAATGGATTCTCTATGGAGAGTTGGCTTGGATTCGATGGGCCAAATGGCCGCCTTCTATGCTGAAAATGACTCTGTGTCAACGCTTACACTTACAAGAGTTGTCAACATATGGTTAACTGCTGTGTTAACAGCCTACTGCTGTGCAGAACGGAACCTATGATAAATAACTGCAGTCAAAACATATCTACGTTACAGTACAGCATCTAACAGTGGCATCTGAAGGTGTGAAAACATTTTAAATTTACCTTTCTGCGTGTTTCCGACTCCTCAGCGGGCTTCACCCAGTGGTCACATTCACCAAGGAGGTGTGTTTTATTCAGAGCTTCCAAAACCCACACAGGCACAAGAAAATAATGTGCGTGAGGAAATATAATTTTCCTATAGTCCTCACAATGGGGACTCTGACCTCCAAAGTGCATTTTGTACCCAGGGCCTTGACAACCCATTAAAGGGCCGCACGAAAATGGTGTGGGATCAGGAAGGCAACGGAACTTTATTTCTTTGGCAATAAAAAGCAAAGTTCAGTGTTTCATGACCCGATTCCCACGTCCATTTGGAGATAGAAATCTCGCCCAGAGATTCACATTAGCAGTATTCAGTATTATGTGGTGTAAGACATATATTTCAGCTGATTTATCTTTACACCGTCACAAATGTTTTGAGACACATTAATGAATCTTCAGGTGTCACACCTGTATATTGCTGAACTAAACTTTATAAAAATATAACTAACAATGAGATGCGACCATTTCCCTCTGCCTTTTCCCCGGCCCTGGTTTAATGTTCTAACTATGTTAGGGGCTGTGGGTTTTAAACAAAAATAAAAGACACGGAGCAGAATTTTCCTGTCCCGCCCACCGTGGGAATCGTAGCGGGTGGGACACGACTATGCGGGCGGGGTTTTGCAGTCTTGGGACGAGCGTGGTTGGAAAATTCCGCCCATGGATTCAAACTAACACCAACAGATTTATTCTAGCAGATTTTTCCTGTATAGAGAGAAACTGAAACTAAAACAGCAACCTTTACAGCGCCCTAATGACATCACCACCAAATCATGTGATTAGCTCTTAAAACAAGCATACCTGTTAAATATGTAACAGCTGGGAAGGTTCAGGAGCACCTTTAACTATAAGGAACATTGCTGGCAATAGAAAGCATTTTATAATTAAACACAAAATCTATTTACATGCAACTTATCTCTATTTGACCTCAGAAAGCTTTTTTTTTACAGCAATTAGGACTTTGTGGCTTTAAATAGACAACTTAATTACAGTTCCAGCTGAGCAACTGTGTGTATCTAATCAAAAGGTTTGTTACTAACTGAGCAGATATCCTCCATCCCTGTGGTACCGGATTACTTTTTATTCGTTCATGGGATCAGGGCATCACTGGCTGGGCCAGTATTTATTTCCCATCCCTAATTGTTCTTGAGCTGAATGGCTTGTTAGGCCATTTCAGAGGGCAATTTAAGAGTTACCCACATTGTTGTGGGTTACATGTAGGCCAAACCAGGTAAGAACAGCAGATTTTCTTACCGAAGGGATATTAGTGAACCAGTTGGGTTTTTACAAAAATCAACAATGATTTCATGATCGTCATTCCACTTTTAATTCCAGATTCAAATTTTACCATCTGCCGTGGTGGGATTCGAACCCCTGTTCCCAGACTATTACCCTGGGCCTACTGGATTATTAGTTCACTGACAATAACACTGTGCCACCGCTTCCCCTAAATCTACGTCTGTTATATTTAGGCTGGTGACCAAGAAAACCCCCCTATGGTAAATTAATTTAGCAGCTTTGTCCTCAGATGAAAATATACAGGGGGTGATGTTCCAGCTGGCTCTCCCTGCTTATCTGTAACCTCGATGGGTAAACTACAAAACCCTGTGGGCAACACACAAAAGCTCCTACTGCCCAACAGTTTCAGCCTTGAATTTGGTCTCTCAGCAATCAGATTTTTTCACTGGCCAGGATATGCTGGTGTTACTGTAGCTTGAGGAAGTGTTAACTCTGCACTTTGCAATGAAACACTGACCTAATGGCTCGGATGAGGGTTTTCACAACAGGCTTTACGTCTTCCATACTGATGTCACAGTGAAATGCCTTTTCATCATAGTTGTCGTCTCCCACATTCTCAGCTTAATGGAAAACAAAGAAAGAGTTATCGCAGTATCGAAAACACAGAAAGAAAATAAGACTTGCATTTCCACAGCACCTTTCATGACCTCAGAGCATCCCAATGGTCTTCACAGCCAAAGATGCAGTCACAAAACAATTAAAGGATCTGAACAAAAAACCCACTTTAAAAATAATTTCTGAGTCCCCAACTTTCCCCTTCCTTCCCATAACAGCTGTGTGAGCGTGGCCACTGAATATTGATAGACTTTACCACCATGGGGAGAGCATCAGAGAGAGCCTTTATCCAAAATCCACAGGTTGTCTTGGCCGACGAGAGGCAAGTACCTGGAAGGGGCACTCCTGCCCATCATGTTGGCAGTAACCTGGGCCTCACTGAGGAAGTAAAGCACATCTGGTGTGTGCCAGGCCTCAGTCCTGTGCACCTCAATTAAAGGGGCACCCAACACAGCTTTTGTGTCTTGAGGTTTTTCCAAGAGATATTGGTCGAAGACAGCTCTGTGAAATGGGCTCACAGCAAATTGGCAGCTGGTTTTTCAAACGGTTTGTGATTTTCCATTGATCTGGAAAATATTGTCAGGATTTTTAAGTTCAAACCACATAAAAGCAACAGGGCGGGAATCCAATAAATGAGTCTGAAAGAATCTCAAAAACTGTGATTCTGTGAGTTTCAGTGGAAAGAAGTTCAGGTGCAGTGAGAAATGGGCAGTCAATTTGTACGAGTGCTGCTGGCTTGGAACAATTTCACCACCATTGTCTTGCAGCAAAATTAGTATAACTTGACCTCAGCATTCGTGGGGAAAAGTTAACAGGACTTCCTGCTTCAGAGAACTATTCAGCAACCTGAACCATTGGGTCCGTGAGTATGAATGTACTTTAAAAAGAGTGGATTTGATCTGATTGTGATGTTCTCCATCTGGAATAACTGGCCACTATTTATGGTCTAGAATGGAAGCGTAGCCATTCTAGTGATAATTAGTATCCAAGGTGTGCAAAGCTCATTGAGTCCCAAGATGAAGCAAATGAGGAGCTCTCCTCACAAAGAATCCAAGATGCCTGAGCAGCAATCCAAACATGGTGTCTGTAGTAGCGTGGCCCTTTAAGGGGGAGTGTTTTCTAAGGGCCACGTCATCAGCGCAGACCCTATGGATCATCCTGGCGGGAAGCTGAGCCAATCAGCAGGCAGCATGGTGGCACAGTGGTTAGTGCTGCTGCCTCACAGCACCAGGGACCCAGGTTCAATTCCAGCTTGGGTCACTGTCTGTGTGGAGTTTGCACGTTCTCACCATTTCTGTGTGGGTTTCCTCCGGGTGCTCCAGTTTCCTCCCACACTCCAAAGATGTGTGGGTTAGGTTGACTGGCCATGCTAAATCGACCCTAGTGTCAGGGGTATCAGCTGGGCAGATTGTGGGGTTAAGGGAATTGGGCCTGGGTGGGATTGTGGTCGGTGCAGACTCGATGGCCCGAATGGCCTCCTTCTGTACTGTAGGGATTCTATGAGAGCATGTACCATGGGTCAAGAAGGGACTCGCAGTTGGAGCCAGGGAGTCAAATAGAGCAGTTGCATTGCAATTTACTCTGACCGTGTATATATTATTCTTTATTTGGCAATAAAGCCTATTGTTCATAGAATAGAAATTCATAGAAACCCTACAGTGCAGAAGGAGGCCATTCGGCCCATCGAGTCTGCACCGACCACATTCCCACCCAGGCCCTACCCCCACCCCCACATATTTTACCCGCTAATCCCACTAACCTACACATCCCAGGACTCTAAGGGGCAATTTTTTTTTTAACCTGGCCAATCAACCTAACCCGCACACCTTTGGACTGTGGGAGGAAACCGGAGCACCCGGAGGAAACCCACGCAGACACGAGGAGAATGTGCAAACTCCACACAGACAGTGACCCGAGCCGGGAATCGAACCCGGGACACTGGAGCTGTGAAGCAGCAGTGCTAACCACTGTGCTACCGTGCCGCCCTATTGTTGGTTTAAGCCACATCGAGTCACCCTCAATCTACCACATTGCCACTTAGAATCAAGGCTGAAAGAATGACCCTCCCATTTCCCCAACAATGTTTAACACCATGGCAGCTTCTCCTGGACCACTCTTTAGTCGTGGTTATGTTGACTTGTAAGGGGCAAAGTGACTTGAGTCACTATTGCATCCCAAAAAAAAGTTTTAGGGAATTAATTAATTATTTGTAAAAGAGTGAGAAAGGAGAAAGGAATGAGGTGTGATTAAACTTGCGAGCTTTAGTTACAGCTAGCACCAACAGACATATTGGACTGAGTGGGGTTTTTTATGCTGCAATTTTCATGATGCTATCAAGGTGCGAAACGGAGACTTGGCATTTCAGATAGTCACTGACAGGCCAGGTGCAGCATGGCCAGTTTCAGAATAAAGATGTCTCTTCAGTGCCCCAATGAAATCCCCCTACCTTCACTCTCAGAAAAGCATCTCTACATGCTTGTTCAATGGGACAATTCTGTGTGAAAGGTCCCATAACGCCTGTCACCCAACAGATGCGGCCAATGCCAAGACTGCTGGGAGCTAGTCCATAAACTGTACATGAAGCTCATTAGAGATGCAAAAATTGTTTAAATGAAATGAGCTGGGTGCGCCTTACCTCCATCTCTCTCAGGCCACATTACTTTCCTCTTATTCTACACTGTGGGCTCAAAAGATTGGTGCTCTGTAGTCCCAGACCCCACCCTCTATGAATAGTTAATCAAATCTCGAAAAGCTGCAGCACTACCAAATTCCAGCCCTCGCATTGTGATCCTCCTCTGGCTATCCCAGCAAGTCAAGCATGGATGGGGCCAGCAAACATTATGGAGCGAGGTCAGCTTATTCCTCCTCGGGCACAAAGAGTGTCTTAGCTAGGCAGCAATATAGCATGTCATTAACTCTGAGGGCTAGTTTGGTAACTCAGGTAACATTTACACACTGCTTTGAGATTTCTCTCTTACTTTCTACTGTTGTTCTGGGCTTTAATCGGAGTGATGCTCGGAAACGGGTTCTGTCATTGAAACTCCAACTCTTCTGCACCTTAGTAGGGCTGACCTGTGCCGCGTTCTCTGTACTGGGTGAGCGTTGGATACTTGGGGCTGACGTTTGCTTGCTCCGTATGCTCTGAATCCTTGGACTATTCATCTTCATTCTGTCTCTGAAGCCTAGCTTCTGGTTACTGAAACATGGTAGAAGAGCATGAAAATCCTTGTATCCATCAAAAGTATTTAACCATTACAAAACCAAAATATTTGTTTAAAATCTATTTATACCACTTATAGAAATAAGAGCAAAATAATTTAGGAACAGGGAAAGTTCATGACTATCAAGGAGTCTATCCTTATTGTGATTAATCTCATCCACCTATCTTCTCAACATACCTCTATTATGTCCATAAACACATCACATAGTTTGGTAATTTATTACAAAACTCAATCACGTTTTGTGTGCAAATGTTTCCCAGGACTTCCCTTCTTACTCTTAGCAACCTTGTTTTTAACTTGTCTCCACCTGAGAGTTTAACCCTTGACCACAGGGGACACTTTACTAAAATCATCTTCATAATCTTCAAATCTTCAATTGGCCCAACTTCTAGTCTAATTCTTTCCAAAGAAGAAGAGCTCCAATTTCCATAACCTTTCCCCAGGACGTAAAGCTCCTAAAAAGTGCTGAAGATAAATTTCTAGTTTTTTTAAAATTCATGATGCCCAAAACAGATCAACTTGTATAAAAATATTTGAATCTATGGTATGAGTAGCATCGGATTTGAGCAGCCACTGAGTTGGAAAGTATACCTTTGTTATAAGAACAGAAAATGCTGGAAAAACTCAGGAGGTCTGACAGCATCTGTGGAAAGAGAGACTCGGTTAATGTTGAGTCCATATGACTCTGACTCTGCTCTGAAGAAATTGTATGGACTTGAAACATTACCTCTGTTTCTCTCTCCACAAATGCTGCCTGTTCTGCTGAGGGATTTCAGCGTTTTCTGTTTTTATTTCAGATTTCCAACATCTGCTGCATTTTGCTTTCATTTTAGCGTATATCTTTCCTTTCATGTTTGGCCTTAATGCACTTGTTTACCAGTTTATCATGTCTCAAGGTATCTATCCTTGATCAACATTTCCCAGGATGTCACCTTGGTTATGTTTCAAAATTACCATTTTATTGAAAGCTTTGGAATTGTAAATGAGCTGTTTGACTTTGTTTATTTTGTTGGAAATTGCTGCAAAGTTGTTGCTGAGGCTTTTTGTCTTGTACTCATCAGGGCAACTGCTAGGACGTCAAAGTTCAAAGGATCATGACAATTTATAGTACAGGAGAAAAGGGATGTTGATTGATTGATTGGCTGATGGAGAAAGCAACGGGAAACTATAGGCTCCCTAGGCTTCTGCGTAATTAAAAAAATGGCACAAGGCTTGAACACATTCCTTTTGTTTGCTGAGAATAGGTAAGAATGTACGTCATTTGTAACAAGTGTAAATGAGCCACATTTTGAACTCGACCGATTGTCTGAAATCGGTTATTAGTGTAGTTATTATCATACTCACAATTGTTCAACAAGTGCTGCCCAATTGTGGTTGTCTGTAAATAAAAGGAACATATTCACGCCTTACATCTTTTCTGAACTACATGGGGAGCCTTGAGTCCCCCATTGCTTTGTCTCTTGCAATGTCTTAGCCAATCAGAGTCAGTGTGTCAATGAATCAACATCCATTTTTCCTGACCAATGAATTGTCTTCATTGTTTGAAATTTGGCATTCTTGTGCTTGTCCCGATGACAGCAAGATAAAAAGCTTCAGCAACGTGTCTCCTTCTCAGAAATATTTGAATTCTGTACTACCAAGCAGTTGATTGTTGGAAATGTGTGGGAGATGGCACCAACTGTTCAATCCAAAATTAGATAATATGAGAAAATTGTCACTGTTATGTGTGTAAAATGGATCAACAATTAACACAACAATCAGGAGAGAGAGTCTGACCCACACACCAACCAGGAGAGAGAGTCTCAATCATACACTGACCAGGAGAGAGAGTCTCAATCACACACTGACCAGGAGAGAGAGTCTCAATCACACACACTGACCAGGAGAGAGAGTCTGACCCACACACACTGACCAGGAGAGAGTCTCAATCACACACTGACCAGGAGAGAGAATCTCAATCACACACACTGACCAGGAGAGAGGGTCTGACCCACACACACCAGGTTAAAGTCCAACAGGTTTATTTGGTAGCAAATGCCACTAGCTTTCGGAGTGCTGCTCCTTCGTCAGGTGGAGTGGGAGATGTGCTCACAAACAGGGCATACAGAGACACAAACTCAATTTACAGGATAATGAGTGGAATGCGAATCAAGCTAATCAATGCTAATACAGCTAATCAAGTCTTAAAGGTACAGACAATGTGAGTGGAGAGAGCATTAAGCACAGGTTAAAGAGATGTGTATTGTCTCCAGACAGGAAAGCCAGTGAGACTCTGCAGGTCCAGGCAAGCTGTGAGGATTACAAATAGTGTGACATGAACCCAATATCCCGGTTGAGGCCGTCCTCATGTTGCGGAACTTGGCTATCAGTCTCTGCCCAGCGACCCTGCGGTGTCGTGTGTCGTGAAGGCCGCCTTGGAGAATGCTTCCCCGAAGATCAGAGGCCGAATGCCCGTGACCGCTGAAGTGTTCCCCAACAGGAAGAGAACAGTCTTGCCTGGTGATTGTCGAGCGGTGTTCATTCATCCGTTGTCGTAGCGTCTGCATGGTTTCCCCAATGTACCATGCCTCGGGACATCCTTTCCTGCAGCGTATCAGGTAGACAACGTTGGCTGAGTTGCAAGAGTATGTACCGTGTACCTGGTGGATGGTGTTCTCACGTGAGATAATGGCATCCGTGTCGATGATCTGGCACGTCTTGCAGAGGTTGCTGTGGCAGGGTTGTGTGGTGTCATGGTCACTGTTCTCCTGAAGGCTGGGTAGTTTGCTGCAGACAATGGTCTGTTTGAGGTTGTGCGGTTGTTTGAAGGCAAGAAGTGGGGGTGTGGGGATGGCCTTGGCGAGATGTTCGTCTTCATCGATGACATGTTGAAGGCTCCGGAGGAGATGTCGTAGCTTCTCCGCTCCGGGGAAGTACTGGACGATGAAGGGTACTCTGTCCACCGTGTCCCGTGTTTGTCTTCTGAGCAGGTCGGTGCGGTTTTTCGCTGTGGCGCACAGACTCCACCTGACGAGGGAGCAGCACGTTCCGAAAGCTAGTGGCATTTAGAAACATAGAAAACTACAGCACAAAACAGGCCCTTCGGCCCCACAAGTTGTGCCGAACATATCCCTACCTTTTAGGCCTACCTATAACCCTCCATCCTATTAAGTTCCATGTACTCATCCAAGAGTCTCTTAAAAGACCCTATCGAGTTTGCCTCCACCACCACTGACGGCAGCCGATTCCACTCGCCCACCACCCTCTGTGTGAAAAACTTCCCCCTAACATTTCCCCTGTACCTACACCCCAGCACCTTAAACCTGTGTCCTCTCGTAGCAGCCATTTCCACCCTGGGAAAAAGCCTCCGAGAGTTCACCCGATCTATGCCTCTCAACATCTTATATACCTCTATTAGGTCTCCTCTCATCCTACGTCTCTCCAAGGAGAAAAGACCGAGCTCCCTCAGCCTATCCTCATAAGGCATGCCACTCAATCCAGGCAACATCCTTGTAAATCTCCTCTGCACCCTTTCAATCATTTCCACATCCCCCCTGTAATGAGGCGACCGGACTTCTTACTGTGTCTACCCCAGTCCAACGCCGGCATCTCCACATCATGACCACACACACTGACCAGGAGAGAGAGTCTGACTCACACACACTGACCAGGAGAGAGAGTCTGACCCACACACACTGACCAGGAGAGAGAGTCTGACCCACACACACTGACCAGGAGAGAGAGTCTCAATCACACACTGACCAGGAGAGAGAGTCTGACCCACACACACTGATGTGGAGATGCCGGCGTTGGACTGGGGTAAACACACTAAGAAGTTTAACAACACCAGGTTAAAGTCCAACAGGTTTATTTGGTAGCAAAAGTCACAAGCTTTCGGAGCCTTAAGCTCCTTCTTCAGGTGAGTGGGAATTCTGTTCACAAACAGGGCATATAAAGCCACAGACTCAATTTACAGAATAATGAGTGGAATGCAAATACTTACAGCTAATCAAGTCTTAAAGATCCAGACAATGTGAGTGGAGAGAGCATTAAGACAGGTTAAAGAGATGTGTGTTGTCTCCAGACAGGACAGCCAGTGAGACTCTGCAGGTCCAGGCAAGCTGTGGGGATTACAGATAGTGTGACATGAACCCAATATCCCGGTTGAGGCCGTCCTCATGTGTGCGGAACTTGGCTATCAGTTTCTGCTCAGCGACTCTGCGCTGTCGTGTGTCGTGAAGGCCGCCTTGGAGAACGCTTACCCGAAGATCAGAGGCCGAATGCCCGTGACTTCTGAAGTGCTCCCCCACAGGAAGAGAACAGTCTTGCCTGGTGATTGTCGAGCGGTGTTCATTCATCCGTTGTCGTAGCGTCTGCATGGTCTCCCCAATGTACCATGCCTCGGGACATCCTTTCCTGCAGCGTATCAGGTAGACAACGTTGGCCGAGTTGCAAGATTTGCAAAATTACCGTGTACCTGGTGGATGGTGTTCTCACATGAACACACACTGACCAGGAGAGAGAGTCTCAATCACACACTGACCAGGAGAGAGAGAGAGAGAGAGACTGACCCACACACACTGACCAGGAGAGAGAGAGAGAGAGAGAGAGACTGACCCACACACACTGACCAGGAGAGAGAGTCTGACCCACACACACTGACCAGGAGAGAGAGTCTGACCCACACACACTGACCAGGAGAGTCTCAATCACACACTGACCAGGAGAGAGAGTCTGACCCACACACACTGACCAGGAGAGAGTCTCAGTCACACACTGACCAGGAGAGAGAGTCTGACCCACACACACTGACCAGGAGAGAGAGTCTGACCCACACACACGTGTGGCTTTTGCTACCAAATAAACCTGTTGGACTTTAACCTGGTGTTGTTAAACTTCTTACCACACACACTGACCAGGAGAGAGAGTCTCAGTCACACACTGACCAGGAGAGAGAGTCTGACCCACACACACTGACCAGGAGAGAGAGAGAGAGACTGACCCACACACACTGACCAGGAGAGAGAGTCTGACCCACACACACTGACCAGGAGAGAGAGAGAGAGAGAGAGACTGACCCACACACACTGACCAGGAGAGAGAGAGAGAGACTGACCCACACACACTGACCAGGAGAGAGTCTCAATCATGCAGCCACTAAACTGGAAACAGGATGAATCACACGTGAGTGAAATGAAACTGTGTTTAATCAGCATGTGAGAAAGAATTGAATTCGATCACAAGTAATATTCAAAATGGCCTCAGTCACATGTGGACCAAACATGAGAGAGATCCAATCACAAATGGCTAAATGCTGAGGTGGATCTGAGAAGACCAGTACTTGATTAAGTCATACAGATATGCAGAATAGGAAATACAATCGAACATTCTTGTGCAAAATAAGAAAGGCATTATGTTATGTTGAATAAAAATGGCAGGTGGGCTGAAACAAATAAATACCAAATATGATTGAAAGGCGAAACATGTTTAATTCAGGCTTAGCAAATGTGGAATTCTCTGCCACTAAATGTCACTCAAATGACTTGGCAAAGTTTGGCTTCAATATATTCTGAGTAAAGAATAGGGAGGAAAGAATAAGAGGATCTAAATTTGAAGTCAGAATTTCTACAGTGGGATTAAGTTGGCTTGTAGACCGCAGGAAGTAGTATGGAACACGAATGAATTGATGTCCAGACAGATATCAGGTTTTAGGGTAGTGGTGAGTATTTTGTTACACTCCTGAGGTTTCAGGAGGTTTTTATTCCTCTCTGTCCTCTTCTGCTTCTTTTTCTTCTTCCCATCTGACTGTAGGGTATGGTTTGTGGGGAAAGAAATCTTCAACGTGAGCAGACTCTGGTTTGGAGCAAAGTTCTGAGTACCATATGGCTCCCTGAGGCTCCATCTTTCCCCTCCCTAAACACACATGCTTCCCCACTGACTATTATAATGTCCCCTAAACTTTCACCTTTCCCCTGCCCATTCTTCCTACAAACATCCCATTTTCTCCCCTTTGATCCTTCCACGACGGGGGAGTGTGTGGGAAAAGATGTAAAGATTCCCTACGACTATAAATCAAATCCAGCTGTATTCCTCCTTTATCCCTCCCACCTGCCCTTCCCTCTGTTTCTTCAAATTGCTTTAAAAAATCAACTTGCTTTTTAATGGGGCTTAATTAAAATAAGAAAGGAAACTAGCTGTCTTTCACTTTCTCTTCGCATCTTTTTTGAATTGGTCTAATAGTATCCAAATTATAATTAAAAGTATAAGCAATTAAAACTGCCCTTTATCGAAATGCCAGCAACATGGGCAAGATAATTATCTGGCTTTAAAATTCGGCTGCTTGAAAATTGAATTATTACATCGAACTGTGTGCTTGCAATTCTCGGCAGAGTTGGAGTATAACAGTAGGGAAGTCTTGTAACAACTCTACTGGGTGTTGGTAAGGCCACACCTGACTACTCCTTGTTGAGGGAGGGATACATTTGCACTGGGAGTGGCTGGAGAAGGTTCACCAGGTTAATCCCGGGCAGGAGGAGTTGGTCTTCTGAAGGAAGGCTGGAGTTTAGAAGAATGAGAGGTGATCTTATTGAAACAGTGAGTACCTTGAAGAGCTTCTCCAGGACAGATGCTGGGAGTTTCCTTTCAGGGGAATCTAGAGGAGGAGGGACAGTTTGAAAATAAAGGGCCTTCCATTTAAGATGGAGGTGAGGAGGAATTTCTTCTCTTAGAGTCATTAATCTTTTGAATGCTCTCCCCCAGGGCACAGTGGAGGCTGTGTCCTTTAAATCTACAAGGGAGTCAAGGGTTATGGAGAGTGGGGTGAGGGGGGGGGAGAGTGTGGGTGGGGGGGGGAGAGTGTGGGTGGGGGGGGGAGAGTGTGGGTGGGGAAGAGAGAGAGTGTGGGTGGGGAAGAGGAGAGTGGGGGGGGGGAAGAGAGAGAGTGGGGGGGGAAGAGAGAGAGTGTGGGTGGGGAAGAGGAGAATGGGGGAAGAGAGAGAGTGGGGGGGGAAGAGAGAGAGTGTGGGAGGGGGGAAAAGAGAGAGTATGGGGGAGAGTGGGGGGGGGGGCAGAGTGGTGGGGGGGGGGTTGGAGAGTGGGGTCAAAGTCACAATGAGGATCAACCATGATCTTAAGGAATGGAGGAACAGGCTCTATAGGCCAAATAGCCCACTCCTGCTCCTATTTCTTATGTTTTGCCTTCTCCAGTGCCACCTCCAGTAACAAGTGTGAGGAGCTAATGAGCTGCTTTATCACTAAAATTGAGACTGCTTGATTATCTGCCTCTGCCACTTCCTTTTCTCTTCCCCCAGCTCACGGGGTCAAACTTCCTCGAAGGTGCCCTGGACTCATGTCTTTTTCCAGTTTCTCTCGTATCTCCCTTCATGCCTCTCGCCTCTCCAAGCTCATGGCATCAATTTTCAGTAAGGTGAGCGCTTGGTGCCCGCCATCCTGACTCAGCAGGGAACACCGATTCTGACAGTCCCTGCCCACTGCATAGACATTGATCAGCAGCAGGCAGGAACTCCATCTGCCCTTGGATGGGAAGCTTGCCTTGGAGCGTGTATATGAGATGGTTTTCTGGATCAATACGGTGAGGAACTAACAAGGGAACAGGCTATCTTGGACTGAGTGTTGTGCATTGTGAGAGAACCCTTGGGGGCAAGTGACCATGATAGAATTCTTTATCAATGTGGATAGTGAGGTAGTTGATTCTGAGACCAGGGTTCTGTATCTCAATAAGGTAACCATGATGGTATGAGGCATGAGTTGGCTGTGATGGACTGGGAAACATTAATGAAAGGAAGGACAGTGGACTGGCAATGGCAGGCATTCAAGGGACAAATAGGTGAACTCCAAAAGTTGTTTATTCCTATTTGGTGCAAGAGTGGAAAGGGAACCGTAACCAAACAATCCACGACCATTCTCTACTCTGACATTAGCAATCTCCAGACCCCAAAAAATACATGAATGTGCACTGTAAATAGTGAATTTCATATAAAACTCAAATCTGAATTTAACCCAGAAACTGAATAGTTGGCCCCTTGTTTAGTTTTAGTGGACTGAAATGAGCTGGTTGGAGCAATAGCCCCAACTCCATCCTTTGATACTGAGTTAAATCATTTCCCAAGAGTCTTTTGCTCTTGTCAATTTTTCAATATTTAAAAAAATACATTCTCAATGTCGGGTCACAAGAAAGGATATTTGGAAAACTAGTAAATCAAACACTTGAGAGGTGAAAATTACATTTCAGGGATTTTCTTCTAGAGTTTATGCGAACAATGTTCCATGTCCCATCCATGAATCATGCTAAATTAACTAACCCCACTTGGTGTGATTGTGGAGGTATCACAATTGACCTAAATGCTCCCTGCTGAAACCTGCAACGTGACTGGAAATCAATTGAGGGTGAATATTGGCTGTAATGCCTCCACTTTAATAAACCTGAAGAACCACATGGAGAATCGTCCCTTCAGAGAGACACTGGGGGACTCTGGCATTTGTGTAACTATACCCACACCAACAATTTCAGCACAGAAGAAAATAGAAACAAACAAATCTTCAACTGTGTGCCTTTTGCCCCTTTTAAAACAGCACAGTTACTGAATCAATCTCCTCTGGAATGGACTCTGGAGAAGATGGTTAGCGTTATACAAAAATAGGCATCATACCTTCCACCGTGTGCAGAGGCTCACCGAGAGTGTGGTGAGCATCACACAAAACAACATACCGCAACTGACAGCAGGAAAGGTCATGAATATTCTGAAATTCCAGGTTGGTAACAACTTATATTGGAATTTCAGAAGGTTATATAAGATAGTACCTTGATTATCAAATGAATAAACCCATCAACCCATGCAAGAACAGGCATAAAAAGTCATCTAACATCAAGCATCTAAAAGTCTACCTAATGGAGAGCAGGCTAGTCTCCAATGTGTGCTGAAGCAAGGAATTGGAGGACTGAGAGGGGAAGGGTTCATGCAGATTCAGTTAGCTGGCATTCCAAAGGATCAGATGACCTATCCAGGCGCTTGATACCTCTGTTTCCGTGCGGTTTGAATCCGGAAGAAATTCTTTTTACTATTAAAGAGATGACTAGGAGTCAAGAAGAAGATAAAAGCACAATGTTACTGTACATATTAGGGGTTTAAAGAAGTAAAGCAGACGCAGTGTTACCTGAATCCGACTGCAGCCCAAAAGCAGAGAAGTGAAAGAAATGGAAACACCTTCATTGTGAATTGTTCCTTCATTAAAATGTAAGAATATGACTGCTTACAAAGGACAGGTGCTGAGAACGTCTTGCTGAGGATAAGCCTTTGGTGGCTATTTACAATCCACAGGTTACATTTTTATTAAAATCACCTTTAATTAATTGAGAATTCCAGATTATCTTAATACCCAGTGGATGAGAAGAAAAATATATAATCCATCAGATATCTAATTTAAGGGGTTGGCTGATTTTTGATATTGTCATGCTATTAATTTATCATAACAGACCCCAACCAAGGAGATCAATAAATGGCTGTCCCTCTGCTGCTTGAAATGGGTAATGCAGTATATCGATTTGCACAACTGGTCCAGTGACTATTGAACAACTTATTTTCTGTATATGTTTGCTATGAAGAAGCAGACCCTGAAGAAATGTCCCTAACTGACCAGCTCCAGGTGAGAAAAATAAGACAGCCTTCTTTCTGTCATAGTTTCTTACCGCATGTACATTGACTGTTTATAGTAATAATAATTCTTATTTAAAATAGATTATTACTTCAGATGGCAAAAGTTTCAGGTTTTCCTGTGCTCTATTAACATCCCAGATTCATTAACCCCAGGCTCTGAGGACAGCATCTGACCTTTACTGAAACATTATGAATTCTGTCACTTCAGGGTACGATCATTTGTGAACGCCTTTGAATGTGAAAGTGGAGTCCAGGCCAAGATCAGATCAGCCATGATTTTACTGAATGGCAGAGCAGGCTTGAAGGGACATATGGCCTACTCCTTGTTTACTTTCCTCAAAGTACGGGGGATGGTAGGTAGCATTGCAAAATGTTACTGCAGCAGTAATTTACTGTGGAGGAATGAGTTTAAATTCCACCATAGCAGCTCGAGAAGTTTAAATGCAATTAATTAATAAAAAAGTCTGCAATAAAAGGCAAATCCTCATGAATGATGATTACGAAATTACAGGAAAAATGCTCTTTGGGTGATGCAGTCTCGATCGTCCCAATGTCCTCATTCTGCACTGTAGGGATTCTATGGATTTACTCTCGTTGACTTCAGCTCACAGCAATGTAGTTGACTCTTAAGGGTCCTCTCAAACGACCTAGCAAACCACTCAGTTGTATCAGACCATGACAGGAAAGTCAAATAAGAACAAAACCCACAAACTACCTGACGTTGGTCAAGGCACCAGAAGAAAAATGGCATATCCTGCCCTGTTGATCCTGCAAAGTCATCCTCATTGACATCTGGGGACCTGTACCAAAACTGGGAGAGCTGTCCCACAGACTAGTCAAGCAACAGCCTAACGTAGTTATACTCACAGAATCATACCTTAAAGACAGTCTCCCAGACTTCTCAATTACCATCCAAGAGCATGTCCTGTCCCATCATCAGGCTAGAGTCACCAGATGTAGGACAGTACAGTCAGGAGGAAGTGGCCGTGCAAAACCTCAACATTGACTCTGGACCCCATGAAGTTTCATGGCATCAGGTCAAGCACAGGTAAGGAAACCTCCTGCCGATTACCACCTACCGCACCCACATCCCTTCCTCAGTTGATGATCAGCATTCCTTTATGTAGAACACCACTTGTAAGAAGTACTGTGTGGAATCTGGGTAGGGTTTTCAATATCAATCACCAAACGTGGCTCGGTAGCACCATTACTAACTGAACTGGTTGAGTCCTGAAGGACATATCTACCATACGGGGCCTTTGGCAGGTGGTGCGGTAACCAACAAGAGGAAAAAACCTATTTGATCGAATTGTCACAGCTGCATCTATCCGCAATAGTGTCCATATCCTAACTTTATACTGAGGATAACCTCTGGTCCTCCTGCCAGCAGGATTTTCCTGTCCTGACAAAGTCAATGGAATTTTGGTTGGCTCACCACATCCGTTGCGTTGGACCTGCTGTGCCAGGAACGGAAAGTCCCAGCCATAGATTCAGAATAGATCAAGCAGCGCAAAACTGGGCATCAATGAGAAACGATGGGACATCAGCAGCAACAGAATTACATTCAACCATTATCTGGAATCTCTGGACCTGACAGATCCCTCACTCTACCATCACCACCAAGCCAGCTGACCAATCCTGGTTCAATGAGCAGTGTAGAGAAACATGCCGGGAGCAGCATCTAAAATTGACATACTGATCTGTGAAACTACAACGCAGGATGAACACATGCTAAACCGTGGAGCAGCAGATCAAAGAACACATGGATCAGGTCTAAGCTCTGCAGTTTTACCACATCCAGTTGTGAGTGGTGGTGGACAATCAAACAACTATTCCTAGGTGGAGGCTCCACAAATATGCCAACCTTCAATGATGAGGGAGTCCAGCATATCTGCAAAATACAAGACTGAAGCATTTGCAGTCATTTTTAGGGCAGAAGGGTTGAATGGATGAACACAGCCTTCTCCTGAGGTCCCCAGCATGTCAGATGTCTGTCTTCAGCCAATTCAATTCACTCCACATAATATCAAGTTAAGAACACTGGATGCTGCAAAACCTTCAGGGCTGAATACCATCCCAGCATTAGAACTGAAGACTTGTCCTTCAGAACTAGCCATGTTCCGTGTGTCTGGGCTAACCCACGACAGATAACAAACACGTATTTACATCACCTGGACTATGTAAAAATGATCTTTTTTTAAGTGTACAAGTCCTTTCCTGACTAGCCGTGTCTCATACTAGAGGAATTTTCAACCTTAAAACAAACCATCAGAAACTCATTGGACGGAACTCTACCACCTCACCCGCCATGGAATCGGAGCGGGCAAGGGTCCAGCAACGGAAATCTGCGTTGACCTGGGGTGGGAATTTCTGGCCTTGCTCAAGCAAGGCCATAAAATCCTGCCCATTATCTCAAAAAAAAAGTACTAATGCTCCTTCCTGCAGCTACACAAAACATCTTTACATTTCTAAAGCAGGATTCTGACCCAGAGATGCTGTATCTTTAAGAACAAAAGGAAGTTTGACTCATAAGCACCATAAGATTTCAGACTTGGGAAAATACATTATTTGTCCAAGATCTCGGAAAAGTGGTGGGAGGTATGTCACATGACCTTCCCAAGCTGCTAGAACTTGTAATATTGCCCTGTGGACTTAAATCATGCAATTACTGTTTGATCTCCAAAGGGAACAGTACTCCAAGCAGCAGTCTGCACTGTCTACCACCTTACCACCTGACAGGTAGCAGCAGTAAGAGCTTTGTCTCGGTACAATTGCCTGGCCCTCATCTACCTTGTGAACTAATGGAACATTGAAACTGGGGTCTTCAAGCTTCATTCAACTCTATATGCTTTTGCCCCCATGGAAGTCTCACTTTTGAAAGACAGATCACCCTGTGACAATCAACAGACCTAACCTTGGAAGAAACCTTCCATTAGACTTCTGATTCTGGATTCTGCACTCATGTAAAACCATAACTTACACACGAAAACAAGAAATAGAAGCAGGAATAGGCCACTTGATCCTTCGTGCCTGCCCCACCGTTCAATACGTCCATGGCTGATCTATGCCGGCCTCAGCTCCTTTTCTGTGTCATTTCCCATCGCCCTCTATTCTTCGATCTATCAAATATTTATCCACCTCTACTTTAAACACTTCTAATGATCCAGCCACCACCACCCTTTGGGGCAGAGAATGCCAGAGATTCACCACCCTCTGCGAGAAGAAATTTCTACACACCTCAGTTTTAACTGACTGTTATCTTGCAGGTATGTCCCCCTTGTTCGAGACTCTCCCACTAGTGACACCATCTCACCATCTACCCTGTCAAGCTCCTTCAAGATCTTATATGTTTGAATAAGGTCACCCCCTCACTCTTCTAAACTCCAAGGAATACAGAACCCGACTATTTAGTCTCTTGAACATAAGAACATAAGAAATAGGAGCAGGAGTAGGCCATCTAGCCCCTCGAGCCTGCCCCGCTATCCAATAAGATCATGGCTGATCTGAAGTGAATCAGTTCCACTTGCCCGCCTGCTCCCCATAACCCTTAATTCCCCTACCGATCAGAAATCCATCCATCCGTGACTTAAACATATTCAACGAGGTAGCCTCCACCACTTCAGTGAGCAGAGAATTCCAGAGATTCACCACCCTCTGTGAGAAGAAGTTCCTCCTCAACTCTGTCCTAAACTGACCCCCCTTTATTTTGAGGCTGTGCCCTCTAGTTCTGGTTTCCTTTCTAAGTGGAAAGAATCTCTCCACTTCTACCCTATCCAGCCCCTTCATTATCTTATATGCCTCTATAAGATCACCCCTCAGCCTTCGAAACTCCAACGAGTACAAACCTAATCTGCTCAATCTCTCCTCATAATCTACACCCCTCATCTCCGGTGTCAACCTGGTGAACCTTCTCTGCACTCCCTCCAAGGCCAATATATCCTTTCGCAAGTAAGGAGACCAAAACTGCACACAGTATTCCAGCTGCAGCCTCATCAATGCCTTGTACAGATGCAGCAAGACATCTCTGCTTTTATATTCTATCCCCCTCGCGATAAATGCCAACATCCCATTTGCCTTCTTGATCACCTGTTGTACTTGCAGACTGAGTTTTTGCGACTCATGCACAAGGACCCCCAGGTTCCTTGCACGGTAGCCTGTTGTAATTTTTTTCCATTTAAATAATAGGACATTGATAGGACATTCCTCTCATTCTGGGAATCTCCTTTGGACTGCCTCCAATGTTACTATATCCTTTATTAGGTAAGGGAACCAAAACTGTACGCAGTTTTCCAGCTGAGGCTCCATCAACATCCTGCACATTTGCAACAAAATCTCCCTATTTTAAAACTCCAACCGTTTTGCAATAAAGGCCATTTGCCTTCTTAACTACTTGGACCTGCCTGCTAGCCTTTTGTGATTCATACACGAGATCCCTCAGTACTTCACTCACCTGCAGTCTCTCTCCATTTAGATAATAATCTGCCCGTTGATTCCTCCTACCAATGTGCACTGGTTGGCTCACCACATCCGTTACGTTGGACCTGCTGTGCCAGGAACGGAAAGTCCCAGCCATAGATTCAGAACCAATGGTTAATCCATCTAACCTACACATCTTGGGACACTAAGGGGCAATTTAGTGTGGCCAATCCACCTAACCCACACATCTTTAGAGTGTGGGAGGAAACTGGAGAACCCGGAGGAAACCCATGCAGGGACGGGAAGAACGTGCAAACTCCATGTGGGGGGGTGAATTTTCCCGTTCCACTCACCATGGGAATCATAGCGGGCCATGGAAAGATCCGTTGACCTCGGGTGGGATTTTTCAATTTTGGGGCGAGCGCGGCCAGAAAATCCCACCCAGGCAGTCACCCAAAGCCGGAATTGAACCCGGCTCCTTGGAGCTGTGAGGCAGCAGTGCTAACCACTGTGCCATCATGCCGCCTAATTAGGCTCTTATTAGGCAACTTAGACTCAAATTGTTCAAGTTAGCCTTCAGCATTCAGTGTCTAACTCACTCATGATGAAGCACAGGAGAGTGATTTGTGGTCTATAAAAATTGACACCTTCAGGAGAACAAAGAGAGACTGGCAGAAAAGAGAACAAGAACAGCCTCTGAGAAAGAAAACATTTGCTTTGGAAAGAGGAATCCAATTAAAAATGCAATGTTTATGAAGGATTCTGCAGTACTTCCTGAGTATATACACATGTGTATTTAATATTTTATCAGCCTCTTACTGCAAGGAAACTGATAGAATGACTTCAAAGATTTTGTTGCCAATAACTGATGTTTCAGTTTGTAAGTTGGCACAGCGACTGATGAACAGCCATAGTTTCTTTCTGGCACAGTAAAGGTGAGTTTACCTTCCGCCTGTTGTCAAACACCCAATAATCTTTCTTTTAGTTGGGACGACTGCCAGGCCCTGCCTCCTGCCCGTGGAATCTTGCTTGTTTTCTCTCCAATTTTACACTCTTTGGTACTCCTTATATTCAGCTTCAAACAAAGCAAGTAGGAATTATGGGAACAATTGCTGGAATCTGTGGTCAATCCTGTTTTAATCTGTCTCCTCCTGCCTTAGTCTCACTAAAATCAGAATCCTGTTCCATTGTTCCATTTGTCAAGATTCAAGAGCTTCCCCAATGAACTAACATCGATTTGGGAGCTGCAATCGTCCCACAATCATATAGGCCTAAGGCCCAGTTTGTGAACCTGGTCTCATTACAAATGTAGGAACTAATTTGCCATTTTAGCTTTTATACAATTGCAGGATCGGGCCTATCATCTTAATTAGCTGTTTTACAAGTACAAGTGTATAAACCTTCCCTCTTTGTAAGTATAGGGCTTGACCCTATTACACGTATTGGATTCAATCTGTGATACTGCTCCTATCCTGGAACTGGTCCATCCCTGGATCTGACTGAAACCTGAACTACGTGGTGATTTTAATCCTGTTAATGAACCTTTTTCAGGAATATGACTCCATGCTGTCTCTCATGTGAGTGCAGTCACTAATGGGGAAGGACACAACCAGACATGTTGCAAGAACCAACTTCTGGAAATTGATAAAAAGGAATCTTTTAAGTTGACAGAATCTCCCAGAGCTCTGATTTATCTGAAAAGACTGCTCTATCACACATATTGGCAGATTAATCTATGTACTAGAAACCAATCTAAATTAGCTTTTGAAAGAAATCAACCCTATCCTGGTTCTGATACTCAGAAATGAAAACCGATATTTTAATGCAATGAAAATTTATGCTGATATAATTTTAAGTATCACTCTACCCTTTCCAGATGTTGTTGCACCCTGCAAGGACAAAGGTTCCCAAAGGTGGAGTTCTTTAAGGATGACCTGAATTAACATGTGGACTCTTCCTTTTTCCCCCTTTCTCTAACAATGCTTCTGCCTCATTCCTATAATCACTTCAATCATTTTTAAACCAAAACTTAGGGCCTGATTTTATCAACAATTTGCGCCTGGTTTCGGGTGCGAAATCGTGGTAAAGTCGGGTGTGAGGCCTTTATCGCGATCTGCACCCGTGTCCGCGCAGATCGCCACTTTACCGAGAATTAATGAACTGCCCGCCCAACTCTATCAGCATTTCCCCCTTTACCACCACGTTTGCCAATTCGGAACCACGCTTTTAGGGACCTGCTAAATAAAAGTCTGAATCGGGCGCTCCAGCTTCTGAAGAGCGCGTTCAGAGCTTCCAACGGCTCCCTGACTCAGATCAGTGGTGGGGGGGAGGAGGGAGGCGGGTCAGATCATTCTCTGGTTGGAGGGGGGAGGAGGGGAGTGAGGTCAGAGCGTTGTCTGGTTGGGGGGGAGGAGGAGGAGGAGGTGGGTCAGATGTATCTCTGGCGGGGGGGCGTGATCATTGTCTGGTAGGGGGGAGGGCTGATCGTTCTCTGGTGGTGGGGGGGGGGTGGGGGAAGGCGGGTCAGATGTTCCTCTGGAGGGGAGGGGGAGTGAGGCCAGACCATTCTCTGGGGGGGAGTGGGGGGGGAGTGAGACATGTTCATTGTCGGGGGGGGGGGGGGGGGAGTGAGGCCAGATTGTCATCTGGGGGCGGGGGAAGAGAGCCAGATCGTTGTACGAGGGGGGGAGGGAGTGAGGCCAGATCGTTGTCTTGGGGGTGGAAGGGAGTGAGGCTGGATCATTGTCTTGGGGGGTTGGGGGAGGGAGGCAGGAAAGACATATCTCGGGGACGGGGGGGGGGCAGCTAGATCTCTGGTGAGGGGGGAAGATAGATCTCTGGTGGGGGGGGGGGGCAGATGGATCTCTGGTGGGGGGGCAGATGGAACTCTGGTGGGGGGCAGATGGATCTCTGGTGGGGATGCGGGGGGCGCAGGGGGGGTCCGCTGCCACTCTATGGGTGATCGGTGGGGGGGGGGAGGGGGGCAGGGGTGGCGATCGGTCTGGGTAGTGGGGGGGGTGAATAAGGGACACACACACACACATCACTGTCCCCCTTATCCACCACCCCCCGCTACCCAGACCGATCACCACCCTTGCCCCCCTCCTCCCCCCACCGGTCACCCGCAGAGTGGCAGCGGACCCCCATGCGCCCCCCGCACCCCCACCAGAGATCCATCTGCCCCCCACCAGAGTTCCATCTGCCCCCCCACCAGAGATCCATCTGCCTCCCCCCCCCACCAGAGATCCATCTGCGCTCCCCCCCGCCCCGAGATACACCCTTGCTCCCGCTTGTCACTCCCGGGCTGCTTTCTCTGCTTGGGAGCGATCCGACATGGGCGCGCTTTTTCCAATTTGTTTCCAACTGCCATGAGCAGTTCCGAGCTCCGATCGTTCTGGCAGCACTAAGCCCCGCCCACAGCGCGAATCGGACTGGAGATGGCTGAGAGCGTATGGGGGCACTGAAAACGGATTTCTAATTTGGATCTGTACTACGCTCAGATTCGGCACTTAGAATGAAAATGGTAAAATCAGGCCCAAAGAGTCACGTATTCATTGTATCTTCATCTTTTCTGCTCTGTCACCTGAGTTTTGACAAATACCAAACCAATGCATTGTAACCAAGTTCTTCAAGTACCAATGAATGCAAGATGAATCTATTTGTATTAATTCCCCTTTTACTTTTCAACCGAGGTGTTAATAAAGAATAGCCTCTCTATTGAACTAGCAAAATGGAATTTCATACAAGCACCTCATTTGAAAGACCTGAATTTCAAAGCGCCATGGGGACATCAAACATTCCCCGAGTGGATACAGTAAAATCAGATATAGAGAAAAAGTCATTCTATACTGTGGCATCGGGCAGTGCCAGGTCACTAACAGCGAGATTGCTCTTTGAAAGTTGATTATTAGAGCAACTGTTAAAAGATTACCTGATAAAGGTACTCTTCCTGCTAAAGTAACAGCCATGTCCTAAGTCCCTAAACATCTGTGCGATGTGAAAGTGAACACTTCCAGATCAATAATCTTTGAAGTAGCTCCAACACATATTTTCCACATGAATTACTTCAGTGCCAAGAGTCAGTATTCCAGTTATTGAATTGTTAATGGAAAGTATTGACATTCACTAATCTCCTGTGCAAAGTGCAGATCCTATCTTGCCAGACAAACACATCTCAAATAACTGGAAATGTAAACTTCATTTTATATTTCTCAGTGATCTGTTCAATATTAATACACAATCAGGGTGGAACAGAGTTTGAATTCTCATGTGAAAGGATGTCAATGTTGGGGACCAGAACAACTGTTCTGTGAAGTGTTTATCCAGCTTTACTGTTCTCCATCAGGACATATTAAAGTTAAAGTTAATTTAAGTTTATTTATTAGTCACAAGTAAGGCTTACATTAACACTGCAATGAAGTTACTGTGCAATTCCCCTCTGAACATGTGAACCTTAATCTCAGAAAATAACTGTTTATTGTTTTTTTTTTCATTTTCCACACGTGTCTCTTACATTCTAAGGTCTTGTGCTAAAGAATAGATTTGTCACGTGGGCTTTTGCCACATTAAACTGAGTTGAAATTGTTCCAAATTGTTCCAAAAGAGAATTCCCTTCCTGAAATCTGGATTGGATTCAAACCCAGTTTCCAGAAATGAAAGGCTAGTGTCCCAAGTAATTCCTGACTAAAATGAGTAATGAGCAAAGGGAACAAAAGCTTCCCTTTCGATGCGAACAGTAGTTAGCGGGGAGCATTGCACAGATGGCGCAAAGAGTTTTTGATAATAGCAGAGTGCTAATTCACTGTTAGGAGCAAGAGGTGACAACGCAGAAAATGTTGACAGCATGTATTCCATGTAAAATCTAATTCTGAAATAAACATGGGAAACACTGATCCTGAGTTAAAGATTCTATCCTGATGCGCACAAACCTGCCAGTGCATTGCTGCGGTTTCCTTTCCATTAATGCACATGTTGGAAGGAATTATGAGAATCATTGACAGAGAGAGATGTCCAAGTTCAGCATTTCTCTTTCTGTTAAATGCCCCAGTTCACACATTATAGCCTGGCTAATTTGCTGCAAAGTTCCTGCCAATGACACTCAGTAATTGGCCACCAGGAGGCATGCCGGGAGTTCAGCCCCATTTCAGTAGCACTGAGCTGGGTAACGGAGCTGGAAAATTTGTCAATATGTCATACCCATTGAGTCAACATATCACACGTTCCTAAGATCTGTATGGTGTGAAACTGAACATTTCAATCTCTGTGGTTCCAAGATATATTTTTCACTGCATTACTCCAATAAAAAACACAGCCGTAAACTCTAGCTATTGGTTTGCTAATGGAAAGTATTGGACAATAACCAACCTCCTGAACATATGCAACAAAAGATCTTATTTTGCAGATGTTTTGCTTTATACTTAATTATATCTTGTAATTATACCCAGCTCACTGCTCCATCAAACACTATTAATCTATTTGCACACCTGTCCATACCTTTTGGGAAAAAAAGAGATGTTGTAAGGCATGTCTGTGCAGAAATACAGATTATTACAACATTTGACGCTCATCAGATACAGGACAGATGATATAGAGGATACAACTCCTTCTACACGCTCCATGAAGGGAGTTTCCGCACAAGGCTCGATACAGAATAAAGATCCCTCTCCACTTTCCTCATCAAACACTCCCAAGACAGATACAACATGGAGTTAGATACATAGTAAAGCTCCCTCTACACTATCACCAGCAAACACTCCCAGGGCAGGCACAGCACATGGTTAGGTACGGAGTAAAGCTCCTTCTGCACTGTCCCCATCAAACACTCCCAGGACAGGTACAGCACGGGGTCAAATTAAAGCTCCCTCTACACTGTCCCCATCTCGGTGTTGCTGTACGTGATGCAGGTCTGGTCTATTCCTCACTCCTACGCTGTGATGATCACTGAAGCTATTTTCTGCTTCATCTGGAAGTTGAAAATGGACCGTGTTCACAGGGATGCAATGTACATATGGGACAAAACATGCCCAACATTGCCCTCCTCCTGATGGCCACCTTGGTGGGTGGCTACGCCAAGCTGTGTGTAGATCCTTGGTACGAAAAGACCAAGTTTCACGCAAGCTGAGGTTCTACCTGTCCCTGTGTTGGGAAGGATATATCTAGTCACACTGCTGCGCAACACTTCAAGTAGTTGGACCATGACGTACACCTGTCTCTCATGAGAAAATTTACGCAGAGAAACACCTCTGGCAACAAGTCCATTGGACAGTGGTCTGTTTGCAACATCCTAGAGGCCGAGGGAAAAGGCGATGGTGGCTCCTGTCGGATAGTTCCCTGAGCAGACCGTGAAAGTCATTTGGCAAAATGTCTCATCACCAGAACTTTCAAACAAGCACCAAGACCTAGCGTGGCTGCTGGTGAGAAAGGTCTCCCCATCAGATCTTTCTTACACACCTGGAGTCTCACTCCATCCACACATTACCCTCGAGGTGGCAGTGTTGGGGAAGAGACTGTTGTCCACCTCCTTGTGGAACTCTGTGCTCCACAAGCTCTTCCCAGGTTCTGGAGAGAGATGCAGTGGCTTTTGTTGAAGTTCATCCCAAGCAGCTCCGTGACGCAGGACTCTGTGCTCTACGGGCTGTTCCCAGGAATGAGGACTTTGTCTCCCACGGGCTGTTCCCAGGGAGACAGGACTCTGTGCTCTACGGGCTGTTCCCAGGGATGCAGGACTCTGCACTCTACTGGTTGTTCCCAGAGATGGAGGACTCTGCGCTCTACTGGCTGTTCCCAGTGACACACCAAGACAACCATCAGCTGTTGCTGGAGGATCATCAACTCGGTGGAAGACGCTCCTTGGTCTGCCCGAAACTTGTTGATCTTCCAGTACAAGGAGTTGTCCCTGATCAAGTGTTGCAGACTGGCACATTCCAAAGCCCAGGACTCCGTGCTGAGAGATGCACTAAAGCTTGGGGCAGCTGCCACAGAGGCGCAATGAGGGAAGTTCGCTGTCCTAAGGCCTTTCGACCACAGTGAACCGAGGGGAGAGGAATTGTATCAAATCTCTCAAGTTGTTGGACTCAAATTGAATGTTTATGGTGATAATTGCACATATCACAATCGTACTGAATCACCTCAGAAAACTTGATCTATGTAGACAACTTAACTATCATCGCCAAAAAAAAGAGGACGGGTCATGCAGGGCTCCTCCAGTATAGTTCAGGTAATTGGAGTGTTGCTTAAATGTTCATTCACATTTCATGTGGCAGCATGGCTTGTATTATGCACATGCTGCCATTTGTGCATGGGCTGTGCACCAGAGTCACAAGCCAGAAGTCAGTGGATATCCCTTGTCACTAGTAACCACCTCAAAATGGCTCAAATGTTGATGGTACTGTTGACAGCTGCAAAATAAAGGCATCATGATTGCTGCCAGAATATAGGGAATTGACCAGTAGAATTCTCATAGTCACACACCAGCTGGACATTGAGGAAGGGAAATCCCTTTTGGTGGCTGTATGTTTCTGAATTTACACATGGCACCCAAAACGCAACGTGAGTTTAGTTAATAGCACACTGGACAAAGGGAAAGCCTGCAATCCTCCTGATGCTGCATTAATGCTCTATGCTTCTCTCAGCCTGAATAGAATGAAATGTATTCAGTTCTCCTTGCATAGGGAACCTAATACAACAGTGGACTGTAAACTGGGATATTTTGGAAATATCGCCTGTTACAGCCTGTAAGAAGTCAAACAAAAACATTTAAGTCCACAGTCACCTTCCCAGCTCCCGACAATGCCATTCTCACCCTGCTTGGAGGCCACAGTTCTGTCAACAACAGAAGGCAGATTTCAGTGAGTACCTCCTTGATGAAGCTGAGACATTGCACACACTGTTCATCACTGAGGTTGCAAAAAGATAAACACTCCTGAAATTCTAGGTGGATCATGTTCCCTTCTCCTCCTCCCTCTTTAATCAATTTGTACTCCTCCTTGTCTTCTCTGCCTATTCTCATTGTCATGCTAATGGATAAGGGGATAGAAACTACTGGGAGAAAATGGTCTGAGCAGAGCTCTTGGAGTTAGAACTAACTTGACAATGGTTAATGCTCTCTTGAAGTTGTGCTGGCTGGGAATGGGGGAAACCCTCTGTGTCAATATGCGCGATCTTCTTGGAGATCCTCTCCACTTGGAACCGGCAGTTTGCGGTGTCGATGGTAGCCATGATGTGGAGATGCCAGCGTTGGTCCAACGCCGGCATCTCCACATCATGGGAATGGGGGTACAGTTCTTGCTACTGATGCACACATGCTCAGCTGAGATGGTGTTAGCTGGAGTGCTCAGCTTGGAAATGGCACTGATAATATCAAATCAACATTACACTCTGACTGATTTTCCTACTCTGCATTCTTTCCATCCATGCTCCCAATGCCCGTGTTAATAACCCACTCAAAATGATGTCCATCAAATACCGCACCCGAAGTCTGCAAATGATGAGAATGCCATTTCAGTGCGGAAGTGGCAACCCCGAGAACTCCCACTTACCTGACGAAGGAGCAGCGCTCCGAAAGCTAGTGGATTTTGCTACCAAATAAACCTGTTGGACTTTAACCTGGTGTTGTGAGACTTCTTACTGCCAAATATAAAGGCAATGCACAACCAAATTTTACAGAAGTCACTCAAATAAAATCACTTCAGTCTTCAGAGAGAGCCCTTCATCCCATCAACCTCAACTGGATTGAAATCCTGGTTTCCAGAGATAAAAGCCTGACACTAACTGCCCCAATTTCTCAAATATCTTTAATTTTACTTCAGTAAAGAAAACTATATCTTGCATCTCTCTTGAGAAGCACAGACCAAAATATGAAAGGTTCTGAATAGTCAGAACAACAAGCTTTTAACAATAATACAGCTTTGGATGTAAAACTACAAATAAAATGTAAGCAGAACAAAGGAATAGTTCAAAAAATGTTGGCAGCAAGATGTAATCAGTCTATCTTGCAATAATATTGATATTTTAAAAATAAATCACAGTTTAATTCAACATAGCAAACACATTTTTCACTGGGACTGAAAATTAGAGAACGTAACTTTGAATTCTGTCCTGATAGACACAAACCTGTCATCCGACTTTTTTTTCCCACTGATGTTAATGAATGGAAGGATGGAAAGAGAAATGGAGATCAATAACGTGATATGGTAAAGACAGGAGCACAGCTGTTGGGATGAGTGACTACTTTCTCTTCCCCAGTATTTTTGAATTTCTCTGCTTATGTCTCCCACTTTCTGCAGCGGCTTACAACAATGAGAGTGAGGAGATGACCCTCGGCATGTTTGGAGGGTAAGGCGTTACCTCGTCACTGCAGGTGTGTATCCTAAAGGACACCTCAGTTTTCTGGTTTAACTGTAATGGGTGTCCTGCAAGAGGAAAGATGTGAAAACTGAAGCCTTCTCTTGGGCACTCTGCTGGTATAGGCAACTATTATTACTTAATGTAAGAGCTAAATGTCTTGTGAACGATAATCCAAATGCACAGTAAATATAACTGGCCTGTGGGTGAGCAGAGTCAGAACATGCACTCATGACAGGATCCTGAAGTAATCCTTGTCATTCATTCTCCTCTGAATTTATTTCTTCTCAGCTTCAAACCATCAATCAAGATTCCCCAACTGAGAAGGAAGCGAGGAAAATTATTCTTCGCAATCAAACCCAGCTGGTTGACATTTCCTTTGAGGAAGCTATCACCCATCTGCTGTCAAATATCTGCTCTCTTCCCCTATGCTCAGCAAAAGACTGGAATCCATTGAGTCGGCAGCGTAATGGCATTACCAAGCTATCACCAACACCTATTTTGCATTCCTTTGCCCTAAGACTTGCCAAATAAAAGAGAGAATGCAGCCCCTCATCCCATGAGCTGACTTTTAACTTACAGATGAACAATGAAAACATACAATCATCCCTGAAGAGAAACATACACAGACTCACACATGTAAACAGATGTGAATTTTAGCTTAAGGTAAATATATTTGTCACCTACCTCTCCCCCAAATTACAGGGGGGGACAATTAGTCTTTGACTTGAATGAAATGAATGTATCCGTGGGGATTCTTCTTGTAATTTTTTGCAGTCTGAATTTCTAAGTCCACCATTGCGCCAACGGCTCAGTGATTCAAGCATAACTGCCAGTTCTCTAGAGTTTGGTTTTAACAAATGAAAATGATCATTCCTTTCTGATGCCAAACATTCTGATTCACTTAAAGAGACAGTATCTTTCATTTTTTTGCATGGTTTGTGCTATGGTGTCCAGGGAAAAGCTGGTTAGGATTTTTTTGTGGTAGAACCACAGTTTCATGACATCACCCTCACTAAACAGAACCAAGGGACAGATTGAAAACTATGTTGTTATGTGGGAACATCACCCAGCTTTAACTGAGGAGGAAATGCTATTTGCTCTGGAGGCAGCACTTTCATGTACTTTAGTAAAATAAGGCTTTGTGACCGACATTTTGCACTACAGCTGTCTCTAAATTGTCAAATAATGTGACTAACATCCAATACTGGATGAGTTAAAAATTTCTCCAATGAAACTTTGAGACAATCAAACCCATTGTCTTCAGTTCCCAGAGCAAACTGTGTTCCCTTGTCACCAATTCCATTACTCTCCGTGGCAACTGTCTGAGGCTGACCCAGTCTATCTATAATCTTGGTGTCATATTACACCCAGAGGTGAGCATCCAACCACATGTCAGTGCCATCATTAAAGCTGCCTCATTCCACATCATACAACATTAACATCGCTCCCCTCTTCTCCCACCCCCAAAACCCCTCTGCTGCCAAAACCCTCATCCATGTTTTTCTTGCCTCTGGAGCCAACTATTCCAATACACACTTCCCACATTCAACCCTCCACAAACCTGATTTGATTCAAACTCTCTTTGCACCAGCTGCCAGTCCCCATCACCAGTATGCTCACGGATCAAAATCGGCTCCCCGGCTATGCAATGCCTCAATTTTTAAATTCTCACCCTAGTTCACAAATTCATCCCTCCCTATTTCTGTAATCTCCTCCAGCCCAATAACCCTCCAAATTTCAGCACTCCTTCAATTCATATCTCTGATTTTAATTGCTTTGTCACTGGCGGCCAAGCCTTCAGCTGACAAGACCCTAAGCTCTGGAATTTTCTGCCCAAATCTCTCCACCTCTCAACCAACTGTTTCTTCCTTTAAATTGCTCCTTACAACCAACCTTTTTGGCCAAGCTCTGCCTTAATACCTTATGAGATTCAGTGTCAAGTTCTGATTACTGTTACCTCTTAGGATGTTTTACTATGTTAAAAGCTGTTATATAAATGTAAGTTGGTAGTGGCACTGTTGTTGATGTCAAGCATCACAGCAATACTAAATTTCAGATATCAGGTCCCATCCCAGAGCTGTGGTGGGCACCAGGCTCTCTGTGCTGTTATGAGAATCTGAACTCAATGCTCTTTGTCACAGGTTTCTTTCCTCTTCTTCTGAAGATGCTGACTTTTGCAACAGGATGGTTCCACAGGTGCCAACTGCCCTCTAGTACCTCAACTAAGTGGCTAGTTCTCAAGTGAAAATCATCAACCACTGAGGGCTTTAAAACTAAGGCAATTCTGCTGTTACTCAAAGTTTCCAGCAAAGGTCATTGAGTGGACCATCAAGAGCTAGAATCCTGGTTGGCTTCCCCCTTCCCTAACAAAGGACCTTTTGACCAGTTGCAGTGCCTACTATGGCATATTGACAGATAACCAGAAATAATCTTCCTGGAGGGGCGGAAAACCACACTCGCTGCCATTCACCGAGACACTGAGCGAGGAAGAAGTTCAACAAAAAAATCCAAACATGTTCAGAAAAAATGGAAATCATTCCATTCCAAAAGCAACCTATCAGATTTTTCCAGTACAGATTAGAAAGCTCTATTTGAAAGTGGGCACAAAGAAAATATGTGTCCAACTCCCCTGAGCAGATCTTTCTGTGTATCTCAATGTTTCAGCTGTTCAACAACAGACATAGAGTTCCTGGTGTTGATGTACTTTGGCATTAGGACCAGATTGAGGGTGCATCACTGGAGGGTTCTGATCCTTTTATATTTACTCAGACCCACGATATAGAAAAAAACAACTGAACTGGACTATTACAATCCACCAGTTTGTGCCGGTGAATGAGTAATCAGCTGCTGATGGGTCACACAACTGAAAAGAAAACTTGGTAAGTTTAGGTAAGTTCAGGAAAGGATTTGGACAAAGGAAAGCAGTCAAGAATATGGATGCTTGAAAGAGAATCTCATCCATCTTCTGACTTTAGCCACACTCATGGCCTGGTAACGCTGTGGATCAGGATACTGGTGCACACACTGGGTCAGAGAATGGACTGGCTCTGCCTTGTCCTGAGTGGGGAATTTCTGGTTAGACTGAGTTAATCATAGATGCTTCCAAATATACAGACGTCATGTCCATCTATTCATGTCTAGTTATAGAGTGACACAGTTAAGAGTTCTGGAAAGAAGTGACCTTACTGTTCTGGGGGAATTCAAAGATGAAGGGTGAATACGATTCAGGAAGCTTAAGAAAGGGAAGGTGCTATATGGCATGTTTGTAGACTTAAGGCATCCTCCTACCAACAAATGAGAATTCTTGTGGCTTCTCACCCAAACAGCTCTCATCCAACATTTGCAGAATCCATCAAGAAGATACTGTCACTTTAATCCGTAAAAAATGAAACAAAAACATGAACTGAATGATTAGCTTCTCAGATTGTGGGGTTTCCGTGAGCATGTCAGTGAAAGCATTCAGAGTGAGTATCCTTGTTTGGTGCTTTGCAAAGCATTTGGTGCAGTGGAGCTGACAGGTAGGAGACAAATACTATTTAACCTTTGTGAAGTGATCCAATTTAAGTAATGGCATATTTCCCTGCTTTCCCAGCACAGGTTTGGAAAATCAAGGGAAAGAGCCAGTAGATCATAAATTATCATCCAATCATGCAGCAACAGAGAACAGCCACAAGGTGAGGTAGAGAAAGGGATAGGGAGAGAGCGAGATGAATAGAGAGAAAGATGGGGGGAGAGAAAGAATGAAGACATTGAAGTTGATAAGTTCAGGAGACTCACAGAGACGGAATAATGTTTCAGGTGGAATTATTTTAGCTTGCATTCCACCCCACAAACCTCTCCACCCCAAAGTAACAGAGCTAAATGACATTAAGATATTGCCACTAAATTGCTTCAGTCATTAATTCTGTAATCGAGAGGCTTTCACAATAACACCAGACTTGGACATTGCATCACGTGGTGCTATCCACCCTTCTCAGTCAGTCAATCACTCTTCTATTCTTTCATGGGCCAAGCTATTTGATCAGGAGGATGAAGAGATAAACGGTTGGAACTGTCTATGAGACAATACCATAAAGCAAAAGAATAGACATGCTCTATCAACCAATTCTGAAATCAAAAGATCCTGCTGAGGCACATTTATACAGATTTTCCACCATCAAGTAAGCTCTAGAGTTTAGACATTTGTTCCTGTAGGTACTTATATGGCATTTTAGAACATTTTAGTTTGGTTAAATTCTCTTCACCTTCATCAACCTAACTTATTGTTGGAAAAAATGATCCTTTCTTTATGCTCTTGTCCAAGGTTTAATCAACAGATGCAATTCCAGGGAACAAACAAACAAAAATAAGACTAGTGAATGATTCCATTAAGTAGAGGTTCTCTTCCCTTGAGAATGGAAAGGGAAATGCTCATCAAACTGTGCTATGTATAATTAAGGTTGACAGTCAGGTCACTAAAAGTGACAGCTATAATGATATCACACACACTACTACTGAATAAACCTGAAACTAAATTTAAAGTGGTTCTACAGAAAAATCAAAGCTAACGGGGCAAATAAGAAGTTTGGGAACAGGGTGAGAGTGAAAAGGAGTGTAGAAAAAGAAAAATAGGACTTTCAGTTGAACAATTCAAGAAGGAGCTTCTCATGCAGCAAAGGCTGTCACTGAAAGTAGAGAAGAAGTTTAGTCACACTGAGCACATAACACAGGAGAAAGTGAAGGAGACAGTGACACCAGGTAATTACTGGGATGGAGCTAAGCAGTTGGCACAGTGCAGCAAAGCTCCCAGTACAGTCTTATGGGGCGAGCATTCGGGCTCAATATCAACTTGTAGATCAAGTCTGCAGCATAATTATAGTCCTGAATAAGACAGCATTTTCCATTTAAACCACATGACTACTCAAAAAATATACAGAACATTTGTTCTTTCCTTGTTCCATAACTTCAAAGTAAACTGTATGATTACTATAGATTACCCTGTAAATATGTGGCAACTGGTAATAGTTATATTCTTATTCAAATCAAAAATGCACTTTGCTGTGGAACGTCAAAACTGTGGCCCCAGATCATGTACAGCCCCTGAGCCCATGACTGAATCTCAGGATTTGTTATAATTTTATTTATTTGTTGGATAAACCTGCAGAAATTTTGTGCACCTAGACGTTTGGAAAATGTTATTCTTTTTGTTGTTGTCTTATTGGCGGGTAAAATCTGAAACTGGCTACTTGGACTCATTACTGATGGTAAAAGAAATAATGGTAACATGAATTTAAACTTCTTATGTGTCCTTAAAGGCAAAACAGCTTGGATTCTGTCTAATCTTAGGTCCAGGATCCGAAATGCATGGAAGTTTTATGTGTTTGTTTGTGTGGTTAGAGAGTGACACATACATGAAGACTTAATAAACCACGGACTGACTTTCTTGGAAGTATCAACACTGTACAATTCAGACAGCTAGAATACTTCCTACAGCATTAGAGTGTCAACAATCCACTGGGCCAAAGGATCTGGCAGGTGGTGAAGAAGGAAAGTGGTGTGTTGGCCTTTATAACGGGAGATTCAAGTACAGGAGCAGGGATGTCTTGCTGCAGTTATACAGGGCCTTTGTGAGGCCACACCTGGAATATTATGTCCAGTTTTGGTCTTCTTATCTGAGGAAGATGTTCTTATGAAGGAGGGAGTGCAGCAAAGGTTTACCAGAATGATTCCTGGGATGGCGGGTCTGACAAATGAGGAGAGATTGACTTATTTTAGGATTATATTCACGATGAACAATGTTTTCAAGAAGGAGTTAGATATAGGTCGAGGGTACAGGGAATCAAAGGATATGGGGGAAGGCGGGATCGGGCTATTGAGTTTGATGATCAGCCATAATCATAATGAATGGTGGAGCAGGCTCAAAGGGCCAAATGGCCTGCTCCTGCTCATACTTACTATGTTTCTATGGCAGCAGGTATCATTTTTTGGTGCTTCATGTGGAAAGGACATGGCTCCAAATTTCCTCAGATATTGAATGTAAACTTGGCAGGGACTAGAGTTGACCCCGGATCTGGTTATGTTAGATTACCTGACTTATTTGATTGTGTTATGCAAAAGCATGATGAGTAGCTAGGGAAGAAACTGTTTCCATTGGTGGAAGGATTGAAAACAAGGCAGCACAAATTTAAGGGAATTGACAAAAAAAGCAATGGAGGCATGAGGAAAAGTTGTTTTATACAGCGAGTGGTTAGGATCTGGAATGCACTGTCTGAGAGTGTGGTGGAGACAGATTCACACAGTGAGTGGTTAGGACCTGGAATGCACTGTCTGAGAGTGTGGTGGAGACAGATTCACACAGCGAGTGGTTAGGACCTGGAATGCACTGTCTGAGAGTGTGGTGGAGACAGATTCACACAGTGAGTGGTTAGGACCTGGAATGCACTGTCTGAGAGTGTGGTGGAGACAGATTCACACAGCGAGTGGTTAGGACCTGGAATGCACTGTCTGAGAGTGTGGTGGAGACAGATTCACACAGTGAGTGGTTAGGACCTGGAATGCACTGTCTGAGAGTGTGGTGGAGACAGATTCACACAGTGAGTGGTTAGGACCTGGAATGCACTGTCTGAGAGTATGGTGGAGACAGATTCACACAGTGAGTGGTTAGGACCTGGAATGCACTGTCTGAGAGTGTGGTGGAGACAGTTTCACACAGCGAGGGGTTAGGATCTGGAATGCACTATCTGAGAGTGTGGGAGAGAGGCATTCAAGAGGGAATTGGATTATTATCTGTAAAGGAAGAATGTGTGGGACAATGAAGAGAAGGCAGGGGAGTGGCGCTAGGTAAATTGCTTCTTCAGAGGGCCAGTACGATGGGCCGAATGGCTTCATTGTGTGCTGGAACTATTCTGCGATTCTGTGCTGAAGCATGGTCTCATTTTTCATCCATCAGAATTACAACCTGCCCTCAAAAAGGAACGTGTATGGCTTTGCGTAAGCAAGGAAGTTAGGCATCCTAATTTAATTTCTAATGTTTGTTCACTGGCACAGCTGCACCTAAAGGATGTTTGTATATCAATAACAATCCATGATGTTCAGGGTATCTGGGTGATTTCTAATTTAAAAGGCCAGGGTTTCCTCAATGCAATTGGTCACTGAGAGTTTCCACCCTTGTCCCCATCTACCAACGAGAGGTGCCTAGCTGCTCCATAAATAGATATCTGCTATAGATATAGATTAACTGCAAAGTATCAGGAACTGGTGAGGGGCTCAAGTAGAGAGCCCTGCTCAGCCATGCAGTGAAAGCGAATGAGAGGAATTTCAGTGCCTATCTGTATAAATTGCCAGGAAGACACTTAATTCTCAAGAAACATTTAGTGCCCAAAGTTCCTGCAGCCAGAGAGGATGGAAAGACTGATTTTAATGGAGGGATCCAGAAATTTCAGCATGGGATTCCATTCCATTTTTTGTAGCACTTCTGGTGAGGTGCAGGGCTGGATCTCCTTGCTGTCTCCTCACATCCATAGGTCGTGTATGGGAGAAGATAAACCCAATGGAGTTCACACCAGCTGAGAGTAGGCATCATAGCTTTCATTATTGGCCTAGTGATGGTCCCAATTTTTTACTGATTCCAGTATGAAGCCATTGAAAATTCAGGGTAAAATGGTATCAAAGAGGGTTGATAAGACAATTTTGATGTGCTGAGGGCAAAGAGATTTTCTTTTCAGTTTTTTTCCCTTAGTCCAGTCAAGCTTGGCACATATCAGGCAAACTGATATAGGTCACTTCATCTCTGGCAGGGGTACTGGCGCAGGAACTACTGAAGCAATTGCACAGGCACAATTCTCTCACCTTAGTTAAGCAACCATATCTTTGACAAGGGATGCGGGAAACTGCTTTACTGACTTGAGCCTATCGGCAGAGGCTAGGAATTTCAGGGCTTTAATTTTTAGCTATGGGTGAGCATACAAATATTAGGTGGACAGGGTCTTTTTGTCCTCTCCTTGTCTGAGCACATTGTTTCATGGACAGTGGTAGTCTTCAACATATTTTCCCAAATAGCTATTCTTCATGTTAACATTTGTTCACTAGGTTTATACGTTATTTGACTAAGCAGTGGGATAAGGGAGTGGCAATCAAGCTCCTGCTAGTTCATAAGACACAAGTTTCATTTATACTATGCAATCAATTGCAGCCTCTCCTTCCGAATAAATACAGCCTATAAATAGGTTGTGCAATCAGCTGAAGTATTTTAAAATGCTGTTAAAATAACAAAGTAATCATATCCAAAGACAAGAGTGCTCCTCTGTGAATACTGCATAATAAAAGTTCCAGAGATGGAGCTTCTCTGTCAGACAGGACTCCATCCCATTTAAATCATAAGGTTGGATCAGTATATTTATTTGTGACTCTGATATGTGCCAAGCTTGACTGGACTAAGGGAAAAAACTGAAAAGAAAATCTCTTGTGAAAAGGAAGAGGGAAGCTTATGTAGGGATGAGGAAACAAGGTTCAGATGGCTCCATTGAGGGTTACAAGTTAGCAAGGAATGAGCTGAAAAAGGGGCTTAGGAGAGCTAGGAGGGGACACGAGAAGTCCTTGGCGGGTCGGATCAAGGAAAACCCCAAGGCTTTTTACTCTTATGTGAGGAATAAAAGAATGACCAGGGTGAGGTTAGGGCCGGTCAAGGACAGTAGTGGGAACTTGTGTATGGAGTCAGTAGAGATAGGCGAGGTGATGAATGAATACTTTTCTTCAGTGTTCACCAAGGAGAGGGGCCATGTTTTTGAGGAAGAGAAGGTGTTACAGGCTAATAGGCTGGAGGAAATAGATGTTCGGAGGGAGGATGTCCTGGCAGTTTTGAATAAACTGAAGGTCGATAAGTCCCCTGGGCCTGATGAAATGTATCCTAGGATTCTTTGGGAGGCAAGGGATGAGATTGCAGAGCCTTTGGCTTTGATCTTTGGGTCCTCGCTGTCCACGGGGATGGTGCCAGAGGACTGGAGAATGGCGAATGTTGTTCCTCTGTTTAAGAAAGGGAATAGAAATGACCCTGGTAATTATAGACTGGTTAGTCTTACTTCGGTGGTTGGTAAATTGATGGAAAAGGTCCTTAGAGATGGGATTTACGACCATTTAGAAAGATGCGGATTAATCCGGGATAGTCAGCATGGATTCGTGAAGGGCAAGTCGTGCCTCACAAATTTGATTGAATTTTTTGAGGAGGTAACTAAGCGTGTTGATGAAGGTAGGGCAGTTGATGTCATATATATGGATTTTAGTAAGGCGTTTGATAAGGTCCCCCATGGTCGGCTTATGATGTAAGTGAGGAGGTGTGGGATAGAGAGAAAGTTGGCCGATTGGATAGGTAACTGGCTGTCTGATCGAAGACAGAGGGTGGTGGTCGATGGAAAATTTTCGGATTGGAGGCAGGTTGCTAGCGGAGTGCCACAGGGATCAGTGCTTGGTCCTCTGCTCTTTGTGATTTTTATTAATGACTTAGAGGAGGGGGCTGAAGGGTGGATCAGTAAATTTGCTGATGACACCAAGATTGGTGGAGTTGTGGATGAGGTGGAGGGCTGTTGTAGGCTGCAAAGAGACATAGATAGGATGCAAAGCTGGGCTGAAAAATGGCAAATGGAGTTTAACCCTGATAAATGTGAGGTGATTCATTTTGGTAGGACTAATTTAAATGTGGATTACAGGGTCAAAGGTAGGGTTCTGAAGACTGTGGAGTAACAGAGAGATCTTGGGGTTCATATCCACAGATCTCTAAAGGTTGCCACTCAAGTGGATAGAGCTGTGAAGAAGGCCTATAGTGTGTTAGCTTTTATTAACAGGGGTTTGGAGTTTAAGAGCCGTGGGGTTATGCTGCAACTGTACAGGACCTTGGTGAGACCACACTTGGAGTATTGTGTGCAGTTCTGGTCTCCTCACTATAGGAAGGATGTGGAAGCGCTGGAAAGAGTGCAGAGGAGATTTACCAGGATGCTGCCTGGTTTGGAGGGTAGGTCTTATGAGGAAAGGTTGCGGGAGCTAGGGCTGTTCTCTCTGGAGCGGAGGAGGCTGAGGGGAGACTTAATAGAGGTTTATAAAATGATGAAGGGAATAGATAGAGTGAACGTTCAAAGACTATTTCCTCGGATGGATGGAGCTATTACAAGAGGGCATAACTATAGGGTTCGTGGTGGGAGATACAGGAAGGATATCAGAGGTAGGTTCTTTACGCAGAGAGTGGTTGGGGTGTGGAATGGACTGCCTGCAGTGATGGTGGAGTCAGACACTTTAGGAACATTTAAGCGGTTATTGGATAGGCACATGGAGCACACCAGGATGATAGGGAGTGGGATAGCTTGATGTTGGTTTCAGATAAAGCTCGGCACAACATCGTGGGCCGAAGGGCCTGTTCTGTGCTGTACTGTTCTATGTTCTATGTTCTTTGGTAGTTGAAAAGGTTGCGAGTGAGACTACGGAGGATGATTAATTTATTTATGGACGTGGATATTGGTTAAGAAAATAAAAGAATAGCTATGGCTGTGATTGTGGCTTTGGAGGAATCTCCAGTTACAGATCGAGTATCTTTTATCCGTAAATTGGAAAACAGAACACATCCAAAAATTGGATTTTTAAAAAACCTTTTGTACGGGAGGTCTGTGATCTGAATCGACATGAATCTCACTGACCACACCCCGCAGTTATTATTCAGTGATACATCTTAGTTTAGACTACAGCTAGCCTAGGCTTCGGTCACTGTAATGTATGTAGGCCTAGCTTCTATTCAGTATCCGAAAACCAAAATGAACTGAAACCCTGAACGGAATCAGCCCCAAGGGTTACGGATAACATGTATTACAATGATCATAACCCTGATTTTTCAATTTCCAATTGTTTTTCTTGGCAGGTTTATTAGCAGAAAAATAAAAGTTTTTTGGTGAATGAGTGCCAAATGAAAGCTATTTTGATTTCTTTCTGATTTGTTTGCTGGAGTCCGGTTTCCAATTTCATGAAAATCTATGGTAGCTTCTACCATCAAAACAAACATGAAATTGATGACAAAAGAAATTACTAAGTAGAAGGTGCACACTGCCCAGCCCTGCTCTGTGATGTCCCATTCAGATTGTGAATTACAGGGATGCCTTTAACAATAGTCAGAGCACTGCAATAAGTACCTACTTTAACTCAAGGAATGAAACGTGGAAGGGGCATTATTTTAATTCGAAGGTTACAAAGGAGATTTAATAGAGCTGCTTCTTCATGAGGCCAGGCCATTTTGGTATCCAAACACAGCTTCTAGCTAAGTTCGTGGGGAAAGGTTTTCTTGCATCAGTAACATGTAACAGCTAAGGATGGTCAATAAATGGCGTTTGCTACCAAATAAACCTGTTGGACTTTAACCTGGTGTTGTTAGACCCCTTACTGTGTTTACCCCAGTCCAACGCCGGCATCTCCACATCAATAAATGCTGGCCAGCCAGTGACACCCATGCCCTACGAATGAATAGAAAAAAGCTGCAGCTCCTGACAAAGAAATTTATTTGCAGTGGAGAGAAGGACATCATCCAAGTGAAATTGATATTTATAAAGCCAACTCTCCTGCTGCATGTGTGCTGGGCAACTGCTGTGGAAGGTTGGGGCAACTCAGGAAAAAAAGTAAGCATTTTCCTGCAGCCCTTCTTCATTGCAAGCAGACGTTGAGCAATTGGAGCACTGTTCAAGAATTCCAAACACATTACAGAGACAGAGCATCGCTTACTCAGTTGCAAGCCCATACTGAGTTGGTCAGAAGGCTGCCAGATGCAGCATGCTGGCTGACCACACTGTAGTTTGTTCGGCACATTCGGTGTGTCAGTCTCAGGTCTCTACTCTTGAAAATATAAGGAGCTGTGCTCAAACCACATGAGGGCAGTAGGTTCCAGCTATTGCAGTATAAGCTTTAATATGCCTCTGTTGATTTAAAGAGGAAGAAAGATCCAAGGAGAATCTGTTCCAAACCAAGTACATCCCTTTCAGCATGTTTGAAAAAAATGTTTGCAACAAACGAATATTTATTTTCGGGTGTTGGTGCAGGCTCCACTCTTCTTCAACTGCTTCAGGAACGTTCAATGGAAGCAGAGGCAGTTGTGACCTGGAGGAACTCACATATCTAAATGGGAACTGCGATGTGGGTCTGAGCTCGAATCCCACTCCAAATCACCTGGTCTTATAAAACTTTCCATTGTTCATGTATAGGGCAGAACTTAACTCCTGCTATGCAGCCCTCAGCCCTTGGTGTTGTTTGATACTCCAATATCATCACAGGACTACAACAACGTTGTAACTTCTCCCCATTTCCTTTTCCCTTAATTATAGGTTTCATCATGAAGAAGGCAATATTGGGTGCACACTTTGACATCCTGTGGCAACATCATCGGTTGGCAGACCTAATTTCTGCAGGAAACATCACCTTTCTGACTGAGGCATCATGTGCGCTCAAAGAAATGACCACCAATCTTGAGAGAAATGGCACCAATGTTGGTCTCTACATCAGCTGCGAGAAGACCAACACAATGGCAACTGGGCAACAACAAGCCATTACCATTGAACAATAGAAGCAACATATTCAGAGAGGGTGTTGTAGAGTTCAAGGTCTTCACTCGCAAAAGCAACATCCAGCGGCTCTACATGATCTCAGCATCCAACACCATCAAGACAGCCATGAAGCTGTGACTCTACACGTCCACAATGTCAATTGCTGTCTATGCCAGTGCAACATAGATGAGAACAGCAAAGGTGTCACTCAAGTTGCACACCTTACACCAACGTGTTTATGATGATCGTGGGTATCACATGGAAGACAGCATCACCAATGAGGAAGTACTACAGAGGACTGACTGCTCAGAAGCATCTATGAGTGACATGATGGAGAGACAACTGATGTTGGCAGGGCACCTCCTTCACCTCATGGACATGCACTATTCAAGATTGGTATTAGTGTGGATACAAACATGCGGAATAAGAAGACAGGGCTATCCAAAGAAGACGTGTCAAAGTACATATTAGGAGGACCTCCAAGATCACGTGGGCTGCAATGAAATAGATTGTGATGGTGGGGCTGGTGGCAAAGTCTTGCTGCTCATTGCCCCACATGGGACGAGTGGAACCAAGTCTAAATCCTGATGTCAAACCTTAGCCCTGATGTCCAGCCCTCGGGTGCTTGCTGTCCAGCCCCAGGGCCCTGGTATCCAGCCCTCGGGTGCTTGCTGTCCAGCCCCAGGGCCCTGGTGTCCAGCCACTGGAACTGGTGTCTAGCCCTTAGCCCCTGGTAGTGTGTTTCCAGAAGGTGTGTCTCTGAGTTCATTCCTGGCTTTGCTTTGACACTCACCTAGATTATGAATGCTCTCAGAAGTTTCAGGAACCTCCCTTGTGACTGATGTCAGTAGACCAAGAGAGGAGACATGGAGTGGGGAGATTTGATCAAAGTTAATGTATGTTTTAATAATTTTGTATATTTTTCTTCAAGCATAGTTTGTACAGAAAACTTTCTTCCTAGAGTTTTCTTCCTCTTTAACTGACCAACTTCATCAGTCAGAACATTGAGTATTGGAGTTGGGAAGTTATGTTGCAGTTGTACAGAACATTGGTGAGGCCGCACGTGGAGTATTATGTTCAGTTTTGGGCGCCTTGCTAAAGGAAAGATGTTATTAAACTGGAGAGCGTGCAGAAGAGAATTACAAGAATGGTGCCAGGACTCAAGGGACTGAGTTACAGGGAGAGATTGGACAGGCTGGGACTTTTTTCTTTGGAGCGTCGGAGACTGAGGGATAATCTTATAGAGATATATAAAATCATGAGAGGCATGGATGTGGTGAATGCACTCAGGGTTGGGGAATCAAGAACTAGAGGACATAAAAGTTTAAGTTAAGAGGGGAAAGAATTAATAGGAACCTGAGGAACAACTTTTTTACACAGAGGGTGGTACATATGTGGAATGAGCTGCCAGAGGAAATGGTTGAGGCAGGGGCATTGAAAACATTTAAAAGGCATTTGGACAGATACATGGATAGGACAGGTTTAGAGGGATATGGGCCAAATGTAGGCAAATGGGGTTAGCTTAGATGGGCTTTTTCGTCGGCATGGACCAGTTTGGGCCGAAGGGCCTGTCCCTGTGCCATAGATTCAATGATTCTAACTGAAGCTGAAGTTCAGAGTTTGACAAGCTCCATTAATCTTGTGTGTGCAATAACAGGTAAATTACAGCCATTTCCAGGTTACAACATGTGAATGAAAACTTGGGGTGTCCTGAGAGAAACAAATCTTTCACTTGGAACAGTTTTTGAATGATTCAGTGCTCTATTCCTACATGAAAATAGCATTAAATTGCATCAATCTAATCTCTCCACTGTCAATCCATTATAAAACCTACCACTACACCATTCCTGAGTAGTCATGGGTACTTCATGGAAAATAAATGGACAAAAAGTAGATTTTACACAATATCAGGACAACATGGGGTAGGGACATTAAAACTGTGACACAGGCTGTTGCTGTCTCTTTTCCCATTGCAAGGCAATGAAAATACACAAGGTCTTCAATTACCAGTGAGTATGGCAGTAATATAACAGCAAAATGCACAATAAAGAGAAAGAAACCTTTATTCTTGGTCTGCCAATGGCCACAGTCACATACGAAAAACTTTAAAAAGAATGCTGTGCTGCCTTTCCACTATTGAAGAACCTGATTTCACTCAGGCTCAAGGATTACACATTATTAATGGTCACTTGGGCAAAGTAATGGCTTGTGACTAGTATTTGTGGCCCACCAGCAATAAGCCAATAAACTAAATGAAAAAGGAGGACCAGGAAACGAGAGAAATGTTTCACTCCATATTTGGAAGATGTGGATTAATGCGAGAGAATGATTCTGGTCGTAGTCTATGTGTGAGCCCAGAAAATGAGTATTGATAAGCCCAAACCTGTGTTCATCCACACAAGTGCACCCACAGCAGTGTACTGAGGAGTAGAAACATAGCCTGATATTCCCCCTTCTTGGGCACTAAGGCTAATAAAAGACCTTTTTAAGAATTCACTTGAAATCTTGAATAAAGCTATTCCTGGAATTTCCAAGTTACATATTTGTCAAGGATCAAGTTTTCTGGAGTCCAGAAATGATATCAATCCTGCAGGATCTCAAAGGACTGCTTGACAGACCAATTTAACTGATGCTTTCTCTTCATTGGAAGCAGCACAGATTAGACAGAGTGAATACTGAGGTCAGGTAGATACTGAAAGGCAGGTCGATACAAAGTACTTCAGTGTTGTGTGGGTACATGCCTGAACGAAGGTAGAACACTGTCATAGTAATACCAGGTGGCCGTCAGGTAAGGCCGACTCACATCTGTAGAGTAGAGACGCCAAGCAGCCTGGATAAATAAAAACAGAGAAAGACACACACCAACAGATCAAACCATCAAACAGGACAGGACAAGAGAAGCAAAATAAAAGGAGGCACATAAACAGAATGTAAGATAATGGGGATTTTGTGTGGAGGGCAATATCATAGCTGAATTAAGCATTGCATCTTTGTGTATGAAAAAAACAGTAAATACAATAATCGGTACACAAGAATAAACACTTACTGATCTCAAGCACTCTGTGAAATCCCAAAATTAATTTCAAATCTGTAATTAAAGGGGTTTAGATTTTTGGTGTTAAGTGCAGTGAATAGTGACTACTCACCTTTATGGGTTCCAAGGCCACTGCTCTCCCAATGAAATAGCGGCCCCATCTAAACTTTCTCCCTTTGTCAAGACAACAGCACCTCATGGGATGACGCTATAAAGATTGCCGTCACCCTCAGCTCCTAAATGCCCGACCTTCATTTATGAGCACTGCTTGTGGTGCTCAAAGACTATCCTATGATGGAAGGGCTCACATTGTTCAGCAGATAGATGTTAAAATCATCCCCACAACCAGGCTCCCCAAGTAACCCGACAAAGTCAGCATTTTGTCAGCCACACAGAAAAATTCCCACAAGGCACTGATGGCAAATATATTGTCCTCTGAGCAATATTGATAGAGATGTGCCTACATCTGTTCCCAGTCTTGTATGTGTCAGGCAACTTTGTAACATCTTACACCCTCGGATATATATATTGTGAAAACCTGTAATGTAAATACCACTACAATTTCAGCACTTTTCCCCTCATTAGATTCCATTAGGAGCTGCTCTCCTCTCTGGCCTGAGCACATGATCTATTCTGACTCTGCAGTACTGAAGAGGGTGCTGCATTGTCAATGATGTACTTCACCTAGGTGCTAAATCATAGCCCCTTCTTCCAATCCACATGCATGTTAAAGATTTCATGGCATCTGTTTGAAAAAGAGGGAATTCTCCCAAAGTCATGGCCAACTTTCCTGTCTGAATTTTTCTTTGTATCCCTTTGATGTTTTTATTTCTCTCCATTATTTCCATGTAATTTTATACTAACTCATGCCTCTTTTGTTGACCGAGATTATCTCATTAAACATATAGGGCTGCCATCTTTCAGGGCTTTGTACAGTTCTTATGTTGCAGCAAATACTTCTTTGAATATGTCCCATTATTGGTCTGTAGTTTATACATCAATAATTGGTTTACCGTAGTCAATTTCTGTTTCATCCCTCCAAAGTCAGCCTGACCTAAATTTATGATTTATGACTCACCCTTCTTTCTCTCAAACTTAATACTGAATTCAATCATAGAATCCCTACAGTATGGAAGGAGGCCATTCGGCCCATTGAGTCTGTACCAACCATAATCCCATCCAGGCCCTATTCCCACAACCCCATGCATTTACCCTGCTAAGCCCCCTGATACTAGGGTAAATCTAACATAGCCAATAAACTTAACCTGCACATTTTTTGACTGAGGGAGGAAACCGGAGCACCCGGAGGAAACCCATGCAGACACAGGGAGAATGTGCAAACTCCACACAGACAGTGTCCCGAGGCCGGAATTGAACCTGGGTCCCTGGCGCTGTGAGGCAGCAGTGCTAACCACTGTGCAACCGTGCTGCCCAGATGATCACTATTAGCTAGCTGTTCTTTTACTACTGTATTGTTGACTAATTCAGGCTCATTACTGAACATTAAAGTTAAATAAATAGATTAATTTAACAATAACGTTGGCATCAGCATAAAGTGAGCAAAATCTGTTCTCAAAATAAGACTCTGGGTTGAGATATGATGCAAACTTATCAAGCAATGAAGGAAATGAAAATGGAACAGAAATATGTCTAGACAAGAGAGCAAGAAACACAGGCGTGATTTTCCATCTGGGATTGGGAAGCCAATGTCCCACTCATTTCTGGGTTCTAACCCTGTTTTACCCATGTGCCACTGTCTCAAGCGGACTCTGGAATAGGATCCTTCAAGAAAGACAGCAGCCGTGAGTAGGCTTGTCGCTGTCATGAAAAATAATCAGAGGGCCAGCAGTCTCATGGCGTATTAGCAGAGGCCAAACAGCCAACGAAAAGTTGGTAGCCACATTCTTACACTTTATGCTAAAAATCTTCTTCAGTATTGACATCATTTAATGGTTCCCCACACTGCACCCATCAGTTGTGCACTAATGTGCACCGGACAGTTTGGGTTCACTGATCTGATTTTGAAATTGCTTTCTGGCCCCAGCCCATTAAAAAGTTCCTCAAGGCGTTTACGGAGCCGAGTCGGTTCTCAGCTGCCTGCCCTCACTTTCAAAATAGCATGGCATCCCACCGGCATTGGGTACTGACACGCCATCCAGAGCTGTTACTTTCAAAGCAATCTCAGACCAATCTCACCCCCATGAATTGAAAATCAAACCCTTGATTACAAATGAAGGAAACTTTGAGCAAAGACCATTTAAATACAACTATGTTAAATGCATTAGAGTGAGGAATGGATAAGTATTCAAAGAGGAAACAAATACTAGTTTAGAGGGAATATTTAGTGATAAGGTACAAAGGAGATTAAGATAGTGTGGACCCTCAGTGCAAGCTAAAGTAACAATGAGCAGTAAACAAGCTCGCTAACATTTAACATTCACAATCATGTGCAGAGTGAAGATGTATTACAGGAACTGTGGTCTCCTGTTTTTGTCCTGCAGCACATCAATACAAATAATCAGCAAAGGTTCAGGAAAGGGGCACTCAACCTTTCAACCCAAGCCAGTGCTGTGAACAAATTCTGCTGGAATTCCTCTATGTTGAAATTATTTTCTGTACAAAGTGATAAGGTATTTTATCTTATTTTCTAACAGCAAAATGATCAATATAATGGGAGTGAATGGTAAGTCTGGTCACTATCCTTTACAATATAAGCGAATAACAAAAGTCTGGGCGCTATTCCGTGCAATGAGAGTGGATGCAAGAGTCTGGGCATTTTCTGTACAATGAGCGTGATAGGCAGGGGTCCAATCACTATTCTGTACTATGGGAATGAATACCAATTGTAATTTCTTTAGCATAAATATTTTCTATCCTCGAGGCCATGAGGTATTAAATTGGTCTCTTTTAGTTAGACTGTTGTGCACATTTTCTTGGCAAAATGTAATTGATGCCGATCTATTACATCATCATAGGTTTGGTCCCTGTCTGAAACATTAGAATCATAGAATCCCTACAGTGCAGAAGGAGGCCATTCAGTTCATCGAGTCTGCCCCGACCATAATCCCACCCAGGGCCTGTCCCCGAAACCCCACATATTTACACTTGCTAATCCCCCTGACACTAGGGTCAACTGAACATGGCCAATCCACCTAACCCGCACATCTTTGGAGTGTGGGAGGAAATTGGAGCACCCGGAGGAAACTCACGCAGACACGGGCAGAATGTGCAAACTCCATACAGACAGTGACCCGAGACCAGAATTGAATCCGGGTCCCTGATGCTGCGAGATAGCAGTGCTAACCACTGAGCCACCGTGCTGTCCCCACCCTTTAGTTCACCTTTTGTGATTCTTTACAGCTTTGACCAATTCCTCATTGTGGCACAGAACTATCTATTGCCACTGGTGTCCTGAAGATGGTGACTGGCACCACCCTGCATTTTTTACTTAGGCAACCCTCATGCTGACCTAACTGTCCTGGAATCAGTCAAAGAGAATTTTCTGGTTTTATTGGGATTGAATCCCGAATAAGCAATGAAAGAAATCTACCAGGGTAGCAGTAGGGAATTCAAGATCAGCAAGGAAGCTGAAAAAAATCATCGGTGTGTGATGATACTGTCCTTTAAGAAATTTAGTTTTATCATGTTTTTTGTAAGGGGTATGCTGGAAAGTTAGCTCTGTTTTATATGCTGCCGATTTGTCTGATAATGATTGATTTTAGCTAATGGAGTGCTTGTCTAAGTAGAGTAAATGCATCTTTGTTTACTTAGGCTTTCCTTGGGGTTTCAGAGTAGCATTTTGAATAGGTTGATGGAGAGATGCAGAGTCATGTGCTAATGGGAGGAGCTAAGCTCAGTTTTTTTAAAAGACAGTCAATTTTGCCTGGTTCTGAAAGAAGCAAGAGGTATATTTCTGTTTCTCTCTCTCTGTAAGCTGGTGTTTGGGGCTATCAGAAGACAGGTGTCACTCTGTCTTTCTCTCTCTCTCTGGAGATGTTCAAAAAGCTCCAGGACTGTTGACAAGTACAAGCATATAAGCCTGTGTTATTTACTAACTGATTTTGAAGAGGGGTTTTTAAGTCTGTAAGAGGAATATTGCTTAAATTGGAACAAATAGAGATAGGTTAGCAGTTAAGAATTATGTCTTGACATGTTTAAGTATTGTTCAAATGCTGAATGTTAGACTGATTCATTTCTTATAGTTAAACTATATTGTTAAATAAAGCTTGTTTTGATAAAAACTTCCTAGTGTTTCAATAGAATCACATCTGGAGTGAAACACCTTATCCTCACGTCAGTGCCAAAGTAGCAAATAGTTGAGGTCTCGTCTAACTTCACAATATACCTTGGAGTTTCTGATCCGTACCCTAACAGGTGATCCTGTGAGAAGAAGAGTAGGAAAATCTATCGTGTCCCATCATGCTCGCCCTATTATACATGGTGTTACTGCTCACCTACCCTCAAACCATGAATTCTTGGAAAATGAAAAAATGAGAAAAAATCTGCAGTCAATTGAGCATTTTTCTTTGAGACATCAGGCAACATTCCAGGAAACTACGATAGCTAAATTGTTTGACATCACAATTAAAGAGCAACCTAATGACCATAAGTGAATATATCTCTCAGGAACCTGGAAGGAGTGAATCAATATTTACCAAATGTTTAGGGAGTCTATTCTAGAGCGTTTAGCCATTCTCGTGATCTTGCCTTTAACATGGCTGACCAAGTCATTCCCCTGAAAACCATTTCCTTTACACTTCACTTCAGTGAGATTGCCCCGATTTGATTCCCCTCTTACTTATCTGATTGTAATTACAGCATTTACAACAATGGTTTCAATTCCAGGCTTTTCACCATTACCTTTGGAATAGCCTAGGAACTGTCATTCGCCATCTCCTCTTCCATATCTGCGTGTTGTCTCTTGGCAATATTATATGAAGACACAGGCCCAGATTTCTGCCAACAGGGAGGCTCTCCATTATGATGAAATTGGTAGAAATGCCCAAAAATCCCCAAGTTCTGCCCTCAAACATGGCACTTCCTATTTTCACAGGGGTGGGGCTGGGGCGGGCATGTTGTGCACGTGTGCAGTTTATGGAGAATGTAGGCCATTGAAATGATCGGCTGCCTATACAGAACTGGGATTTTGATAGGTCAGGAATGCAAAACCTGAAGTTGTCCATCTCAAGAGCAATTGGGGATGGGAATTAGAATTGCTGGCCTAGCTAGTGATGTCCTGGTCCAATTAATCGAAACAAAGTGTGTAGATTACAGGCCCAGTTAACTTAACATCAGTCGTTGGGAAAATGTTGGAATCGATTGTTAAGGAAGTCTTAATAATATACTTAGAAAAGCATTGTATACTTAGAATAAGTTAACATGGTTTTACTACAGGGAAATCCTGTTTGACAAACTTATTAGAACTTCTTGTCATTAGTACGGTTGATAAAGGAGAACTTGTAGATGCGATACACATAGGCATAGGAGTATAAAGTCCATATCGTGGGTGGAGAGACAAATATTGGTGGGAGGGGTGTATGAGGAGTTATAGGGATGGGCTTGGGGTATTGCAGTTGCAAGTTTGGCATGGATGAGGCATGGGAGTACATAGGGAGTGAGAGGATGTTTCATGCTTAAATTTTTCTTTTTAATATTTGGATGCAGCGCTGAATCCCGAGGCAGGTCACCTCTGCACCTGGCATCCTCATAAACTTTTAATGCAGTCCACTCACCATCCATCAGAATGAAAATCTAATATCCATGCCGCCGTTTTTAAAGATGAGTTTACAGAGCTGGGAATTCTTCTAACTCTGTGCACCCGACCACAGGACAAAATTCTGGGCCATGGTGTCAGATTACATATGCACAGTAATAATGTCTAACTGTATTTCTCTGCCACCTTTCTTAACCCCTCCACTGCCTGTTTTGTCTAATATCAAGAATTGAATTAAACACATTTTCCTTCAGTTAAATATTGAGAAGACTGAACATTTTGGGCATGATCTTACCGACTCGTAACAAAAAGTCAGGTTCGCGCCTGGTTTCTTGACGCACTCAATGTAACCAGCACTGTTTTGCCAGCGGGAAAAGTGTGCAAAACTGATTTGCATATTAATGACTTACTTAGCATTTCATTATTACAGTTGGCATGGCATCTTCCAGCTTCACTAGCACTTCCCTCTTCGCCAGTCAGACCTCACGCCGGCGAGAATCATAGCTGGTTTCCACTAGCAGAGACCAGACGTGATGGCCTCACTGGGGGAATCGGAGGTTACAGGAGGCTGGGGGCATGGCCAAGCAGTGCCCATAGACCGGCGGTGCCCAACTGGCACCCTGGCAATGCCCACTGTGCCAGAGAAATGCCAAGGGGGTGGAGCCTGAGTGGGGATGGGGCTATGATGGGGTGGGAGGAGAGGGGGAGCTTGGCAGGAGGTGGAATTCTGCAAGGGGGTGTGATCAACGTTGCAAAACCCCTCTTTCGTGTGTGTGTGTAAAACTAAACCAACCCTTTTGTAATTTCATTTTATCTCAAGTTTGCTATCAAAATTATTAATAGAGGATTGAGGCATTCCAAATTTAAGGGTTGGGGAAAATATGCCAGCATTTATAAAGGTGGAAATCAGAATAAAAAAGACCTTCTGTTTCTGGAAGAGCAGAGAGGGGGAAGATCAGGGCAGTTTGATTTTATTGAAGCTGTCAAGCTGACCTGGCCTTTAATTAAAAAAAACAAGCGGCCATTTAAAGAAGATGATATCGGCAATTTCACTCTGCTCCATACACCTGAGAATTGCGGTAGAATTTGTGCTACATGTCTAATTTCACAACATATCATTATCACCATGGGGGAATCATCAGTTCACCGTTTGATTAAGGGCTGTAAATGGTTATAAAGTCTTTAATGTGAGCTATGAATACAAATATCTGTTTTGATAAGGAATTAAGCACATGAAATGATAGCTTTTATAGGAATTATGCAGTTGAAAGAATTTAAATGTTGTGAATGTTATTTTTTAATCAATTTTTCACCCAGGCAGGTAGTGGGAGTCTGGACAATTGTAGGCTCAGCCCACTTGTCTCCGGAGGAAATGCCAGCATAGACGGGATCTCAATTGCTGTGGGGGCCGGTGAGGCTGCAGTCAGGTAGGCCGACCCATGAAAGAGGTTGGAGGCAGCCAGAGGGTGCCGGGTGCAGATGTAGGCTGCTCAAAAGGCCCATCTTGGTGCTGTGGAACTTTGTCCCAGTTAAAATACCAACAGAAAGGCATTCCATCGCTCACCCCTACTAGAATCTCCTTGCCCTATCCATGCCACCTTTTGCTTCCAGAGCTATGATGCCCTATCCACCTTCCATAGCCCCTTAAGGCCCCAATGCCAAACTAAGCCCCCACCCAGCACAAATCTCACTGATTCTATTCTCTGGAAAACTGGAATAAACAGACCAGCCCGAGAATAACCAGTTTCTGTTGTTTTAAAGGGTCTGTATGATTGACACTTTTATTGGACTGCAACATAATAGGACCATTATCACTGTTGTGTTTGTTGGTTCAATACAGTGCACAGTGGGTGAATGGCATGGAAGTGTCACAACTTGGCATAAGTGGCTAAGGGGATGTTGGGTGGTGGCTTATCTTGGCATAGGGGGCATGAGGGGCAATGGTAGTTGGGTGGGCACTGGAAAACTCTTAAAATTGTGTAAATAAACATTGTGCAATTGACACCAAAGATTAGACAGCCAGGACTGTGAATCAAACAATGCTTTTCCTGTGGCTCAGGTGTTTCATAGAGGAGTGGATGTCTGGGCTCTCAGCCAACAATGTATAGTGAGGCTATACATTGTGGACCTTTTAAAAGGTCCACTCATGCAAACTATGGCTCACAACTTCTCTGAGGTCCCGTGAATCAAGATTCTTTTGAAAACTTGCCATGACTCCACAGAATTTTGGAGCAGTAGGAGATGCCTTCCCTGCAGTGGAGCCAGCCACGTTGGGAGTGTTTGGTTTCAATTCATGAACCAAAGCAGCCTCCACCCTTAAAAGACACTTCTGAAAAATTACACAGCCCAGGAATGCGGTCTAGACTCCCAGATTGATTCATCAACCATTTTTAAAGGGGTCCCAACTTGGTAAAAACCATGACCAGAATCTGCAATTGACACTGAGAACTTTATTTATTTTTTTCTCAGCATGGGTTCTGAGGTCTGTCCATGGCGGATACTAGGTGGTGTTGGGCTGGTGTGAGTTGACACTAAGTTGGCATATGGTGATGGGTAGAGAGGCATAGGCTGGCATGTAGGCTTGAGAGTTCATGGATGGGAACATGAGGTGGCATGGCAATTGTGCTGAGGGGTGACTGGTGAGGTCTGATACAGCCAGGACAAAGCCCTAAATCAGAGTCCGACCTTTTGCACAGTTCACCTCCATCCACGACAGCTTCTGTAGCTGCCTCCAAATTGTTTCTGGGAGTGAACAGCCTGACTCTCAATCCCACCCATTATCCTCTGATGAAAATTAGACCATTCAGAGCACTTTCTCCTGAGTCAGGTTTACAGGGCCAGGGATTTTCCTGACTTTCGGAGGGCGAAAATTTAGGCCAGTGAATCAACTGTGGTCTGACTCAAGGCACGTGATAGTGGTGAGAAGCATGAGGGTAAGTTCAGGCTCAACAAGATGGGCAGAGTCAGGTTTAGCAAGCGACACCTGATTCAAGGTGAAAGGATTGGGACAGATTTAAAATTTACACTCAGGACAGATTGAGGATCACAGAGTGGGACCAGATTGCGGATGAGCTCACAGTTCCAATTAATTCCTAACCTAATTCATGAAGCAGGAGACACTGAACAGAGGCTGCAGTACTTCCTAACAAGACAAAAGAAAAATTACGGAACAGAGCGTGGCCTGGCAGTCCCTGATTCTATAGGATCGGAGAAACGGTTTAGGAGCAAGCCATACACCCCCTGTAAACTCGAAGTATCACAGAAGACAGAGAAATGAGAGGAGAAAAATGATGGCATATTGGGGAATGGTGGGAATTGTACACCCGTAGCAAAAGAAAAGACAGAACACTTCTCTAGAAAAGACTATAATCAGGATGAGGATCCTTCTCTCATTCAGACTTTCACTGTTCCTTACCATAAATTTTCTCCTCACTTTATATTATTCCCATTACTTTAATCCTCTGAATTTTCTTCACTTATTTGTCCAGGCATTGCGCCTGAATGATGGGGACATACCTTCCTTCACTAGATCCTCACTATCAAAATCAAATGTCATTTTCTTGATCTGGGATCTGAAAGATTTTGGAGTCCTGTCCTCCATGATTCAAATATTAAAGGGACCTGATGGATTAGATACAGAAAAAATATTTTCTCTGGGGAGGAAATCAAGAATAAAGGGACTTAAAAATTCGAGCTAAGCCATTTAAGAGTAAAACCAGGAAGCATTTTCCACACATTGGGTGGTGGAAATCTAAAACTTGGAACCCTGAGACAATTCGAGCTTCAAAGGCTGAAGCTGATACATTTTTATGATAAGAAGGACTATAAGAAGGACGTGGAAGCATTGGAAAGAGTGCAAAGGAGATTTACCAGGATGCTGCCTGGTTTGGAGGGTAGGTCTTATGAGGAAAGGTTGAGGGAGCTAAGGCTTTTCTCTTTAGAGCGGAGGAGGATGAGAGGCGACTTAATAGAGGTTTATAAGATGATGAGGGGGATAGATAGAGTGGACGTTCAGAGACTATTTCCTCGGGTGAATGTCGCTGTTACTAGGGGGCATAACTATAAGGTTCATGGTGGGAGATATAGGAGGGATGTCCAAGGTAGGTTCTTTACTCAGAGAGTGGTTGGGGTGTGGAATGGACTGCCTGCTGTGATAGTGGAGTCGGACACTTTAGGAACTTTCAAGCGGTTATTGGATAGGCACATGGAGCACACCAGAATGATAGGGAGTGGGATAGCTTGATCTTGGTTTCGGACAAAGCTCGGCACAACATCGAGGGCCGAAGGACCTGTACTGTGCTGTACTGTTCTATGTTCTATGTATTGTCTCAAGGGATTATGTAGCAAAGGGAGGAAACAGAGTTAAGATGTGATTCAGCCATGATCTAATTGAATGGTAGTGCAGGCTCAAGGAGCTGAATGACCTCAGACAGTTCCAAATGTTATGTTCCCAAATGTTTTGCAGGTTTTTAAGTGTAAATTTCTGATTTATACTGCCTTTTTGCTTATTTTTGCGCTTTTTGCATTTACTGTGATGTAGGTCTTGACCCTCCATTTTAGGATCGTAAGAATGCAAAAGGATTGTAGCAACCCAGGATCAGTTATAGCTGGCAAAATTGAATGGAACCTAATTTGCACACTTGTTCTTTATAAGATCTCTAGATGCCAATTCAATCAGATCTACAAAGGTATGTCTGAACATCTTGTTCACATTAAATAAAGCAGCAGATAGTTTGGAACTGTACTTTCTGTCACAGAGATTGGTCAGAGCATCTTGTCAGAACACTTAGATACACTTAGATAAATATTGCACAATGGCTGTTTCCACAACATTGGAATTCTAGTGTTGTTACAGAGCTGATATCGCCGCAGAGCTGAACTTTGAACATAAAACTCAGAGATGATTGGAAAGTCTCAAGCTGTTGTGTCCTTTCACTTGAGATGACCACAGATGCTAAACCACTGAAAATCAAATTATTCAGATATTTTTATTTTTGGGAGGCAGACCTTCTGCATGCACTCCCTTGTAGCCAGTCTTGTTTCCACTCCATAACTCCCAGCTCTCCTCCACTGCAGCTGCTTCCCATTCAATCATCCCTACCTCTTTCCTATTCCATTCCATAGGAACAATGGAACAGGAGTAGACTATTCAGCCCCTCAAGCCTGTTCTGCAAATCATGGCTAATCCGTGACCTAACCCATGTCTTTGCCCCATACCCCTTAATAACACTGGCAAACAAAAATCTAGCAATTTCAGATTTAAAATTATAATTGATCAAAGTTGGGCTCTAAATTTTGAACTGCACCTAGTCATAGACATCTGAACCAGCAGAAATAGTTTCTCTCTATTTACCCAATCTGTTCCCTCAATATCACCCCTGAATCAAATCACCCCTGAATTGTCTAAATTTCAGAAAATACAACACAAGTTTAGGCAATCTTGCCTCGTAATTTAATCCTTGAATTCGAGGTATCATTCTGGTAAATCTACACCACACTCACTCCAAGGTCAACATATCCTTCCTAAGGTGTGGTGCCCTGAACTGCTCACCATCACTCCAGGTATGGTTTAACCAGAGTTTTGTAAAGTTGAAGCATGACTTTTACCCTTTTCAATTCCAGGTCTCTCGATATAAAGGTCAGTGTTCCATGAGCCCCCAACTCTATTTGGATTCTCCACTATTTCTAGTTTTCTACCATTTAAAAAGTGCCCTGTTTTATGCTTTTGTTTTGGTCCAAAGTGGATAACTTCACATTTGCTTGCTTGGAAATCCATTTGCACCAGATTTTCCTATTCACCCTATCAATATTGCTTTGTAAATTAGGATATGTGGCTTTCTATCCCATCATCTAAGTCATTAACAAATGTGATGAATAGTTGAGGTCACAACACAGATTCTTGCAAGATACTCAAGTCACATCATACCCATTAACTCCACTCTCCTGCCACTCAGCTAATTTCCTAACCTGGTCAATAATTCTCCTTCAATTCCATAGGGTTCAACTTTACCTAACAGTCTCTTGTGAGGTTATTATCAAATGCCTTTGAGAAGTCCATATTATAGACATTCTCCTCTCCACCACTTTCATCACCTCTTCAGATAATTCAATCAGCTTTGTCAGGCAGACCTACTTTCAGGTTCTATCCAATCAACTGAAAAGTTTCAAGATGTTCAGTCGCCCTATCCTTAATTATGGATTCTAGTAATTTCCTGACATTAGATGTTAGGTTAACTCACCTATAATTCCCTCTCTAACCATTCTCAAATGGTGGTATGACTCATGTCATTTTCCAATCTAGAAAACGGTTCCTGAGCCAAGAAAACGTTGCAAATGCTCTTAACTGTAATACTCCAATATTCTCATCAACTAGCCTTAAAATCTTACAATTATTATTTCTGAGCTATAATGGATTCCAGAACTAGAGAGGGGTTGGGCAGATAAAAGCCTTTCCTATATTCCTACTGCAAGCTCCTGTTTTTACTGCAATGTAACCTATCCGTGTTCAAAACCATTCTCCAGCTCGGAGTCTTATGCAGCAAAGCATGATGGCAGTATTTGACCTTTTAAATGGCTTGTCATGCCTGTAATGTGCACTCATCTGATGTTGCATGATGTTGGCAAGAGTGCAGATTTCTTCGCTCACCTGAATGAGATTGGCAGCAGGGGTTCTTCTTTTTTCAAAGTGTTTCTGTCGATGTTGTTCTTGAACTTTGAGAGCAAACCCTGAACCCAGAATTCCCTGCAGATAACAAACACATCACTGTCAGTTACTACTTGGAGACCCAGCAATGTTCTAAATTGCACACTGTTGGCATTGTGAATGGCAAGCTATCAGAGCCAGATATTAAAGTATTCTTTTTTGCTTTCTGGCTTTCTATCCTTCCTTCCTGACGTTGCTAACCCTTGCAGAAAGTCATTCCGTGAGGCCCGGTACCTCCAAAGTCTTGTCCAACAGTACATTTTGCACACATCAGCTTGGACTGCAACTGATGACAGGCCATTTAACCACGGGTCAGCAGAGACAAACACAAACCTGTTCTTACCTAATATGCACTGGACAGTAATTGATAGAAGAACCCTGAGCTGACTTTTCTCCTCCCTAGCCTAGGGTGCTGAGGCAAGTTATGGCATCTCGACCATAGCCACTGCCCCAGCTGAGATAATCAAATTCAGAAATTTGAAGTTAGTATACAGGTAATAAGAAAGGAAAATGGAATTTTGGCATCAATTGCTAATGGAATAGAGTATAAAGTAGGGAAGTGCTTTTGCAACTGTATAGGGTATTGGTGAGACCACATCTGGGGTAATGCGCACAGTTTTGGTCCCCTTACTTGAGGAAGGATGCAAGGACATAAAGGCCATTTGGAGAAGGTTCACTAGATTGATTCCAGGGATGAAAGACTTGTCTTTTGAAGAGAGATCAAGCAGTTTAGGCTTATTCTCCATGTAGTATAGAAGAAAAAGAGGAGGTCTAATTGAGGTATATAAGATGTTAAAGGGGATTGACAGGGTAGACGTAGAGCAGATGTTTCCCCTTGTTGGACATTCTAGAACAAGAGGACATAGTTTTAAGCTAAGGGGTGGCAGATTTAAAACAGAAATGAGGAGGAAAGAGATGTGAATTTGTGGAATTCACCCAGAGTGCAGTAAACAGGTGGCACAATGGTTAGCACTGCTGCCTCTCAGTGCCAGGGTCTCAGGTTCAATTGCGGCCTTGGATCACTGTCTGTGTTGTGTTTGCACATTCTCCCCGTGTCTGCGTGGGTTTCCTCCGGGTGCTCCGGTTTCCTCCCACAGTCCAAAGATGTGCGGGTTAGGTTGATTAGCCATGCTAAATTGATCCCAGTGTCAGGGAGATTAGCAGGGAAATGTGTGGGGTTAACGGAATAGGGCCTAGGTGGGATTGTGGTTGGTACAGACTCAATGGGCCAAATGGCCTTCTTCTCTACTGTAGGGATTCACAGAAATCATAGAAACCCTACAGTGCAGAAAGAGGCCATTTGGCCCATCGAGTCTGCACCGACCAGAATCCCACCCAGGCCCTATCCCCATATCCCTACATATTTACCCGCTAATCACTCTAACCTACGCATCTCAGGACACTAAGGGGCAATTTTTTTTAGCATGGCCAATCAACCTAACCCGCACATCTTTGGAGTGTGGGAGGAAACCGGACCACCCGGAGGAAACCCACGCAGACACGAGGAGAATGTTCCAGGGTATTCTATGGTAAACACTAAACAAATTTGAGGAGATAGGTTTTTAATTAGTAGCAGGATGAAGAGTTATGAGGAGTGGGCAGTAAGATGGAGATGAGGCAAAGATCAGCCATGATTGTATTGAATGGCAGAGCAGGCTCGAGGGGCTGAGTGGCCTACTCTTGCTCCTGTTTCTTCTGTTCTAACTCAAGATCATCTTGTATGGCTCAGCAGCACACAGGGCAGCCCATTTCGCCACTGACTCATTGAGGTTCATTAATCCAGCCAATCAGAATAATTAATAAGATAAAGGTAACGAGAAAAACATTTTTAAAAACAATGTTTTTGTGTGTTTTGTGTATACTTTGGTTTGAGTTTAAGAATGAATCCACATCTTGTCATGAGGTGTTTGTGCCTGTTTTAGAAACCAGATCTAGCAGAGAGTAAAACCTGCAACATCTCAGCACCTTATGTTGCTGCATTTCTGCTGAGAGATGCTTTGACATTTAGCTTTTTAAAACTAACTGCGATGGGATGAGGGTCAACACTCAAGATCACAGGGATTTGCATTGAGAATTCTCCAAACTCATTTTACCTGTTTGGCCAGGCCAAATTTTGAGCCTGGGTTCCAGAGTTGGCAGGACCATGTTCTAATTACAGAAGAGCCACATGCACATGTAGAAACATTTTTTCATGCAGCAAATTAGAAATGATCTAGAATACAGAGGGCGATTCTCCCCAAAAAATTCTAAGTACTGAATTCACGGGGCAAATGGTGTAAATCACGATTGTTTTTTCAGTGGGAGTTCACACTTGAATCTCCCACACTTTGTGCAATGTGGAGGTCACAATCGTGAATATCATTATAAGCTCGGGCGCGGGGCCTGTTCGCGCCAGTCTCTGACAGTTCCGGAACTCTGCGCATGCGCAGTGGCCCCAATCTATCAGATTCCCCGTTTGCTGGCCAGCTCGATCGCTGGCCAGCCTGGGACCCCCACAGTCCTGCCCCTCCAGCCCGCCCCCCCGCCCACGTCCTGATCGCGGCCCCCACAAGAATTCCCGGGCCAGCCCTGACCCCCCTCCTGTCCCAGAGCACCCCGATCTCCAGCTGCCCCCGCCCCCCAGCAATGACGATCTCCCCCCCATGGGAGGCAGATCCCTGTCCCTGGGAGGCAGGCAGATCCCCCCATCTGGCAGACCACACCCCCAACCCCGCAGACCCCATCCCCCCCCCGCCCCGACAGACCTCCCACTCCCGCACTCTTCCCCCATGGGAGGCAGACCCCCCGGCAGACACACCCCCTCCCCGTCCCGATCATTGGCCTCCCTCCAGCCCCAACTGATCCTGTCTGCAGAGTGGCAGCGGAACCCCCCACCCCCACCAATTGCCCCAAGGCTCCGGCCCCAGCTGACCCCACCTCCTAGGCCCTGACCTCTTGGCACTGCCTCTCTAGGCACTGCTCCCTTGGCATCACCCTTTGGCACTGCCAGGGTGCCCATCCCCAGGGAGTACCACCCCCTTGCTGCCCGACCCCCTGGGGGGGGTCCCGATTCGCTCCAGCAGGGTCTCCCCCCTGAAAGTGGGGAGCTACTCTAAACCCCACCAGAGTGAATTTGTCCTGGTGGGGTGGGAGATGCTATCGGGCCCCGAGAACTCAGTCCCTGGACAAACAGGTAACAAATGAGCAGGTCGGAATGGGAGAATCGCCCCCACACTGTCTGTAAAGGTGGTGGAGGCAAATTCAATAACAACTTTCAAAATGGAATTGAGTGCAGTTTTCAAAAGGAAAGAAATGCTGGACTATAGGGCAGAGCTAGAAGGTGGACTCGTTTGGCAGCTCTTTCAAAGGCACAATGAGCCAAAAGGCCTCCACTTTTATTTTTCCAGCTGTCTTCACCAAGCAGCCTCCCAAGCCCAGGATTATAACAGGCAGCACTCTCAGGATATTTCAAGACAGTTTGAGCCACCGCCTCAATAACCAACATTCAAACTAGTGATGAAAACAATCCAAAAATAGAACTGAAAAGCGAAAGTATTTAATTTCTGAACTCCTGAAGCTTCAATTTAAAGCAGTGATTCCCAATTTAATTCAAAGCCATTTGTTGCAGCCATTGCCAGCAGTCCTGTATACTTACAGCTGGTAGAGCAAAGAAGGAGACTCCCAATAGTGCAAATCCTGCTGCCAGCATTCGACCAAGCCACGTTTGTGGAGTTTTATCACCATAACCGATTGTTGTTAGTGTCACCTGAAAAATTAGACAAATCTTTTTTTAATTGACTTGTAACTCAGTCTGAATCTATTTTGTGTCCTTGAAATGTTTCTTGCCTGATCATCTCAACTGTGTTGAGTAGGTTTGGGGAGCGCACTGTAACTGGTCAGGCAGACACCAGCACCCAGGCACAGCACAACCTCCTATCCAAACTGGGAAAAGTAGTGTGGCCAAGGAGTAGCTCGGCACAATGTGTAGAAACGCCAACATTGCAGCTTGAGAAAGAAAACACAACATCGTGGACAGCCAAAGCAAACCCACAGCAAGGCATGGGTTTACTCATGGCATTTTGTTAAGGTTTTGATGTATGACAACTCAGCAGCCAATTGGAACAACACTCCAAATATGCTACTAAATTTAACCTCAAACTGATGCAAAACGGATTGCTGAGAGAGGTTGAAAAAACTCTGAGATACTGAGAATGCAGATACAGAGAGGAGGGTAGGGAAAACATTGGAATAAAGATGTAACAGAAATGAAAGCTTTCTTCACACAAGGTCCTGCAATGCACTGTGTGAAGGAATGGGAAAATAACTCCTGCAATCAGAGGTCCTATATATGTGTGGGAGGTAAACAATTTACTTCTAGAAAGAACTTACAACGCTAAACCTGATCTGGAGAATAATACTGAGACAAGCAATGAGGATTGCTATACAAAGGCACGGCTGTCAATGGTTTTACATTGCCATCTGCAGGATGACTGCAAATTATTTTTCACTGACAGAAATGCCTATCCAAGGAGGTTACAAGTGATAGACGACTATTGAAGGAACAACTTATTGAAAAGGAAGCATAAAACAAAGGAAAATAGGATGCTTCAGCAATTTTACAAACTTGAAAAGGGAGATATTCAAACAAGCAGCGAAGAAAGCTTGCTCATTAACTATCTGGCATAGATAACAATGCCTACATGATATATATACACTGTAAGAGCAACAATATTCATAGAATGTATTGTCAGTCTACACATATCATCACCTGAAAATCTGGTGACAACACAGAGAAGCTACAGCCCAGGACCGTATGCATGCTACGCATGAAGCAGAATGTTATAAACAGAGTGGGACGATCCCATAATTAATGAATCAAGTGCAAGCTCTGCCATCCTGCCACATACAGTAATGAAATGAATGTGTCAAATTAAACAAGTTCCACCCAGAGATCTGATGCTGTCTGCAAACTTTACTGCCGTGTACTGGTGAGAAGAGGAGGCTGTAAGAACATCTCCATTGTCAATGATGGCAGAGTCCAGCACACACGGGACTGAAACAAACAGTCACAAGTGGAAGTACCAACTGGAGATTCTGGCCCAACTTTCTCTTGAGCTCCTCACCATTAGAGATATCGGGGTGAATTTTCCTGTTCTGCCCGCTATGGGAATTGTAGCGGATGAGGGACGGACCATGGAAAGGTCTGTTGACCTCAGGTGGGATTTTCGGGGCGAATGCGGCCAGAAAATCCTGCCCACCAACTCTTAGCCAAATTTTTAAGTAAAAAATCCAATGGCACTATTCAAAGAGGCGGGGACTTCTCTCCAGACTCCTCGCTTGTATTTGTCCTGTGACCAACACCAAAAGTAAATGATCTAATTTGGCTAAATGGCCCTTTCCTGCTGTATATTGTATCTCATATCTCATTGCCATATTTGGAACCTTGTTGAGCGCAAATTGCATGTCACATTTCCTAATAAAATTACAACAGTGATTACACTTCAACAGCCCTTCATCCTGAGCTTGTGAACAGTGCGTTATAAATGCATACTCTCCTTATTTAATTCAATTCACTCCATGTGATATCATAAGATAGCTGAGTGCATTGGAAACTATGAAGCAGCTTTGGCAGCGTGTGGAAGCTGGAGGTTGCTCAAAGGCTTTTGCTGAGGAGGCTCATGTCTCTGACCCGCTGCTCCAGTACGATCTCAGTCCTCAGCATTCCTGCCAAGCCTGAGCTCCCTCTCCCAGCACAGCACTGGGCCTTCCACCCAACACCAAGCAGACCCTCCCACCGCCAAAAGGTTTAGTAAACCTCCAGCTTGTAGTGTCACCTGCACATACAGAACCAGCTGGTTTTCACCCATGATTCATCAACAGCAAGACACCAGTCATGGTGGATTTCCATGCAAGTTGGTGCACTGCCTGCCACAATCTTGCTCCGAGGTTCGGGAAGATGGTGGCGAAATGGGAAGGGAAGGTCGTAATGGCAAAAGTCAACATAGAAGATGACACAGACTTCGCCATCAGGTACAAGGTGACTGTGATCCCGATGGTAATAGCTGTCAAGGGGGGGATGTTATGGGCAAATTCATAGGCACAAAAAATGAAGATGACCTGGCGGTCTTCATCAAGAAGCTGATTTGATAGTGACTGGACTGATGGCCTGTACAGATTTTATTGGATGGTTGTGCGATTCTCATGTGATCCTCCATTTTCCAACTACATGTTTCCTGTATTTTGTAAAGTAATGATGTGGAGATGCCGGCGTTGGACTGGGGTAAACACAGTAAGAAGTTTAACAACACCAGGTTAAAGTCCAACAGGTTTATTTGGTAGCAAAAGCCTTTTGGCTTTTGCTACCAAATAAACCTGTTGGACTTTAACCTGTTGTTGTTAAACTTCTTATTTTGTAAAGTAAGTCAGAGATGCTGCTACTAACTGCCTGTCTGGCTGTGACTCCTGCCTCTACCCACACTCGAGCTAGTAAATCTCGCCATAACTGAGAAAAAAAACAACATCCCAACTGTGAAGATTAGTGCTCCTAAGCTAGCCGCAGCCCGAGCCAAACTGTTCCAGTACAGTTACAACACCAGCATCTGAATGACAAAGTGAAACTTAATCAGGTACTTCCTGTTTAAAAAATACAGGACAAATCGAATCCAATTACTCTATAAATCTACTCTCAATCATGAGAAAAGTAATGGAAGGGGTTATCGACACTGCTATCCGAGTTTTAATGTTGCGGAATGACCAATTTCATTATTGTAAACTAACAAACAGAATATGGTTTCAACTTATATTTACATGTGTTATTTGATTTCTGACCCTCAGGTCAGGTGATCCCATGAATTATTGAGTATATCGTAATATATCTAATATTGGAGTCCACTACCGCAATCACTCTAATATCCTGACACTATGAAGCAGCAATTATTTGCCAATAAAATAAAAGCAAAATCTTGCAGAAGCTGGAAATCTGAAATAAAAAATGGAAAATGCTGAAAACTTTCAGCAGGTCCGGCAGCATCTGCAGAGGGAGAAACAGAGCTAACATTTCAAGTCCAATATGATCTGGAGTGAGAGATCAGTGCAGCTTCATGTGCACACAGTGCACTGGGAGATCAGGGTGCATGCGCAATAGTGCCCCTAGCAGTCAGCAGCCAGCTTCCCAGCATGAATAGGCTCTGTCCACTTCCCCTACTAATGAGAATCACTTTTGGGATCATTTCTTTTTCGAAGTGCCATAAGATAGTGTCTGGGAGCTCGCACAAAAATGGGTGCGATTCTCCCGTCTTCATGCTCGTTCGGCACTTCGAATTGTTTTGGTAAGGTCGTATCCCCCACGTTTGATCTCTGCTTCAACTCTATTTACTTGCTTCTGATCCGTTTGCATTCATATCCTTGATGCCAGTTAATATACTCAAACGCTGTTATCGCACAGCACATTTCCCGCCCACTGCAACAGCAAAATAGTGCAAATACAGGAATTCTGAAAAGCAAACAGAACATTTTGGAAATACATAGTCGACCAGGCAGCATCTGTGGAGAGGGAAATGCAGTTAATTCAGCATTTCAAAGCCTTCCAGATTCAAAACCAAGTTCAACAATTTCAGACTCAATTTTGACCAATAACAAACTTACAATAAGAAAGGGGTTCATTGCAAGTTATCTCAATTTTCCAGGGCTTTGCCCTCCGTATTTTCCTCTTCCGAGTGTTTCAACCCCGGGACTGCACTTTCCGAGGCTGCACCTTCCGGGGATTACACGAGGAATCTGCGCCCCTTTGTTTCCTTTGCTGGTTATGCAGTTTTGTTTTTCCATTTTCTTGCGGTAGGTGTTCTTCATTCTACCATTCATCCCTCTTTTGTTTCATTGCTCGTCTGATCACCACTCCTTTTGGAATTGCACGGGTAACTCTTTTGTCATTTAATGTCTCACTGGGGGAGACAGTGGCACAGTGGTATTGTCACTGGACAGTAATCTAGAGACTTAGGGCAGTGCTCTGAACACGCGAGTTCAAATCTGGAATTTAAAGTCTAATGAGGACCATGAAACCACTGTTGTAAAAACCCATCTGGTTCACTAATGTCCTTTAAGGAGGAAATCTACCTGATCCTTACCCGGTCTGGCTTACATGTGACTCCAACAATGTAGTTGCCTCTCAAATGCCCTCTGAAATGGCCTGACAAACTACTCAGTTCAAGGACAATTGGGGATGGGCAACAAATGCTGGCCCAGTCTGTATCCTATGGGTGAATAAATTAAAAAATGCCTTCTCCCAAGCCCCGTGGTATTACATCTCTAACTTTTCCCAGTTCTGATTAAAGGATGTGTGTTTCTCTCTACAGATGTTGCCCCCCTGCCAACATGTTCTATTTTTCTTAGCTCTTACTCATCACAGAACTATTACCAATCACTCCAAAGCAAAATAATAAACTAGTATTGGTATCTGGACTTACTGTACCCCACCAGAGGGAATCTGCATAAGTTGAAAATTGAGTATTTGCCTCCTTCTCAGCAAGGTAGACGAGGAAAGAGGAGAAAATCAGGATTAGAAAACCAATGTACCAGGCTGTAATCAGCTCCTGCAACAGAACAAGAGAACATCTTATTACAGTGAACCAAACAATTCTGTTTTAAACAAACAAATAACTAAGCTTCCTGATTCCTCAGTTAGTACATACACAAGCAGGTGAGTTTCTGACCATCTAGACTAGGACAACATGCACTATGTGCTCGGTCTCTCTCCCTGAGTTTCATACCTTTATCCTCATTCTCTTGGGTGAAAATGGATGTGAAATATTCATTCAACGCTCTACCTCTATGGGCGGCATAGTGGCACAATGGTTAGCACTGCTGCCTCACAGGGATCCGGATTCGATTCCCGGCTTGGGTCACTGTCTGTGCGGAGTTTGTACATTCTCCCCATGTCTGTGTGGGTTTCCTCCTGGTGCTCTGGTTTCCTCCCACAGTCCGAAAGACATGCAGGTCAGGTGCATTGGCCATGTTAAATTCTCCCTCAGTGTACCCAAACAGGTGCCAGAGTGTGGCGACTAGGGGATTTTCTCAGTAACTTCATTGCAGTGTTAATGTAAGCCTATTTGTGATGCTAATAAAATAAACTTAAAAAAACTTAGCTTAAACTTAAAAATGATGTCTCCACCCACAGGTTGCCCCCTTGGTCTTGAATGGGCCCTACTCTTTCCCTAGTTATCCTCTTCCCATTGATATACTCATAGAATATCTTGGGATTTTCCCTACTTTAACCAGCCAGAGCTTTCTCAACACTGATGTTGCTCATCTGGCATGGATCAATAATATGTTAGGTCTTGCAGAAACTATGGCAGGTGGACAGACAAGTAGCTCAACAGTGCATCCTTTGAATCTTCAATAAATGTAATAAGCTATCTTGATGACCTTGGTTAGCTACGAAAGCACATCACTGAAGCATATGAATGGTAGATTAGATAGGTTAGATCTGCAGTCTGTGTTGAGCTAGTTCATATCCCTGAGGCAGCAATGGGGCAGAGGATACCTGAGGGCAGCTACAATCAGCATTAGTAGTTTTGGACTCGGGAAGTGGGAAAAGTCAACTCATGTTATTGGTTCTGATCATCATAGAGAGACAACTGCTGGAAACAGGCAATGTACGGGCTTTAGAGGAGATAGTGATGGCTTAGGGCAGTAAAGCCCTTCAAGGCAACCAGTTCAATTACTGACAAGTTTAAACACAAACATAAAGAAAAGGTATCTCAATGAATGACTGTAAGCTATTCTATCCCTCTGGAACTTTACCCTTGGAAGTCACCAATATTTTCAGAAAAGGAGAAGAGAAAATTGGCAAGATAATGTTGCAAAACTGAAGTTGGGCAGGATGGAGGAGAAAGACAGAAACCCACAAAGTTTGGACTGACCTTACTGTGAGCATACACGACAGATCCCAACAACTTCCAGGTTCCTCCCCTACGATCCATCCGTACCATCCGGAGAATCTGTAGGAATCTCATGCTGCGAAGTGCTGAAGTGGCAAATATATTCCCCTTGGTCCCAGCAGCTATCACGGCAACAGAGGCAACAAATACAATAAAATCTGAAAGGCAAAAAGGAGATGGAAATTCAGAGTCGGAGGTTCAAGTTACCAAGATTACTGCTCTCTCTCTACTCATCTAAAATTGTTGGCCTGTGCCTTGGTATGGATTCCATGGAGACTTTCAGTGTTCCAGAACCTTGCCCAAGTGATCAATGTTCATATGTGAATGTAAACAGTTAAATGTTGGAAGACTATTTGATTATGTGTGGCCATCAATGTTTTGTCACTACACCCACAGGAACTGATCCTTTGGATGTCGTCATCTCAAATTGGAATCCTGGTTCCTTCTCCCTTCACAAACACACAGACAGTGATACCCCCACTGACCCCTTGGCTGAAATAATCCAATAAAAAAAGAAGTCAAACCAGGTATAAAATCCAGAACCTTCCTGGCCAATACCTATCTATCAAGGCTGCATTGAAAAGGCATAGGAAAGGAGCCTCTACCCACCAGAATATCTCTTTTTAGCCCAGCACACAGCTGTGCAGTTCCCTGTTCCCTTTCATTAAACTCGCAGCAGAGCAGAAGTTCAAACAGAAGATTGAACAAGTGTAAATAAGTTAGAGGAGAACAAGTCTGAACTTTTAAGAGCCTGTAAATGAGAGAAGGGCCAAAAAACATGAGGGGCTTTGGGATGCTGGGAAAGCATCATTAGAGTAGAAAACTGGGTGATGAATCTTGATTTTAACACAGTGTGATTGTAAGGAGGAGGAATGATTTATACAAACTTACAGAGAAGAAGAGGGAAGAGTTCAGAGCAGCAAGGTACTGAGGTTGACTAATGAAATAGTGAGAGGCCAGAAAGATTCAGATGGAGGAAGGTTAGAGACTGGAGTTAAGAGAAGCTCACTTATGTTCCGCCACCAAGCCATGGAGGCCAGCAAGGCCCACTGACTGAGTTAGATGATTTCAGACATGATAACAGCGCGAGATGTAACAGGATGAAGGAGACAGAAGATTAGCTTGAGTTAATGCTTGTGATGACTTTCCACTGAAATAACATGTATTTGTCAAAGCGGAATAAAAATCGCTTGAGCTACTATTTACTTGGACTGAGTTATTTAAACCTTAAGGGGACTTAGCTTGTGTATGCTAATAGGAGACACAAATTTTGAACCATGACTATTGGGAATTTGGATTTACAATGATGGCTGTGGCACTTGAATAAACAAACAAAACATGTTAAAGCCTGGAATTATATGGAATGTTTGATTTTGTAAAGGGAAAAAAATATTGTATTGGACAGTGTAGCATTTTCAATGCTTTGCACAAGATAGGATGATAAATAATGGGATTTATAACTGTAAATTGTATGAAGGAAAAGTGATTTAGAGTAGGAGAGAGTAATGGGAGATTTCACATGACAAATTGGGATTGATTATGGGAGTACTCTAGTTTCAATGTGAATTGTAACAAAAGTCAGGAAAGTATGGATTAAATTAGTAATATGATGGGTTTCTCTCGGTTATGTTTCTGTCCTTGTCTATGAGGTCTTTTTTTAAGAGACTTGTATTTGATAGTTTTGCCATTGTCCAAGGTATTGAGACCATGAAGTGGAGGTAAATAAAGACTCTGCCATAGAGACCCTTCCACACATGCGCACACACACACGCACGCACGCACGCGCGCGCACGCACGCACACACACTCACACACACACATGTATATTTACACACACTGGTCTTTCGATAAGATAACCAGAACGGATGTCCAGAAAGGATGACAAGATGTTGAGATACCATTACGAATGTGTAGGTTTGGTTGGATAAGTGTTTTTCATAAACCTGAAAATGACTAATATGTGAAAAAGCTCCTGGGTAACAGCGCGAGATGTAACAGGAATCTTTTAGATTATCAAGGCATTGACACATACTTTCTGATTTAACAATTATTGGTCAGAGGGAATAAAACAAAATATCATGAAATTATCTTAGTTGATTGAAGGATTGGATAACAATAGGGAGCATTCACAAGATCAATTCAAGGGTGCAGCAGGAGAATTTGAGGATATAATTTGGATTAGAGAAAGATTGCGAAGACTGATAGTAATAATATTATTATTAAGGGTAGAGGAAGATTCCTAACAGTTATAAGAACAGAGGACTCTGGAAAAGCTCAGCAGGTCTTACGGCATCTATCAGGAGAGAAACAGAGTTAGGATGGCACGGTGGCACAGTGGTTAGTACTGTTGCCTCACAGCACCAGAGACCCAGGTTCAATTCCAGCCTTGGGTGACTGTCTGTGTGGAGTTTGCACGTTCTCCCCGTGTCAGCCTGGGTTTCCTCCGGGTGCTCCAGTTTCCTCCCACAGTCCAATGATGTACAGGTTAGGTGGATGGGCCATGCAGGGTGTCACAGAGTCTCAGAGGTTGACAGCATGGAAACAGGCCCTTCGGCCCAACTTGCCCATGCCATCCCTTTTTTTAACCCCTAAGCTATTCCCAATTGCCCACGTTTGGCCCTCATCCCTCTATACCCATCTTACATGTAACTGTCTAAATGCTTTTTAAAAGACGAAATTGTACCTGCTTCTACTACTACCTCTGGCAGCTTGTTCCAAACACTCACCACCCTCTGTGTGAAAAAAATTCCTCTCTGGACCCTTTTGTATCTCTCCCCTCTCACCTTAAACCTATGCCCTCTAGTTTTAGACTCCCCCACCTTTGGGAAAAGATATTGACTATCGAGCTGATCTACGCCCCTCAATATTTTATAGACCTCTATAAGATCACCCCTCAGCCTCCTACACTCCAGAGAAAAAAGTCCTAGTCTATCCAGCCTTTCCTTATAACTCAAACCATCAAGTTCTGGTAGCATCCTAATAAATCTCTTCTGCACTCTTTCTAGTTTAATAATATCCTTTCTATAATAGGGTAACCAGATAGGGTGCAGCAGGAGAATCTGCCCCTTAGTGTCCAAAGATGTGAAGGATTAGTTATGGTAAATTTCGGGAGATGATGGAATGTACCTGGGCATAACTATAGGGTTCGTGGTGGGAGATATAGGAAGGATATCAGAGGTAGGTTCTTTACGCAGAGAGTGGTTGGGGTGTGGAATGGACTGCCTGCAGTGATAGTGGAGTCAGACACTTTAGGAACATTTAAGCGGTTATTGGATAGGCACATGGAGCACACCAGGATGATGGGGAGTGGGATAGCTTGATCTTGGTTTCAGATAAAGCTCGGCACAACATCGTGGGCCGAAGGGCCTGTTCTGTGCTGTAGTGTTCTATGTTCTATATGTCACTTCTAGATTGAATATCGTTTGTTGTGGCTGTAGAGACTGATTTGTCAGTGACAGTCCCATCTGCAGCTGACACAGAAGAATAACATTGGCCCATGGTCGACTGATGTTTTTCCTTCCAGTGGTCTCCCTTTTCTACCATCTGGTCATTTCTTTTGTCCTCTGCTTTTTCCATCCCCTTGGCTGCTTGTCTTCGGGCATTCTGGTCAGCAGCAACTCCAATCCCAGTCAACTTAATGTCCTTACATCACAGAAGTGGAAACCTGTTGGCCTTGTACCAATAGCGAGGTCACCATAGAACAGATCTTTGGGTTTGTGGCTGTCATCCATTGGCTCACATGACCCAACCAACAGAGGTGTGAAGCTATTGATGACCTCCAGAGTGAGGTTGTCAATGTTGATGACAGGTGGAGTCTCCACATCCTGGTCCTTAACTTTGGTCTTCCTCACTTTGAATGTCCATCTAAACTCCCAGCAGGCCAAGGAGAATTGATGCACAAGCTGTTGCAAGTAAAGATCAATATGGGATAGCATCACTATCATCAGCAATTCATGGACCAGGACATAATGCACTTTGGTCTTAGTGCGCAGCCTTACCTAGTCAAGCACCTTGCTTTTGGCTCTGGCATGCAGGTAGACAGTGTAGCAGCATGAAGAAAAATGTCAAAGAGAATTGGTGCCAGGACACAGCCCTTCTGCTAATCTTGAAAGTCTCCAATGATGACTCATTGTAACTGATGAAGCTGCACGATCTAATGGAAATAAAAAATGACTCCCAGGAATCCGGGTGGGCAGCTTATTTTTCACAGTGGTGTAAAGTCTATCTCTGTTGACAAAGTCAGAAGCCTTGGTGTGGTCTATGAAGATAGCATAGGGTGATCTGCACTGTTCATGGCTCTTCTGTATCTGCGGAAGTGAGAAAATCATGTCGACTGTTGATCTGCCAGCTCTGAAGTGGTGCTGAGATTCAGGGTAGATGTGCGATTCCAGGGTCTGTAACCTGGTCAGAGCAACACAAACAAAGACCTTCTGCACAATACTTGACAAGGGGATGCCTCAGTAATTGTGACACTTACTCTCAACCCCTTTGTTTTTCTACAATAAGAAGGCTCACAACATCAGGTTAAAGTCCAACAGGTTTATTTGGAATCACGAGCTTTCGGAGCGCTGCTCCTTCATCAGGTAAGACTCACCGAATGAAGAAGTAGCACTCCAAAAGCTCGTGATTCCAAATAAACCTTTTGGACTTTAACCTGGTGTTGTGAGCCTTTTTACTGTGCCCACCCCAGTCCAACGCCGGCATCTCCATGTTTTTCTACAAGGTGACTATTTTTGCATCATGCTTGTCTTGAGAAACAAATCTTTCCTTCCAGTAGAGACAAAGATGTTTCTGGAGATGCTGAAACAGTGCTGGGATTTTTGGTGCTTTATCACTGACAAGATGCTCAATAACTTGATGAGCTCTACTATGGTGGGTTCACTGTTCAGCACCTCCATGATAGGAATCACGCTAAGAGCTTCTTCAGTTATAATGCTGTCCATTGTGCAGAGTTCCAGATACTCCTCTACCCACCCTTGCTGGGTTCAGTGATGATCGTCTCTGTCTTTGTCTTCAAGGAAACTGTTTTGGTTGCTGTTGGGTCTGTTGCGTTCCCAATTCCTGCATACATCGCTCCAGCATCCCCGGATTCAGCAGCAGACAGGATGCTGTTGCAGACTTTCAGCCAGTATTGACTGGCACAATGCTGGGCAGCCTGCTGAGACTTGATTCTGGCAGCTCTGAGAGCATCTAGATTGTGTTTGCTGGGGCCTTGCTTGTAATTCATGAGGGCTCTCCTCTCTGTTGAAGCAACTGACTGCATTTCAATCCATTAAGCCTCAAACCAGTCAGCATTCTCTGATCTCTTTCCCTGTAACTGGGTGTTGTGCAGATGATCCCACTTTGACACCTCACCTTGGTCTTGGGTTTTGCAAGAGTCCGATTATGAATGTTGAGGAGCTCTTGGATCTTGTTGCTGGGTCAATGGTACATACAGCAAGTTGATCCAAAGATGACCTTTCCCCTTGGGGTGGTATAGTTCCCTTAGCTGAACCCTGACCTTGCTACACACCAGGGAGTGGTCAGTATCACAGGCAATGTTGTGATGGACACTGTTGAGGGCGGAACATCTGGTGATGATGAGATCTAGTTGATGCCAATGGTGTGATTTTAGATGTCTCCAAGACACCATGTAGCATGGCTTGGTTTGGAAGCAGATGTTCATCACACAGAGTCCATGGTAACAGCAAAGCTCCAGCAACCTCTGTCCAATTTTTGTCCACCTTGTTGGTGCTCTATGTGTGTTGGCCAAGCTGCATAGTCTGTGCCCATCCTTGCGTTGATTTCGCCGAGAAGGTACAGTTCTTCAGTGCTGGATGTTCTGCTTACGGCAGTGTCAAATGCTTCATAACATTGTTCCTTAACACCTGGGGTTGAGGTGAATCTTGAGCATAGCTGCACATAGGATAACTGGGCTGGTTGACAAGTGCTGAGTAAGAAATCGCTGAGCCTTGTTTGGGGGGGCCAGGAGTTCAAGCATTGCATGAGTTTTACTGTGAAACCCACTTCATGCTTATGTGTTGCCTCTTGGATCTTCCCTTGTCGGAAGAACATGTAGTTTTTGTCTTTAAGGGATGTGCTTTGAGTGAACCTAGTTTTTGCAGCACAGCCATGTCCACTTTGAACCTTGTAAGTTATTTGTCACTCACAGCTGTTTTGCATCTGTCAGCAACTTGCCGAAGGCCATCGGTAAGGCAAGGACACATCTTCTTGTTCCAGTTTCTGACATGAAAGACTGGTGCCTTCCTTGTTGAGTTTGTCTTGCTTGATGCATTGATTAGCAACCTGCCTGTCGAGAGCTTCATTCTCCAAAGACCCATTGAAGCGAGCAGGCCTCGGTGTGACAGCGCCTAAATGTGTTTTGGGGTGGCACGGCAGCACAGTGGTTAGCGCTATTGCCTCATACTGCCAGGGACCCGGGTTCAATTCTAGTCTCGGGATACTGTCTGTGTGGAGTTTGCATGTTCTCCCCGTGTCTGTGTGGGTTTCCTCCGGGTGCTCCGGTTTCCTCCCACAGTCCAAAGATGTGCGGGTTAGGTTGATTGGCCATGGTAAATTGACCCTAGTGTCAGGGGATTAGCAGGGTAAATATGTGGGGTATGGAAATAGGGCCTGGGTGGGATTGTGGTCAGTGCAGACTCAATGGGCTGAATGGCCTCCTTCTGTACTGTAGAGATTCTATGATTCTATGAAATGACTGGGGGCTGCCCAGCTACCGGGACGGGCGGTAGTTATCTGATGAAATCTGATGACCTCTTCCACCATTGGAAGTAACCCCTGGGGCTTGTGCTCTCCGCCAATCAAGCAAGGGCTTAAAACTGGGAACCGTTGCTTCCTGTGCTGTGCCAACATAAAGCATGAGGCCTGAGTGTCCTTCCCAAGGTGCAGCCCTGGGAAAATAGTCTGGCGACCCTGAGTTCCCCAGCCCTCTCGATATTGCTGGTATTATCGAAAGGAGAGGTTGAAATTGTTGCAGGAATTGCCAGAAAGCTGCCTGACGGATGACAGATAACTGGCTCAGGAACCCCAGTCTGGATTTTGTGTCAGTGTTTACCCCCTGAAACGCCAACAAAACAGTGGGGCTATTTACCCATAGCTGGGGGTCTGATTTGTGACACCAATGCATAACCACACAACAGATGACCATGCATCTGAGGCCCAGACCTCCTCTGAATCCTCCATAGTTTAGCTTGGTTCTGTGTGGTATCCTTTATACGTACCCCATTTTAGAATTGTACCCCTTATTTTATCTTGTCTTTCCATGTTCAATCATTCAAATTTCTCAGCATGAAATTTAATCTGCTAATTGTCTGCCCCATTCCATCAATCTGTCGTTTTCAATTTAAGTTTCACATGACTAGGCAAAAAATGGTTCGGCACAGACAAGAAGGGCCAAAAGGCCTGTTTCTGAGCTGTAATTTTCTATGGTTCTATGATCTTCTTCACAGTTCTTCCAAATTTGATATCATCCACAAATTGTAACATTGTGCCCTGTACAGCAGGGGGACACACAGTGGCACAAAGGTCGCACTATTGGCTCGCAGTGCCAGGGACCCGGGTTTGATTCCAGCCTTGGGTGACTGTGGAGTCTGCTCGTTCACCTTGTGTCTACGTGGGCTTCCTCCGGGTGCTCCAGTTTCCTCCCAGTCCAAATATGAGCAGGCTAGCTGGATTGGCCATGCTAATTTGCCCCTTAGTGTCCCAAGATGTGTGGGTTAGGGGGTAACTCTATGGGTTATGGGGATAGGGTGGGGGTGTGCCTAGGAAAGATGCTGTGCTGGAGGCCAGTGCAAACGAGACGGGCAGAATGGCCTCCTTCTACACTGCAGGGAATCTATGATTAATAGATATCAAGCAGAGCAGGTCCTAACCCCGACATCTGGGGAACACCCGTATAAACTTTCCAGTCGGAAACAACCATTCACCACTACTGTTTCCTGTCACTCAGCCAATTTCATATCCATGCTGCGACTGTCCCTTTTATTCTAACTTTGCTCACAAGCCTGTTGTTCAGCACTTGCATGTAGCATTTGCAATTCTCCAGTGTTTTGGCACCATCGCTGTGTCTAAGGAAGACTGGAACATTTTAGCCACGGCCACTGCAATTTCCATTCTTGCTTCCCTTAGTATCCTTGGATGCAGCTTATCAATTTTAAGTACAGGCAGCCGATCCAATACCTTTTCCTTATCAATTTTAAACCCATTAAGTGTCTGAACCACCTTCTCTTTTACTATGAACTTTTCTTTGGAAAAGACAGATGCAAAGTATTCATTCAATATCTCCTCCTGCCCCCTGTCTCAATGCGTAAATCCTTTTATAATTAGTATAAGAATAATCACATTTATTATTAATAGATCTTTTTTATTTATTATAGAAACCCTACAGTGCAGAAGGAGGCCATTCGGCCCATCGAGTCTGCACCGACCACAATTCCACCCAGGCCCTACCCCCACATATTTACCCACTAATCCCTCTAACCTACGCATCAGGACTCTAAGGGGCAATTTTTAACCTGGCCAATCAACCTAACCCGCACATCTTTGGACTGTGGGAGGAAACCGGAGCACCCGGAGGAAACCCACGCAGACACGAGGAGAATGTGCACACTCCACACAGACAGTGACCCAAGCCAGGAATCGAACCCGGGACCCTAGAGCTGTGAAGCAGCAGTGCTAACCACTGTGCTACCGTGCTGCCTCGGCAGCTGAAGCAACAGTTGCTCATGATGAGTGATTATACTTGAGGATGATCATGTGGTCTGTACTTAAGGAGCACAGGTAGTTGGGAGGGTTTTGGGATTGCAAGAGATTACAAGGTTGCGAGGATTTCCAGGAGAGATGCTGCATGGTTTAGATACAGAGAAAAAATCCTTTCACACTCTCCCATCAAAGATTCACAGGACAAATATAACTTGGTTTAGACACAGAATAAGACTCCTCCTTCAGTGTTTGGACAAACAATAATAGAGAAGATAGAATCATACAATCCCTACAGTCCAGAAGGCGGCCATTTGGCCCATCAAGTCTGCACCAACTCTCTGACAGAGTAACTTAGCCAGGCCTTCTACACATCCTATCCCTGTAACCCTAGACATTCACCATGGCTTATCCTCCTAACCTTGGGACACTAAGGGCAATTTAGCATAGCCAATTCACCTAACCTGCACATCTTTGGACTGTGGGAGGAAACCGGAGCACCCAGAGGAAATCCATGCAGACACGGGGAGAACGTACAAGCTTCACATAGTCACCCAAGGCCGGAATTAAACCTGGGTCCCTGACGCTGTGAGGCAGTAGTGCTAACCACCGTGCCACCAAGCCACCATGGGTTAGATGCTGAGTAAATGTTCGCTAAACTGTCCCATTAAACACCATCAGGACAGGTAAAGTGCAGGTTACATACAGAGTAAAGATCCATCTACATTCTTCCCATCAAACACTCCCAGGGCAGGTAGAGCACTGGTTAGATATAAAGTAAAGTCCTTCTACACTGTCTGACCAAGCACTACTAAGCATGTTCAGCATAGGTTAGATAAAAATAAAGTTCCATCTGTACCATCCCATTAACACCTTTGACATGATGAAATGTCCCAAGGATTTAACACTGAACCACATAAGGAGATCGTTATGGCTGATAAACAAAAGCTTTGTCAAAGAGCTAAATTTTAAGGAGCAACTTAAAGGAAGAAAGAAAGGTAGAGAGGCATAAAGGAAGCAAATTCCAGAGTTGGGATCTTGTTAAAGCCACCGTTGCCAACATAGCAAAAAGAATGATTAATGTCAGGGGTGCTGGAACTGGAGGAGATCTCTCAGAGAGTTAGAGAGAGGGGTGAAATTACTGAGATAGGGTGGATCCATCAGGTCAGGTACTGCAATGTTTAGCAACAAAACGCTCTTTCAGTGTCCCATAAAATACTCCCATGGCAGGTATAGTATGAGATGGGTACAAGGTAAAGCTCCCTCTAGGCTGTTCCATTAAAAACTTCCATAGAAGGTACAAAATGTGTTAAATACAGGTTAATATTCCCTCTAGACTGTACCATCAAACATTTCTAAGGCAGGAACATATAGGATTAGCATATAGGATAGTGTTCCCTCATCATTACTCTCCATCAATAAGCAGATTAAAACAGTCTACTAGTGAGTTATTTTCCACTTGTTGACCAGACATAGACAACTAAGTTGAATCTCTAACTTGATGCCGAGTCCTCAGCAGTTTGATATGTGGGCTCATGTGCATTCAGAACTGAGCCCATTAACTATCATAAACACTAATCAAATTTTTGGGACCAATTTTTTAGGTCAATTATCATGTGGTTGACTTGAATGTGAGATTAACTTTTACTGGACTACAGAGTAGTTAATTCAGGAAAGTGCAGAAGACAGGGATTATAAAACGACTCGAGAAGGGTGCGGTGGGTAAATGTGAAATAATTTGAAAAAGTTTTCTTGGTCCCACTATTTTTTAATACATTTCATTAATACAGTCTGTGTGAGGACAGCTTTGTGTACATTGGATGAATGTCATTGCAAACTGCAGTAAAAGCACAGATAGGATGCTTTTGGCTTTGAATAAAGTTCTGGTCAACCACCATTACACTCTCCAGTCTGAAAGCACAATGCATGACTCTGTGCACTTCTCCAGAGGATGGAGTGAATTCCTGAGCAGCGTGAGTACACAGTCCGTCATCCTGCAGGAGTGCCAGTTACAGACTACCGTTGGTCTGCCTGAGTAAGAGCTGGAACTCTGTCCTGACAGACAGATACAAAGGCAGCAATAGAGACATACCATTCTGTGAATCTGAATGATGGCAGCGCACAGCTGTTTCCCAGTCTTAGTGGCTTAGAATCCTTTGTGGGAAAGTGGGCCCTTCCTTCCTTGGAATCAATTCTGAGAGGCAGGATAAACTGTCGCTTAGAAAGGCATGGATTAATCAAAGGCAGTCAGCATTTGAATTCAACTCACGGAGCATGATGTGATTGTAATATATGTGTATATTGTATGTTGGGGTTTGGGATGCATACTGCCCCATTAAGAGTGCGGGTCAGATGACCCTTAGGAGTTTAGCTCCTCCCAATGTGGGATCTGGTTGTGCAGTTTTAGATCTGACTATGGAACAGTGCGCACCTGCAATAAAGAGCTCCCAATGTTCAAGTTACCAAGCCTACCCCATAGTTCTTTGTGCATCATAAGTCGATAGGTGCATACATAACATTGGTCTCCAGAGGCCAAACACGACAAATGATTACCCAGTAAATGGGAGAACACTGAGAGGTGTAGAGAGCAAAGAGCAAAGAAAATTACAGCACAGGAATAGGCCCTGTGGCCCTCCAAGGCTGCCCCAACCATGATGCCCGAGGAAGTGAGAGGCCTTAGACTGAATGTCCACAGATCCCTGAAGGTAGCAGGACGGGTTGATTCATGGTTAAGAAGGCAAATAGAATCCACTCATTTATTAGCAGAATATAAGAGCAGGAAGGTTATGCTGGAACAATATAAAACATTAGTCAGGCCAATTTGAGGTGTGTGCATAGTTCTGGCCCCCTCATTGCAAAAAGCATGCAATCACATTAGAGAGGGTTCAGAGGAGATTTATGAGGATGTTGCCAGGACTGGAATATTACAGCTATGAGGAAAGATTGGAGAGACTGGGGTTCTCCTTGGAACAGAGGAGGCTGAGGGGAGATTTAATTGAGATGCAGAAGATTGTGAGGGGCCTGGATAGAGTGGATGGGAGGGGCTATTTACATTGGCAGGGAGGTCAGTAACTAGAAGGCAGAGATTTAAAGTGATTGGTAGATTAGAGAGGAGGTGAGGATACAGCTTTCACCCAGAGGGTTGTGGGGGGTCTGGTCCTCACTGCCTGAAAGGGTAGTAGAGACAGAAATCTTCAACTCATTGAAAAGGTGTCTGAAGATGGACCTAGGGGATTTTCACAGTAACTTCTCTGCAGTGTGGATGTAAGCCTACTTGTGACTAATCAATGAACTTTAACTTTTCATGTGCTATAACCTGCAGAGTTACGGAGCAAACGCTGGAAAGTGGGATTAAGCTGGGTGGCCCGTTTATTTGACTGGAGCAGACACAATGGACCAAGCTGCTTCTTTCTCTGCTGTAAACTTTCTATCATTCCCCACTACACTGCATCACTTCTTTGGCAGCTCAATAAAGTTCAGAACCTAAAAATAAATGTGTGTCAAGGTTGATGTAATAAAACAAATTGTGTTTAATATACGCTTACTCGTCTCAGACTAAGTCTCTGCATTCACATTTTACATGGAACTTGGGTGATGACTCTGTAAGTGTGAGAAAGGGGCTCTCAATTAAGGGTGAGACTTTCCATCCCAGGACCATGTCCTGTGGTGGAAGCAGGGGTAGTTTCCCTGCAGAGGTCAGTGGGAATTTGCATTATTTCGCACAATACTGGCCTAATTAGTTAGTAAGAGTTTTAACAACACCAGGTTAAAGTCCAACAGGTTTATTTGGTAGCAAATGCCATTAGCTTTCGGAGCGCTGCTCCTTTGTCAGATGGACTGGATATCCACTCCACCTGACGAAGGAGCAGCGCTCTGAAAGCTAATGGCATTTGCTACCAAATAAACCTGTTGGACTTTAACCTGGTGTTGTTGAAACTCTTACTGTGTTTACTCCAGTCCAACACCGGCATCTCCTAATTAGTGATACAGTTGAGGGTTTCCTTATGTTTTGTGGGGTGGGCTCGATGGTTTGCACCCCATCATTATATTTGGGCGTCATTTTTAAAAAGTGCCCAGGCATCAATTTACCCATTATTTAAGGTGAAGATTAATTTCCTGGAAGGTCCTGAAGTTAGGAGATTCATGTCTTAGGTGGTTCACCCACTCACTGCTGTATGTAGTAAATCATATAATCCCTACAATGCAGAAGGAGGCCATTTGACCCATTGAACCGGCACCAACAATAATCCCACCCAGGCCCTATCCCCATATCCCCATGTATTTACCCTACTAATGCCCCTGACACTAAGGGACAACTTAGCATGGCCAGTTCACTAACCGGCACATCTTTGGACTGTGGGAGGAAACCAGAGCACCTGGAGGAAACCCACGCAGACATGGGGGGAACATGCAAACTCTGCACAGACCGTGACCCAAGCCGTGAATTGAACCTGGGTCCCTGATGCTGTGAGGCAGCAGTGCTAACCACTGTGCCACCGTGCCGTCAGTATTCCAGAGTCCAGTCATTGGAGGCCTCCATCTTCATTTACGACCTCTGCGAGCTGCCCCCGGTCTTCTTGCAGGTAAGTCTGATATTTGTATACCACTTTGGTCTAGATGTTCATAACTTCATAAGATATAGAAGCAGAATTAGATCATTCGGCCCATTAAGTCCGCTCCGCCATTCGATCATGGCTGATATGCTTCTCATCCCCATTTTCCTGCCCTCTCCCCATGACCCTTCAACCCATTACCAGTTAAAACTCTGCCTAACTCCTCCTTAAATTTACTCACTGTCCCAGCATCCACCGCACTTTGGGGTAGCGAATTCCACAGATTCACAACCCTTTGGGAGAAGTAGTTTATTCCTTAACTCTGTTGTAAATTTGATGCCCCTTATCCTAAGAAGATGACCTCTCGTCCTAAAATGCCCCATAAGAAGCATCTGCTCCACATCTATTTTATCCATACCTTTTATCCCCTTATATACCTCAATTTGATCTCCCTTCATTCTTCTAAATTCCAGAGAGTATAGGCCTAAACTGTTCAATCTCTCTTCATACGACAAACCCCTCATCTCTGGAATCAATCTGGTGAACCTCCTGTGAACTGCCTCCAATGCCACTACATCTTTCCTCAAATAAAGGGACCAAAACTCTACAATACTCCAGGTACAGTCTCACCAATGCCTTGTATAGTTGCAACAATACTTCCTTACCTTTATATTCTATTTCTTTAGCTATAAATGCCAACATTCCATTCACTTTCTTTATTATCTGCTGTACCTAGAACATAGAACATAGAACAGTACAGCACAGAACAGGCCCTTCAGCCCACAATGTTGTGCCGAGCTTTATCTGAAACCAACATCAAGCTATCCCACTCCCTATCATCCTGGTGTGCTCCATGTGCCTATCCAATAACCGCTTAAATGTTCCTAAAGTGTCTGACTCCACTATCACTGCAGGCAGTCCATTCCACACCCCAACCACTCTCTGCGTAAAGAACCTACCTCTGATATCCTTCCTATATCTCCCACCACGAACCCTATAGTTATGCCCCCTTGTAATAGCTCCATCCACCCGAGGAAATAGTCTTTGAACGTTCACTCTATCTATCCCCTTCATCATTTTATAAACTTCTATTAAGTCTCCCCTCAGCCTCCTCTGCTCCAGAGAGAACAGCCCTAGCTCCGTCAACCTTTCCTCATAAGACCTACCCTCCAAACCAGGCAGCATCCTGGTAAATCTCCTCTGCACTCTTTCCCGCGCTTCCACATCCTTCTTATAGTGAGGTGACCAGAACTGCACACAATATTCCAAATGTGGTCTCACCAAGGTCCTGTACAGTTGCAGCATAACCCCACGGCTCTTAAACTCCAACCCCCTGTTAATAAAAGCTAACACACTATAGGCCTTCTTCACAGCTCTATCCACTTGAGTGGCAACCTTTAGAGATCTGTGGATATGGACCCCAAGATCTCTCTGTTCCTCCACAGTCTTCAGAACCCTACCTTTGACCCTGTAATCCACATTTAAATTAGTCCTACCAAAACGAATCACCTCACATTTATCAGGGTTAAACACCTGCATGCTAGTTTCATTTGACTCATGAACGAGGGCACCCAGATCCCTCTGCACCGGAGCACCCCAAAGTCTCTCCCCATTTAGGTAATAAGTCACCTTCCCATTTTTCCAACCAAAATGCATGACCTCACACTTATCCACATTAAACTCCATCTGCCACATTTTGGCCCACTCTCCTAACCTATCTATATCCATTTGTAAGGTTCTTATTTCCTCATTGCAACTTACTGTCCCCCTGTGTTCTGGATTACTCCCATTAATGGGATACAAAAGGATTTGATGTCAGCCTCTGGCAGGAATGATGAGCCATCATGGCAGGTGGTAGTGCACATTCCTGCCTAATTTTACACCAGCGAGAAACCAACTTTTTGACAAAATGTCTCCAGCTGGTCACCTGATGCCATGCAGTCGGTTCAAAGTAACAATGATCACATGGGCGGTGAGTCTGCTCCAGTCAACTTTGAACAAAAGCAAGCTTTTGCAGGTCTTAATCTCCCATTATGGTGCTCATGCCAAAGCATGAGCAGTTCTAACACAATGGTTTCAGCAACTGTGCTTCCGTTTACCAACCAAAACCAGTGTTTCCTGAAACAAAGGAATCCTGACTCTAATTAAATACCTCAAATATACAACCATGGAAATGTACATCCTTTGTCCAACATTGAGGAGGTATGTCACATGACCTTCTCCAAGCTTCACTGTAATATTGTCTGGTGGAATTGAACTAAGGCAGTTACAGTTTGACCTCCAATTTGAACAGAACTCCAGGCAACAGCCTGCGCTGTCTACCAGCAAGCCAGTGGCTGCAGAAAGAACTCTGGCTCTCATCAAACCTGCCAACTGCTAGAACTTTGGAACTCATGCCTTCAGGCTAACTGACTCCATGTCCCTTCTGCCTTTGTGTAAGTCATGCTCTGTAAAGATGGAGCATTCTACAACCTTCCTTCGGAAAAAACATTCCAGTTGACTTCTGATTCTGGACTGTCGACACATCTAAAACCCTATTCTGTTGTATTCTATTGTGGTCATGTCCTGACCCCTCTTCCTTTTTCCTTATTCCCCATTTATTGTACAAGTGTAAAAGAGGTGGACATTGCGAAATGTGTGTGTGTGTGTAAAAATATACCAACCCTTTTGTTTTTATCTTACCTCGAGTTTGCAGTGCAAGTCATTCATAGAGGAATGGAACATTTCCAAATTGAAGGGTTGGGGAAAATACCCCACCATCTATAAAGGAGGAAATCAGAATAAAAAGCTCCTTTCTATTTATGGATGGGTAGAGAGTGGGGAAATGAGTGCAGTTAAATTGCCTCTTCCCCCTCTCCTGTCCGTGACACATTGATGGCTTGGGAATGTTATGTGCCTCTACATCTACAATGGAGGAAGGAGAAATTCCTTCATTATTGGAAATAAAAATGTGCATATATTTCAGCAGAATAAGCAAATAGAAGAAATCAATTTTCTGCTTCTTTAATATAAATGTTTGCTTGCTGTGATCGGGATATCTATTAAAGTTTGCCACATGGCGTAGCAGTTTTTACCTATTACACAGAACGGTTTACGAGCAAACCGGAGCCTCCCCTGCAATCCTCTGTACCGGCAGCAGCAGCCAGCTGCCCAAATCCGAATCACATACTCCAGGCCAAATACAACGATCATGACGAATTCCTAGAGAACAGGACAAATTAAGCAGCATTAAGTGTTTTCCTCCACTCTAAATGATCATGTTTCAGTTCATCCACTCCACACCAATGAGGTCAACTCTACACATGAGTAATATCACCATGTAGTTCACACATTTCCCAATAACAAATTCAATCTGTGCTTCATCCACTGCAAAGACAATCTGTGATCTATCCACTCCTAAATCAGGCATAAATGGCCGTCCAGTGATGTTGCTGGAACTGGTAATATCCTGTGACAGCAGGAAGATGTCAGTCTGTCCTCTCAAAGTCTTCCACTGCCATTTTATCAGCCCTCTGCTCTTCCATTTTTGCCAACAGAGCTGGTAAAATGCAGCCATCTCCCCACCCAAGCCTGACCAGAGTCTCAGGATCTCTGACTTCCCAATGCTCGGACATCTGTCAACTCTTAAGCATTCTAATGCCAAGCTTGACAAAAGCAAACAAAAAATGGTGACCTTGAAACTTAGATATTGTCTTGACTCCATCTACATTTGGGCCTGAGATTCTACAGAGGTGTTTATCTATTAATTCTCACGCAGCAGTCTGCCTGTTTTTGCATTCTGTTAGATTTCTGGCTGAAGTTTATTTATGACCATTTTGTTCCTTTCAAATCTTTGGCACCAGTAAAACATTTTATTAATAAAGGCCTAAATCACTGATTCCCATCAAGTTACCACTTAACTGCCTTTACTCGGGGTGTATTGTCAAATCACTGCTTGTGCAAGCTCTAATTTACCATGTAAAATTAAAGAATGTATAATCAGTTAAATTACCCATTGTGAATTACCAAGAAAACCTAACAGGACTTTGCAGGATGCTTAGAATGCTACCCTGGTCAGATTACGGCCTGTCCATTCCATGCTAGCGAGGTCAACCTGCAAACTGTGCATTTCACCCCAACACATCCTGACCTGTGATCTTGCAGGAGATATGCCTATAAACTGTTACAAAAGTGATTCCAAGATCTACAAACTGCCTGAAATATGTTCTCAAAATGGGGTTTTAGCCTGAAAGCTGCCCAGAAGATAGTGTCAGTAACTGAACTGAGTGCTGGGAAGTACGCTTAAAAGAAAAACTACATACCATCCAGGCTTTTAAGCTAATTAACCATAAAGGTTTGAAATTAATTACTCCATGGAGACTTATGTACATATATATATATATATATATATAAACTTGATCCTTGCAAGTGATGCAAAGACATTTGCAAGTGGGATGTCACATATCCTCACATTTGTGAGACCCATGGTAGACAAAGATATTGGATTATAAATCAGACGCACACAAGATCAGATTTCCAACTTAGAGTGGCACAGTAGCACAGTGGTTAGCACTGCTGCCTCACAGCGCCAGGGACCCGGTTCGATTACCAACTTGGGTCACTCTCTGTGTGGAGTTTGCACGTTCTCCCCGTGTCTGCGTGGGTTTCCTCCGAGTGCTCTGGTTTCCTCCCGCAGTCTGAAAGACGTGCTGGTTAGGTGCATTGGCCATGTTAAATTCTCCCTTAGTGTAACCCGAACAGGCGCTGAAGTGAGGCAACTAGGGGATTTTCACAGAAACTTCACTGCAGTGTTAATGTAAGCCTACTTTTCAATGGATGTACAAATTGAGTTGTGAAATGTTGAACATAGTTTATTTTGCAGGAAAAACAAACTTCCTCTGCCTTTCCAACACCACACCAATGTCACGTGGTCTTTTCACAGGTCAGGAAGGCCTTGTATGCACCTTTTCCAAGGTTGGAGCCCCTTTGTGAGAACTGGAGAAAAATTGAGTTTCCTCCGACATACAATTTTCGTGTGTTTGCATGGATTTTGGAAACTGTAAATCCTAATTCCTTGGAGAGTTTGTGACCACTGAAGGAGGTCTCCTGAGGGATTGGGAACATTCTGAAAGGTAGATGTAAATGTTTTCACACCTTTAAACATCACTGTTAAATGCTGTATTGTAATGTAGATGTGTTTTTAATCTTAGGAATCTGTTCTGCAATTGTAAATTGGCCCTTACGTTGATTACTATAACGCAGATCTTGTCAGTTTCAGCTAATGTCGCTGGAAAATTTTGTTATGACAACTGTACCGTTATGAATGCTTAGTGTGTTTCATAAACCATAATGGCTTCAGTTCAACAGGTTAATGCAAGGATAATTGACACTTTTAAGAAGTTAAAATGACTGAATATGTCTTTCATAGATTTCATAGATTTCATAGAAACCCTACAGTGCAGAAGGAGGCCATTCGGCCCATCGAGTCTGAACCGACCACAATCCCACCCAGGCCCTACCCCCACATATTTTGCCCACTAATGTACACATCTCAGGACTCTAAGGGGCAATTTTTAACCTGGCCAATCAACCTAACCCACACATCTTTGGACTGTGGGAGGAAACCGGAGCACCCGGAGGAAACCCACGCAGACACGAGGAGAATCTGCAAACTCCACACAGACAGTGACCCGAGCCGGGAATCGAACCCGGGATCCTGGAGCTGTGAAGCAGCTGTGAAGCAGCAGTGCTAACCACTGTGCTACCGTGCCGCCCCTTTGTGGGGTTATTGCTTGTTTACAAACCTAATAGACACTCACTGTATTAAAATTTATTTTGCATTGGAAGAGTTTTTTTTTCTGGTATCAATGATAGTAGGTTTGAATTTAAATTTTTATTTGATTGTTTGAGATTTAATTCTTCTTCTATTATTTTAAGATCATTCTCATTGTTATTACATTGCTCCTGAGGACTATACATAGTGCTATATTTGGTTGTGATTATAGAGGGTACATGGGGAAGGCATAGAGGTAGCATGGGTGAACTGAGGGGGAATGGGTGGCATTGGGGATGGATGGGGGTGAGGCCATTATTAAAAGTGTTAGATGATCCAGACTATATTAGTTTTATCTGTCAATTGCCAGTGCACATGTTATTCAATTTGTACTTTTGTAGTCAACCCTCGACCTTACCTTCTGAGCTTCAGAGAGTCATACTGTGGAGGAGGGTGGGGTTGGGGATTACATGAACCCAAAGATGTGCTAGGAAGTTCCTGGGTAATGTTTGCATGGAAATTATTGCACGGTAACTATTGCATAGACCCACACCGAGTCCCACAGGACTCACACCACATGCACAAACCACCAGGGTACTCCCCCCAGCCACCCTAAGGAGACATCCCCTTCCACCTCCCCATGGGACATCCCACTCCCATGGGGACTCTTCCCATAAAACCTTCCCCAGCCCAAATTGACCACAAGCCCATGGCCAGAGCTGACACATCCCTAACCACGTCACGAGGCCCAAGATGCACACACCCCAAATACAACTCATTTACCTAATATACTTACCTTCTCCTTGCCTATTGAGGACCTTTAAACTAGTGCTGTAAAGAAGAGACTGTGCTGTCTTTCCGATCGCTGTACCTGCACTCAACACTAGGCCTCAGGATGTGCTGCACTCCTCTGATTTTATCCAGCCTGAGTTGGAAGGCCAGGCGAGACAGGATTTCATATAAGAAGCTGGGATCGGAGTCGACGCTGATTGCCACTCTGAGGAAGTCCAGGCCCAATAGTTTTTAATGCGTGACTTACCTGACTTCTTCCTTAACGATTCGACAAATATTTCATTCATTCAGCTGTGGCTATCCAAGAATTGGCAAAGAAATTCCAAATTGGATGATTTAAGGTGTCAACAATCCAATGTCTGCCTCATTCACTCTTTGACCACAAACTCAGTGGTAAATCTCAGACAGTTCCAGTAAAGGAAGGGTAAAAGAACCATCCAGTTCTTTAGCATATATTTATCGTCATACCCAAAGTCAGTACTCTTGTAGTCCATGCTAGCAAGGTTACATTTCCAGCACTGCATCCACATAAAGTTGTATCAATAGAATTGTGTCAGTGAACTCATTGTTTCCCTTCAGTTTCCAAACCGTAGCGAGACTCAGGTTCAGAGGCACATGAACATTTGGAAAGGGGATGAGTGTGTTTGGCATGAGAAAGAATCCTTGTCATCAAGGGAATATGAGGCCAAGGTTGGGGGAAAAAATCAGAAAAATCAAGATAAACAGCCAATCCCACCCACACAGCACAGAATTCTAAAGTTCAGAGTGACTAAGAAACCATACCTTATTCCCACGAGTAGCCAAGGTGCACAGAGCTGGATTTGTATGCTAGTGAGTTAGAGGGCGGGCTCTCCCTCTTCAGATAAATATTTGAGAATCCACCAGGAAACAGAATGAAATGATGCAGAAGTACAATTTTTTGCATTCCACTGCATCCCAACATTCTTATGTAAACAGATGTATTTACACACTGGAAGCAGTAAGAAATTTACAGTGAATCCTTTATGTCCTTTCAGCTTTTAAGAAATTTGTGTTCAGTCCAAAATGCATCAGAATTTATTTTACCAATTCCATTCTTCCTCTGAAGGAGCAGGCTGTTGTGCAAACGTTACCCAGGAACTTCCTCCAATTATCACAAATATTTTGTTGCCGTATTATTTTGGCATGCTGGACATCAGAACTATTTTAACCGGAGGTCACACACAAGCACATTCCCAACATGTGTCACCAGATCATGATCAGGAGCAGGAATTCCATCCTAAACTGAGCAAAGCTGAACCCAGTCCTAGGGTACCTACCTTAACTCAGTTAAGTTTAGCTAACTCATCACAAACAGGAAATCAGACTTGGGACCTCGATGATCTCTAGCAGTGAATCACAAACTGTCATGAGTCGTCAGATGATATATTAAGGTAGAGTTAGGTTACTGTTTGGGTATGATCCAATGGATTGAAACATGATTACACCATCTTAAGCAATGCTCTTTGCAACCACAAAATATTCCACAGCTAGTGAAATAAATATTGAATAGAAATTCCAGTGATCTAATGGCAGCCAAGGTATCAGGCAGGAGAAAGAGAAAGAGCTGTAATAAATATAGATCTTAACATTTTAACTGGAATGACATGTCAGTGCGGAGGAATGGTCAGAGAGCCCTGCATCCAAATTGATCTCCTTCACTTATTTTCCATTAACTGGAATTAAGAGTAACTCTTCCCAATCCCATAGCTGAATGGAATGAAGTGGGAAAGAAAAATACTGGAGGAAGGAGACAGTAAGGCAAAAAGCAAGAAACACAGAGTACATGAAAGAGGAATGAAGTAAAGTTTTGTTTCATTACTAATTTTATCCCCTGTTTTCTCAAATAGAATCCCATGAGAAGTAGTCACCCCCATTCCTCCAGACAGTTAATAATCAAGTGTGCGCTCGGTAGTGCGAGGCCTGAGTCCGCCGTGCTAGGTCCTGCTGATGGCTGAGCTCAAGCCCGAACCTGCCAACATTAACCCAACATCGGCAATTCTTCAAGTATGAACGTATACGATGGGTGAAGTTTTCTGCCACCAATGTGAGTTTCTAGAATTAATCTGGGAGCCACACAATCACACAACAACTGGACGAGCAAAAATTGGGTGTGAGAGCCTGGCCAATATTCTCCTTCGCAACTCAGACACTGTTGAGGCCAGTAAATTCAGTCCTTCTGTATATTGAGATCAACTAAATCAGCACAGGCTGGAGACCTCCCGACTCAGTTAACTCACTGAATATCTGCAGCCCATGTGAAGGCTACAGATTAGAATCATAGAATCCTCACAGTGTAGAAGCAGGTCATTTGGCACATTGCATCTGCATCAACTTACCCAGACCCTGTCCCTGTCACCTCACATATTTACCCTGCTAATCCCTCTAGCCTACACATCTTGGGACACTAAGGAGCAATTTAGCATGGCTAATCCACCTAACCTGCACATCTTTGGACTGTGGGAGGAAACCGCAGCACCCAGGGGAAACCCACACTACCTGCGGAGAATGTGCAAACGTGACCCGAAGCCGGAATTGAACCCGTGTCCCTGGAGCTGTGAGGAACATAGGAATTGGGAGCAGAAGTAGGCAAACTCAGCCATTTGAGCCTGCTCCTCCATTCAATCAGATCATGGCTGACCTCTTCCTGGTGTCGAATCCACCTCCTCACCTGATCCCCATATCCCTTTATCCCATTTTCTATCAGAAATCTATCCATCTCCTTCTTGAAACCATTCAATGATTCAGGTTCCACCGCGCTATGGGGCAGCGAGTTCCACACATTCACCATGCTCTGCGAGAAGTAGTTCCTCCTCATTTCAGTTTTGAATCTACCACGTCTCAACCTATACCTGTGCCCTCTTGTTTCTAGATTGCCCCATAAGAGGAAACATTTGGTCTACATTCACTCTATCAATCCTTTTTTATATACCTTGATCAGATCCACTCTCACCCTTCTGAACTCCAACAAGTGCAAACCCAAACATTTTAATATCTCCTCATACATCGACCCTTTCATCCCCGGAATCAATCTGGTGAGGCAACAGTACTAACCGCTGTGCCGCATATTAGATTCCATATTTATGTATTATTCGCAGCATGGTGTCCGAGATGTATAGCTAATGACTAAAAGCCTCAGATCCAGAGTTTGTCCACAATGGTAATTATAAAAACAATGTGAATGAAAACTTGCAGATTTCATGTTCTTTTTAAAGATCTAATTGGCATTTCTGATTTATTACTTAATTAGATTCTGGTCTTTACCGGATATGCAGATTTTGAAATTCCTAATTAAGACTGAGACAGGCAGGAATCTGGTGCCAACAGTCTGTGTGGGAGAAATTCCCCTTGCATGGCAGGAAGCTGGAGCAATACATTTGGAGTATTTATGTACTATTTACTGGAGCTCCCTGAGCAGGTTTTACGACTGTCAGCATAATACGTATTACAGCTAATAGTCCTTACATAAACTTAGCATTCTGCTTACTGATTATGAACACTGGATTAGTCAGGTATTCTGCAGTGTTGAAAGGATCCTTACAAATGATATTGAGAAAGGAAAGGAATGACTCCAAGGCAGTTAACACATAGTGTGCACAAGGCAAAGTAAAACATTTTGTTCTGATCTGGTACTGTACTGTTCTTGTGTGCCCCAGCAACTGCTCTGTACATGATTAATACAAATGGGGTAAAAGGGAATATTTCACTGCCATCTGGTACTATAAAGCTTGTGTACATCACACTGTCTTTGGATGTATTGAATGCTGGGACCATTTCTGGATTATGGATGTGTGGTATCTTATAAAGATGAGCGACTGCAAGTAGATTAACGAATGAATGGTTTATTAAGGTAAATAACCATGTACAGAGAGTGACTAAAGGCTACCGTATGCACATATTTACCCCGCTTCCATGACTTCAGAGGCAAGGAGAACCCATACTCAGCTCCAGGACTCATGTGCTCTGGCCCAATTGGCCAAACAAGTCATATGTCCCTCCAAGAGCTTGCCATAAGGGACACGCTACCATGGCTGTAATATTGAGCACTGGAGAATCACAGAATGGTTATAGCACAGAAGGATGCAATCAGCCTATCATGTCTGTTCTGGCTCTCTCTGAAGTTTTTTTTAATTAAAAAGTTTTAAGTTTATTTATTAATGTCACAAGTAGGCTTACATTAACACTACAATTAAGTTAATATGAAAATCCCCTAGTCACCACACTCCGGTATACTGAAGGAGAATTTAGCATTGCCAATGCACCTAATCAGCACGTCTGTGGACTGTGGGAGGAAACTGGAGCAGCCAGAGGAAACCCACGCAGACACAGGGAGAACGTGCAGAATCCATGAAAACTGTGGCCCAAGGCTGGAATTGAACCCAGGTCCCTGGTGCAGTGAGGCAGCAGTGTTAGCCACTCTGCCACCGTGGTTTTTGGTGCTTTGTCTGCATGGGTTTCCTCCGGGTGCTCCAGTTCCCTCCCACACTCTAAAAACGTGCAGGTTAGATGGATTGGCCATGCTAAATGGCCCCTTAGAGTCCCAAGATATGTAGGTTAGATGGATTGTTCATGGTGAATGTGCAGGGTTACGGGGATAGGGTGGGAGAGAGGCTCTGGGTAAGACAATCTGTCAGAGAGCCGGTGCAGACTCAATGGGCCAAATAGCCTCTTTCTGTACTGTAGGGGTTCTACGATTCTATGATTTGTGGTGATTGTCCCTTTAACGGCAACACAGCAGAGTAAGGCTCACCTGATTTGGGGGAAAACTGGGATTCAGATTGGGTAATCACCCCAGGGGATGGAGCCCTCTTAGGAAGGAGACATGTAGGGAGCTGGGTGCAGCCATGAGGATGGTGTTGTCTTTTTAATACATTTTTTTTGTGTTTTGAAGTCTGTGAAAGTGCATCATTACAAGGTGCAATTCACCCAGTGTGATTCAGAATGAATGGGGGGCACGGCGGCACAGTGGCCTCACAGCACCAGGTACCCTATGTCAATTCCCGGCTTGGGTCACTGTCTGTGTGGAGTCTGCATGTTCTCCCTGTGTCTGCGTAGGTTTCCTCCTATAGTCCAAAAAACATGCTGGGTAGGTGAATTGGCCATGCTAATTTCTCCCTCAGTGTATCCGAATAGGTGTCGGAGTGTGGCGACTAGGGGATTTTCACAGTAACTTCATTGTAGTGTTAATGTAAGCCTACTTGTGACTCTAACAAAATAACTTAAACAGAAGATCATTTCTTCAGTATTTTCAGACATTGAGGGGACACTCAACCTACTTAGCAGCACCATGGAAGGAACAAAGCAGAACATGATCAGCATTTATCAGCGGTGCTCATTCGAATCGCAAAGCACAATGTGATGCTCAACAAAGACAAATGTACATTTGCGGCATCTGAGTTTGACTTTCCAGGGTACAGAGTAACAGCATCTGGGGTAAAGCCTACAACTGACAACACCAAAACCATTCATATACTTCCGATCCATCTAACGTGAAAAGGTTGGCATTATTCTTTTTAACACATATTCATTCCTAAGAACACAGTGAATGCACAGCCTCTTCAGAAGCCACTCCACAAAGATGCATAATGCGAATGGACAATCGCACAGCAAACAGAGTTTGATACGTTGAGTGTGAAGAGAGTATGTCCCTCAGCTCTTGAGCATTTCAACCACATGTGGAAACATATGTCACAATAGGTGTGCAGAAAATGCAATAGGAACTGTAGTCTCACAGTGCACTGTAATAAGCGAATGAGCAATCACTGACATGTTACACCACTGTCGGAAATGGAATGTAAAGCCTCAGCTGGAGGGTGGGAAGCACTCGCCTGCATCTACACTTGTGAGCATTGGTACATTGGTAGAAATTTCACTCTCCACACTAATCACCAAGCAGTTATTACATTGTTAGCGACATCAGAATCTGATATTCGACCTTTTTGCATCTACAGATGACCAGATCATCAACTTCAAGTACAACTTTGAGATAGAGTATCTTTGCAGATTCACACAGCCAAGTAGCTGACAGGTGGAACTGAACCACTATCGCAAACAACGTCAATGAAAGTGAAGTGACTTGCGATGTTGAAGACTGCACAATCACCGTGATATCACATGCGACCGTTAATTTTGTTGTGCGAGTGGAGTTGAAGGCAGAATCGATGACAGACTGCATACTGCAGAAAGTAAGCCAGTAATTAAAACTCAAGTGGCTTTGTGAAATAAAGAAAGAACTGATCCTGTATTAGAGTACAGAATGAATTTACATTGCTTCATGATATCTGTAAAGCACGCAGAACCTGAGCAATTATCCCAAAAGCGCTACAGCGATGTGTATTTCTTCGTGCCCATGATAGAAATCCAGATATTATTAAGATGGAACAATAGTCCCTTGAAGTAATCTGGTGTCCAGTAATAGATCACTGCATAGAACAGTTCCTTGCAAACTACGTAGCTTTGTACATTCAATTAAAAATCTGATAAAACATGTCCTGCACCTCTATAATGGGCGGCACAGTGGTTAGCACTGCTGCCTCACAGTGCTAGGGACCCGGGTTTGGTTCCTGACCTGGGTCACCGTCCGAGTGGAGTTTGCACGTTCTCCCCGTATCTACATGTGTTTCCTCCGGGTGCTCCAGTTTCCTCCCACTGTCCAAAAGATGTGTTAGTTAAGTGGATTGACCGTGCTAATTCTCCCTCACTGTACCCGAACAGGTTCTGGAGTGTGGCGACTAGGGGATTTTCACAGTAACTTCATTGCAGTGTTAATGTAAGCCTACTTGTGATACTAATAAATAAACTTAAACTGCCTGCATGGACACTTCAACCATGGCAACAACACCAATTAGATATTTTTGGATAAGTGCAACCAGCCCTAGCAATAAATGTTTTTTGCGTGTTGTTCATGGTCAAATTACTCTCATCACCCTCTCTATTACCTCATCAAAATTTCAAGCAAATTAGTTAAACATGATTTGCCCTAAACAAATCCATGCTGGCTTTCCTGAAGTAACCTGCTGTTGCCCAAGTGACTATTAATTTTGTCCCAAATTATCCTTTCAAAAAGCTTTCCCACCACCAAGGTTAAACTGACTGTCCTGCAGTTGCTGGGCTTATCTTTGCACCCTTTTTTGAACAAGGATATAACAGTCACAATTCTTGAGTCCTCTGGCACCATCACTGACTCGAAGACTGAAAACTATGGCCAGTGCCTCCACAGTTTTCATTCTCACTTCTCTCACTTCCTTGGATGCATTTTATCCAATCCTGGTGCCTTCTCGACTTTAAGTACAGATAGCCTATCTCATAAATCCTCCTTACCAATTTTAAACCATTCAAGTGTCTGAACTACCTCCTCTTTCACTATGACCTGGACAACATCTTCTTCCTTGATGTAAAGTATTCATTTAATTCCTCAGCTTGCTCCCTGCCTCCATGTGTAACTTGCCTTTTTGATACCTAATTGGACACACTCCCCCTTTTACTGCCTTTATACAATTTGTATGCCTGGAGAAGAATTTTGGATGTTCTTTTATGTTGGCTGACAGTCTATTCTCAAACTCTCTCTCGGCTTCTCTTGTTTTTTTCAATTCTCTCTGGAGCTTCTATATTCAGCCTGGTTCTCAATTGTTTTATCCACCTGATATCTGCCATATACCATGGAGTATAAGAGGAAAAAGATCTTACTACAAGTCTACAGAGCTACAGGGTGCTGCGTGCAGTTTTGGTCTCTTTATCTAAGGAAGGAAATACTTGCCAGAGTCGGAGTGCAATGAATGTTCACAAGACTGGTTCCTGGATTGTCCTATGAGGAGAGTTTGAGGAGGCTAGGCCTATATTTCTTGGAGCTGAGGAAAATAAGAGGTGATCTAATTTGATACATATAGTAGTTTTAAGAGTTAGGTGCACTGACTCAGAATAAGAGGTCTGCAATTTGGAATTGAGGTGAGGAGAAATTTCTACACTCAAAGGGTTGGAACTCTGTGGAATTCTCTACCTTAGAGAATAGTGTGTGCTCAGTCATTGAATATATTCAAGACAGAGATTAGTAGCTTTTGGGGTACCCACAGGGAATTAAATGTGGGGAAATTGCAGAATATGGAGTTGAGATAGAAGATCAGCTGTCAGTTTGTTGACTGGTGGAGCAGCTTTGATGGACCAAATGGCCTGCTCCAAATCCTATTTCTTGCGTTTTTTCATTCTTGCCAGCAGTGTTATTAACCATAGTTCTTTTCTCATAATTCCAGGATTTTCTGATGTATGATTCAATGTCTCGCGCTGGATGGTGTCCTACGATAGATCAATGGGGAAAGTGATCTGCATTTTTTATGTCCTGATTGGCCTATTACTTGTGCTATCTGTTGTGACACTTCATGATTAATGTTCCAGCCATTTAATTCTCAATCAATTATATTAGGTTAATAAATTATATTGAATGTAACATGGCTAATTATATGTATGCTCAGTTAAACCTTCCCCCGCTGTTCCTTAAAAAGATGTGCTGGTTAGGTGCAGTGGCCATGCTATATTCTCCTTCAGTGTACCCGAACAGGTGCCAGAGTGTGGCAACTAGGGGATTTTCACAGTAACTTCATTGCAGTGTCAATGTAAACATACTTATGACAAATAAATAAACTTTAACTTTACTTCTTACCAGGATAAAGAGTCCAGAATTTGCCATATTCTGGTGGCTGGGTATGGTGGAAAACACTGACAGGACGAGACAGCTGAAGACAAGCAGGAATCTGTTGGAGACACAGAGAATTTAACTAAATTAAGCAGATATAGTAGAAGATATAGCAGACATTCAGAAGCTGCAGGCCAGAATTTAACTGTGCCAGTGTTTGATACCAATACCCCACAACTTCTAACAATTTACAAATTCAGTGATCTATACCACAGAGAAAAAACCAATTCAGCAGCAAGTTTAAGTATGAATTAACAATTCCTCAGTGACTGTCTATTATATAATACAGCACTGGAATATAATTCCCACATTATAGGAAGGATGTGATTGCACTGGAAGGGGTGCAGTCGTTGGAGCAGAGAAGACTGAGGGGCAACCTGATCCAAGTGTATAAGATTATGAGAGACATGGACAGAGTGGATAAGCAGCAGCTGTTCCCTTAGTTGAACGGTCAGTTACGAGGGGACACAGGTTCAAGGTGAGGGGCAGGAGGTTTAGGGGGGATTTGAGGAAAAATACTTTTATCCAGAGGGTGGTGATGGTCTGGGATGCGCTGCCTGGGAGAATGGTAGAAGTGGGTTGCCTCACATCCTTTAGGAAGTACCTGGATGAGCACTTGGCACGTCATAACTTTCAAGGCTATGGGTCAAGTACTGGTAAATGGGATTACGTGGGAGTTCAGGTGTTTCCCGTGTGTTGGTGCAGAATCGATGGGCCGAAGGACCTGTTTCCATGCTGTAAACATTCTATGACTCTAAGTTGGTGCCTACTTTGTCTCAGACACCTGAGAACAGTGTTGAGGGTTTATGTTGTTAGAGGTGCCGTCTGTCAGATGGGACATGAAGCTAAAGTATCACATGCCCTGCCATAAAAGATCTCATGGCACTATTTTAATTCAGAGAAACAGTGGAGGAGCGGGGGCTAAATTCAATGGTGCCAAGCACTTTGACCCTTTGATTGCAATGCAATCAGCTCACCAACTTTGCATTCCTTACTCATTTCAATGATTTAAGTGCCAAGCCACATTCAGGCTTTGTGACAAGGGACTCATAGAACATAGAACATTACAGCGCAGTACAGGCCCTTCGGCCCTCAATGTTGCGCCGACCTGTGAAACCAATCTAAAGCCCATCTAACCTACACTATTCCAATATCATCCATATGTTTATCCAATGACCTTTTAAATGCCCTTAATGTTGACGAGTCCACGACTGTTGCAGGCAGGGCATTCCACGCCCTTACTACTCTCTGAGTAAAGAACCTGCCTCTGACATCTGTCCTATATCTATCAGATGATGACAATGGGCAGCTGACGGAATAATGATGGTGGTTATGTATAACTAAATACTTAGTGCTTTGGGAAGCCTGTCACAAAACCTACAGTCAATGCAGGAGTCCAGCATTAACTTGGCACAGGCCTTTGCATGGAACCTAGACTCCATCCCTGCCAGCACAGGAATAGTGGCCAACTCCATTTTCATACTTGTGTACACAATCTTACAAGAGGCAATGATCAATGCTGCAGCACAATCAGTGGCCACCCAATGCCGAAACGCTGCCACTGAAATCATACAATGTCAGCTTGCTGATATGCCAGCTCAAACTGATGCCATCAAGGCGAGGGATCACAGTGTGGAACGGTGCTTGCAGGATCTCCAATACATTACGGGGTTACTAAGGCAACACCCGACGGGAAGTGGCAGCAGCTCCAGGGAGAATAAAGTTGCTGTCCTCTCTCTCAGGAAGCCAGCATTCACCCTCCTGCCAATGCCACTCCACCAATATCCTTGCTGCTGCCTGTCAGCCAGCCAAGTCAGTCTGCTGTCACCCATCCCGAGTAGTGCAGTGCTTAAGAACAAAGAGCAAAGAAAATTACAGCACAGGAACAGGCCCTTCGGTCCTCCCAGCCTGCACCGACCATGCTGTGTGAACTAAAACCCCCTACCCTTCCGGGGACCATATCCCTCTATTCCCAACCTATTCATGTATTTGTCCAGACGCCCCTTAAAACTCACTATCATATCTGCTTCCACTACCTCCCCCGGCAGCGAGTTCCAGGCACCCAACACCCTCTGTGTAAAAAATCTGCCTCGTACATCTCCTTTAAACCTTGCCCCTCGCACCTTAAACCTGTGCCCCCTAGTAATTGACTCTTCCACCCTGGGAAAAAGCTTCTGACTATCCACTCTGTTCGTGCCCCTCATAATCTTGTAGACTTCTATAAGGTCACCCCTCAACCTCCATTGTTCCAGTGAGAACAAACCAAGTTTCTCCAACCTCTCCTCATAGCTAATGCCCTCCATACCAGGCAATATCCTGGTAAATCTTTTCTGTACCCTCTCCAAAGCCTCCACATCCCTCTGGTAGTGTGGTGACCAGAATTGAACACTATATTCCAAGTGCAGCCGAACCAAGGTTCTATAAAGCTGCAACATGACTTGCCAATTTTTAAACTCAATGCCCTGGCCGATGAAGGCAAGTCTCCAACTGATCTATATCCTGCGTATCCTCCGATGATCCTCATCACTTCCACAATTCCACTAACCTTTTGTGTCATCCGCAAACTTACTAATCAAACCAGTTACATTTTCCTCCAAATCATTTATATATATTACAAACAGCAAAGGTCCCAGCACTGATCCTTGAGGAACGCCACTAGTCACAGCCTTCCATTCAGAAATGGACCCTTCCAGTGCTACCCTCTGTCTTCTATGACTGAGCCAATTCTGTATCCATCTTGCCAGCTCACCTCTGATCCAGTGTGACATCACCTTCTGTACCAGTCTGCCATGAGGGATCTTGCCAAAAGCCTTACTGAAGTCCATGTAGACAACATTGACTGCCCTACCCTCGTCACTTCCTCGAAAAACTTGATCAAGTTAGTGAGACACGACCTTCCCTTCACAAAACCATGTTGTCTCTCGCTAACACGTCCACTTATTTCCAAGTGGGAGTAAATCCTGTCTCCATAGAACCACAGAACCATAGAAAATTACAGCTCAGAAACAGGCCTTTTGGCCCTTCTTGTCTGTGTCGAACCATTTTTTGCCTAGTTCCACTGACCTGCACTTGGACCATATCCCTCCACACCCCTCTCATCCATGAACCCGTGCAGGTTTTTCCGGCAGCTCATTCCACACTCCCACCATTCTCTGTGTGAAGAAGCCCCCCCTAATATTCCCTTTAAACTTTTCTCCTTTCACCCTTAACCCATGTCCTCTGGTTATTTTCTCCCCTAGCCTCAGTGGAAAAAGCCTGCTTGCATTCACTCTATCTATACCCATCAAAATCACATACACCTCTATCAAATCTCCCCTCATTCTTCTACACTCCAGAGAATAAAGTCCCAACCTATTCAATCTCTCTCTGTTACTCAGCTTCTCAAGTCCCGGCAACATCCTTGTGAACCTTCTCCGCACTCTTTCAACCTTATTTACATCCTTCCTGTAACTAGGTGACCAAAACTGTACACAATACTCTAAATTCGGCCTCACCAATGCCTTATATAACCTTACCATAACACTCCAACCTTTATACTTGATACTCCGATTTATAAAGGCCAATGTACCAAAGGCACCCTTTACGACCCTATCCACCTGTGACATCACTTTTAGGGAATTCTATACCTGTATTCCCAGATCTCTCTGCTCAACTGCACTCTTCAGAGTCCTACCATTTACCCTGTATGTTCTACTTTGGTTTGTCCTTCCAAAGTGCAATATCTCACACTTGTCTGTGTTAAATTCCATTTGCCATTTTTCAGTCCATTTTTCTACTTGGTCCAAATCCCTCTGCAAGCTTTGAAAACCTTCCTCACTGTCCACTACACCTCCAATCTTTGTATCATCAGCAAATTTGCTGATCCAATTTACCACATTATCATCCAGATCATTGATGTAGATGACAAACAACAATGGACCCAACACTGATCCCTGCGGCACACCACTAGTCACAGGCCTCCATTCAGAGAAGCAATCCTCCACAACCACTCTCTGGCTTCTTCCATTGACACATCATTCTTCCATTGAGCCAGTGTCTAATCCAATTTACTATCTCCCCATGTATACCCAGCGACTGAACCTTCCTAACTAACCTCCCATGTGGGACCTTGTCAAAGGCCTTGCTGAAATCCAGGTCGACAACATCCACCACCTTCCCTTCATCCACTTTCCGAGTTTAGAACTGTGGTGGACCTCAGTTGTGCCTTTGTCCTATATGGACCACCGTTGTGTGTGCTTGTCATACCTGGACACATCCCCTTCCAGTTTGGGTCCTCCCCTCAGCACCTAGTATAAAGGTGGCTGTCTCCGCCCCCTTGTTCAGTCCAGGTCGGTTATTTGTTGGGATCTGCTCCTGATTCTGTTGTGAATAAAAGCCTACACTTATATTGGCATATCAGTAGTCTTTCGCCTTATTGATAGCGCATCAAGAACTTCAACCCAAGGACCAGATCTATCCTTATCCATGATCAGGTTGAAACTAATGGCATTATGATCACTGGATCCAAAGTGTTCCCTCACACTCACATCCATCACCTGCCCTAACTCATTTCCCAATAGGAGATCCAATATCGCATCCTCTCTTGTTGGCACCTCTATATACTGATGTAGAAATTTTTCCTGAACACATTTTACAAACTCTACCCCGTCTAAACCTTTAACAGTATGCGAGTCCCAATCTATATGTGGAAAATTAAAATCCCCTACTATCACAACTTTGTGTTTCTTGCAGTTGTCAGCTATCTACATAGAACATAGAACAGTACAGCACAGAACAGGCCCTTCGGCCCACGATGTTGTGCCGAGCTTTATCTGAAACCAAGATCAAGCTATCCCACTCCCTATCATCCTGGTGTGCTCCATGTGCCTGTCCAATAACCGCTTAAATGTTCCTAAAGTGTCTGACTCCACTATCACTGCAGGCAGTCCATTCCACACCCCAACCACTCTCTGCGTAAAGAACCTACCTCTGATATCCTTCCTGTATCTCCCACCACGAACCCTATAGTTATGCCCCCTTGTAATAGCTCCATCCACCCGAGGAAATAGTCTTTGAACGTTCACTCTATCCAGCCCCTTCATCATTTTATAAACCTCTATTAAGTCTCCCCTCAGCCTCCTCCACTCCAGAGAGAACAGCCCTAGCTCCCTCAACCTTTCCTCATAAGACCTACCCTCCAAACCAGGCAGCATCCTGGTAAATCTCCTCTGCACTCTTTCCAGCGCTTCCACATCCTTCTTATAGTGAGGTGACCAGAACTGCACACAATATTCCAAATGTGGTCTCACCAAGGTCCTGTACAGTTGCAGCATAACCCCACGACTCTTAAACTCCAACCCCCTGTTAATAAAAGCTAACACACTATAGGCCTTCTTCACAGCTCTATCCACTTGAGTGGCAACCTTTAGAGATCTGTGGATATGAACCCCAAGATCTCTCTGTTCCTCCACTGATCTCTCTGCTGATTTGCAGAGCTGATTTGCTCCTCCAATTCTCGCTGACTATTGGGTGGTCTATAATGCAACCCATTAATGTGGTCATACCTTTCCTGTTTCTCAGCTCCACCCATTGGGCCTCTGTAGACAAGTTCCCTAATCTATCCTGCCTGAGTACCGCTGTAACATTTTCCCTGACCAACAATGCCACCCCCCCCACCTTTTATCCCTCTGCCTCTATCCCGCCTGAAACATTGGAACCCTGGAACATTGAGCTGCCAGTCCTGCCCCTCCTGTAGCCAAGTTTCACTAATGGCTATAATGCCATATTTCCATGTGTCTAACCACGCCTTCAGCTCATCTGCCTTCTCCACATACTCCTGGCGTTGAAATAGACACACCTCAAAAGGTTATTTCCACCACACTCTACCCTTCCATTTGTGATTTTGCTTGAACTAACCTGTCTTTTTACCCCTGCTCCACTATCTGCTCTGGCACTCTGGTTCCCATCCCCCTGCAAATCTAGTTTAAATGCTCCCCAATAACACTAGCAAACCTCCCTGCAAGTATATTGGTCCCCTTGTCGTTTAGGTGTAACCCGTCTCTCTTGTACAGGTCCCACCTGCCCCAGAAGAGGTCCCAATGATCCAAGAATCGGAAACCCTGCCCCCTACACCAGTCTTGAAGAATCCTCTCCAATAATTTTCCTACCATTGATGTAAGGCTCACAGGCCTGTAATTACCAGGATTATCCTTGTTACCCTTCTTAAACACAGGAACAACATTGGCTATTCTCCAGTCCTCTGGGACCTCCCCTGTCGATGGTAGTCATGATGTGGAGATGCCGGCGTTGGACTGGGGTAAACATAATGTCCAGGTTGGACTTTAACCTGGTGTTGTTAAAACTCTTACTGTGACCTCCCCTGTAGCCAGTGAGGATACAAAGATTTCTCTCAAGGCCCCAGCAATTTCTTCCCTTGCCTCTCTCAGTGTTCTGAGATTTATCCCATCAGGTCTTGGGGACTTGTCTACCTTAATGTTTTTCAAAACCCCCCAATACCTCCTCTTTTTGATCTCAACATGATCCAAACTATCTGCACACCTTTCCCCAGACTCACCATCCACCAAATCCTTCTCTTTGGTGAATACTGATGCAAGGTTCTCATTTAATACCTCACCCATTTCCTCTGGCTCCACGCATAAATTCCCTCCCTTGTCCTTGAGTGGGCCAACCCTCTCCCTGGCTACCCTCTTGCTCTTTATATATGTCTAAGAAGCCTTGGGATTTTCCTTAATCCTGCTGGCTAATGACGTTTCGTGACCCCTTTTAGCCCTCCTGCCTCCTTGCTTAAGTTTCTTTCTACTTTCCTTGTATTTCATACTTGCTTCTTGTGTTCCCAGCCTCCTAGCCTTGACAGATGCTTCCTTTTTCTTCCTAACTATGCTCACAATATCTCTCATTATCCAAGATTCCCAAAACTTGCCATACTTATCCTTCATCCTTACAGGGATGTGCACAAAAAGAGATCTTTGGGCTCTGGGCCCAAAGATGCTCAGGGTCATCTGCCAGAGCCTTCTGCAATTTCCATCACTTCCACCAGCCAGGCTGAGGTCCCTGGAGGTAGCGCTGACTAAGTGCAGTCGGACAAGCAAAGGCACACTTAAGACAGGGTCTAAGGGAATGCACAAGGGTTATTAATTGGCATTTGCACTCCACATATTTCAGAACATAGAACAGTACAGCACAGAACAGGCCCTTCGGCCCACGTTGTTGTGCCGAGCTTTGTCTGAAACCCAGATCAAGCTATTTCCTCCCTATCATCCCGAAGTACTCCATGTGCCTATCGTTTAATTTATAAATTTGATTTGGAATAATTATTTCATTTTGGCTTTTATTTTTTTGTTGTGGCCAAGCAGTTTGATGGTCAATGATGGAGGGAAGATAAGGTGTGGAACTGTTGGTGAATGGGGAATGTGGATCTTGGTATTGCACTTGGATAAGTTCTTCATGGATAGGCCAGTCAGAAAGTGGTTATCTCAGTCGCATCCTCTTTTCCTCTTTCTCCTCCCCCTCCTCGTGTCCCTGCTCCTCACTACTTCACTATACTTCACATCTCATGCTGCTAATGTTGAATAACATGCAGCAGACCGCCATGAGTCTTCACACTTTGCTGAGTAATCCACCAGAGTGGCTCAAGCAGTGAAAGCATTGCTCCAGAATGCCAAAAGTCTTCCCTATCACGTTTCATGTGGCAGAGTGGTTCTTATTATATTGTATGATTTTGTTTCAAACTGGGGGTCATCAGTCATCACATCGGTGACTACCCATCATCCCTTAGCCACCCTTTTGTTTGTTATGTAGCTGAAATACAGCTGACACATAAGACTACTAAAGAATTAAGACATTGTGACCTGTGCCAGGATACTAGGCACTGACCCACATGATTTGCTGTCTGTGGTTATTGTTGCAGTCCCAGCTGCTGTCAATGCTGGACATGTCAGATCCCAGAGTGAAACCTGGTTTGATAGATCCTAACTTTTTTTTCAGAAACCCATGGAGGAAAGCTACTGAACAAATTCATGAAGACTCCTGAGGTGGTGGGTAGAGATCCAGGTGGGACAGAGGCACCACGTAGGTGTGGACTTGTGGGGAGGCTGGTTGAATCAAGGGACAGACTTGCTCGAGGCTGCTAGCCTTTGTCCTCTGGGTTGCTGACATCAGAGTATTCTGATGAACTTTAAAGCATAAAACAAGACAAATGATCTATATTGCATCAGCCAATAAGGTTGGAAAGATCTCAATACAAATGCAAGAACATGATTCAAATATTCACTATTCCTTCACCCCAGGTATATCTTTACAAACACATACAGATTTGGAAAGATAAAACTATTTATCATTTCTATCTTGTAATCTAATATTCAATGTAAGTATGCAATACATGTTAACCACCTGGCGAGCTGTGGTCAGATACACCACACACTAAAGTAAATGACAGATGTGATCAAAGCAGATTCTGTGGACTTCTCAATAATCCACCCCAGACGCTTGTCACATGGCGAGCAACTGTTCTCGCTGAAAGTCCGGCAGAATTCTCCCAACCAGCCCATGCTGGGTTTGGTGGCAGGCAGGTGTGGTGAATATGGCGGGAGCTAAAATGCCGGTAACCCGCCGGCGTAAAATCATGTTGCAATTCTCCCAATGGTGGGTTAATGGTGGATTGGTCTTCCCACTGGCTGGTGGCACAAATACCATTTACATTCATTGGCATCTCATGAATGCTCATTAAAACAACTGCCCACTGGCATCCTGTCAGGCCATTCAATCTTGCGTCATGCCAACAGCAAATTGCAAAGAACAAAGAAAATTACAGCTCAGGAACAGGCCCTTCAGCCCTCCACGCCTCCACCGACCAGGCTGCCCAACTGAACTAAAAACTTCTATTCCCATCCTATTCATGTATTTGTCCAGACGCCCCTTAAAAGTCACTAAAAGTCACTACATCGGTAACAAATCCGATTGCTAAACAGCGGCGTGCACAAGGTGATCCTCAGTTTGTCAGAGGCTTCAGGGTGAGTGCAACAACTTTCTGCCACAGTGCTGCGCTGCTCCTGATGCGCTGTTCACCACTCTGCCCGGGGCAGACCGATTCCTGCCTCCAGCTCCGTGCCGAGCTGTTCTTCATGGACAGCACCGTGCTGCTGGACCCATGGACCCTCCTGTGTTACCAAGTTGGATCAGTATAGTGCCTGGTTTAGGGAATACAGAGATCTCCTTTCTTCTGATGCCACACAGCAGTGGTTCACTGGATAGCATCATGCTGCGGCTCTCATGCAGGCACCACAACAAAGGTCCGAAGTTTATCCAGACGAGGAGTGCGAGGTGAGGCTGGGGGGTGAGGGAGGGTGTGGCCTAATGAAGGCAAGGGGGGCAGTGTGGAAGGAGGGCCGTGCAAGGAGGGGGGAGGTATGAGGGCTCACGATGGCAGACAGAAGGACAAGGAGATGGATGAAGAAGATAAACAATGGAAGGCAGAAGGAAGACCGAGGTGATGGAATCTGGAATCTGAAAACTAGGGGGTCAAACGGATACTGCATCGTTTACTTGTGGGGGATGCATGAAGACTCCTGATGTGGTGGGTAGAGGTCCAGGTGGTATATGGGCACCATGTAGGTGGTGGACTTGTTCGGGGGGGGGGGGTGCTGGTTGAATCAAGGGACAGACTTGGTCGAGGCTGCTAGCCTTTGTTTTCTGGGTTGCTGACATCCTGCACACTCTCGTGAAGGCAGGTGGGCTGGAAACAGCGATATGGATTTGCTGACTGGTATTTAAATATGGCATTGGGACTTTCGAACCTGTCAGCTGAGAGTGGGCGGACGAATCAGCTGTCAGGCCACCAGGAGAGTTAGTGGGGAACTCGCTTGTGCATTATTAATGAGGTTCCAAGCGCAGCATCTGGCATTGGATCACGCTTTACTGGTCGGTGGGACAGATGCTGCTGGAACCACCCACCACCGCACTTCGTGTCAAAATGGGAGAATTCAGCCTCTGCCTTTCTCATGAAGGTTTCCAATCTCCATTTTCGAAGAGCCCGCTTCGGAATTCTCTCCAAATGTTGCTCCCACTCAAATGGCTTCAACAAGGATCTAACTCCAAGGTTTCAATCTTACTGTCTGAGATTCCTCTCCCCTGGATTCCCACATACAGTCAAGCCTCACCTTTCATCCACAATGTCAGATCTTCAGCCAGGCCAAACAGAACACCAGTGCTCCAAAAGGTCCACAGTAAGGAGTCCCAACCTTCGGCTGCCTCCTTGGATCTTCAGGGCTTCTCTCAAGTGTACTTTGCTTCAAGTCTGCTCCCCACTGCTCTCTGTCCTCAGTTAAGAGCCTATTGCTCCTCTCCTTTCTCTTTACTTCACAGGATTTGTTTCTGATCTCTGTCCTTGTCCCTTGCCTGGACCAGGGGACATCCTTCTTTCCCACTCCCTGGTTTGGAACGTCTTGGTTTGGTCCCCCTCTCCGTGTCCCGATCCTTGGGACACCTTCTCTCGAATGGCGCTCTGACCTGTTTTTCATACTGTTTTCTTCTGTGCATGTGCACAGATCTGGCTGAAGAAGGTGAAATTAATAAACTGCGTGTGTGTGGCCAGTTCCCAGCCAGTGTTTACACAGAAGACCCAAAGACTATAAAACAAAACTGCACATGTGTGGCCGTTTCCCAGTTGGTGCATGCACAGAATTCCCAAGCTCGCCGGAGTCTGAAGTTCCTGATCTGCAACTTCTACTTAGGGAAGCATTTTGAGTTTCATCACATTAACATACCAGCTTGAAGTTGAGGAAGTGAGATCCTTTTCTGGTCTGATATAGGGCAGAGTTGGCCTGTGGCATCCACAACGTGATGTGGTTGCAGCAAATGGAGCCCTGCACCATGGGAGTCTGCAATCCTAATGAAACTGTGGTCACCTTCTCATTTTTCTCTCTGTCAGCTCTCATTGAATGGAGCCTCAGTGGCCTTCTTTACATAACTGTGAACAGCAAATGGTGAGATGGGGGCCAATATTTTCAGCACCGGACTGAAAAGTAGCAGACATGTAAAAGTAATTGTCCAGACCCCTTCAAAGCCACTGGAATGCCCTGTCCGAAGATTGCAATTGTGGCTGCAAATCTCAGAAAGGACTTCTTTATTGAAGCCTATATGTCTCACATATTGTTCTTCATTGAGAATTGCTTTCTGAAAACTCCATGGAGATATAGCACCCTACTGAGAGTCCTTAATTCCTTCTCCTCTCTTCCTCCTCCCTCTCCCAGCAGCTTTTCTTGCTCTACAGATCTTCTGTACATGTTCCGAATCAAGCTGTATTCCAAGGGAAATACTCATTAATGCACCTATATGTAAGAGCAACGGATTTGTGTCGAAGTCTTGAAGTCAGCAAAAAGTCCTTCAGCATCTGCTACACATCTCCCTGCAGACTTTCTCATTTTAAACGGTTACAGAAAACACCAAAGGCTTGTAGATTTGAATCAGTGGTCAGAATAAATCAAATTGATTTACATAAAAACATAACAAATCGGACCAGGAGCAGACGATGCAGTCCCTTAAGACAGTCCAACATTATTACAACCAAAAATCTCAGCCTTGAATATCTCAAAGGTGGAGCTTCTGCAGCTCTCTGAGGTAAAGAATCCTAGAATATAACTAGTAAAAAAGTTTCCTCATGCCTCTGTTGGTTCTTTTGCCAAACACCATCAATCAGTATCTCTGGCTCTCAACCTCAGCCTCATGGCTACATAATTGATTTTGTTTAAGTTTCAATTCTTTGATTTGTACTAGAGAATGTAATTTTCAAACATAACTTGAAATTTAATTGTATTATGACCACTTTTTCACAAAAGATCTTTTATGAGATTACTAATAACCATATCTCATTACATAATACTACATCCAAAATATCATTATCCCTGGCTGGAATGTGATCGGCGCAACTTGTGGGCCGAAGGGCCTGTTTGTGCTGTGGCTTTCTATGTTCTATGTTCCACAAAATATTGTTCTCGGTAAGTGTCATGTAAGCATTCTATAGACCTTTTTCCAGAATGTCTTTGTCAATTTGATTTATACAGTTCATATGAAGGTTATAGACCCCCATAATTATTACATTACCTTTCTAACAACTTTAATGTTCTGTCCAACTGGGTAACTATGGTTAGAGGCCTAGTATTCGCATTCCAACCATTATTCATGTAAATTGAGTTTGTGTCTTTATATGCTCTGTTTGTGAACAGAATTCCCACTCACCTGAAGAAGGGGCTTGGAGCTCCCGAAAGCTTGTGTGGCTTTTGCTACCAAATAAACCTGTTGGACTTTAACCTGGTGTTGTTAAACTTCTTACTGTAGAGGCCTATAAGCCAGTGGTTCTCAAAGTGTGGTCTTTGGGCAGATATAAAATGCAAGACACTCATGTGCAACTCCCAGGCTAATGGGGGAACAGGGAAGCGCTCTCATCCCCGCCACTTGAGTGACATTACACAATGAGACCAGCACAATATGACTCGTCATTAGTGCAAGCAACCATAATTTGGTTTTAGAGGCAACATCTATGTTACCGTTGATTTTGTTTAATATAGATGTATGGTTATAGTTTATCAGTCGAATATTGTGGTAATTTCATAACATATTAAAATATTTCAAATAAACACTTGTAGCATTAATATTTATAATACAAAAATATCTAAACTTTGTTTCTGGCATGAATTGATAATTTACTTACAACATTTAAAAAATGATGCCCATCAATTTATGCCATTCAGAAGTGAAAAGGCAGCAAAATATTTAGTTTCAATAAATTCCTGTTAATTCTGATGATTATATTTTGCAATGGCAAGCAGATGGAGTAGGACTGGTAGGTGGTAAGCACGTTCTTATGCCCAGTCTAAGTGAAAAGGTTTGAGAGAGAGACTGGTATAATCTACTCCACATCATAATTTACTCCCACCAGCATTTTCTGTCCCTCATTATTCCTAATCTCCACTAGTGTGCTCATGTTAACCAGCATAGGACAGAATAACGTAGTCAAGAGTAAAGATCCCATTATTGTTTATCCACTAAACTCAGAAAAAGTAACAATAATTTAGGACTTTCTAGCTTCTTCACCACGAGTCACTTCCACCAGTAACAGCCCAATCTGACTGGTTTAAAAATCTAAGACGTGGAAATCAAAGATGGTGCTAGTGAGAGGAAGCATGATCCACAGGTGGCAAGATCCTTCTTGAAATCAGGCTGTTTGTTGAGGTCTGGAGAGAGGTTAATGTACATCAAGCAAGCTTTAAACATACCTGGAGGGCAGGTGCAAAGAGAGAACTTCGAAAGTCTAGCTGGAAAGGGTTATTTGTAGATTCCTTCCTGCCGGTTGGAATTTACTGTGTGTGTTCAGTGGGGGAAGGGCTGTGGATTGCAGCTCTGGCTGCAAACTCTCTGTATTTTTTTCACCCAAGAAAGGGTGAATTAAAGTGGGAAGCAGGAGCTTCCCACTTTAGGGTTATAGCACCTGTGACCGCGATGGGAATGGAGGTGGAAATCGTGTCCCATGCAGAGTGCTGTGAAGGCGCCACGATAAGGATTTGAATTCACATCGGTTGATACTGGGTGGAGATTTCAACTGTTGGTTGAACCCTGCCCTGGACCACTCCTTCCCCAGGACCACTCCTTCCCCTGGACCGCTCCTCCCCCAGGACCACTCCTTCCCCAGGACCTCTCCACTCCCAGGACCGCTCCTCCCCCAAGACCGCTCCTCCCCCAGGACCACTCCTCCCCCAGGACCTCTCCTCCCCCAGGACCTCTCCTCCCCCAGGACCTCTCCTCCCCCAGGACCTCTCCTCCCCCAGGACCTCTCCTCCCCCAGGACCTCTCCTCCCCCAGGACCGCCCCTCCCCCAGGACCTCTCCTCCCCCAGGACCTCTCCTCCCCCAGGACCTCTCCTCCCCCAGGACCTCTTCTCCCCCTGGACCTCTCCTCCCCCAGGACCTCTCCTCCCCCAGGACCACTCCTCCCCCTGGACCTCTCCTCCCCCAGGACCTCTCCTCCCCCGGGACCTCTCCTCCCCCTGGACCTCTTCTCCCCCTGGACCTCTCCTCCCCCAGGACCTCTCCTCCCCCTGGACCTCTCCTCTCCCAGGACCACTCCTCCCCCTGGACCTCTCCTCCCCCAGGACTGCTCCTCCCCCTGGACCTCTCCTCCCCAGGACCTCTCCTCTCCCAGGACCGCTCCTTCCCCTGGACCGCTCCTCCCCCTGCACCGCTGTATCTTCCAAGTCAGCAGAAATTATTAAATAATTTCTCACGGAATACGCGGTGTCGGACCATGGAGGTTTCTTAACCAAACTAGTAGGGAATATTCTTTTTTTTCACCTGTCCAGCGAACATATTCACACATAGATTCCTATTCGGTAGATAATAAGTTGCTCCCGGCTGTGCGTTCATGTTCCGACAAATCCATTGTAATCTCGGACCATGCTCCTTTGACAATGCCCCTGGTAGTGGGAGGAGGGTGGCCCCCGTACGCCTTGGCGATTTAATACTTGTCTGCTCTCTGATAATGAGTTTGTTAGATTTCTGTTAACCCAGATCGATGATTTCTTCGAGTTTAATGATGCTCCGGCAGTGTCGCCAGCTACCTTGTGGGAGACATTGAAGGCTTATTTAAGGGGGCAGATCATGTCTTATTCAGTGCACAACGTGAAGCAGAGAGGTAGGAGGTTATCGGAATTGCTGAGGTGTATCAAGTTGGTGCCGTGTATGCTGTGGGCCTGTCCCCAGAGGTATATAAGGAAGGTTTACTACTACAGGCGGAGTTTGAGACCTTGTCCTCACGTCAAGCGGAAAGAGATGCTGTTCAAATCCCCGTATACACTCTATGAGCATGGGGACAAGGCAAGCAAGCTACCAGCTCATCAGCGGCGCCAATCTTCCGCCAGAAGTCGAATACCACAAAAACAGACTCTGAATGGGGTCTCTACTGATCCACAGCGAATAAATGAATTGTTTAGGGCCTTTTATTCAATCCTCTATAGCTCGGAGAGTACTGCCATGAGGCAGACTTTCAGGAGTTCTTTGGGGCACTAAATCTCCCCGTGGTGGACAGGGGAGAGGCTGCAGCACTGGAGAAACCAATTGACGTTGAAGAAATTATTAGGGTGGCCAGAACTATGCCTAATGGGAAATGTCCGGGACCAGATGGCTACCCCATCGAATTCTACAAAACATTGATGGATAGGTTGGCTCTCCTGCTACTGAGCATGATCAATGAATCAACCGAGAACCGCTCTCTCCCGCAGACTTTGAGGCAGGCGACAATTTTGCTTATCCTTAAAAAGAATAAGGACCTGCAAATCTGCAGCTCCTATAGACTGAACTCACGGCTGAATGTGGATCTCAACTGATCTCTAAGATTCTGGCCATTTGCTTGGAGGACATTCTGCCCTCTATCATCCCTCCTGACCAGACTGGGTTTTTAAAAAATAGACACATGCACTCGAATATTTGGCAGCTGTTGAACATTTTGTATGGGCCTGCCACCTCCAAGCTCCCAGAGATGTGAATCTCGCTGGACGCTGAAAAAGTGTTTGATTGGGTGGAATGGGATTATTTATTTCATGCTCTTGGGAGGTTTGGGTTCGGCCCAAAACTCATCTCCTGGATCAAAATACTGTACTCCGCCCCTCTAGCCTCGGTCTGGACAAAGAATGTGCATTCAGCTTTTTCCCCTTTGTCCCGGGACACTAGGCAAGGATGCCCCCTCTCCCCGCTGTTATTTGCCATTGTTATTGAATCTCTTGCTGCGGCTTTCTGCAACAGCAAACAAGTGGCATTGTTGGTCAGGGAAAATGTTACAGCGGTGCTCAGGCAGGATAGATTAGGGAGCTTGTCTACAGAGGCCCTATGGGTGGAGCTGAGAAACAGGAAAGGTATGACGACATTAATGGGGTTGTATTATAGACCACCCAATAGCCAGCGAGAATTGGAGGAGCAAATCAGCAGAGAGATAACTGACAACTGCAAGAAACACAAAGTTGTGATAGTAGGGGATTTTAATTTTCCACATATAGATTGGGACTCGCATACTGTTAAAGGTTTAGACAGGGTAGAGTTTGTAAAATGTGTTCAGGAGAATTTTCCATATCAGTATATAGAGGTGCCAACTAGAGAGGATGCGATATTGGATCTCCTATTGGGAAATGAGTTAGGGCAGGTGATGGATGTGAGTGTCAGGGAACACTTTGGATCCAGTGATCATAATGTCATTAGTTTCAACCTGATCATGGATAAGGATAGATCTGGTCCTCGGGTTGAAGTTCTGAACTGGAAAAAGGCCAAATTTGATGAAATGAGAAGGGATCTGGGAAGTGTGGATTGGCACAGGCTGTTCTCTGGTAAGGATGTAAATGGAAAGTGGGAGGCCTTCAAAGGAGAAATTTTGAGAGTGCAGAGTTTGTATGTTCCTGTCAGGATTAAAGGCAAAGTAAATAGGAATAAAGAACCTTGGTTCTCAAGGGAGATTGTAACACTGATTAAGAGGAAGAGAAAGTTGTATGAAATGTACAGGCCGCAAGGAACAGATCAGATGCTCGAGGAGTATAAAAAGTGCAAGAAGCTACTTAAGAGGGAAATCAGGAGGGCTAAAAGAAGACATGAGGTTGCTTTGGCAGACAGAGTGAAGGAAAATCCAAAGAGCTTCTATAGGTATGTTAGGAGCAAAAGGATAGTGAGGGATAAAATTGATCCTCTTGAAGACCAGAGTGGTAGACTGTGTATGGAACCAAAAGAGATGGGGGAGATACTAAATGGTTTTTTTGCATCCGTATTTACTGAGGAAACGGGCATGGAGTCTACAGAAATAGGGCAAACAGGTAGGGAGGTCATGGAACCTTTACAGATTAAAGGGGAGGAGGTGCTTGCTGTCTTGAGGCAAATCAGAGTGGATAAATCCCCAGGACCAGACAGGCTATTCCCACGGACCTTGAGGGAAGCTAGTGTTGAACTTGCAGGGGCCCTGGCAGACATATTTAAAATGTCAGTATTCACGGGGGAGGTGCTGGATGATTGGAGGGTGGCTCATGTTGTTCCGTTGTTTAAAAAAGGTTCCAAAAGAAATCCGGAAAATTATAGGCCAGTAAGTTTGACATCGGTGGTGGGCAAGTTATTGGAAGGTGTGATAAGGGATAGGATCCACAAATATTTGGATAGACAGGGACGTATTAGGGAGAGTCAACATGGCTTTGTGCATGGTAGGTCATGTTTGACCAATCTATTAGAGTTTTTCGAGGAGGTTACCAGGAAAGTGGATAAAGGGAAGGCGGTGGATGTTGTCGACCTGGATTTCAGCAAGGCCTTTGACAAGATCCCTCATGGGAGGTTAGTTAGGAAGGTTCAGTCGCTGGGTATACATGGGGAGGTAGTAAATTGTATTAGACACTGGCTCAATGGAAGAAGCCAGAGAGTGGTTGTGGAGGATTGCTTCTCTGAGTGGAGGCCTGTGACTAGTGGTGTGCCACAGGGATCAGTGTTGGGTCCATTGTTGTTTGTCATCTATATCAATGATCTGGATGATAATGTGGTAAATTGGATCAGCAAATTTGCTGATGATACAAAGATTGGAGGTGTAGTGGACAGTGAGGAAGGTTTTCAAAGCTTGCAGAGGGATTTGGACCAAGTAGAAAAATGGACTGAAAAATGGCAAATGGAATTTAACGCAGACAAGTGTGAGATATTGCACTTTGGAAGGACAAACCAAAGTAGAACATACAGGGTAAATGGTAGGACTCTGAAGAGTGCAGTTGAACAGAGGGATCTGGGAATACAGGTACAGAATTCCCTAAAAGTGATGTCACAGGTGGATAGAGTCGTAAAGGGTGCCTTTGATACATTGGCCTTTATAAATCGGAGTATCGAGTATAAAAGTTGGAGTGTAATGGTAAGGTTATATAAGGCATTGGTGAGGCTGAATTTAGAGTATTGTGTACAGTTTTGGTCACCTAGTTACAGGAAGGATGTAAATAAGGTTGAAAGAGTGCAGAGAAGGTTCACAAGGATGTTGCCGGGACTTGAGAAGCTGAGTTACAGAGAGAGATTGAATAGGTTGGGACTTTATTCCCTGGAGCGTAGAAGAATGAGGGGAGATTTGATAGAAGTGTGTACGATTTTGATGGGTATAGATACAGTGAATGCAAGCAGGCCTTTTCCACTGAGGCTAGAGGAGAAAAAAACCCGAGGGCATGGGTTAAGGGTGAATGGAGAAAAGTTTAAAGGGAATATTAGGGGGGCTTCTTCACGCAGAGAGTGGTGGGAGTGTGGAATGAGCTGCCGGATAAAGTGATAAATGCGGGGTCACTTTTAGCATTGAAGAAAAACTTGGACGGGTTCATGGATGAGACGGGTGTGGAGGGGTATGGTCCAAGTGCAGGTCAGTGGGACTAGGCAAAAAGTGGTTCGGCACAGACAAGAAGGACTAAAAGGCCTGTTTCTGAGCTGTAATTTTCTATGGTTCTATAGAACATAGAACATTACAGCGCAGGACAGGCCCTTCGGCCCTCAATGTTGCGTCGACCTGTGAAACCAATCTAAAGCCCATCTAACCTACACTATTCCAATATCATCCATATGTTTATCCAATGACCCTTTAAATGCCCTTAACGTTGACGAGTCCACTACTGTTGCAGGCAGGGCATTCCATGCCCTTACTACTCTCTGAATAAAGAACCTACCTCTGACATCTGTCCTATATCTCTCACCCCTCAATTTAAAGCTATGTCCCCTCGTGCTAGCCATCACCATCCGAGGAGAAAGGCTCTCACTGTCCACCCTATCTAATCCTCTGATCATCTTGTATGCCTCTATTAAGTCACCTCTTAACCTTCTTCTCTCTAACGAAAACAGCCTCAAGTCACTCAGCCTTTCCTCATAAGACCTTCCCACCATACCAGGCAACATCCTGGTAAATTTCCTCTGCACCCTTTCCAATGCTTCCACATCCTTCCTATAATGCGGCGACCAGAACTATACGCAATACTCCAAGTGTGGTCACACTAGAGTTTTGTACAGCTGCAACATGACATCATGGCTCCGAAACTCAATCCCTCTACCAATAAAAGCTAACACACTGTATCCCTTCTTAACAACCCTATCAAGCTGGGTGCCAACTTTCAGGGATCTATGCACATAGACACCGAGATCTCTCTGCTCATCCACACTGCCAAGTATCTTACCATTAGCCCAGTACTCTATTCTTGTTACTCCTTCCAAAGTGAATCACCTCACACTTTTCCGCATTAAACTCCATTTGCCACCTCTCAGCCCAGCTCTGCAGCTTATCTATGTCCCTCTGTAACCTGCAACATCCTTCCGCACTGTCCACAACTGCTCCGACTTTAGTGTCATCCGCAAATTTACTAACCCAGCCTTCTACACCCTCATCCAGGTTATTTATAAAAATGACAAACAGCAGTGGCCCAAAACAGATCCTTGTGGTACACCACTAGTAACTGAACTCCAGGATGAACATTTCCCATCAACCACCACCCTCTGTCTTCTTACAGCTAGCCAATTTCTGATCCAAACCGCAAATCACCCTCAATCCCATGCCTCCGTATTTTCTGCAATAGCCTACCATGGGGAACCTTATCAAACGCTTTACTGAAATCCATATACACCACATCAACTGCTTTACCCTCATCCACCTCTTTGGTCACCTTCTTAAAGAACTCAATAAGGTTTGTGAGGCACGGCCTACCCTTCACAAAACCGTGTTGACTATCTCTAATCAAGTTATTCCTTTCTCGATGATTATAAATCCTATCTCTTATAATCCTTTCTAAAACTTTGCCCATGACAGAAGTAAGACTCAGTGGTCTATAATTACCAGGGTTGTCTCTACTCCCCTTCTTGAACAAGGGGACAACATTTGCTATCCTCCAGTCTTCTGGCACTATTCCTGTAGACAATGACAACATAAAGATCAAAGCCAAAGGCTCTGCAATCTCCTCCCTTGCTTCCCAGAGAATCCTAGGATAAATCCCATCCGGCCCAGGGGACTTATCTATTTTCACACAATCCCGTCTAGTCTAATAGCCTTTATCTCAGTATTCTCTTCGACAACATTGTCTTTTTCCTGCGTGAATACTGACGAAAAATATTCATTTAGCGCCTCTCCTATCTCTTCGGACTCCACGCACAACTTCCCACTACTGTCCTTGACTGGCCCTAATCTCACCCGAGTCATTCTTTTATTCCTGACATACCTATAGAAAGCTTTAGGGTTTTCCTTGATCCTACCTGCCAAAGACTTCTCATGTCCCCTCCTGGCTCTACTTAGCTCTCTCTTCAGGTCCTTCCTGGCTAACTTGGAACTCTCAAGCACCCTAACTGAGCCTTCATGTCTCATCTTTACATAAGTCTCCTTCTTCCCCTTCACAAGAGATTCAACTTCTTCAGTAAACCACGGTTCCCTCGCTCGACCACTTTCTCCCTCCCTGACAGGTACATACTTATCAAGGACACGCAGTAGCTGTTCCTTGAACAAGCTCCACATTTCAATTGTGCCCATCCCCTGCAGATTTCTTCCCCATCCTATGCATCCTAAATCTCGCCTAATCGCATCATAATTTCCTTTCCCCCAGCTATAACACTTGCCCTGCGGTATATACTTATCCCTTTCAATTGCTAAAGTAAACGTAACCGAATTGTGGTCACTGTCACCAAAGTGCTCACTTACCTCCAAATCTAACACCTGGCCCTGTTCATTACCCAGTACCAAATCCAATGTGGCCTCGCCTCTTGTTGGCCCATCTACATACTGTGTCAGGAAACCCTCCTGCACACATTGGACAAAAACTGGCCCATCTAAAGTACTCGAACGATAGCGTTTCCAGTCAATATTTGTAAAATTAAAGTCCCCCATAACAACTACCCTGTTACTTTCGCTCCTATCCAGAATCATCTTTGCAATCCTTTCCTCTACATCTCTGGAACTTTTCGGAGACCTATAGAAAACTCCCAACAGGGTGACCTCTCCTTTCCTGTTTCTAACCTCAGCCCAGACTACCTCAGTAGACGAGACCTCATCAAACGTCTTTTCTGCCACCGTAATACTGTCCTTGACTAACAATGCCACACCTCCCCCTCTTTTACCACCTTCCCTGATTTTACTGAAACATCTAAACCCCGGAACCTGCAACAAGCATTCCTGTGGATGTTGTCTATATGGACTTTAGTAAAGCGTTTGACAAAGTCCCTCATGGTAGGCTAGTGAAAAAGGTTGGATCCCATGGGATAAAGGGGGAGGTGGCTAGATGGGTGGAGAACTGGCTTGGTCATAGCAGACAGAGGGTGGTAGTGGAAGGGTCTTTTTCCGGCTGGAGGCCTGTGACTGGTGGTGTTCCGCAGGGCTCTGTATTGGGACCTTTGCTGTTTGTGATTTATATAAATGATCTGGAAGAAGGAGTAACTGGGGTGATCAGTAAGTTTGTGGACGACACAAAACTGGCAGGACTTGCAGATAGTGAGGAACATTGTCAGAGGCTACAGAAGGATATAGATAGGCTGGAAATTTGGGCAAAGAAATGGCAGATGGAGTTCAATCCTGATAAATGCGAAGTGATGCATTTTGGTGGGAATAATGTAGGGAGGAGCTACACGATAAATGGAAGAACCATAAAGGGTGTAGATACGCAGAGGGACCTGGGTGTGCAAGTCCACAGATCCTTGAAAGTGACGTCACAGGTGGAGAAGGTGGTGAAGAAGGCATATGGCATGCTTGCCTTTATAGGACGGGGCATAGAGTATAAAAGTTGGGGTCTGATGTTGCAGATGTATAGAACGTTGGTTCGGCCGCATTTGGAATACTGTGTCCAGTTCTGGTCGCCACACTACCAGAAGGACGTGGAGGCTTTGGAGAGAGTACAGAGGAGGTTTACCAGGATGTTGCCTGGTATGGAGGGGCTTGGTTATGAGGAGAGATTGGGGAAACTGGGGTTGTTCTCCTTGGAAAGACGGAGGATGAGGGGAGACTTAATAGAGGTGTATAAAATTATGAAAGGCATAGATAGGGTGAATGGTGGGAAGCTTTTCCCTGGGTCGGTGGTGACGTTCACGAGGGGGCATAGGTTCAAGGTGAAGGGGGGGAGGTTTAACACAGATATCAGAAGGACATATTTTACACAGAGGGTCGTGGGGGCCTGGAATGTGTTGCCGGGCAAGGTGGTGGAGGCGGACACACTGGGAACGTTTAAGACTTATCTAGACAGCTATATGAACGGAGTGGGAATGGAGGGATACAAAAGAGTGGTCTAGTTTGGACCAGGGAGCGGCGCGGGCTAATTGTTCTTTGTTTCTCGTTTCAAGGCTTCATTCTATGATCATCTTGCTGGTCCCAGTACAGAGCGAGACTGCGGATAGTTGGGAACCTGTCTCGGGGGCAGGGAATTCAGATGGTGTTCGTAAAGCAGAAGTGGAAATGAATAGGGTTGGGAAGCATTTTCTGATCAGGGCCAGTGTGATCTCCTGGACTCATTTCGATCGCCACAGGGGGTTGGAGAGGAATTTCCCAGATTTTTTTTTCCCCATATTGGCCCTGGGGTTTTCACTCTGGGTTTTCGCCTCTCCCTGGAGATCACATGGTCTGGAATGGGGGGGTGGGGGTGAGTTAATAGGTTGTGATGAACAAAGCATCGTAGCTGTGAGGGACAGCTCGGTGGATAGGATATTAGGATGTAGATAGGCTGGAAAATTGGGCGGGGATCCTGGATTCAGGATTCAATCCTGGACCGGGGAGCGGCGCGGGCTTGGAGGGCCGAAGGGCCTGTTCCTGTGCTGTATTGTTCTTTGTTCTTTGTTCTTTGTTCTGTCCCTGCTCTATCCATGTCTCCGGAATGGCCACAACATCGAAGTCCCAGGTACCAACCCATGCTGCAAGTTCACCCACCTTATTCCGGATGCTCCTGGCGTTGAAGTAGACACACTTCAAACCACCTTCCTGCCTGCCGGTACACTCCTGCGACCTTGAAACCTTATTCATGACCTCACCACTCACATCCTCCTGTACTGTGGAGCAACAATTCAGGTTCCCATCCCCCTGCCGAATTAGTTTAAACCCTCCCGAAGAGCATTAGCAAATTTCCCCCCCTAGAATATTGGTACCCCTCTGGTCCAGGTGTAGACCATCCCGTTTGTAGAGGTCCCACCTACCCCAGAATGAGCCCCAATTATCCAGGTATCTGAATCCTTCCCTCCTGCACCATTCCTGTAGCCACGTGTTCAACTGTTCTCTCTCTCTATTCCTCTCCTCGCTCGCACGTGGCACGGGTAACAAACTAGAGATAACAACTCTATTTGTTCTAGCTCTAAGCTTCCACCCTAACTTCCTGAATTTCTGCCTTACATCCCCATCTCTTTTCTTACCTATGTCATTGGTGCCTATGTGGACCACAACTTATGGTTCTATAGTGGAGATTGGTCGGGAGGGAATCGAGCAGACGACCTACTGGTGTATGTCGGAGACGTGTCCAACTCGATTCCCGAAGTCTTATCTATTTTAGAGAGGTTTGGTCATGTTTCGGGGTACAAGTTTAACTTGAATAAGAGTGAGCTCCTTCCTTTGAATGCAGCGGTGCATAGCCTCCCGCTCCACACCCTGCCTTTCAAGATTGTCACAAGGCAGTTTACTTACTTGGGAGTGCAAGTGACTAGCAAATTTACTGGGCTCTTTGGAGCCAACATTGCTCCGCTCATGGGGCGGATGGAACAGGACCTCAAACATTGGTCCATCCTCCCGTTATCGTTAGAGGGTCGTATCAATGCGGTGAAGATGAACATACTACCTAAGTTTTTATATCTCTTTCAGTGCATCCCGGTGTTCATCCCCAAATCCTTTTCAAGCTTTGTCTGAAATCGGAAAAATCCAAGAATGCTGAGGACAGCCTTGCAAAGCCCGAAACGGGAGGAGGGTATGGGATTACCCAATTTTCTGTTTTGTTATTGGGCAGCCAATATGAGAGCGGTAGTTACGTTGGGTGCAGAGAGAGAGACAAAAGGAGGTTCCTTGTTGGCTGCAGTTAGAATCCTCCTCCTGTGCTCCGTCTTCCCCGGCTGCCTTGATATGTTCCCCAGTAAATTTTCCCTCCTGCCAGTATACTAGGAGTGCATTTATCAAGTCAACTCTTAAAATTTGGACGCAATTTAGACGCCACTTTGGGTTTCAGGCCTGGCCGCTGGCCTCCCCGGTATTGGCTAACCATTTTTTTCCTCCGTCTGTTTTGGACATATGGGCCAAGCATGGGATCAGAGCATTCAGGACTTGTATGTGGGTGGCGTGTTTGCATCATTCCAGCAGGTGGTGGATAAGTTTGCTTTACCTGCAACTCACTTTTTCAGATATTTGCAAATTCGAGACTTTGGGCCGACCCTCAATTTCCAACGCTCCCACCTTGTGCCTCCATTGACATCTTCTCAGTGCTTTTGATTACTATGCGTGGTATCATTTCTGTTCTTTATTCTCAAATTCTGTCCCAACAAAACTCTCTATCAGTGGTTAAATCTTTCTGGGAACGAGATTTGGGGGAGGAGTTCTCTGAGGAGAATTGGGACATGGTGCTGCATCAAGTACACTCCTCCTCAATATGTGCCAAGCTGGGTGTGATACAATGTAAACTCCTTCACAGAGCATATCTAACTAGGGTTAGACTCTCTAGAACCTACCCAGGTACAAGCCCCATTTGTGAACGGTGCTGGCAAGCTCCTGCCACCTTCTTACACATGTTCTGGGCTTGCCCATCACTGTATAACTACTGGACATCGATATTTGAGACGATTGCAGCAACGCTAGATCGGGACATAAGTGCATCCCCCCAGGCTGCCCTGTTTGTGGTGGTGCCTTTAAATCCGCCGCTGCCGAAATTCCAAGCGGATTTTGTAGCTTTCACTGCACTCCTGGCAAGACAACTAATCCTGTTTAGGTGGAAATCAGGTGCCCCCCCCTGCCGCACTCACAGAGTCATAGTCATAGAATCATAGAGGTTTACAGCGTGGAAACAGGCCCTTCGGCCTAACTTGTCCATGCCACCCTTATTTTAAACTCCGAAGCTAATCCCAATTTCCCGCATTTGCCCGATATCCCTCTATACCCATCTTACCCATGTAACTATCTAAATGCTTTTTAAGAGATAATATTGTACCCGCCTCTACTACTACCTCTGGCAACTTGTTCCAGACACTCACCGCCCTCTGTGTGAAAGAATTGCCCCCCTGGATCCTTTTGTATCTCTCCCCTCTCACCTTAAACCTATGCCCTCTAATTTTAGACTCCCCTACCTTTGGGAAAAGATATTTACTTTCTAGCTGATCTATGCCCCTCATTATTTTATAGACCTCTATAAGATCACTCCTCAGACTTCTACACTCCGAGAAAAAAGTCCCAGTCTATCCAGTCTCTCCTTATAACTCAAAACCATCAAGTCCCGATAGCATCCTAGTAAATCTCTTCTGCACTCTTTCTAGTTTAATAATATCCTTTCTATAATAGACCAGAACTGTACACAGTATTCCAAGTGTGGCCTTATCAATGTCTTGTACAACTTCAACAAGTGTCCGACTCCTGTATTCAATGTTCTGACCAATGAAACCAAGCATGCTGAATGCCTTCTTCACCACTCTGTCCACCTGTGACTCTACTTTCAAGGAGCTATGAACCTGTACCCCGAGATCTCTTTGTTCTTTAACTCTTCCCAACGCCCTACCATTAACTGAGTAAGTCCTGCCCTGGTCCAATCTACCAAAATGCATCACCTCGCATTTATCTAAATTAAACTCCATCTGCCATTCAACAGCCCACTGGCCCAATTGATCAAGATCCCGTTGCAATTGGAGATAACTTTCTTCACTGTCCACTATGCCACCAATCTTGGTGGCATAGTGGACAAACTTACTAACCATGCCTCCTATATTCTCATCCAAATCATTAATATAAATGACAAATAACAGCAGACCCAGCTTTGATCCCTGAGGCACACCGCTGGTCACAGTGGGTGAAGGAGGTGGTAGATACCATTACGATAGAGAAGATGAGGTGCGCACAAACACAGATACAGATCCACACGTTGCACGCATGTACATTCCAACATTCCATATGGGCGGCACGGTAGCACAGTGGTTAGCACTGCTGCTTCACAGCTCCAGGGACCTGGGTTCGATTCCCGGCTTGGGTCACTGTCTATGTGGAGTTTGCACATTCTCCTCGTGTCTGTGTGGGTTTCCTCCGGGTGCTCCGGTTTCCTCCCACAGTCCAAAGATGTGCGGGTTAGGTTGATTGGCCATGCTAAAATTGCCCCTTAGTGTCCTGGGATGTGTAGATTAGAGGGATTAGCGGGTAAAATATGTAGGGATATGGGGGTAGGGCCTGGCTGGGATTGGCTGGGATGGTCGGTGCAGACTCGATGGGCCGAATGGCCTCTTTCTGTACTGTAGGGTTTCTATGATTTCTATGACTACATGTGTCTACTGCTGGGTTCTATAAGGCCTGGCAACCATTTATAGTGTGTGTTGGGGCGCTGCAGTTGGAGCCAGGGGAATAGATACCCGATGGCCCCAGGACCCAGGTGCTCCCACAGAACCCCCCCTTCCTCCCCAATTGGTGGACGCGCCCTAGCCCTTTACCTGAGTACGCCTGCCCGCTCTGCCGAGGTGTGGGGAGCAAAGTGAGAACTTTTCTCTTTTCCCTCTCACTCTCTTCTCTCTTTTTCGCTGTCTCTCTTTCCCTCTTTCCTTTCTCCGCTCGCTAACGTATAGCCTGGGCTGCTTGGGCGCTCAGTTGGTTCTCCAGCAGCATTCCTCTGCCTTTTTGATTTTATATTATTACCGTCATTACCGGTGCAATTAGACGGGACCTGGGCAGGGTGTGTGCCGGGGGTACCAGGGGCTTGTCCCCTGGCCACAGGGAGCCCTGTGCCCAGTCGCGTTGGAATGTACATGCGTGCAATGTGTGGATCTGTATCTGTGTTTGTTTGCTATGTAAAATATAAGAACATTTTCAATAAACATGTCAAAAAAAAATCGAAGGCGTTCCTTGTTGCAGTGAAGATGGTCGGAAGGTGAGCTTTCCAAAATTACAAAGCCATGGAACAGAGTAGATAAAAGAACTGTTTCCAATGATTAAGGATTTCAGAATGAGAGGATGCATAAATGTAAGCTAGCTAGAGATTCTTTTTTACAGAGGGTTGTGAGGGTGTTGAATGCAGTATTTGGCTTCATAATTAAAGCAAGGGCCACAGAAAGTAGGTCGAGAGCTCAATGAAGAAAGTGAGGCTGAAAGGAGATGGGAGCAATGTGGGTTTAGGACTACTTGTGTGAAGGATAAAGAACAGCATGAACTCTGCCTTCATTGGCCTGTCTTCGTGTTGTAAACACGGTATAGCTACAAGTCATTCTACCACAAGCTCTGGGTCCATTTATTTAATCTTTTTGACTCCCACCTAATCTCTTTGTTACGGCCAAGCATCCTTCCAATCAGAAAGTTCAGGCAAGGCCATCCACTCCTGATCGCAACTTTATGATCTAGAATCATCTTAAATTTCAAAGTTCAAGTTCAAATCTGAAGTGTCATCATTTACAAGGCTACAGACCAATAGTTGCATTGTGGGATTGGGCTGGATGACTCTTTGTCAGGGGTGTGGGAATCAACAGATGATATCAGAGAGGAATACCAAGGTGCACAGAATACTGGGATAGACAGCACTAGAATAAAGAGTGATAACAGGTGGGCCAGAGTAAAGGAGAAAGTAATAAAGTTGAAATTCACGTGTATGTGAATGCACGGAGTGTGATAAATAAGATTGTTGAGTTACAGGTACAGATTGTGTTGTGGAAATATGATTTTGTGGCTCAAGGAAGGACAGAACTGGGTGTTAAATATTCATCGATACAATATGTTCAGGAAAAATAGGAAAGTAGAAAAAGTGGAGGGGAGGGTGTATTGATTAAGGAAAGCAATGCAGTGTTGCAGAAAGAGGATAGCCCAAAGGGGTCAAGGATGGAATCCATTTGGCAAGAACTCAGGAACATAAAAGGTACAATTACATTGTTCAGTGTTATCTGAAGGCCATCAATGAATGGGAAGGATGTAGAGGAACAAATTTGCAACAAAATTACAGGTAGGTGCAAGCATTATAGTGTAGTTATAATGGGGACTATCATCTGAGTACAGACTGGGATAGTAGTGGTGTAAAGTATGGTGCAATGGTTCCTAAGGTGTGTTCTGGAAAGTTACTATTGTACTATTACTATTGGGGCAGCACGGTAGCACAGTGGTTAGCACTGCTGCTTCATAGCTCCAGGGTCCTGGGTTCGATTCCCGGCTCGGGTCACTGTCTGTGTGGAGTTTGCACATTCTCCTCGTGTCTGCGTGGGTTTCCTCTGGGTGCTCCGGTTTCCTCCCACAGTCCAAAGATGTGCGGGTTAGGTTGATTGGCCAGGTTAAAAATTGCCCCTTAGAATCCTGAGATGTGTAGGTTAGAGGGATTAGCGGGTAAATATGTGGGGGTAGGGCCTGGGTGGGATTGTGGTCGGTGCAGACTCGATGGGCCGAATGGCCTCCTTCTGCACTGTAGGGTTTCTATGATTTCTATGATTGTAGCAAGTCTCCAGTCCAATGAGAAAGGAGGCACTGCTCAAGCTGGTTAATGAGAATGAGGTGGCCAAGTAGATCAAGTATCAGTAGGAAAACATTAAAGGGACATTGATCGTTCTGTCATAAAATTGAAGCTGATGATGGAAAAGGACAAAGAACAATCCATAGTAAGAATAACTAACTGGGGGGAAAGGCATCTTCACTGGGGTAAGAACGGATTTGAGCCAAATAGATTAGAGTCAAAGATTACAAAAAAATGGTAATGAACAATGGGTTGATGGTAACATCCTTGCGGGATGTTTTGCTAGTGTTGTTGGGAGAAGATTATGATGTGGAGTTGCTGGCGTTGGACTGGGGTGGGCACAGTAAGAAGTCTCACGACACCAGGTTAAAGTCCAACAGGTTTATTTGAAATCACCGGCTTTCAGAGCACTGCTCCTTCCTCAGGTGAGTCTCACCTGATGAAGAAGCAGTGCTCTGAAAGCCCGTGATTCCAAATAAACCTGTGGACTTTAACCTGGTGTTGTGAGACTCCTTACTGGGAGGAGATTAAACTAATTTGGCAGAAGAGAGGACACAGACCCTGGGGCGGCATGGTGGTACAGTGGTTAATTGTCTGTGTGGAGTCTGCATGTTCTCCCCGCATCTGCGTCGGTTTCCTCCAGGTGCTCTGGTTTCCTCCCACAGTGCGAAAGACATGCAGCTTAGGTGCACTGGCCATGCTCGAAGTGTACTTGAACAGTCGCCAGAGTGTGGTGACTAGGGGATTTTTACAGTGACTTCATTGCAGTGTTAATGTAAGCCTACTTGTGATACTAATAAAATAAATAATAAGACTGTTAGCAGAATAAGGGCACAGAATCATACAGTAAAACCATCAAGTTAGAGGGAGTGAAGCTGTATTAAGTTTCAAGGGAGTAATGCCAGGCTTGGCAGCTTCTATTTTACAGTAGTTTTGCCGGTAAAATGGATGAGTTAAGAGCAATGATTGACGTGTGGAAGTGTGATATAGTAGCCATCACAGAGACGTGGTTGAGGGAGGTGCAGGATTGGCAACTCAACATTCCAGGATATAGAATCTTCAGGCGCGACAGAGGAGAGGGTAAAAAAGGAGGAGGCATTACATTGTTAGTTAAGGATTAAGGACAAATGATATATTGGAGGGGACATTAAATGAAGCTTTGTAGATAAAGGTTAGGAATAAAAAAAGGGCAGCCACATTACTAGGTGCTTATTATAGACCCCCAGATAGTCAGCTGGAAATTGAGGAGCAAATGTGTGCACAATTTGCAGAGGTGTGTAAAAATAATAATTGGGTAATTATAGTAGGTGATTTCAACTTTCCCAACATTAACTGGGATAGACATAGCTTTAAGGGCTTGGATGAAGTGGGCTTCTTGAAATGTGTGCAGGAGAACTTTTTAGGTCAATATGTAGAGGATCTAACAAGGGAGGGAGCTGTGCTGGACCTAATTTTGGGGAATGAAACATTCAGGTGGTTGAGGTGGTGGTAGGGGAGCATTTTAGTGATAGCAATTACAACATGGTACAATTTAAGCTTGTTATGGACAAAGAAATAGACAAATTGATAAAAAAATTGTGGATTGGGGGAAGAGTGGAGTTTAGTAAAATAAGGCGGCACGGTAGCACAGTGATAAGCACTGCTGCCTCACACCGCCACGGACCTGGGTTCAATTCTTGGCTTGGGTCACTGTCTGTGTGGAGTTTGCATGTTCTCCCTGTGTCTGCGTGGGTTTCCTTCAGGTGCTCCGGTTTCCTCCAACACTCCGAAGATGTGCCGGCGAGGTGGATTGGCCATTCCAAATTGTCCCTTAGTGTCAGCAAGATTACCGGGGTAAATGTATGGGATTATAGGAATAGGGCCTGGTGTGTTTGTGGTCGATGCAGACTCAATGGGCCAAATGGCTTCCTTCTGCACTGTAGGATTCTATGATTCTATGAAGGCAGAATCTGGCCAAAGTAGACTGGAAACAGCCACTAATGAGGAAATCCACAAAAAAAGCAGCGGGCACATTTGAAAAGGAAATGGGGAGGGCACAAAGAGAGACTGAGTCGGTTAGGACTGTATTTGCTGGAGTTCAGAAGAACGAGGGGGGACCTCATAGAAACCTATAAAATTCTAACAGGATTGCAAATATTTGCTCCTCAATTTCCAGCTGACTATCTAACAGGACTAGACAGGGTAGATGCAAGAAGGATGTTCCTGATGGTTGGGTGTCCAGAACCAGGGGTCACACACAGACACAGGATTGAATGTTTAGGACAGAGATGAGGAGAAATTTCTTCACCCGGAGAGTGGTCAGTCAGCCTGTGGAACTCACTAACACAGAAAGCGGTTGAGGGCAAAACATTGTATGTTTTCAAGGAAGTTAGATATAGCGATATAGCAGTTGGTACAAAGGGGATCAAAGCACATGGTGGGGGGGGAGGGGGGTTGGGTAAGACAGGATCAAGCTATTGAGTTGGATGATCAGCCAAGATCATCATAATGAAGATGGAGCAGGCTCAAAGGACTCAACTCCTGCTAATATTTTCTATGTTTCTTGTGAAAGAAATGGGAAGGAGAAGGCACAGATTTAAAGTGATTGGTGAAATGAGCACAGGTGAGATGAGGAAAAATATTTTCACAATAATATAGGAATCCCTCAATCAACATGATTAGTAAAAATTATCAGCTCATAATCACGGTGCAAGTTTGCTGTGTGCAAATTGGCTGCTGTGGTTCCTATTAGAGGTTTGTATTGTCAGCTAGTTGTGAAGCTGAGTCTGCTTCCTTGCACATTGAGGAGCAAGTTGTTATTTAACAGCAGGAAGATGCCTACTGCGATCAGGGAGAGTGAGTGGCTGCAGAGAGTGCTGGGCCATGAGCCTCAGGCTGCTCTGACCCCAGGATATGGAAGAAGATTCTGGAAGGACAGGCAGTCTCACACTGACTGCTGCACACTTCCAGCTTAAACTGACGTCAGTGCTGCCAGGCTGAGGATGGGCAACAGACCAGCTCCGTCCAGACCGGGCAATGCTGCAGCTCTCAGGCTGACACTGCCGCGAGGGACCGCACAATGCACGTGCGCGCTCCCATCGGCACATCCAGTACGCATGCTCCCTCCCATCCCCCCTGGCACAGCCAATACACATGCGCAGTGTGGACACGGACTGGCACGTGGAGGTAAAGGTGAAAACTGGGTGATGGTTTCGACCTTTAGAACGGCTTAAAACCCGTCATCTGGGGCCCGATTTTACCACCAAGTTGCGCCTGTTTTTGGGCGCGAAAACTTGGTAAGTCGGGTGTGAGGCGAGGAGCGCGATCCGTGCCCACCTCGGCGCCGGTTCTCCTTTACCAAGGTCTGAAAATGGCCGCGATCGGGACCACCCCCAAAACGGGCACAACGGCCATTTAAATGCATTTGCATGAATTTAAATTGACTTAATGGGTTGCACACCCAACCTTACCGGCACTTCCCCCTTTACCACCACATTCGTCCATCCAGAATCAGCAAAACAGACATGTTCCACAAAAGTTCAATTTGGGCGCTCCAGTTAGCGGGGAGGTAAGTGCCGTGTGTGCGGTGGCTCTCTGCTTGAAACTGGTGGGGGGAAGAGGGGGTGAGCTGCCACTCTGCCTGAGGTCAGTGAGGGTGAAGGGCACCCGCTGCCACTCTGCCTGAGATCACTGGGCAAGGAGGGGGGATCCACTGCCACTCTGCCTCAGATCACTGGGGGAGGGGGATCCACTGCCACTCTGCCTGAGATCACTGTGGGGGGGGGGGGGGGGGGGGGGGGGGGGGGGGGGGTGGTGGGGGGGGATCCGCTGCCACTCTGCCTGAGATCACTGTGGGGGGGGGGGGGATCCGCTGCCACTCTGCCTGAGATCACTGGGGGGGAAATCCACTGCCACTCTGCCTGAGATCACTGGGGGGGGGGGGGGGGGGCGGATCCGCTGCCACTCTGGCTGAGATCACTGGGGAGGAATCCACTGCCACTCTGCCTGAGATCACTGTGGGGGGGGGGCGGATCCGCTGCCACTCTGCCTGAGATCGGTGGGGGGGAAGGGCGGAGGAGCCTGCGATCGGTCTGGATGGCGGGGGTATGGGGGGATAAGGGTGTCAGTAATGTTGTGGGGGTGGGGCAATGTCTGTGGGGGGCCAGGGGGAGGCATTATCCGGCCCGGGAGGGATGTGGCAGGGAAGCAGCATTCTATCTTCGAACTCAGCAGCTGATGCCTGCTGTATTCCCACCACATATTCCGTTTGCAGCAGCCAGCTTCATTGTGTTCCCCAAACACTGGCTGAATCAGAGGGGTTTTTTGACCACAGATTTACCCCATCAGTACAACCACTTAGTCCCTCATTGAATCCCTACAATGTAGTAAGAGGCCATTCGGTCCATCATATGTAATATTTGTGACTACGCCCCTGCTTCATCATCTACTGTTGAAACTCATCCATTCCTTTATTATCTTTGCAATTAACTAGTTTAATGCACTCATGGCTGACCTCCTACTTTGCACCCTTTGGGCCCGATTCTACCACTGTATCGCGCCCGTTTTCGGGCGCGGATACTTGGTCAAGTTGGGCGTGGTGCCATGAACGCGATCCACGCCCGCGTCCACGCAGATGCCAACTTGACCAAGGCCCGAAAATGCATGCATTTAAATTGAATTAATGAACTGCCCGCCCAACTTTACCAGCATTTCCCCCTTTACCATCGCGTTCGCGCGTCCGGATTCAATGCAAAACAGACCTGCTCGGCAAAGATCTGTTTCGGTCGCTCCAGCTGCTGAAGAGGTAAGTTCAGAGCTTCCGGCGGCTCTCTGACTCAGATCAGTGGTTGTCGGCCGGGGGGGGGGGGGGGGGGGGGGGGGACGGAGACGGGCCGGATCATTCTCTGATGAGGGGGGGAGGGAGCAGGAGGCGGGTCAGATGTATCTCTGGCAGGGGGGAGGCAGGGAGGGAGGAGGGAGGCCAAATCATTGTCTGGTGGTGGAGAGGATGAGGGAGGCCCGATCATTCTCTGGGGGGTGGGGGGAGGCCTGATCATTCTCTGGGGGGTGGGGGGAGGCCTGATCATTCTCTGGGGGGGGGGGGGGTGAAGGCCGATCATTCTCGCGGAGGGGGGGGGAGGGGGGGGAGGCCCAATCATTCTCTGGGGGGTGAGGGGGGAGTTAATTCTATCTCATCACATTTCTAATTCTGATCATTCCTGTTATAAATGCTACTTAGATTATATTTCGCTTGCCATGAATGTTGTTTTTTTCCCCTACACCAGCAAGTTCAGAAGGAGTAGAAATTATCTTATTACCATTTCCAAATTATCTTCTAAACTCGGAAATGCAGCACTTAGAATTTACTGCAAGTTGGCTGTTGCTAAACACAATTGCAAAGGTTGTTGAATCAAGCAACGGTTATTTGTATATGTTTCATTACACAACTTCAATAAAGGCCTGGATGTGTACCTGGGTGGATTTTGCAAGTACAGGCAGCAGAGGGAAGGGATTCCACAGCTATAATAGCGCACGTGCACTTAATTAGTGAAACTGTCAAAGTACTCAGCTGTGAGTATGTGAAATATACTGGGAGGGAGGCCAGACGGATCTCTGGTTGGGGCGGGGGGGGAGGCAGGGGGGTCCGCTGCCACTCTGCGGGTGATCGGTGGGGGGGAAAGGGGGCAGAGGGTTGCAATCGGTCGGAGCAGCGGAGAGGGTGGATCAGGGGGAAAGTTATGTTTAAGGGGTGGGGGTGATGTCTGTGGGGGTCATCGCTCTCACTTTTCGCTCCCGGGCCGCTTTATCTGCTTTTTGCGGCCCGGGAGCAATGTGACAGCGGTGCAATTTTCAAAATGTTTTCCTAACTGCACATGCGCAGTTCAGAGCTCCGATCATTTCAGGCATGCTAAGCCCCGCCCACAGTGCGATTCGGATCCGCAATTTTTTTTTCAGGTGAAGTGCGTATGGAGCGCCTAGGAACAGATTTCCAAGTCAGATCTGAATTGTGCCCAGATTCAGCACTTAGAATGAAAATGGTAAAATCGGGCTCTTTGTCTACTTGACCTCATTCCCTGTTCCAGCCAACAGTGTCACCAATACCTGGCAGGGGTGAAACCATGATCAGGCAGGGGACAAGGCTAGCCCATTGCACTGGGAGTGTGCTGACGCCTATGATCGTGGATTCCCTCAGATAGGGTAGAGTAAAGGATCAGGAGAGCCAATGAGATAAAACTGAGGCTTTACCTGATGCAATTTTTCAAAGCCATCTCACCTTTTGGCTAAGATGAAGCGTTAGACCAAGCCCAGGAGGGGGTGCAATGCCTCATCCTGTCAGCTTGGATCTTGTTTGATCGAGCCTAAAATGGGATGCAAAGTCTTGCCAGCTTGGATCTTGCTTATCCCTCATGTGGGGACCCGAATAAACCTCCCGTTGCTCACTGATCTATGTTAGCTCCTCCTCTAGCAACATCTCAATTTTAACATTCTCATCTTTGTTTGTAAATCCCTCCATGGTTTTGTCCCTCCCTATCACTGCAACCTCTTCCAGTATTACAGCTCTCCAAGATAATCTGCACTTTTCCTCTCCGCCTCTCTATCTCCCTCTCTCCTTTAAGATAATCCTTAAAACTTACCTCTTTTGCCAAGCCTTTGGTCACTTATAATATTTCCTTATTATGACAGTAATGAAGAAAATGATGATAGAAAAGATTGACAAATTACAAAGGTTTCCATCCCAGAATTTTGAAGGAAGATGGTGAGATCTTTGCAGATGCATTTCCAAAGCTATTTCAATTCACAAACTGTTCCTTTAACTTGGTAAATTACACATAACATCTTTAATTAAGAAAGCCAGGGAATTACAGACCGGTTAGCCTAACATCTGTTGTCGGAAAATTGCTTGAATCTATAATTTAGGATAGGGTGATTAAATGCCTTGAAGTTTTTCAGCAAGCAGAGTTACATCATACCTGATGAATCTAATTGAATTGTTAGAAAGGTGGTCAGTGTTATTTATGTGGGCTTCCATACATCATTCATAAGAGACTTAGCTAATAAAAGAGACTATTTTCCATTGACATTCCATGGCAGTATCATCCCCCACCATCAGCAACTTCCTTCTTGCATTGACCAGGAAATGAATTGGACCAGCCGTGGCTACAAGAGCAGGTTAGAGGCTGAGAATTCTGCCTCCTGAGCTTGCCAATCATCTAAGGTGCAAGTAAGGAATGTGATGGAATACACTTGCCTGGATGCAGCTCCACGAACGTTCAAGAAATTCAACATCATCCATGACAAAGCAACTCCCTCCACCATTTGCGCACAGCAACAGTTTGTACCATCTACAGAATCCATTGCATAACAACTTGCCAAGGCTCCTTCAACAACTTCCAAACCCATGATAAGAACAGCAGAAGAATGGGAACTTATGCCAGGTTTGAGGATGCCATGGAATAGTGACTGGATATTCTTCTCGGCAGAGGGTAAATAGCCAGAGGAAGTGATCCATGACTACCAGTTACTTTGGTAGGAATGGGGATGAGGTCCTGAAAGAAGATTTCAGGGAGCTAGGAAGGAGATTAAAAAGCAGGACCTCTAAAACAGAAATCTCAGGATTACTCCCAATCCCATGTGATAATTTGCATAGAAAGCGGCAAATTGAGCAATTAAATATGTAGCTGAAGAACTGGTGTGGAAGGAAGGGCATTAGATATGAGGCATTGAGATTGCTCCAGTGGCAGGTGGGACCTGTACAAGATGGACAGGCTGTCTTTAAGCAGACCTGGGACCACCATCTTTGCAGGGAGATTTGCTGGTACACTGTTGGGGATTTTAAATTAGGTTGGCAGGATGAGAGGCAGCTCAGATTTGAGGGAAGCAAAACTGATCAAATAAACTAGAAAGCAAAAACAAAAGACAGATGAGTCATAAGTAAGTATCACATAGGATCAGAATCGAGAATAAAGTTAGAAAAGCAGAGCTAAAGGCACTCCATTTGAATGCACGTAGCATCCACAAAGTGGTTGATAATTTGAATGCACAAATTGAGGTAAATGGATATGAATTAATTGCCAGTACCAAGATCTGCCTACAGGGTGATCAAACTAGGAATTGACTATCAAAGGATATTTGACATTTAGGGTGTATAGACAACAAGTAAAGACTGGAAGTGTAGCACGTAAAGGGACAGGATCAGAATATTGTTAAGAGGATCGCGATTGAAGGATCAATATGTAGAATAAGTTAGGGTAGAGTGAGAAACAAAGAGGGGCAGCAAATATTAGTGGGAGTTGTTTATAGGCTATCAGACTGCAGTGGTAATGTAGGGCACGTATAAATCAGTAAATTAGATATACATGTAATATGGGTGATCTAGTAATGATGGACGACTTTACCCATAGACTGAGTTCACCAAATCAGCACTGATGCTGTGGGGGATGAATTCATAGAAATCATGGAAACCCTACAGTGCAGAAGGAGGCCATTCGGCCCATCGAGTCTGCACCGACCACAATCCCACCCAGGCCCTACCCCCACATATTTACCCGCTAATCCCGCTAACCTACGCATCTCAGGACTCTAAGGGGCAATTTTTAACCTGGCCAATCAACCTAACCCGCACATCTTTGGACTGTGGGAGGAAACCGGAGCACCCGGAGGAAACCCACGCAGACACGAGGAGAATGTGCAAACTCCACACAGACAGTGACCCGAGCCGGGAATCGAATCCGGGACCCTGGAGCTGTGAAGCAGCAGTGCTGACCACTGTGCTACCGTGCCACCCCTAGAGTGTGTGTATGAGATGGGTTTCTGAAGCAATACTTTGAGCCAACGAAGGATTGGGCTATTTTGGATTTTGTGTTGTGCAATGCGAAAGGGCTAATTAATAACTTTTGCTGTAAAGCAATCTTTGGGAAACAATGATCCTAATATCATCGAATTTTGCATTAAATTTGAATGCAATATGGATCATTCCGAAACTAGGGTCTTAATTCTGAAGAAAGTGGGCAACCATATTGGGGATAGTGACCACAATTTGGTTAGATTCATTTTATTATGGAAAAGGACAGAGAGAAATTGGCAGTAAAGGTTTTAAACTGGGGGAAGGCAAATTTTACAAAACTGAGAAGTGATTTAGTTGAGGTGGACTGGACAGGGATAAATCAGTAGTAAACCAGTGAGAAGCACTAATAAGTGAGATCCTTAGGGTACAAAGTAGACATGTCCCCTCCGAAAATAAGAATGGTACTGCCAAATCTAGACCCCCATAGTTGTCTAGAAAAACAGAGGGAAGATTAAACAGAAAAAGAAAGCTTCTGACAGTCACAGAAAACTCAACTCTGCAGCTAGCCAAGAGGAGTATAGAAAGTACAGGGATCACGTAGAAAAAGAAACAAGGAAATTAGAGGGCATGATAAAATATTAGCAAACAAGATTAAGGAACATCCAAAGATGTTTTAGCAAAAGATGTTATTGAGCAAAAGGATAGTTAAGGAAAAAGTGGGACCTATCAGAGATGAAGAAGGAAACCTGTGTGAAGATGCAGAGGATGCAGGAAGAGTTTTAAATACATTTCTTGTCTCCACATTCATAAAGGAAAGGGATGATGTGGATATAGTAATCCAACAGGTGCAGTGTGAAATATTGGATCAAAGATTCTAAGTGAGAGAGGCAGTGTTAGAGGAGTTGTAACCCTTGCAAGTGGGTAAGTCGCCAGGTTGGACGGATTGTTCCCTAGGATGTTGAAGGGGATCAGGGAGGGAATAGCAGATGCTCTGAGAATTATTTTCCAATCTTCATTCGACACAGGTGAGGATTGCAGAAATGCAAATATGGTTTGGTTATTTGAAAAGGGTACGAAGGAAATACCACACAATTATAGGCCAGTTAGTTTTTCTTCGGTGGTGGGCAAATTGTTAGAATCAATCTTGCGGGATTGGATAAGCTGTCACTTAGAAAAGTCTGGACTAGTCAGGGATAGTCAGCATGCCTTTAAGAGAAAGTCATGCCTTACAAATTTGATTGGATTCTTTGAGGAAGTGACAAGGAGGATCAATGAGGGGAGTGCAGTGAATGTTGTCTACATGGATTTTTGTAAGGCCCCACAAGGTCCCAAATGGAGACTGGTCAAAAAAGTAAAAGCCCATAGTACACAGTAAGTGTGACGAATTGGATCTTGGTAACAGAAACCAGAAGATAATGGTCGATGGCTACCCTTGCAAATGGAAAACTGTTTGAAGTGGTGTCCTGCAGGGCTCAGTGTTGGGGCCCTTGCTGTTTGTTTTATGTATTAACTATTTGTACCTGAATGTGGGGGGCACAACTGGAAAATTTGCAGATGACACAAAAATTGTCCGTGTAGAGGATAGCTGTAACTTGCAGAATGATTTAGATGGGTTGGTGGAGTGGGCAGGAAAGTGGCAGATGAAGTTCAACTCTGTTAAGCATGAGGTAATGTATGCAATGGGGGAGGTCAAACTGTAAAAGAGAATACACAATAAATGCGAATCTAGTGAGAGGGGTAGATGAAGTGAGGGATCTTGGTGGGCAAGTGCGTCGGTCCCTAAAGATACAAGTCAATAAGGTTATAAAGAAGGCATATGGAAAGCTTTTCTCATTGGCAGAGGTATAGAATAAAGGGTACGAGTGCATATAAACTTCGCCGGGCCTTTTTTTGGTTCTATGTTCTTAATTATGGTGAACACACACTCCAAATGGTTGGAGATACATCGCATGGGTTCCACCACTTCCCATGCTGCCATTGAGAAACCACAGCAATGTTTCTGCACGCAGGAATATCTTAAGTCCTGGTCTCTATAGGTTGTGATGAACAAAGCATCGTAGCTGTGAGGGACAGCTCGGTGGATAGGATATTAGGATGTAGATAGGCTGGAAAATTGGGCGGGGATCCTGGATTCAGGATTCAATCCTGGACCGGGGAGCGGCGCGGGCTTGGAGGGCCGAAGGGCCTGTTCCTGTGCTGTATTGCTCTTTGTTCTTTGTTCTTGTTCTCTAACTATGGCAATGCTCTTACCAGCACCGAGTTTCAGATCTTCATGCTTTCCAATAGAATCAAACACATTAAGAGAGCACCCTATCATCTGTCATTGAATGGGTTGGCTGAACGAGTGGTGCAGACTTTAAAGCTTGGCATGAAGAAGCAACCTGCTGTGTCCATAGAGTTAGAGGATGATGCCACCATCAACTTGTTTTTCATCGTCCAGTAATGGTTCATTTCCTCTGAGGGCTTTCCTCTGAATCCCCATGTAATATTATGTTTTATAATTTAGACAGGACTGGGTCCTTTTGCGTCCAGGCCTTGATTTCCCTTGCAGAAACCAGCAAGGTGTCAAAATAATTGACGGCGATCATGACTTCTTCCACAGCTGGTAACGAAGCAGGAATTATGGGCAATGGCAGACGACTCAATGCATCAGCATTCGCCATCCAGGTCCAGGGGCAGTCCTCTCGGAGGTGTTCATAAGCTGCTAGTAACAAAGCACAATTCTGTATCCGGACAGAGCATGGGTGTGTTGCCTTGTCTTGTTTTAAAAGTCCCAGCAGTTGTTTATGATTGGTTACTATGATGAAACATCTACCGTGGATATATTGATGGGATTTTATAATATTGAAGAGAACTGCCAATCCCTCTTTCTCGATCTGGGAATAACTCCACTCAGCATCTGAGAGGGTCCTGGAGGCCTGTGCGACTGGCTTCTCCGTTCCATCTCTCCAGCGATGTGCCAGTACCGCCCCAACACCAGAACGGGAGACGTCACATGTCAAGATATCCTTTTTGGGGTCAAAATGGGCCAATAACTTGCTGTTGAAAGTCGTTGAAAGCCTCTAGCTGTGGCAGCCCCTATAAGATCGCCTTTGATGTTTCCAAAGTAGGGCATGCAAGAGGACCAGTAAATTAGGAATAAACTCCCTGTAATAATTCACTAACCCCAGAGGAAGGATTTCAATTCTGTGGGGTTCTTTGGAGTTGGCACCTGCTTAACGGCCCTCACCCTGTCCTCCATCGGATAAAAACCCTTGCCAACAACCCGATGACCCAACCAGGTCACAGCACTTGTTTGAAAGACACATTTTTCTCTTTTCAGGCATAGCTCAATTTCTAAAAATTACTGGAAGACTTTTTCCAGGTTCACTAGGTGTTCATGTTCTAAAGTTCCTGTGATCAAGATATTGTCCAGGTACACCGCTACCTGAGGTAATCCTTTGAGCATGTTCTCCATGACCCTTTGAAAAATGACACATGCAGACGAGACCCCGAAGGGCAGGCGAGTATACTTGTATAGGCCTTTATCGTGTTAATTGTCACGTACTTTTGGGAAGGCTCGTTCAGTTCAACTCGGAGATACACTTAGGGTTCATGTCTGCTTCGAAAATGTTTGACCCCCAGTTAAACTGGTGTACAGGTCTGCAATCCGGGCATGGGGTATCTGTTAAGCTTAGAAACCTATTGACAGTAAGCTTATAGTCTCCACAAAGTTGGACCGAGTTATTTGGCTTAAGGACAGGAACAAGACGCACAGCCCACTCCGCAAACTGCATGGGTCAAATGCCCAGCTTTTCCAGGCGTTCCAATTTCGACTCTACCTTTTCCAATCGGGTGTATGGAACTGGTCTCACTCTAAAATACATCAGCATAACATCGGGGTTGACATAGATCTTGGCTTTGGCTCCCCTCATTTTCCCAAACCCTTCTTGGAAGACTTTATTGATGATTTTGTACAGACCCCCCTGTAAATCCCCCATGCCCAGCCTGAAAATCACCAGCCAGTTCAGTCTGAAACACTGGAACCAATCTCTCCCCATAAGGCTAGGTTCTTGTCCCTGTACAATGACGAGTGGAAGCCAAGCCAATTGCTGCCTGTAAATCACTGGGTTGCTGTGGGGCCATTTATATCCAGCCTGACCTTTGTAACCTCTAAGTTAAGGAGCTGAATACCAGACCAGAGGCAACTATAAGTCTGCTGTCTGATAACGGAGACTGCGGCCCCTATACCGACTTCCATTTTTAATTGGTGGCCATTTATGAACAACTCTACCATTACGATTTAATTTCATAGTCCCTGTTTTTGTGGGCCGGTGCTAGCCTTGGCCTTTTTCCGAAATAGCACGCGTTTTGACTGTCCCTTTATCTTTGCCTCGGTTGTGGTCTGCTGTCTGGTATCTACAATCTTCTGGAGTATGCTCTCTAGGAGTCTGAAGGCTGTCCCTGACCTTCCTTGACTGTCTAGTGACTTGGGCTCCACCACTGAGGGATGCTGAGACGTTTTACCGATACCATTGCTTGCAGTTGAAGGGTGGATGTTACCTGAGGCCCCTCCCCCCCATTCGAAGGACACTGCTATCTGACATCCTCTGTAGTTCCTGAGCTCCTTTCTCTGCATTCTCCAAAGAGAGAACTATATCAATGGCTATCTTGAGATCCAAAGTGGGTTCCTTCCAATATTATTTTTTGGACTGTCACATTGTTAATTCCACAAATCAGTCTATCTCACAACGTCATTCAGGGGTGGCCTGAATACACACTACTCTGCCAATTTTTGTAACCTGGTCAGAAATTTGGTGACAGTTTCCCCAGGGGTTTGCCCTGCTATGTTAAAGCGGTATTGCTGGAGTATTACGGAGGGTTTTGAGTCATAATAGCCTTTAGCCAAGTTCACCAATTCATAAGGTTTTCGGTTCAGGGGCATGTGGGTAGGTCAGGCTTTTTATTACACTGAAGGTCAGGACCCCACATGCCATCAGCAGAATCACTTTCTGCTTCTCGTTCCCCTCGATATTGGCCCAAAAAAAGTAATACACGCGCTCTGCACATTGGGACCAGTTTTCTATGCTTGCATCATTGGCTTCAAGTTTCCCAAAAAGAGGCCTTTTTTTTACAGTCTCGACAGTAAAGATGGTCCAGAGGGAAGAAAAAAACTCCCTTTACTCCTCATCGCCAATCCAATAATCTTACCGAGACTGGTCTTCCATCACCAATCACCCTTTATTTACAGTGTGCTGGGACTGCTGTTCAGTGGCTACAGAGTACAACTCAACCCCGAGTCTATCGACTGCCGGCCTGAGTGGAGCCTGCTGGATTCAAAACCCCCGCTGCTCCTTCTCTATTGGGCGAGCCTCCACTCGTCTAATAGGTGGGATCATATTCTATGAGGCCCACGGGGAGATCTGTTGATGATCCCCGTTGATGATCCCCATGGACATCATAACACTGTTCCTTCATTGTCACCCTGGCCTGGGTAGGGGAAAGTCAGGCTTCCCAATTCTGATAGATATCTATCTTCACGTAGTAACAGTTTCCGGTCAGGGTTACTGGATGATGTGGGAATCTTGCTGTGTTTGCCACCTCTTTCCAACCCTCTTCCCCAGCCCGGGGTGCTGAGGTCAGTTGTTGTAATCCACCTACTCATACTTCACACAGATCAAGAATCTAATCTGCGTTCCCTACTGGGCAGTGGAGTTAGATGAACCAGTTTTAAAAAAGACATTAAAAAAAACTAGCTGTAGGCAATACTGAATATTCAGTGTATAATAACACCCCTCCGCGCACCCCCCCCCCCCCCCGCCACCCCCCCCCCCCGCCAACCCCCCCCCCCACACCCCCCCCCCCCCCCCCCCCCCGCACACTCCCCATGACCAGTTTTCCAATTTTCATTAATTCCACAGATATATGGAGTGTTAGTGAAATATTAACAAGCATTAGGTCTGGGAATTTTGTAAAGTTATTTGGAAAGTTTTCTGCAGCACAATGCAACCAGTACATATATTGTTTTTAAGTTTATTTATTAGTGTCACAAGTAGGCTTACATTAACACTGCAATGAAGTGATTGTGGAAATCCCCTAGTTACCACACTCCGGTGCCTGTTCTGAGGGAGAATTTAACATGGCCACTGCGCCTATCCAGCACGCCTTTCGGACTGTGGGATATAACTCAAAGGATAAGGGGGGGAAAGCAGGATCAGGATATTGAATTTGAGGATTAGCCATGATCATAATGAATGGCGGAGCAGGCTCGAAGGACCAAACGACCTGCCCATGCTTCTATTTTCTACGTTAACCATGTGGTATAAAATGAATAACTGCCAGCAACAAGAGGAATTGGGTAACATAGTAACATGCATTCACTCACCAGAACTGTTTCTATGCTGTTTCAATGTAACTAACTGTTTCAATGTTTCACATTGTTGGGGGTTTTCTATAGGCCCCCAAATAGTTAAAGAGATGTGGAGGAAGAAATTGCAAAGCAGATTATGGATAGGTGTGGAGGTCACAGGGTAGTTGTCATGGATGACTTTAACTTTCCAAACATTGATTGGAAACTTTATAGGTCGAATAGTTCGGATGGGGCAGTTTTTGTACAGTGTGTGCAGGAGGGTTTCCTGACACAGTATGTGGATAGGCCGACAAGAGGTGGGGCCACATTGGACTTGGTACTGGGTAAGGAACCGGGCCAAGTGATAGATTTGTTTGTGGGAGAGCACTTTGGAGATAGTGACCACAATTCGGTGTCTTTCATTATTGCAATGGAGAGGGATAGGGCCGTACGGCAGGGCAAGGTTTATAATTGGGGGAGAGGTAATTATGATGCGATTAGGCAAGAATTAGGGAACAGAAACTGTCAGGGAAAGGCACAAATGAAAAGTGGAGCTTGTTCAAGGAACAAATACTGAGTGTCCTTGATAGGCATGTCCCTGTCAGGCAGGGAGGAAATGGCCGAGTGAGGGAACCATGGTTCACAAAAGAGGTTGAATGTCTTGTTAAGAGGAAAAAGGAAGCGTATGTAAGGATGAGAAAACAAGGTTCAGTTGGGTCGCTTGGGGGTTACAAGGTAGCAAGGAATGAGCTAAAAAAACGGCTTAGAAGAGCTAGGAAGGGGCATGAGAAGTCCTTGGCGGGTCGGATCAAGGAAAACCCCAAGGCTTTTTACTCTTATGTGAGAAATAAAAGAATGACCAGGGTGAGGTTAGGTCTGGTCAAGGATAGTAGTGGGAACCTGTGCATGGAGTCAGAAGAGATAGGAGAGGCGATGAATAAATACTTTTCTTCAGTGTTCACCAAGGAGAGGGACCATGTTTTTGAGGATGAGAATGGGATACAGGCTGATAGGCTGGAGGAGGTAGATGTTCTGAGGGAAGGTTATTAGCAATTTTGAAAAACCTGAGGATCGATAAGTCCCCTGGGCCAGATGGGATATATCCTAGGATTCTTTGGGAGGCAAGGGATGAGATTGCAGAGCCTTTGGCTTTGATCTTTGGGTCCTCACTGTCCACGGGGATAGTGCCAGAGGACTGGAGAGTGGCGAATGTTGTTCCTCTGTTCAAGAAAGGAAATAGGAATGACCCTGGTAATTATAGGCCAGTTAGTCTTACTTCGGTGGTCAGTAAGTTAATGGAAAAGGCCCTGAGGGATAGGATTTATGACCATTTGGAAAGATGCAGCTTAATCTGTGATAGTCAGCATGGATTTGTGAAGGGTAAGTCTTGCCTCACAAATTTGATTGAATTCTTTGAGGAGGTAACTAAGTGTGTCGATGAAGATGGAGCAGTTGATGGTGTATACATCGATTTTAGTAAGGCGTTTGATAAGGTTCCCCATGGTTGGCTCATGAAGAAAGTAAGGAGGTGTGGGATAGAGGGAAATTTGGCTGATTGGATAAGTAACTGGCTATCTCATAGAAGACAGAGGGTGGTGGTGGGTGGAAAATTTTCAGACTGGAGACCAGTTACCAGCGGTGTACCACAGGGATCAGTGCTGGGTCCTCTGCTATTTGTTATTTTTATCAACGACTGGGAGGAGGGGGCTGCAGGATGGGTCAGTAAATTTGCTGATGACACCAAGATTGGTGGTGTAGTGGATGAGGTGGAGGGCTGTTGTAGGCTGCAAAGAGACATTGATAGGATGCAGAGCTGGGCCGAAAAATGGCAGATGGAGTTTAACCCTGATAAGTGCGAGGTGATTCATTTTGGTAGGACAAATTTGAATGCGGATTACAGGGTCAACAGCAGGGTTCTGAGGAATGAGGAGGAACAGAGAGATCTTGGGGTTCATATCCACAGATCTCTGAAGGTTGCCACTCAAGTGGATAGAGCCGTGAAGAAGGCCTATAGTGTGTTCTCGTTTATTAACAGGGGGTTTGAGTTTAAGAGCCGTGGGGTTATGCTGCAACTGTACAGGACCTTGGTGAGACCACATTTGGAATATTGTGTGCAGTTCTGGTCACCTCACTATAAGAAGGATGTGGAAGCTTTGGAGAGAGTGCAGAGGAGATTTACTGGGATGCTGCCTGGTTTGGAGGGTAGGTCTTATGAGGAAAGGTTGAGGGAGCTAGGGCTTTTCTCTTTAGAGCGGAGGAGGATGAGAGGTGACTTAATAGAGTTTTATAAGATGATGAGGGGGATAGATAGAGTGGACGTTCAGAGACTATTTCCTCGGGTGAATGTAGCTGTTACTAGGGGGCATAACTATAAGGTTCATGGTGGGAGATATAGGAGGGATGTCCGAGGTAGGTTCTTTACTCAGAGAGTGGTTGGGGTGTGGAATGGACTGCCTGCAGTGATAGTGGAGTCGGACACTTTAGGAACTTTCAAGCAGTTATTGGAAAGGCACATGGAGCACACCAGAATGATAGGGAGTGGGATAGCTTGATCTTGGTTTCGGACAAAGCCCGGCACAACATCGAGGACCGAAGGGCCTGTATTGTGCTGTACTGTTCTATGTTCTATGTTCTATGCCTGCAGAGCAATGTTCAAATCCAGAGTGCAGGCAACAAGCCAATCAAACATTCAACCAAGGCATAGGATCTGGCACAAGAAGGGAGGACAAAAAGGTAAATAATTAACAAATTTAATGAAGTCGTTATGAAGGAATGTTGAACAATCAAATGTCCAAAATGTGACTCCAACCAAGTGTGCACATGCAACAAACTGTCTGACCTCTTTTCAATTGAGCTTCCATGGGACATGTGAGACTCCAATTTAAAATTATTTACTGCTGCAAGCCTTCTGCCTTCCTTCTGCCAATTCCAGCTTCTTTCCCATCTCAGACCTCCTTCACCCTTTCGAGCCTCAATGTGCACTCCTCCGAACGCCCCCTCTCCTCCAACCCTGTTGTGATGTTTACCCACTTCAATGGCTAGGGTCATCATTGGTGCTGGGTTTTGCTCTTGGAAGCTAAGTGGTCTGTCAATTTGGAAACAGATCCAAAAAATAAACAAAGTTCTGCATTGCCCCTGGCCTTGATGACTTCTTAAGTCATAAATCTCCATCGAAGTCTGCCCTTCAGCACAGTGGCACAGTGGCTAGCACTGCTGCCTCACAGCGCCAGAGACCCGGGTTCCATCCCTGGCTTGGATCACTGTCTGCAGAGTCTGCATGTTCTCCCTGTGTCGGCAGGGGTTTCCTCCCACAGTCCGAAAGACATGCTGGTTAGGTGCATTGGCCATGCTAAATTCTCCCTCAGTGTACCCGGACAGGTGCCGGAGTGTGGTGACTGGGAGATTTTCTCAATAACTTAATTGCAGTGTTAATGTAAGCGTACTTGTGACACTAATAAATAAACTTTAAACTTCAATTATCAGTGGTAATGCAGCCCTCTGTACTACACCACAGTGTTAAATTATATTCTTAAATCCAGGAGTAATGCAATGCAAAATAATGTAAGTTGGAGGTCAGCACACCACACCTCAGCCAAGCTGATTAAAAGCATTGTACATCTGGCCAAAGATTACCAACCACCACCTCTCCAGTTTGCATCATAAGATGACTGAAATGCATGCTAATTAAATGACTGAGTGAGTAATTGAACTTTTGACTCAAACTCAGCAAGCTCCTTTTTGTAAAGTACTTTTTTTCCACAGTACTCCTTTGTACAACATCCCTTTTGGTATGAAGAACTCCAGAATCCTCTGTACTAAACACAGCTCCATTGTTCAACTCTGTTCCAATGTGAGAGGGCTCCTTCAACCGTGCTTCTGTTTTTCTGGTGTGACTGTTGGTAGTTCTTATTTACTTAACAGATTTTTCTCTGTAACTTACGTCCAAACTGCTCATTCATAATCTTCTCTGGTGGAGTGGGAAATATAAATGACAACTCAAGTGAAAGGGAGCAATTGACTTCCATTTAATTCTGTTTGCCTTTAGGCATCAACTAGTAGAACTCTCACCACTAAGTTAGGAAGTTATGTATTCAAGTACCGTTCCAGAGACTTGAGTACAAAATCTACATTGATATTCGGATGCAGTACTAAGAGAGTGCTGCACTGTCACAGGTACTGTATGTTGGACCAGACATTAAACTGAAGCCCTTTCTGGCCTTTCAGATTGATGTAAAAGATCTTATAGCACTATTCCAAATATATCCAAGGAGTTATCCCCAGTGTCCTAGCCAATACTTATCCTCAATCAACAAAATAGCAGATTATCTGGTCATTATTACATTGCCGCTTGTGGGAATTTGTTGTGATCAAATTGGCTGCCACATTTCCTATATTACAACAAACAACAGCACTGGTTCTGATAGCAGCCATGATGCCCCTATTATGAGCTAGATGGAAGAAGAGGGTGTAAGAATCAGCCACTTTTCCAACTCTGATTGCTATCCATTGACTCCTTCTAAAAACACGTGTACTAAGTTAGGATACCATTGCACTGGGATCAGCTGTGGTGACCTCATCACGTTGAATAGTCTGCCATCTAGGCCCACGTGACAAAATGGACATTTGAACAAGGTAATTAACATCCATGGAATTGACCATCCATGGAACCAGCTACCCACTGATCCATAACACTTTCAGGACTATAATAATCATGGAACCATGTAAATACACATAGAACTGTAACAACTATCAAACTGTAATATCTTTGAAATTAGCCATTGCTGAAACTGATCACTGATGGAATTGGCCACCAATGGAACTGTAATACCTACTGTGGTGAACCATCGTTGGTTCCCACTGGATAGTACTGAGCCAGGGGCTGGCCAGTACTACAAGGATGTACATATGTTACTGTTGGATTGTGCTATTGTTGCTGTTGGGTTAGGGTGGGGTTGTTACACCTGTGTTTGTTACTGTTGTGGCACATCCCAGTCGGGCTCCGCCTCCTGGGAGAGATATAAGAGTCCCTGCTCTGGCCGGGACCCCTTCAGTCTGGGATAGTGTACATAAGTTCTGATCGCTTCATTAATAGTAAATAAAAGCCTTCATTTACTGAAGCCTCGAGCCTCATGTCTAAATTGATGTGCATCACCTACTGCCCAGGTCACTGGTGGAGCCAGCTCTGAATCAGCACTAACATGACAGGAAGAGAGAAAATAGAGATGGAACCTCACTCTTAATAAAAGTTAAATCTCAAATTCAGAGACATTTGACTGGTTGTAACACCCTTCTTGTCAGTTAGGATCAATGCAAGACTCGCAATCAAACCCAATATTTTCTTTTGCATGTACAGCTCAACTTACACCTGTTGATGAAGTTATTATTACATTTATGTGTCTGCTGCAGCAGTGAGCACAAGGAATTGAGCAATACAACACAACTCGGAGGGTTCCAGGCAACATAACTTCAAGCACTACCACTCGACTCTAAGAGGGGAGAAGCAGTAAATTACTGCTAAGCAGATTCTAAATCATTTAAACGGCTCTTTAAACAAACTGAGTGTTTCTAAAGCTTTATTTCCACAAAATATATAACTTACTGATTAAGGAAAACTAAGAAAAAGTTAGAAGCCCTTTTTCATCCTTGACCTTTGTCAATTTGGCCAAACTACAAAGCACCGTAGTGTTGATGTGATAGATCACTGCTGGTTACCACCAATCTTCTGAGATGAATCAAGGCCCCCCAACAAGCATGAGAAAATGGAATCGATCAGATAAAATTCAAAGCTGGTGGGTATGTGACACCAAATGCTGGTTTTAAAAGCCTGTATAGGATGTCGCAGGGAGGGCTGGAGTAGCAAAAGAGTCCGGTAGTTTTGTGATCCTGACTTTGAGTAGGAAATGGTGCAATAAGTCTTGATTTAAATAAAGGAGGAAAGAAGTGAATGCAGGATAGAGTATCTGGAACATCAGGCAAATCATGGAGAGAACCAGTGTAAAGAAATTGTAGCTAAAATTAATAGGGTAATGGACTGCAATAATACAATCATTCAGTTTAATTTAAATGATGCCATACGGTCTGCTGGTCAGGCCGTATCTGAATTGCTGTGCCTCAGCCAACTTGGGTGATTTAGGAGTGTTTGAAAAGGTCCAGAGACATATCGGAACAGGAGTAGGCCATTTCGCCCCTCAAACCTTTCCGCTATTCAGTGAACCTAGCTCCATATACCAGCCTTTGCTTCATATCGTCTAATACTTTTGGATAACAAAATACTATTAATCTCAGCTTTAAAATTTACAATTGATCCAGAACCAATTGCAGTTTGGGAAATAGTTCCAACTTCTCCCAAACTTTGCAGATAGATGCAGATTCATAATTTCAGTTCTGAAAGATCTGCCCCTTATTTTTGGACTATCTCCCCCCTAATATGAGATTGGAAAACAAGTGGAAATAGAAATTCTCTATCTATCCTATCTTTCCCCACAGTATCTTTAAAACTCCAATCAATACATAAGAACATAAGAAATAGGAGCAGGAGTAGGCCATCTAGCCCCTCGAGCCTGCCCCGCCATTCAATAAGATCATGGCTGATCTGACGTGGATCAGTTCCACTTACCCGCCTGATCCCCATAACCCTTAATTCCCTTACCGATCAGGAATCCATCCATCCGCGCTTTAAACATATTCAGCGAGGTAGCCTCCACCACCTCAGTGGGCAGAGAATTCCAGAGATTCACCACCCTCTGGGAGAAGAAGTTCCTCCTCAACAATACAGCCTCATCCTTCTAAATTCCAAAGAATACAATCTGACTTTGTAATCGCTCCTCATAACGTAACCCATGGAATCCAAATCTCATTCTGGTATACCTACACTACACACTCTCCAAGGCCAATAGCATATCCTTCTTAAAGTTTGTTGCACAGAACTGCTCACTGTAACTCCAGATATTGCCTAACCAGGTCTTTGTTAGCTAAAGCATGACTTCTACACCACTAGGTATAAAGGCCATCATTCCATTAAACTTCTTGATTATTTGGAGAAGACTAATATTGAGAATGAGCCTGTTCCATTTAAACGAGGGTACACGACTGTGGTGTACACATCTGTCATTGCAAAACACCGAAGTATAGTACTGGTGGTATAGGTCTGTCACTAAACATTGGGGTACAGTCACTGTACAACAATATGGTGTAGTAATGATGAGTGTGGGTATGTCTCTGTACAACTGGGATGCTGCACTAATTGGTTGGAGCATTCTGAAGTTCCATTGGTGCCTGCAGCCTCAGACTTGCCTGCTTGAAAAAACCCTCAACATGCTCATTCAAGCAAGCTTCATTTGAGAAATGTGCTTACAAAGCTGACATTTTCCCATTACAACCCCTGTTTGATTTGATTTGATTTATTATTGTCACATGCATTAACATACAGTGAAAAGTATTGTTTCTTGCACGCTATACAGATAAAACATACCGTTCATAGAGAAGGAAACGAGAGAGTGCAGAATGTAGTGTTACATTCATAGCTCGGGTGTAGAGAAAGATCAATTTAATGCAAGGTAGGGCCATTCAAAAGTCTGATAGCAGCAGAGAAGCTGTTCTTGAGTCGGTTGATACGTGACCTCAGACTTTTGTATCTTTTTCCCGAAGGAAGAAGGTGGAAGAGAGAATGTCCGGGGTGTGTGGGGTCCTTAATTATGCTGGCTGCTTTGCTGAGGCAGCGAGAAGTGTAGACAGAGTCAATGGATGAGAGACTGGTTTGCGTGATGGATTGGGCTACATTCACAATCTTTGTAGTTCCTTGTGGTCTTGGGCAGAGCAGGAGTCATACCAAGCTGTGTTACAACCAGAAAGAATGCTTTCTCTGGTGCATCTGTAAAAGTTAGTGAGAGTCGTAGCTGACATGCCAAATTTCCTTAGTCTTCTGAGAAAGTAGAGGCATTGGTGGGCTTTCTTAACTATAGTGACGGCATGGGGGGACCAGGAGAGGTTGTTGGTGATCTGGACACTTAAAAATTTGAAGCTCTCGACCCTTTCTACTTTGTCCCCGTTGATGTAGATAGGAGCATGTAGATAGGAACCTTTACGCTTCCTGAAGTCGATGACAATCTCCTTCATTTTGTTGACATTAAGGGAGAGATTATTGTTGCCGCATATTGCAAATCATGACATTTAATGTATTAGTGACAATGATTCAACATGAGTGAGAGTTAAGTGCCAAATGGCAGTGTGGTATCTATAGAGTAAAAGCAGGAACATCTGATATTGATGTAACATAACTAAGAAACAGATCTGGTGGGAAGTAGAATTACAACCTTACCTAGAGTACTGAGATTTAGACAGATAGATAGATAGAACATTACAGCGCAGTACAGGCCCTTCGGCCCTCGATGTTGCGCCGACCAGTGGTACCAATCTAAAGCCCCTCTAATCTACACTATTCCAATATCATCCATATGTTTATCCAATAACCATTTGAATGCTCTTAATGTTGACGAGTCCACTACTGCTGCAGGCAGGGCATTCCACGCCCTCACCACTCTCTGAGTAAAGAACCTACCTCTAACATCTGTCCTATAATCTCTCACCCCTCAATTTAAAGCTATGTCCCCTCGTGCTAGCCAACACCATCCGAGGAAAAAGGCTCTCACTATCCACCCTATCTAATCGTCTGATCATCTTGTATGCCTCTATTAAGTCACCTCTTAACCTTCTTCTCTCTAACGAAAACAACCTCAAGCCCCTCAGCCTTTCCTCATACGATTTTCCCACCATACCAGGCAACATCCTGGTAAATCTCCTCTGCACCCTTTCCAACACTTCCACATCTTTCCTATAATACGGCGACCAGAACTGTACGCAATACTCCAAATGCGGCCGCACCAGAGTTTTGTACAGTTGCAGCATGACCTCCTGGCTCCGAAACTCAATCCCTCTCCCAATAAAAGCTAACACACCGTACGCCTTCTCAACAACCCTATCAACCTGGGTGCCAACTTTCAGGGATCTATGCACATGGACACCCAGATCCCTCTGTTCATCCACACTACCAAGTATCTTACCATTAGCCCAGTACTCTGTATTCCTGTTACACCTTCCAAAGTGAATCACCTCACACTTTTCTGCATTAAACTCCATTTGCCACCTCTCAGCCCAGCTCTGCAGCTTATCTATGTCCCTCTGTAACCTGCCACTTCCCTCCGCACTGTCCACAACTCCACCAACTTTAGTGTCATCTGCAAATTTACTAATCCATCCTTCCACGCCCTCATCCAGGTCATTAATAAAAATGACAAGCAGCAGTGGCCCCAAAACAGATCCTTGCGGTACACCACGAGTAACTGAACTCCAGGATGAATATTTCCCATCAAGCACCACCCTTTGTTTTCTTACAGCTAGCCAATTCCTGATCCAAACCACTAAATCACCCTCAATCCCATGTGTCCGTATTTTCTGCAAAAGCTTACCATGGGGAACCTTATCAAACGCTTTGCTGAAATGCACATACACCACATCAACCGCTTTACCCTCATCCTCCTCTTTGGTCACCTTCTCAAAGAACTCAATAAGGTTTGTGAGGCACGACCTACCCTTCACAAAACCGTGCTGACTATCCCTAATCAAATTATTCCTTTCTAGATTATTATAAATCCTATCTCTTATAATCCTTTCCAAAACTTTGCCCACAACAGAAGTAAGGCTCACTGGTCTATAATTACCAGGGTTGTCTCTACTCCCCTTCTTGAACAAGGGGACAACATTTGCTATCCTCCAGTCTTCTGGCACTGTTCCTGTAGACAATGACGACACAAAGATCAAAGCCAAAGGCTCTGCAATCTCCTCTCTAGCCTCCCAGAGAATCCTAAGGTAAATCCCATCCGGCCCAGGGGACTTATCTATTTTTACCCTTTCCAGACTTGCTAACACCTCCTCCTTATGAACATCAATCCCATCCAGTCCAACAGCCTGCATCTCAGTACTCCCCTCAACAACACTGTCCCTCTCCAGTGTGAATACCGACGAAAAATATTCATTTAGTGCCTCTCCTATCTCTTCAGACTCCACGCACAACTTCCCACTCCTGTCCTTGACTGGCCCTAATCTTACCCTAGTCATTCTTTTACTCCTGACGTACCTATAGAAAGCTTTAGGGTTTTCCTTGATTCTACCTGCCAAAGACTTCTCATGTCCCCTCCTGGCTCTTCTTAACTCTTTCTTTAGGTCCTTCCTGGCTAACTTGTAACTCTCAAGCGCCCTAACTGAGCCTTCACGTCTCATCTTAACATAAGTCTCCTTCTTCCTCTTCACAAGAGATTCCACCTCCTTAGTAAACCATGGTTCCCTCACACGTCTGCTTCCTCCCTGCCTGACAGGTACATATTTATCATGGACGCGTAGTAGCTGTTCCTTGAACAAGTTCCACATTACAATTGTGCCCATCCCCTGCAGTTTCCTTCCCCAACCTATGCCAGCTAAATCTCGCCTAATCGCATCATAATTTCCTTTCCCCCAGCTATAACTCTTGCCCTTTGGTATATACCAAACAGATCTGTACCTAGACAGATCTGTAAATAATACAAGTATGGTTTTTACAAATAACAGATTACAGTAGCATTCTTAGGGTAGCAGGCAAATCCTAAGGAAACCCTATCTAGTCCCAGAATTATTAGTTAACCACTTAAGGGCCTCAGTTGGCGGTAAGGCAGGAAGGCTGTCCATGGACTGTTCCACCACCAACTTAACTGGGATAGAGGTGGAAAGATGGCGGGATCCAAAGATACCATTGTACATCTTACACTAATACATAGAGCCTAGTTTACAGCTTACATTAACTGTATACATAGCCTGCTGCACAACCTACACCTCAGACATGTAGTTATAAACTCTACTGTGAATCTTACACCATTAACATATACATTTGAATCATTCATAGTCACAGGTGAGGTGCCTGAAGATTAGAGGGTGGCAAATGTTGTGCCTTTGTTTAAGAAGGGCTGCAGGGAAAAGCCTGGGAACTATAGGTCAGTAAACCTCACATCTGTGGTGGGTAAGTTGTTGGAACGTATTTTGAGAGACAAGATCTACAGGCATGTAGAGACACAAGAACTGACTAGGGATAGTCAGCATGGCTTTGTGAGTGGAAAATCATGTCTCACAAATTTGATTGAGTTTTTTGAAGGGGTAACCAAGCAGGTAGATGAGGGCAGTGCAGTTGATGTTATCTACATGGACTTTACATGAACTGTTGTCAGGCAGCTAGGGATGGGTATTAAATGCTGTAAGAAGTTTAACAACACCAGGTTAAAGTCCAACAGGTTTATTTGGTAGCAAAAGCCACACAAGCTACCAAATAAACCTTTTGCTACCAAATAAACCTGTTGGACTTTAACCTGGTGTTGTTAAACTTCTTACTGTGTTTACCCCAGTCCAACGCCGGCATCTCCACATATTAAATGCTGGCCAGACAGCAATGCCCATGTCCCCCAAATGAATAAAACAAAAGCAAAGTGGAAAGCTAAGAATTTGGCAAGATAGGGAATTTAGTTTAGTGAGGGAAGGAGGGACTTTTAACTCAGTATGCATTTAAAATTAGAACATATAATAATAATATAAATTTGTTAAATTCATTCATTTAACAAAAAAACTAAGGATAGATTTTAAACTCCTACCACACACCTTCAAGGTATGAGAGAGAGTAATTGATGATAGACTGAGAAAAAAGGTGGTAATCCATGAAGGTCAGTCCAGATTCAGGCTTGGAAGAAGCACCACAGATGGTATTTTTGTTTTGAGACAAGTGATTGAAATATATCGGGAAGGCCATTGCAACATGAAGATTTTATTTGTCGATCGAGAGAAGGCTCAAAACGGGTGCCTGGGGAAAAAGTCTGGAGATGTGCTAGAATTTGTGGAGCTCCTGAGAAGTATGTACGACTTGCAGGACATGTACAAGGAGCACCAGACATAACTAAGAAGCAGTGTGTGGGAGTGGTGAGAGTTTCAAAGCCATAGTTGAATTGTACCAAGGATCGATGGTGAGCCCCTTCTTCTTCCTGATTGTCATAGATGTTCTAACTAAGCAAGTGGGCAGTGCGGTAGCACAGTGGCTAACAGTGTTGCCTCACCGTGCAGGGACCCAGGTTCAATTCCAGCCTTGGGTGACTATGTGAAGTTTGCACATTTTCCCCGTGTCTGCATGGGTTTCCTCCAGATGCTGTGGTTTCCTCCCACAGTCCAAAGATGTGTAGGTTAGGTGGATTAGCCATGGCAAACGTGTGGGGTTACGGGGAGAGGGCGGAGGGGAAGGCCTGGGTGGGATGATCTTTCAGAGAGTTGGTGCAGACTCGATGGATCGAATGGCTTCTTTCTGTACTGTAGGGATTCTTTGCTTCTAAGTGAAATGGCAAGTGCCATGGTCAATGATGCTTGCAGATGACATTGAAGTAATGTGTTGGAGAAATGAAGAAAAGCACTGGAAGACAGATGTATGAAGATCAGTAGACTAAATACCCAATTTATGGACTGTCAGTTTAAGCTCAGGGGAAGAGGACCAGAATATAGGTGTAAAAATTATGAGTGAAGACTTGGAAAAAGTGAATAGTTTCAAGTATCTGGGCTCAGTTGTGGCAGAAGATGGAAGTATGAAAATGGAAATTAAACATTGGATTCGCTCTTGTTGGAGTAATTGGAAGAAATACAGTGGAGTATTCCATAATTGAAAAGCATTACTCAAACAATTGTGAGACCTTCGTGGCTATGTCATGCAGAAACATCAAGAAGAGAGGAACAGTGACTGGATGCAATAAGATGTAGATGTGGAGATAAATGTGCAGAGTAACAAGAAAGGACAAAGTGAGAAGCCAGCACATCAGGGGGTCAGTGAAGATTGTGGGAGCATCAAAGAAAGTAAAAATGGGATGGCTGATCAGCTGTTGTGGAGAGAGGAAAAGTGGGAGTAATGGAGCTGAGACTGTTAGAAAGAAGGAGAAGAGGAAGGCCTAAGACTAGATGGAATGATGCAGTGGTGAGAAATTTAAACACAGTGGAACTGGGTTAGGAATGGGTAACTGGAGGAAGGTGATGAAGGGTGATTGACCAGTATTGTAGTGGCCACAAGTATAATGGGAGAAGCCAAAACAAGGACAACAAAAACTAAAGACAAACTGTGGATTAATTACAGTAAACTTTAATTAAGTATGTAAAACTAAGCCACATAGAGATGGCAGTGCACCAAAACTGCCATATCTGTAATGTGAGAGTTTGCAGAGAGCAACTTGATCCCAGGCAACCACATTTAATATAAATATCTGCAACTCAATGAACTTTCATTTTTTTTCAAGAAGAGGTATGGAACAAAGAAACAAAGTACAATACAATGATGGACTCCCTCCCACCCCTCCGTAAACAAATAAAGAAACAAAAACTGCAAAAAAATATATATATATCTGATCTTCCCCAAATAAAGAAAATACATTATGTTTTCTAACCAGGATGAAGCAGTGGGTGGCTTGGGGACCTTCAAGTTAATAGAACTGACCTACGAGATATCAACGAGGTGAATGCAATGGCATCTTAATCTTAGTGAGACTGGCCAGTTCAGAAGGGACCCCAAATAAGGTTATCAAAGGACAAGACTGCAAGTCAAAATCTAGAACTTCAGAGAGGAGTGTCACAGGAGGGTGACCAAAAACCACCAGTTTCAAGCACAACCAGAACATATGGGTATGGTCTTCAGGGACATGTGAACACCTGTCACATTTGTTGTTTGTGTTGGAAAAAAAACATGCTAATTCCGGTCTTGGTGAAGTGAATTTTGTCCAGAACTTTAAATTGAATGAAGCTTAACAGAGCACAGGAAGATGTGGAGTTGACCCTAAGGAGGCCTCCTTTCCAGTCGCCCGCAAGATCAAGCCCAAGTTCAGCTACCCAGTCATTTCCTATCTTGTCGAGAGGAGAGGGTCCAGAGGATAGCATGAGATCATAAAATCTCCCTGAGTTTGAGGCAGTGACAAAATCCCATCCAATAATGTGTTTCGAGGTAGTTGAGGAAAGGATGAACAATGAAAGCGAACTCTGGACTTGAAAATAATGGTAAAGATTAGATTGAGGCAGGTTAAATTTGGTTGCAAGCTCGCTGGAACTGGTAAAAGTCCTTTCCATCAACAAACATCTGTAAAGCGTTCAAGTCCCTTCTCTCTTCACAAGGCCAAGTCAAGCAGGGACGGCAAGAACAAGTGGTTATTACAAAAATGGCCGAACAGCAAAGGAGGGGTAAGTTTAAAATGTTGACAAAATTGCTTCCATATTTTTAAAGTAGAAATTACAATGGGGCTTGGTGCATATTTAGAAGGAGATAAGGATAGCGGGGCACAAATTAAGGCAGAAATTGAGGATAAGCAGCAGGAGTGCGCTTCCATAAGTCACCAGTTTATACTTGAATCGTGCTACCATATTAAAACCTTTTGGATATTGGCTGCCCAATAACAGTACAATAGGTTAGACAGTGCTAGCCCTCCATCCCGTTTCCCTTTCTGAAGTATCGCTCTGCAAGTTCTAGGAGTCCTGCCCGCCCAGACAACTGTTAATGTCAGCTTGTTTACCCTAACAAAAATTGATTTTAGTAGCAAGATCAGAATTAAAAAACAAACAAGAACTTTGCTAGAATGTACATTTTTATAGATTGAATTCTGCCAGCTAAGAGGCAACTTATCCAAGTGCTGTAAATCCACCTTCATTTTGGTGACCAGGTTTGTAAAGTATATTTTGTGAAGAGCGTAAGAGAGTGTGTTATGTTCACACCCAAGTAGCAAAAACCAGTAATAGAAATAGGAAAGCTTTTGGGGAAATCTGTTTGGCAATAGGGTTGATTGGTTGATATTTAATTTATAGCTGGAGAATGAGCCAAAAGTGCTGAGAATATTCCTTATTTTGTCAATATCGGCAATGGGGTCAGTAATATATGAAAGGAGGTCATCAGCACATAAGGACACACAGAACTCCACACTGGCTCTGTGGATATCTTTGAGCAGTGTTGATGTCTGTAAGGCAGGGATTCTCTCACCAGGACAGAGGAGTGGAGACAAAGGGCACCCTTTCCGGGTTCCTCTGGGCAGAGGGAAGTACTTTGAGTGTAGAGACTCGTGTGCACACTTGCAGTAGGAGAGCTACAGAGAAGACAAATCCATGACATCAATTTTGAAGCAAACTGATCCACCTGATCAAAAGCCTTTTCCTCATCAAGAGAGACAGCAATTTCAGGGCTGGTCGAGGCAGTTGGGGAAAGTATAATGTCGAGAAGACAACGTACGTTTGAGAATAATTGTTGTCCCTTCACAAAGTCAGTTTGATCATCAAGTATTATACCAGGAAGACAAGGCTCCAATCGACACACCAATACCTTAGCTAACAGCTTTACATCAGCATTTAAAAGAGAGATAGACCAACATGAGCCACATTTCACAGGGTCTCTGTCATTTTTGAGTATAAGTGAGATGGCAGCTGGAGTCAGTACTGGGTGCAGCAAACCTTGAGACAATGAGTAATTAGTGCTAAGGGAGCAAGTTGAACAAAGAACTTTTTATAAAATTCAATAGGAAAGTCAACAGGGCATGGGGCATTGCCACTTCGCATTGACCTAACGTAGTTTGTTATCTCATCCGGACGCAAAAGATTGTCCAAGTCTCTACTCAAGTCAGTATGCAGGGATGGGATGTCCAAGTTATTTAGAAAGTCAGCCATTGCCATGTTATCCTACGGGATTCTGATTTATAATGGTTACAGTAGAGACAAACAAACGCCAAATTAATATCAAAGGGGTCAGTGGTAAGATTATGGGAGTTGTAAACTTGGGAGATAAACTGAGAAGCAGACAGGTGCTTGAGTTGGTGGGCCAGCTTTATCCCTGTATGCATTAAACATCCCCCTGACTTTTGTAACATATACTCGGCTTTACTTGTGGACAACAATCTGAAGTTTTAGCCTGTCTGCATATAACTCAGGAATGGGGGTGATGGAATAGTGACAGACTATTTCCAAAATTGAATCCACCAATTCTTGCTGTTTAAATTTTTTTGTTTGGTAATACATGCATTGTAAGAAATTATTTTCCTCGAAGGATCACTTTGAGGGTCTCCCATAGTACTAATGGTGTAGTGGAATCATATTTTATTGTTTTAACAAAACAACTGTACTCATGATATAGATTTGCAAAAATCTTTGTCAGATAGTAAGGTTGTGTTAAATCTCCATGGAGACTGGCCTGGAGCCAGGTCGAGGGAGTGGGGTGCATGGTCTGATATGACAGGGGCAGAATACTCAGCAGTTTTAACTGTGGGGTAAGAGCTCTATCTGAGAAAAAGTAGTTGATGCACGGTGGACATGAGAGAAGTAGAAAAGTCCCTTGTGGCCGCCTGGAGGAAACAGCAAAGGGTCAAGATAACCCATTGAGTCATAAATGTGAAGAGAGCCCTGGACGTGCCAGAAGGGGTGAAAGTCTTTGGACTTGAATGGTTTAGCACTGAATCTATGACACAGTTTAGATCCTCTCCAAAAGTAAGATGGTGGGTGCCTATATTGGGAAGGGAGGATGGAAGCAATGTAATAAATTTTGTATTGTCCCAGTTAGGGACATAGATGTTCACCAACACTACAGGGGTTTGGAAAAGTGTGCCACTAACTATTGCATAACATCCTCCAGGATCTGAAATTATGTTTAAGGGGAAGAACTGTATTCTTTTGTGAATCAAGATTGCTGTTTCCCCGAGATGTATTGTTAACATTGGAAAGAAACACCCAGCCAACCCACACTTTACGTAATCTGGTGTGATCATTAATACAAAGGTGCGTCTCCTGAAGGAATACAATATCAGTGTTAAGTTTCTTGAAATGTGAAAACATCTTGAAACATTTTACTGGCCATTCAACCCCCGAACATTCCATGTAACTGGTCCGACTGACCACCTGAACTAGTCACACATAGAGGAAGGTTTTACAACTGAACAGTAAACTGAATAGGAAGGCTAAGAGGATCCATGACACAATGAGAATGGCCAAATACAAGAAGCTTCTTGGTTACTGTCAGCATGAAAAATCCCTCTCATCCCCTTCCGTCCCCAAACAATCATCACACTCCCAAACCACCAGAACAAAAACTGAGCAGCGGGATAATATTTGGTGGAAATAAACTTTTAAGTAATTAAAACCGTAAATCAAATCTTAAACTCGCCATTATAAACAAGACGAGCAGCAGGTATTCCCTCTTACATAGCATCCGTTGACTAAACAACCTTGTTCGTGGGCACATGTCCCCGGCACATGAACTACGTTATGGCATACGGCATTGAAAAGTCACTTGTTACCACATAGTAAGAGCTCTATGCAGTCAAACAATCAGACATGCCCATAAGTGGCCGATATAGGCCTCCAAGCACATGATAACCCAAAACAACACCACAAACTTACCAATCTTATGGCTAGTTCAGTAATTAAACTAGGTTATAAACAAAGAACAAAGAAAACTACAGCACAGGAACAGGCCCTTCGGCTTCCAAGCCTGCACCGACCATGCTGTCCATCTAACTGAAACCCCCTACCCTTCCGGGGATCATATCCCTCTATTTCCATCCTATTCATGTATTTGTCCAGGCGCCCCTTACTATCATATCTGCTTGCACTACCTCCCCCGGCAGCGAGTTCCAGGCAAATATTATGTCTAACATTTTGACTTAATCTGGAGTAGTCAAATATCTTGACCACAACTGTAAGTATCATCCAAGATGTCCTTACGGGAACATGGATGTGCAGCATTGAAATGCCATGAAAATATAAATCCTAAAAGTTCGATGCTGTAATTCCCCACGGATGGAGGATGATCCGAGATGAAAAACTGGCCCAAAGATCCTCATTTAACAGATCCAGCTTTAGTGACCCTGCGTGTAAGCAACAATGATCACGTATTGAAAAGGCATAATTTCCAGTCATTACTCCCATAAAATCAACCGAGGTGTCAAACAATCACCCAATCAAGAAAGAATCCACCTTGCCTTTTGTGACAAAGAAGTGATCATCTCCATTATGTGTGATACAAGGACGGCAGGGTGAAGCTTACTCCTTCCTTGTACAGCGTGGACTTGATGTTGTTGAAACTGCTGCTTACCTCCTTGCCAGATCTGCATTCTTGTGTCCCATTAAATCCTGATTGGGCGGTCTTGGTAAGTGACATTGCAGTGCTCCTTTGCCCACCAAAGAACAAGCTCCTTCTCTTTGTAGAGATGGAATTGTAGTACAGTGGCTCACGAGGGGTTGCCTGGGTGAGGTTTCGGTCGAAGGGTTCAATGGGCTCTGTCTAGCTCCAAGGGTTTGGAGAAAGTATCCTTGCCCACTACCCTTCTGAATAAATCCAACATAAACTCTGTTGGAGTTCAGCTCTCAGTCTCTTCTGGTAGTCCAACAATGTGTAAGGTTTGTTGTCTTGACTGGTTTTCCACGTCATCGGCTTTGGCCCGCAGCAACATGCTCTCCTTAACTGCCCCAGTTAGTTTGGACTCCAATGTACAGATCCTGCTGCTGTGGTCTGAGAGGGCCATCTCAATGTTGGTAAGAGTGTTGGCATGAGGATCAACAGCTAGACGAATGGTGCCGAGGGAGGACCGAATCAGAACCAACGAATCTTCCAATGAATTTTTCAGCCCCAGAGTCAAACTTCATCAGGATTTGTCGAGCTCAGTGACAAGAACTTGTCACCATCCTGGCTGAAGACATCTCGGCAGGCCAGTACTTTTTCGATTTTTTTTCACTTGTGCTTTGAATTCCTCACATTTGGATAAACTTGGCATCTGAGTGTTCAGGTTAGTTTTTGCAGTAGCAATTTAAAAAGCAAACACTATTCACGTGTTAAGATAATTTCCAGAGAAATGGTTTTGTGGAAATTGATAGGTTTGAAGGTGGATAAATCTCCAGGCTTGCTAATCTTCATCCCAGGGTACTTAAGGAAATGGACCTGGAAATAGTCGATCCATTGGTGGTCATTTTCCAAAATTCTTTGGATTCTGGACTAGTTCCTACAGATTGGAGGGTAGCTAATGTAAGCCCGCTATTCAAAAAGGGGGTTAGAGATAAAACTGGGAACTATAAACCAGTGCGCCTAACGTCAGCTCTAGTCTCATTGCTAGAGTCCATTATCAAGGATTTGGAAAGCAGTGGTTTAATCGAAAACACGCTTGACGAATCTGCTGGAATTCTTTGAGGATGTAACTAGTAGAGTTGACTGAGAAGAACCATGATCATAGTTCACTATCAGAACCATGATGTGTTTTATTTAGACTTTCAGAAGACTTTCAACATGGTCTCATATGATGTGGAGATGCCGGGATTGGACTGGGGTGGCCTTCATAGCGAGAGGATTTGAGTAGAGGAATAGAGATGTTTTGCTGCAATTGTATAGGGTGTTGGTGAGGCCACACCTGGAGTATTGTGTGCAGTTTTGGTGTCCTTATCAGACCGAGACCGAGTACAGCAAAGTTTTTACCAGGCTGATTCCTGGGGTGGCAGGACTGTCATATAAGGAGGGACTAAGTCGATTGTATTCATTGGATTTAGAAGAGTGAGAGGGGATCTCATAGAAACTTACAAAATTCTAACAAGCTTAGACAGGGTAGATTCAGAAAGAATGTTCCCCATGGTGGAGGAGTCCAGAACTGGGGGTCATAGTTTGAGGATAAGGGGTAAACCTTTCAGCACTGAGGTGAGAAGAAATTTCTTCACCCAGAGGGTGGTGAATGTGTGGAATTCACTACCATAGAAAGTAGTTGAGGTCAAAATGTTGTATGATTTCCAGAAGAAATTAGATATAACTAGATATAGATCAAGGGATATGGGGGGTGGGGGGGGAGGGGTGGATCAGGATATTGAATCTGACGATCAGCCATGATCGTAATGAATGGCAGAGCAGGCTCGAAGGGCCGAATGGCCTCCTCCTGCTTCGAGTTTCTATGTTTCTGACACAATCTGCTTGATTTTACCCAAGTTGTTGCTCTGTTTTTACAGCCTTGACTTCTCTTCAATTTTAAAGATTTCCTCTTACCTGGAACTTCCCTCCATGATTATTTTAAACCTTGGCTCAAGGACCTATAAGAACATGACATGGTAATCAGTGGTGGTAAGACAAGTGGCAGCAAGATTAAGTTTAGGTATAACATGATGAACAGCCTTCGATCATGCTACACGACATGACACCCTGGTGCCACTGATCCCAGCCTGGTGTAAGTTGAGCCCATACCAATCACTCCCTCTTTCCCCAGTACCAGGTGGCACAGTGACACAGTGGTTAGCACTGCTGCCTCACAGCACCAGGGACCCGAGTTCAATTCTGGCCTTAGGTAACTGTGTGGAGTTTGCACATTCTCCCTGTGTCTGCGCGAGTTTCCTCCTTTGCTGAATTTTAAACTGCTCCCAATCCTCAGGTCTATTGCTTTTTCTTGCCAATTTGTTTGCTTCTTCCCTATCTAATCTAATACTATCTCTAATTTCCCTTGTAAGCCATGGTTTGGCCACAATTCCCTTACCACCCTTGTGCCAAACAGGAATAAAGAACTTCTGGAATTCACCTATTTGTTCCTTAAATGCCTGCCATTGCCTGTCCACTGTCTTTCCTTTCAGTAATGTTTCCCAGTCCATCATGGCTAATTCATGTCTCATACCATCATAGTTACCTTTATTGAGATTCAGGACCCTGGTCTCAGAATCAACAACATCACTATCTATCTTGACAAAGAATTCTACCATATTATGGTCACTCATCCCCAAGGGTTCTCTCACAACTAGGTTGCCAACTAATCCTTTCTCATTGCACAACACCCAGTCCAAGATGGCCTGTTCCCTTGTTGGTTCCTCAACGTATTGCTCCAGTGTACCATCCTGTATACATTCCAGAAATTCCTCCTCTATTGTACTGTGACTAATTTGACTCTCCCAATCTATATGCAGATTACAGTTGCGCATAATCACAGATGTTCTTTTAACACATGTATCTCTGATTTCCTGTCTAATGCTATTCCCAACATTACCACTACAGATTGGTGGTCTGTATACCACCCCCACAAATGGTTTTTGCCCTTTTGTGTTTCTTAACTCGACCCATACAGATTCCATGTCATTATGTTGATATCTTCCCTCAATTTCATATCAATATCTTCTTTAATCAACAATCAGAAAGGGATAGAAAGTTTAATAATGGTAATTAATTTTATAAGTGACTAAGTCCACATTAGGGAAAATAGTAAAAAGATAAAATTAAAGGTGCTATATCTGAATACAGGAAGCATTTGTTACACAGTAGGTGAATTAACGGCAAATAGATTTGGTCCAGTCACCATTACTGAGACATGACTTCAGGTTGATGAAAGTTGAGAACTAAATATTGTAAGGCATTTGACATTAAGAAAAGATAAGCAAAATGGAAAACAAAGTGGAGTAGTCCTGATGATAAAGGATGAAATAAAGACAGCCGTGATAAAGGATTTCAGCCCAGATCAGAATGGATGGAATTAAGGAATAACAAAGGGCAGAAAACACTGGCGAGAGTCGTTTATGGGTCCTCTCACAGTAATCATGGGGCAGAATTCTCCAGCCCTTCCCTCTGATAGGATTTTCAGTCGTGCCAATTTCAATCCCCGCAACAGGCTCCCTGACAACAGCGGGGACGAGAAATATAAATTGAGTTTGGTGGGACCGGAAGATCCCACTGACAGTCAATGACAAGCTGCCTCCACCGTGGAAAAGCCACCATTGGTGGGCAGGAGAATTCCACCCATAGCGTCTGACAGGAAATGCCAGGAAATTAGAGGAGCGCTGTAATAAGGCTGATACAATACTCTTAAAGGACATTAATCTTCATATAAGAGGGTGGGGGGGGGGGAGGGGGGGGGGTGGTGGTGGTAAACCAAATTACTAAAAGTAGTTGGAGGATTGAGTCCATGCAGTGCACTCCAAGACAGTTTTGTGGAAGATTATGCTGAGGAACGAACTGGAGAGCAGGCTATTCCTGACCCCGTACTGGACACTTCAAACATTAAAATGGAAGCAAATCCTGTTTTCCTGAATCCCATTTCCACATTGAATATCCTGCTCCATGTGACCAAAATTCATCTGTTCAGTTACATGAGGAAACATGGCCAAAACTGAGTTGATGTCCTCCTTGAATTATAGAATCCCTGAATGCAGAAGGAGCCATTCAGCCCATCGTGTCTGCATCAACTCTAACAGAACATCTCACCCAGGCCCTATCTCCATAACCCCACACATTTACCATGGCTAGTTCCCCTAATCTATACATCCTCGGACTCTAAGGTCAACCTAACTTACGCATCTTTGGAGTGTGGGAGGAAACCAGAGCACCCAGAGGAAACCCACGCAGACACGGGGAGAACATGCAAATTCCACACAGACAGTCACCCAAGGCCAGAATTGAACCTGAGTCCCTGGCACTGTGAGACAGCAGTGCTAACCACTGTGGCGCCCTCAATCAAGGAATCGTAAGGAACCACTTCTACCACCAGTGCACTGTGGCTGCAGTGATATACACAGTTTAAAGTTTATTTTATTAGTGTTACAAGCAGGCTTACATTAACACTGCAATGAAGTTACTGTGAAAATCCCCTAGTTGCCACACTCCAGCGCCTGTTCGGGTACACTGCAGGAGAATTTAGCATGGCCAATGTACCTAACCAGCGTGGACTGTGGGAAGAAACCGGAGCACCCTGAAGGAAATCCACGCAGACACAGGGAGAATGTGCAAACTCCGCACAGCCAGTGACCCAAGCCAGGAATCGAACCCAGGGCCTTGGTACTCTGAGGCAGGAGTGCTAACCACTGTGCTACCATGCGTGTATATCATCTACAGGATGCATTCCAGCAATGCATGTATGCATACTTTCTGTAACTGCACCTTACAAACCTGTGACGTCTACCGTCTAGAAGGACAAGGTTAACTGGCGCATTAGAAAACTGCCACCTGTAATCCCCTCCATCACACACCGTTCTGACTTGTAAATATATCACCATTCCTTTATCAGTGCTTGGTCAAAATCCTGAAATTCCAGATTAACAGCTCTTGTGGGAGTACCTACACCACGTGAATTGCGGTACTTCAAGAAAGTCGCTCACTACCACCTTCTCATCAGCAATTGGGGGTGAGTGGACAATAAATATTGACCTTGCCAGTGATGCCCTTAGCCCATGGATTAATTAATAATGTTGTAGTAAGAGTGATAGTGAAAGGATCTTAAATTTAAATGAACCCAACTACAGAGGTGAGTTAGTAGATTGGAAAATGTGATTAAAATATATAACAGTGGAAAAATAATGGCAAATATTTAAATAAATAATTTATAATTCTCAAAAAACATACATGCATTCCCTTGAGAAATAAAAAGTCAGCTGTAAAGTGGTGCGGCCATAGATAACTATGGAGATTAAGGATAGTATTACATTAAAATAAGTCTACAATGTTGGCAAAAATAATATTAAGTCTGAGGATTGGAAGGGTTTAAAAATCAGCAAAGGCTACCAAGAAATTGATAAAGAGTGAGAAAATAGTATGTGAGGTGTATGAGTATAATGAGAGTGAGGAACTTCAGAGTAAATAATATTAGTAAAGAAAAAGTACTTGAGAAACTTGATGAATATCAGGGTGGCACAGTGGTTAGCACTGCTGCCTCACAGTGCCAGGGACCCGGGTTCGATTCTGGCCTTGGGTGACTGTGTGGAGTTTGCACCTTCTTCCTGTGTCTGCGTGGGTTTCCTCTGGGTGTTCCGGTTTCCTCCCACAGTCCAAAGACTTGCTGGTTAGGTTGATTGGTCATGCTATATTGACCCTAGTGTCAGGAGGATTAGCAGGGTAAATATGTGAGGTTACAGGAATAGGGCCTGGGTGGGATTGGGGTTGGTGCGGACCTGATGGGCTGAATGGCCTCCTTCCGTAGGGATTCTCTGAATATTTTCAGCATTTTCTGTTAATATTGTACTATTTACGCCATCAATATATAAATATCCTTTCCTATATCTATGAACACAGCAAGTATCCTACAGCATACAATTTGTAAATCCGAACACAATCATTAGTATTTCGACCTCCCAAAGGAATGCAAAGCACAATGTTTGGCACTGGCTTGGTCACCAGAATTACTGGAAAGATAACATATTGAGGCATCAGTCTACCTTTGCATTCCAGATGTTTTAGTCAGGGTTTACACCCTTAGCCTTTAAATAATTCACTCAAAGGTTTGTGATTAATTTAAAAGGTTGTGAATCTTTGGAGTCTCTGCCCCAGAGTGTTGTGGAAGCCCCATCATTGAATACACCTAAGGCTGTGATAGACAGATTGCTGTTCTTTGGGAATCAAGGGATTTGGGGAACGGGCAAGGAAGTATAGCTGAACCTGAAGATCAGCCATATGGGGTCAAACCTCCTCCGTGGTGCTCTGAAACCTGAGCCTCGGCCTGCAAGTGACCAGTTTCTGTGTGTCACCATGAAGAATCATAGCTAAGGAATTGCTGATGAAGAGGCTATGGACTGATAAGGAGTGACATAAACATTTGATTATCCTTTTCTTATTGTGCTAGCCAGTGGTATCGACTGAAAATGAGAAGCAAACTCAGTTTGATTGAACAGGTGTTCTCTGGACTTCCCACACAGAGTGCAGAAGCAAAATGGAACATACTTCGAGATGCTAGCCATAAGACTGCATTCTCAACATGTGGGATGCAAGAGAGGGAAAGTGCTGACTGGCTGAAGACTAACATCATTGCAATGGAACCCGTTATTGAAGCAAATCGGTCTGCTCTCATTAATTACACTAGAGATCTGAGCGAGAAGATCGACTGCACTAAGAGTCACTAAAGGAAAGTCTAACAGACGGCTGGGTGATGCACCAATGACTACTGGTTACAACTTAGCCAGAATATCCAGATATTCTTCAGGAGGGGATGCTAGGGGTATGTATGAGGGGTGTCCAGTACAAGGTCTGGAATAGCCTGCTCTCTACTTCGCTCCTCAGCATAATCTTCCACAAAACTGTCTTGGAGTGCACTGTATGGACTCACTTTCTTGAATACTTTGAGGTGCAAAGCATCAGGCCCTGGGGACTTATTGGTTTTAATCCCAGCAATTTCCCCAATAAAATTTTTTGACTAATAAGGATTTCCTTCAGTTCCTCCTTCATGCTAGACCCTCTGTCCCCTGAAAGGTTATTTGTGTCCTCCTTAGTGAAGACAAATCCAAGGTATTTTTTCAGCTGGTCTGCCATCTCTTTGTTGCCCATTACGAATTAACCTGATTCTGTTTCTCTTCACATATCTGTAGAAGCTTTTGCAGTCAGTTTTCTGCAAGTCTACTCTATTTTCCCCTTCCGAATGAAACCTTTTGTTCTCCTCTGCTGGATTTTAAATTTCTCCCAGTCCTCAGGTTTCCTGCTTTTTTGAGCCAATTTCTATGCCTCCTCTTTGGCTTTAACACCATCCCTGATTTCCCTTGTTAGCCATGGATGAGCCACCTTCCTTTGAGTATAAAAGTTGGGGTCTGATGTTGCAGATGTATAGAACGTTGGTTCGGCCGCATTTGGAATACTGCGTCCAGTTCTGGTCGCCACACTACCAGAAGGACGTGGAGGCTTTGGAGAGAGTACAGAGGAGGTTTACCAGGATGTTGCCTGGTATGGAGGGGCTTGGTTATGAGGAGAGATTGGGGAAACTGGGGTTGTTCTCCTTGGAAAGACGGAGGATGAGGGGAGACTTAATAGAGGTGTATAAAATTATGAAAGGCATAGATAGGGTGAACGATGGGAAGCTTTTCCCCGTGGTGACGTTCACGAGGGGTCATAGGTTCAAGGTGAAGGGGGGGAGGTTTAACACAGATATCAGAAGGACATATTTTACACAGAGGGTCGTGGGGGCCTGGAATGTGTTGCCGGGCAAGGTGGTGGAGGCGGACACACTGGGAACGTTTAAGACTTATCTAGACAGCTATATGAACGGAGTGGGAATGGAGGGATACAAAAGAGTGGTCTAGTTTGGACCAGGGAGCGGCGCGGGCTAATTGTTCTTTGTTTCTCGTTTCAAGGCTTCATTCTATGATCATCTTGCTGGTGCCAGTACAGAGCGAGACTGCGGATAGTTGGGAACCTGTCTCGGGGGCAGGGAATTCAGATGGTGTTCGTAAAGCAGAAGTGGAAATGAATAGGGTTGGGAAGCATTTTCTGATCAGGGCCAGTGTGATCTCCTGGACTCGTTTCGATCGCCTCAGGGGGTCGGAGAGGAATTTCCCAGATTTTCTTTTCCCCATATTGGCCCTGGGGTTTTCACTCTGGGTTTTCGCCTCTCCCTGGAGATCACATGGTCTGGAATGGGGGGGTGGGGGTGAGTTAATAGGTTGTGATGAACAAAGCATCGTAGCTGTGAGGGACAGCTCGATGGATAGGATATTAGGATGTAGATAGGCTGGAAAATTGAGCGGGGATCCTGGATTCAGGATTCAATCCTGGACTGGGGAGCGGCGCGGGCTTGGAGGGCCGAAGGGCCTGTTCCTGTGCTGTATTGTTCTTTGTTCTTTGTTCTTTGTTCTTCCCTGTTTTACACTTACGCCAGACAAGGATATACAGTCGTTGAAGTTCATCTATATGTTCTTTAAATGTCTGTCATTGCCTATCCACTGTCAAGCCCTTAAGTATCCTTTGCCAGCTTATCCTAGCCAATACACATCTCATACCATCAAAGGTAGCTTTCCTCAAGCTCAGGACCCTAGTCTCAGACTTAACTGTGTCACTCTCCAACTTAATGAAGAATTCTACCATATTATGGTCACTCTTCCCAAAGGATCTCGCACCACAAGGTTGCTCATTAATCCTCTCTCATTACACAATACCCAGTCTAGGATGGCCTGCTCTCTTGTTGGTTCCTCGACACATTGGTCGAGAAAACCATCCCATATACATTCCAAGAAATGCTCCTCCACCGCATTGCTATCAGTTTGGAAGCTGTAGATGCCACAGAAAGCCTGCCTGTCACGGCAAAGCTGGATATTGAACTCTGAGTGGAGGAACTTAGTGAAACAATTGACTTGCCTGTCATTGGCGTTACACTGCCTGAACCCATCAAGCATGGGAAACCACTCCTGCATCTGCATGCACTTCTCTGTCTCTGCTGGAGGGAAGGGCAGTGCACCAGGATATGCGTGAGTAAAGATCGTAACCCTATACAAGAACAAGGACAACTGCACCAATTTCAGAAACTATCAAGGTATCTCCCTCCTGAGCATTGTGGGAAAAATATTTGCCGTGTTGCCCTTTCCAGACTGCAGATCCTGGCTGAACGCGTCCACCCGAATTCCAGTGCAGTTTCAGAACTGGAAAATCTATAGTTGACACAATCTTCTCAGTCCAACAGCTGTAAGAGAATTGTCATGAATGAAGAAGACCACTATACATTGCCTTCATCGATCTCACCAACACATTTGACCACGTGAGCAGAGACAGTCTGTTTAAGGTGATAAAATCAATTGCCCACTGATGCTGCTCAATGTGATCTCTTTTCATGACAACATAATGGGTACGGTCAGCTCTGATGGAGCAACAGCAGATGGAGGGATGGTGTCCTACTGGTCATACCATTGGATTAGTAATCCAGATGCCCAGGCTAATCCTCTAGGGACAGGTTCAAATCCCATCATGGCAGCTAGTGGAATTTAAATTCAATTAATAAAATTTGGAATTTAAAGCGATTCTTAGTAATAGTGACCATGACTGTCATAAAAAAAGTTAATCTGGTTCACTAATTTCCTTTAGGGAAGAAAATCTCCCATCCTTACCCAGGTTTTGGAAGAGGTGAGGAGAAATAGAAAGGACAGGTGGCAGAGACGATGATGCAGAGAAATCAGACGCCAGCAAATTGTGCTCCTGAGCCACACCAGCCAATACTTAATACAAAGTTGACCACCATTGTTCAAAACATTGTTTTATGAGACAAACATTTGCCCATATAAATAAAGCATATTGCTGAGCAAGTTATGCATACAAAACAAAATCCTCTGTAAGTTATTTCTAAGTTGCAATTCCGAGTGCAATAAATATTCTAGTCCAGTGAAAATGATTAAGCAATATATAAGATATCTGTTCCTGCTCAGTGTTCCATGCTGGAAGGGAATCCTGAATGAATCCAGGTGAGGAAGTGATTGAGCTGTGCTCCCTCTCACTGATTCTCATTCTCGGGGGTAACACACCACGAATGATCAAAGGAGGATTTACAAGACAGACATTTGCCTCTTTGGAATACTACACTCGCAAGAAGCAACACTTCAGATAGAAGGGAGGAAAACTTAAGGTATGGATGCAGGCACAAGGTTAAAAATCCAAGCTTACGGTTAGTTACCCTGGATAATGGATGCATGGAATGGACTCCTAAGTTAGTATTTGAAGCAAGAAAAGACTCATTTGTCTATAAGCCAACAACATATCCTTCAGCTGTACTTCTGGGGAAAAAATTAATCCAAATAAATGAGTTTGTGGCCTAGCCCTGTACAAGCATGTTCATAAAACAGTACAGATCATAGCAAGTAGGACATATTGCCAGCTTTTTCCATTGCATTTCCAATCTAAAAACGTACTGGAAGAAATGGCAAAACTACAGACATCCACACAAGGTATGTTTTGATTTGTAACTGAGTTTAACAGCTTCACCGTGTTTCTATCAAATTTCTCATCCTACAGGTGCTGACTCTCACTGGGATACAGTTCCAGAAGATGCTGACTCTCACTGGGATAGAGTTCCAGAAGGTGCTGACTCTCACTGGGATACAGTTCCTGAAGGTGCTGACACTCACTGGGATACAGTTCCTGAAGGTGCTGACTCTCACTGGGATACAGTTCCTGAAGGTGCTGACTCTCACTGGGGGACAGTTCCTGAAGGTGCTGACTCTCACTGGGATACAGTTCCTGAAGGTGCTGACTCTCACTGGGATACAGTACCTGAAGGTGCTGACTCTCACTGGGATACAGTTCCTGAAGGTGCTGACTCTCACTGGGATACAGTACCTGAAGGTGCTGACTCTCACTGGGATACAGTTCCTGAAGGTGCTGACTCTCACTGGGATACAGTTCCTGAAGGTGCTGACTCTCACTGGGGGACAGTTCCTGAAGGTGCTGACTCTCACTGGGATACAGTTCCTGAAGGTGCTGACTCTCACTGGGGGACAGTTCCTGAAGGTGCTGACTCTCACTGGGGGGTCAGTTCCTGAAGGTGCTGACTCTCACTGGGGGGTCAGTTCCTGAAGGTGCTGACTCTCACTGGGATACAGTTCCTGAAGGTGCTGACACTCACTGGGATACAGTTCCTGAAGGTGCTGCCTCTCACTGGGATACAGTTCCTGAAGGTGCTGACACTCACTGGGATACAGTTCCTGAAGGTGCTGACTCTCACTGGGGGACAGTTCCTGAAGGTGCTGACTCTCACTGGGATACAGTCCCTGAAGATGCTGACTCTCACTGGGATACAGTCCCTGAAGATGCTGACTCTCACTGGGGGACAGTTCCTGAAGGTGCTGACTCTCACTGGGATACAGTTCATAGAAATCATAGAAACCCTACAGTACAGAAAGAGGTCATTCGGCCCATTGAGTCTGCACCGACCACAATCCCACCCAGGCCCTACCCCCATATCCCTACATATTTTACCCACTAATCCCTCTAACCTACGCATCTCAGGACTCTAAGGGGCAATTTTTAGCATTGCCAATCAACCTAACCCGCACATCTTTGGACTGTGGGAGGAAACCGGAGCACCCGGAGGAAACCCACGCAGACACGAGGAGAATCTGCAAACTTCACACAGACAGTGACCAAAGCCGGGAATCGAACTCAGGTCCCTGGAGCTGTGAAGCAGCAGTGCTAACCACTGTGCTACTGTGCCGCCGAGTTCCTGAAGGTGCTGACACTCACTGGGATACAGTTCCTGAAGGTGCTGACTCTCACTGGGATACAGTTCCAGAAGGCGCTGACTCTCACTGGGATACAGTTCCTGAAGGTGCTGACTCTCACTGGGATACAGTTCCAGAAGGTGCTGACACTCACTGGGATACAGTTCCTGAAGGTGCTGACTCTCACTGGGATACAGTTCCAGAAGGTGCTGACTCTCACTGGGATACAGTTCCAGAAGGTGCTGACACTCACTGGGATACAGTTCCTGAAGGTGCTGACTCTCACTGGGATACAGTTCCAGAAGGTGCTGACACTCACTGGGATACAGTTCCTGAAGGTGCTGACTCTCACTGGGATACAGTTCCAGAAGGTGCTGACTCTCACTGGGATACAGTTCCAGAAGGCGCTGACTCTCACTGGGATACAGTTCCAGAAGGCGCTGACTCTCACTGGGATACAGTTCCTGAAGGTGCTGACTCTCACTGGGATACAGTTCCTGAAGGTGCTGACTCTCACTGGGATACAGTTCCTGAAGGTGCTGACTCTCACTGGGATATAGTTTCTGAAAGTGCTGACACTCACTGGGATACAGTTCCTGAAGGTGCTGACACTCACTGGGATACAGTTCCTGAAGGTGCTGACACTCACTGGGATACAGTTCCTGAAGGTGCTGACTCTCACTGGGGGACAGTTCCTGAAGGTGCTGACTCTCACTGGGATACAGTTCCTGAAGGTGCTGACTCACACTGGGATACAGTTCCTGAAGGCGCTGACTCTCACTGGGATTCAGTTCCTGAAGGTGCTGACTCTCACTGGGGTACAGTTCAGCGAAATCATAGAAACCCTACAGTACAGAAAGAGGCCATTCGGCCCATTGAGTCTGCACCGACCACAATCCCATCCAGGCCCTACCCCCATATCCCTACATATTTTACCCACTAATCCCTCTAACCTACGCATTTCAGGACACTAAGGGGCAATTTTTAGCATTGCCAATCAACCTAACCCACACATCTTTGGACTGTGGGAGGAAACCGGAGCACCCGGAGGAAACCCACGCAGACACGAGGAGAATGTGCAAGCTCCACACAGACAGTGACCCAAGCCGGGAATCGAACCCAGGTCCCTGGAGCTGTGAAGCAGCAGAGCTATCCACTGTGCTACTGTGCCGCCGAGTTCCTGAAGGTGCTGACTCTCACTGGGGGACAGTTCCTGAAGGTGCTGACTCTCACTGGGATACAGTTCCTGAAGGCACTAACTCTCACTGGGGGACAGTTCCTGAAGGTGCTGACTCTCACTGGGATACAGTTCCTGAAGGCACTAACTCGCACTGGGGGACAGTTCCTGAAGGTGCTGACTCTCACTGGGATACAGTTCCTGAAGGTGCTGACTCTCACTGGGTTACAATTCCTGAAGGTGCTGATTATCACCGGGGTACAAATCCAACCAGCACCCTTTTCTTGTAGTATAAATTGTTGTGCTTGTTTGAAATTTGGCATTCTTGTGTTTGACCTGATGAGTGCAAGATGAAAAGCTTCCGCATTCAGCAGTGTTCAAGTTCTGTACTATTAAATGACTGTTTGAGATAAAATTCCAGTATACAACACACAGAAAGACTATCATGGTTATGATATGGAGATGCCGGTGTTGGACTGGAGTGGACAAGATGAGAAGTCACGCGACACCGGGTTATCTCCAACAGATTTATTAGAAATCACAAACGTTCAGAGCACTGCTCCTTCATCAGGTGAAGTGGGATGAGGTACGCAAGCACAGAATATATATATAGCCCTACTTTGTATGGTTTAGTTTTTAATATATGGTAAGATGTATATTGCACACAATTGTACAGAGTGAGTATTTGTAACTATATTATCAGTGTTGTGTGCATGGAACAGAAAATTCTGGGTACACTGAAGTCTACTGAAAATTCAACTGAACAGCATCCATGGATTAAGTAGAAACATAGAATGGTTACAGCACAGAAGTCTCTTTGACCTAACATGTTCATGCTGGTTCTCTGCAGGAGGAACTCCATGAGTTCCACTCTCCTGACCTTTCCTCATAGCCCTACAAATTATTTCTCTTCAGGTGCTTTTCCAATTCCCTTTTGGAAGTCACACTTGAACCTGCCTTCACCACATTCCCAGGCAGCATATTCCAGACCCTAACTATTCACTGGGTAAAAACTTTCTTCCTCATGCCCTGTAGCTTTTCTTGTCAATTGCGTGAAATTGGCATCTTCTGGTTTCCAGCCTTTCTGTTGTACAGTGCGGTCTGTTCAGCCATAGTTCATTCACATGTACCTCATATTAATACTGAATGTTAGACAGATATTGTCAATTGTTTTATCCTTTTGACTTGTATAGTAAAATTGATTTTTATTTAAAACCTGTGGAATCTTGTGGCTTTATTATTTTAGCAAATGTCTTGAATTTCAAACTTTGTCTACTTTAAACAAAAGGTTCTTGGTCCCTAACTTGAACTTACCAAAAACATATGGATTTTAACATTTTGGCAACATCTTCACCAGTGATAAATATATCTTCTTCCATTATCAATCCACCCTCACTCTTACTATACTTTTACTATTAATAGGCTTATAAAATACTTTTTAATTGCCTTTTATGTTAGTTAGCTGCCCATCTCTTCTCATATTGTCTCTTTGCCTCCCCGGCTTTCTTCTTCACTTTTGCTCTACATTTTCAATCTTTTGCCTGGTTCTTGCGGTACTATCAAATTGGCATCTATCAGACACAACTTTTCTGCTTCTTCCTTCTTTCTATTTCTTTGACATTCGAGAGCTCAGGCCCTACCTTTACCCCTGGTGGGAATGTAACCCCACTCTACCCAAAACATCTCCTCTTCAAAGGTATCCCATTGTTCCCTTACAAGTTTGCTTACTAGTCATTGATTCCAGTTTACCTGAGACATTTTCCATTCTCATTCCATTGAAATTGGTTCTTTCCCAATTAGAAATCATAGAAACCCTACAGTACAGAAAGAAGCCATTTGGCCCATCGAGTCTGCACAAACCACAATCCCACCCAGGCCCTACCCCCATATGCCTATATATTTATCCACTAATCCCTCTAACCGACACATCTCAGGACACTAAGGCAATTTTTTTAGCATGGCCAATCAACCTTACCCGCACATCTTTGGACTGTGGGAGGAAACCGGAGCACCCGGAGGAAACCCATGCAGACACGGGGAGAATGTGCAAACTCCACACAGACAGTGACCCAAGCCGGGAATCGAACCCAGGTCCCTGGAGCTGTGAAGCAGCAGTGCTAACCACTGTGCTACCATGCCGCCCTTATTGCTTAATGTTATTTTCCATTGTTGTGCTGAACCTTGTGATATTACGATCAATATTTCTTATATGTTCTCCTACTGACACTTGTAAGATTTAGATACAAGTCAACAAAAGAACAAAGAACAAAGAACAATACAGCACAGGAACAGGCCCTTCGGTCCTCCAAGCCCGCGCCGCTCCCTGGTCCAAACTAGACCATTCTTTTGTATCCCTCCATTCCCACTCCGTTCATATGGCTGTCTAGATAAGTCTTAAACGTTCCCAGTGTGTCTGCCTCCACCACCTTGCTGGCAGCGCATTCCAGGCCCCCACCACCCTCTGTGTAAAATATGTCCTTCTGATATCTGTGTTAAACCTCCCCCCCTTCACCTTGAACCTATGACCCCTCGTGAACGTCACCACCGACCTGGGGAAAAGCTTCCCACCGTTCACCCTATCTATGCCTTTCATAATTTTATACACCTCTATTAAGTCTCCCCTCATCCTCCGTCTTTCCAGGGAGAACAACCCCAGTTTACCCAATCTCTCCTCATAACTCATTTTAATAAAATGGTTTGAAATAACCAATGATTCATTGTTGTTCTTTTCCAACTTCCCACAATTTCTGTTGATTATTTAGTCTTTAATCTCTTTCTTCTGCTGCTTCTTTACACCTTTTTAGAATTGTTTATAGAATCACAGAAATATTGCAACACAGGAGGCCAATCAGCCCATCGTGTCTGCACCAGCTCTCTGAATGAGCAATACCCTTAGTGTCAATCTCCTGCCTTCTCCTCATAACTCTGGACATTTTCTTTTCAGATAACATTCCAAATCCCTTTGAATGCTTGAATTGAATCTCCCTACATCACACCCTCAGGCAGTGCAATCCGCTTAACCATTCACTGTGTGAAAAGTTTTTTCTTATATCGCTTTTGTTTCTTTGATCAATTACTTTAGATTTGTACCCTCTCATTCTTGTTTCTTTCATGAGTGGGAACATTTTCTCCCGATCTACTCTGTTCAGACCCCTCATAATTTTGAATACCTCTATCAATGCTCCTCTCGCTTTTTCCTCCAGTGAAGTTTTCATTCAATGAAGTTTCTTCTGAGTTGGATTTGTGGAATCAGATATCACAAAATAACATTCGCGCCACACGAGTGCCAGGCAATGACCATCTCCATCGAACCATCATTCAATGGCATTACCATCGCTGAATCCACCAGTATTACTATCCTGTGGATTACCATTGACCAGGAACTGAACTGGCTATTCTATGTAGATTCTGTGGCTACCAGAGCAGGTGAAAGGTCCTGTGGCAAGTAACTCACCTCCTGACTCTCCAAAGCCTGTCTACCATCTGTAAAGCACAAGTCAGGAGTGTGATGGAATACTCTCCACTTGCCTGGGTGAGTGCAGCTCCAACAACACTCAAGAGGTTCAACACCATACAAGCCAAAGCAGCCCATTTGATTACTACCCCTTCCACAAACATTCAATCCTTCCATCACCAAAAAACATTGCCACCATTGTATACCATCTATAAGGTGCAGTGCAGGAACTCACCAAGGTTCCTTAGGCAGCATCTTCCAAACCCACAACCACGACCATCTAGAAGGACAAGAACGGCAGATACCTGGGAATATCACCAGCTGGAGGTTCCCCTCCAGGTCATTCACCATCCTGACTTGGAAACATGTCACCATTCTTTCACTGTTGCTGGGTCAAAACCTGGAATATCCTCCCTCACAGCACTATGGATGTACCTACACTTCAGGGATTGCAGTGGCTCACAAAGCAGCTCACCACCACCTTCTCAAGGGCAATTAGGGATGGACAACAAATGGTGGCCTAGTCAGTGATGCCCACATCCCGCAAATTAAGTTTAAAAAGTTCCCAACTATACATAGTTGATTTGGGAGCAGACATTTCGGCCCTTGTCTCTTTGAAAGAGCTAACCAAATTTGAACCACATTTCATCATAACTCTGAAGATAAGTCCCTTCAAGTACATGTCCATTAAACATTTGAAATTTTCTATGGAATCTGACTGTGCCACACTTACAGATAGTTGTTTCTAGATCTTAACTATCCCTTATCTGAAAATATTTCCCCTCTTGTTTTTTGCAAATTATTTAAAATTGATGACCTTTGGTTATTGACTCACTTGTCTGAGGAAACTGTTTCTCCTGACTTGCTCCATCAAAATCCCTCATCATTTTCAGTATCCCTATTAGATCTCCCCGTAACTTTCTCTGCTCTAAGGAGAATGTTTCTGTAAGTGTTGGCAAGTGGGATTAGGTGGGCAGGTCAGTGCAGACTGGATGGGCTGAAGGGCCTCTTCTGCACTGTAGTATTCTGTGATTTTGATTCTGATTCCAGCTTCATCAATCCATCCACATCATTGATATTCCTCATCTTCCTGTTACCTTCTGTACTTTGATCTTTCTAAAGTGTGGTGCTCAGAATTGTACACACTGCTCCTTCTGAAATCTACGCAGAGATTCACAAAGGTTTAGTATGACTTCCTTGTTTTTGAATTAAATGCCCTTATTTACAAAGCCAAGTATCCCATAAGCTTTTTTAACCAGTTTGACAACTTGCCCTACCCCTTTCAAAGATTTTTTGATGTGCATTCCAGGTCCCTCTGCTCTTATACCCCCCTTTTGTGAACATAGCCCAATCCATCACATAAACCAGCCTCCCATCCATTGACTCTGTCTACACTTCCCACTGCCTCGGAAAAGCAACCAGCATAATCAAGGACCCCACACACTCCGAACATTCTCTCTTTCACCTTCTTCCTTTGGCTAAACGATATAAAAGTCTGAGATCATGTACCAACCGACTCAAGAACAGCTTCTTCCTTCTTGCCATCAGACTTTTCTTTCTCTGCACCCTAGCTATCACTGTTATACCATATTCTGCACTCTCCTTTCCTTCTCCCCTATGTAATCTCTGAATGGTGTGTTATGGCTCTATAGCCCACAAGAAACAATACTTTTCACTGTATCCCAGTAATAAATCAAATCAAATCAATATATTACCATTTGGATTATCTTGCCTGTCCACATGGTTTCTCCCAAAGTGCAACATTTCACTTTTATTTGCATAACTTGCATCTGCCATGTGTCTGCCCATTTCACCATCCATGTCCTCCTGAAGTCTGTTATTATTCTGTTCACCATTTATTGTGTTGCCAAGGTATGTATCATCTGCAAAGCACAATGGTGAAGCCCAGTGATGACAGTACTGTATCCCAGTGAGTTACCCAGCTCAGACAGTTAGAAGTGGATTGAAGTCAGGAGTGGAGGCTGACTCTTTAATGATGGAGCAATGTGTCATTAGGAACATTACAAAGCCAAGTATCCCATCTTCTGGAATTTGGACTCAGGCTTCACAAGCACTTTATTAAAAGTATGTTGATAAACACCAGAACCAGATGAGATGCATGCAAGAATACCAAGGAAAGTGAGAGTGGAAATTGCAGAGACACGGGCCATAATTTTCAATCTTTGTTAGAGTTGGGGTAATGCCAGAGGACTGGAGAATTGCAAATGTTGCATCCTGTTCAAAAAGGTTGTAAAGATGAGCCAAACATCTACAGGCCAGTCGGTGGAACTTCGGTGGTGGGAAATCTTTAGAAACGATAGGTCCATAGGACTCTAAAATCGGCCCCGCAGGTGGAGGAGGTGGTTAAGAAGGCGTATGGTGTGCTGGCCTTTATCAATCGAGGGATTGAGTTTAGGAGTATATAAGACCCTCGTCAGACCCCACTTGGAGTACTGTGCTCAGTTCTGGTCGCCTCATTACAGGAAGGATGTGGAAAAGATTGAAAGGGTGCAGAGGCGATTTACAAGGATGTTGCCTGGATTGAGTGGCATGCCTTATGAGGATAGGCTGAGGGAGCTCGGTCTTTTCTCCTTGGAGAGACGTAGGATGAGAGGAGACCTAATAGAGGTATATAAGATGTTGAGAGGCATAGATCGGGTGGACTCTCAGAGACTTTTTCCCAGGGTGGAAATGGCTGCTACGAGAGGACACAGGTTTAAGATGCTGGGGGGTAGGTACAGGGGAAATGTTAGGGGGAAGTTTTTCACACAGAGGGTGGTGGGCGAGTGGAATCGGCTGCCGTCAGTGGTGGTGGAGGCAAACTCAATCGAGTCTTTTAAGAGACTCCTGGATGAGTACATGGGACTTAATAGGATGGAGGGTTATAGGTAGGCCTAAAAGGTAGGGATATGTTCGGCACAACTTGTGGGGCCGAAGGGCCTGTTGTGTGCTGTAGTTTTCTATGTTTCTAATAATCTGGGAGAAAATGAATAGTCACATCAACAAATGTGGGTTAGTTCAGCTTGGATTTCTTAACGAAAAATCGTGTTTAACTAACGTACTGGAGTTTTTTGAAGATGTTACAGAGAGAGTTGATGAGGGCAATGCTGTTGATGTGTGTTATGTGGATTTCCAAAAGGCATTTGATACGTTGCTGCCCAACAGACTTGTGAACAACTTTGTAGGTGATGGAATAAAAGTGACAGCAGCAACATTGGCAGGGAATTGGCTGAGTGACAGGACACAGTCGTGATTAATGGATGTTTTTTGGGCTGGAGGTAGGTTTGCAGTGGAGCTCCCCAAGAGTTTGTATGACAGGAGGTCAGGGGTCACATCACCCTTGCTTTTCTTGATATATATTAAAGATCTAAACCTTGTACTGGACACAATTTCAAAATTTGTGACTGATACTAAACTTTGAGCATTGTGAACTGTGAAGAAGATAATGTAGAACTTCAAAAAGACATAGACAAATTGGTGGAATTCCAGAAAGGTGGAAGATGGAAGTTCAATACAGAAAAATGTGAAGTGATTAATTTTGGTAGGATGAACATGGAGAGAAAATATAGAATAAAAGGTACAATTCCAAAAGGGGTGCAGGAGAAGAGGGATCTGGGTAGATATGTGCAGAAGTCATTAACGGTGGTGGGACAGATTGACAGAGCTGTTAATAAAGCATGAATAGGGACATGGAGTACAAGGGCAGGAAGGTTATGTTGAACTTATATAAGACATTACTTCAGCCTCAGCCAGATTAGTGCATTCCGTTCTGGGTGCCCCATTTTAGGAAGACGGTGAAGAGACTGCAAAAATGATTAATGAGAATGGCTTTCAGGGATGAGGAACTTCAGTTAGTTTTTATTTTATTAGTGTCACAAGTAGGCTTACATTAACGCTCAATGAAGTTACTGTGAAAATCCCCTAGTTGCCACACTCCAGTGCCTGTTCGGGTACACTGAGGGAGAATTTAACATGGCCAATGCACCTAACCAGCACGTCTTTCAGACTGCGGGAGGAAACCAGAGCACTCGGAGGAAACCCACGCAGATACAGGGAGAATGTGCAGACTCCACATCCAAGCTGGGAATCGAACCCGGGTTCCTGGCGCTGTGAGGCAGCAGTGCTAACTCACTGTGCCACCGTGCCGTATTGAAGAGGTTAATACTGAGTTAAGATTGTTTTCCTTGGAGAAAATATAGTTGAGAGGAGAGTTGATAGAGGTATTCAAAATTAATAAGCACTGCTACTGCTAGTAAACCTTACTACAGCTAATAAAACCTTACAATTACTAATAAGTTACACAAGGATTGAAGATAAACAAGCAAAATATTCACCAACTAACTGTGTTTCTTTAACAACTGAACTAGGACATGTCCTTGCCTGGCAAGGTTGCACCTGTAATGGACCTTCCTCTTCGTGTGGCTGCTGCCCATTCGTGCCCAGTGGTTCCATTCAGAGGATCTGTGTTTTATTGCAGCCTCTCAGTTATGCAGTGTGATGTTGGTCTCTGAGATGGTGACACGATGGTGATTGGTACAGTACATTTTTCCATGCTGTCCTCTTCACCCTCATTCTCTGGCTGAGGAACCGGGGGGGGGGGGGGGGGGGGGCTTCTTCTTATCCTTCTGACAGGCAAGGCAGTGGACGTGGTATATATGGATTTTAGTAAGGCGTTTGATAAGGTTCACCATGGTAGGCTTCTGCAGAAAATGCAGATGTATGGGATTGGGGGTGATCTAGGAAATTGGATCAGGAATTGGCTAGCGGATAGGAAACAGAGGGTGGTGGTTGATAGTAAATATTCATCATGGAGTGCGGTTACAAGTGGTGTACCTCAGGGATCTGTTTTGGGGCCACTGCTGTTTGTAATATTTATTAATGATCTGGATGAGGGTATAGTTGGGTGGATTAGCAAATTTGCTGATGACACCAAAGTCGGTGGTGTGGTAGACAGTGAGGAAGGGTGTCGTAGTTTGCAGGAAGACTTAGACAGGTTGCAAAGTTGGGCCGAGAGGTGGCGGATGGAGTTTAATGCGGAGAAGTGTGAGGTAATTCACTTTGGTAGGAATAACAGATGTGTTGAGTATAGGGCTAACGGGAGGACTTTGAATAGTGTGGAGGAGCAGAGGGATCTAGGTGTATGTGTGCATAGATCCCTGAAAGTTGGGAATCAAGTAGATAAGGTTGTTAAGAAGGCATATGGTGTCTTGGCGTTTATTGGTAGGGGGATTGAATTTAGGAGTCGTAGCGTTATGTTGCAACTGTACACAACTCTGGTGCGGCCGCACTTGGAGTACTGTGTGCAGTTCTGGTCCCCACATTACAGGAAGGATGTGGAGGCTTTGGAGAGGGTGCAGAGGAGGTTTACCAGGATGTTGCCTGGTATGGAGGGGAGATCCTATGAGGAGAGGCTGAGGGATTTGGGATTGTTTTCGCTGGAAAGGCGGCGGCTAAGAGGGGATCTTATTGAAACATATAAGATGATTAGAGGTTTAGATAGGGTGGATAGTGATAGCCTTTTTCCTCTGATGGAGAAATCCAGCACGAGGGGGCATGGCTTTAAATTGAGGGGGGGTAGTTATAGAACCGATGTCAGGGGTAGGTTCTTTACCCAGAGGGTGGTGAGGGATTGGAATGCCCTGCCAGCATCAGTAGTAAATGCGCCTAGTTTGGGGGCGTTTAAGAGATCCGTAGATAGGTTCATGGACGAAAAGAAATTGGTTTAGGTTGGAGGGTCACAGTTTTTTTTTTTTTTAACTGGTCGGTGCAACATCGTGGGCCGAAGGGCCTGTTCTGCGCTGTAATGTTCTATGTTCTATGTTCTAGGTGGAGGTGGGCAGAGGCGGGGAGGTTGATATTGCCTTTGGGCATGTCCTGTGATAAAGCTAAAAGGTTTATGGGGCGATAACTATCACCAGCATCACAACTTCAGCACACTGCATCCATCACCTACTTATTCACTAACATTCTCACAACAAACACTGTTGCAATACTTCACAGACATTATTCATATCTCAAACAAATCTCAGCTCTTCAACCATTCTTTCTCTCTTAAGATAACTGCATCGGGCATGTGGCCACTTTAGGAGGATGTGTGCGATGAGACCATATGTGGTTTAGGGGTGAGGGTAGGTTTGCGGATTAGAGGTTAGGAACAATTGTGGATCTGTGAAGAAGCTGGAGTGACCACATGCCTCCAGACGTTATACCCCCTGCTCTCTCTGTGACCACAGTATACACCACTCTCTGCCTGATCACTGCCAGCACTGCCTTTTCAAGTGACGTGATTGCATTGAGTCATGCTTCCCTTCCCACAGTCAGGTCCTACTGGCACTTGTTATGTGCCACCTTGTCTTAAGAGAATGGTGATAATGAAGGAATTTATTGACAGGTGTGTTTGAGTCAACTTCTCACATGGTTGAAGAGCTGAGATTTGTTTGAAGTATGAATAATGTCTGTGAAGTATTGCAACAGTGTGTGTTGTGAGAATGTTAGTGAATAAGTAGATGATGGATGCAGTGTGCTGAAGTTGTGATGCTGGTGGTAGTTGTTAAAAAGTGTGTTTGTATGATGGGATCTTACTCTGACCACTGGCATCAGAAAGTTACATTGGAACCATGTCCTAGTGATTAATGTCCCAGGAAATCTCCTCCTCCCTGTGCTACTTTAGTTGTCTGTGGCCTCGTTCCCTCCTGTGGATCAAGAACATTCCATCTTCTTCAGACACCTTCACCATGATCTTGAGTGAGATCCTGTGATCACTGTCCCCTGGTCGCTGAGCTATCCTGAGATTTACCATTGCCTGTCACCCAGTGCACCCCACACCCCCCGTGGAAGTGCATGTGTAGAGGCTATGTACACCCCTCCATGAAAATTTCTAATCAGCAGCTTAGTGCTATTCCATTTCCAGACACATTTAAATCGCAATGAACAGCAAGTAGCCTGAATATTGCAGGCTAAGATTGGATTCATAGAGAGACATGCCTTAATAGCAAAGCAGCATTTAGCACCTGTTTTCGCATTATCCCAAAATAAGCCCTTTGAAACAGAAAGGTGGGCAAAGTTAAAATTATTCAACAAAAATTGGCAAAGGGCCAATGCACAGCTAACTTGTCAAGCCTCGGTCTATTGACTCCAATGAACAGCTCAGGAATCTGTTCCAGGACTCCCAAGCCCTCTCCCTATCGGAGAATGTATCAACTGTGCTTCCTGGGATATAGAGTTCTGTATGTGCACATCCTTATTGTGTTCGAACAAGAGAATAAAATAGCAACCTGTGCATTTTTATGCCATCATTTCTCCTTGTTGACAAAATAATTGTTCTGTTTTGACAGTGATTCCATGCAACACAAACATTTCAAAATTAAAGCGACATTTCTGGCCAGAAGCCAAACTAATTTAGAAATCCTATCTGCATAGCTGGGAGTCTGGGCATGGTGCAATGGGACACTTCATTTGTCCCACTTCATTTGTACCCCTTGGACCCGAATAGATATCGAACCCAGGATGATATTATGTGCACCGCCTCCTCCTGTTGATTGTTCGGGGCTCTGTGTGATATGAGTTTGGGCAGTTTTACTCAAGTTTCCAGTGAGTACGGTTACACAGGACAAACTGGCAGCATTCTTTATCCTGTAAAGCAGTACCATTCAGGGAAGTTACAGAAATGGTTGGTGGGAGAAACAGATAAGTAATATATGCAGGAGATGGAATTTTTTGGTTTATTGGAGCTGCGCCATGTTGTCAAGGCGGTATAGAGTCTCTGAATGAGAAAATCCTAGGTTCAAGCCTCATTCCAGAGGCTCATGCACCAAATCAAGCTTGGCACTTCAGTATTGTACTGAGGAAGTGCTTTAAGGTCAGAGGTGCCAACTTTTGGGTGAAACATTAAACAAAGGTCCAATCTTCCCTCTTGGTAAAAGATCCCACGGCACTATTGAAGAAAAGGAATTCTGTGCTGATTCTGATCAACATTGATCCCTAAACCGGCAGTACTGTTATTTATTTAATTGTGCTGGAGGACTTTGGCTGCTATGGTTCCCTATAACTGTGACTGGACTTTAAAAAGAACATTATTGGCTGACAAGCAACTTATGATATCATTGAACAATACACCACAGGAACAGGCCCTTTTGGCCCACCAAGCCTCCGCCAATTCCCAATCCTTATTTAGAGCCACTACTTATTGCCCATTCATGGTTTCTATCCCTCTGTTCACTTCCTGTTCATGTGTCTATCACGATGCCTTGAACATTGCTAATGTACCTGCTTCCACCACCCCCACTGGCAGTGCGTTCCAGGCACCCTCCACCCTCTGTGTGAAACACATTCTGATGTTGCGAAACACAAATTTATTCTTTCTTTGTGTGACCTAACACTGCATATTTTTATAAATATATATCCTCATTGCGATCTCTTAATTTTAAACTTGATCTTTTGGCTGATCAAAGACCATTAAGATGGCTGCCTGATGGTTATTATCTGAGTCACTAGAACAAAAGATGTGTGGGTTAGGTGGAATGACCATGCTAAATTGCCCCTTAGTGTCAGGGGGACTAGCTAGGGTAAATGCATGGGGCTACGGGGATAGGGCCTGGGTGGGATTGTGGTCAGTGCAGACTCCATGGGCCGAATGGCCTCCATCTGCACTGTAGGGATTCTATGATTCTATTCTTTGATCAAAAGAGGCCGTTTTGTAGTTTTGGAAATGTCACACATTATTTCTGAGGAGCTCCTAACAGACCACCTGGGGACTGCACAACCTAACTTCAAAGGGAGCTACACGAAGGCAATTTGTATTTGATAAAACAGGCCTGCTAGCAGAGTCAGAGCATCTAATGCAAATAATGGGTAGAAATCCCCCACCCTGTCCGTGGCGGTTTGGTGGCGGCCAGGAGCGGAGAGTCTAGCGGGAGACAAAAAGAAACCCACTGGAGTAAAACCACGTTGTAATTAATAGTGGATCAGTCTTCCTGCTGGCAGGTGGCCATTTGCATCTCATGAATGCTCATTAAAACTGCAGTCCACCGATGTTCCGTCAGACCTTCTGATCTTGCATCACGCCTGCAGGAAATCACATTGGTGTGAATTGCTAAAGAGTGGTCCTCAGCTGGTAATAGACTCAAGGTGAATACAACACTGCGACAGTGCCGCACTGCTCCTGATGCACTGTTCGCCACTCTGCCGGGGCAGACCGGTTCCTGCCTCCAGCTCCATGCCAAGCAACTCTTCATGGACAGCACCGTGCTGCTGGACCCATTGACCCTCCTGTGTTACCGAGTCGGATCAGTACAGTGCCTGGGTTTGGGGAGTACAGGGGTCTCCTCCCTTGCCCCCTAGTGCCGCATACCAGTATATCTCTGGACAGCACAGTGCTGTTTGGCTCATGCTGCCATCACAACAAAGGTCCAAAGTTCGACCGGGGGATGGAGTGCATGCTTGGGTATGGGGTGTGGTCTGACAAAGATGAGGGGCAAGGGGAGAGCAATGTGGGAGGAGGGCTGTGCAAGGAGGGGTTAGGGCTCACCATGTCAGGCAGAGGGGCAAAGAAGTGGATGAAAAAGACGAACAATGGAAGGCAGAGGGAAGAGCAAGGGGAGGGAAGGTGGACTTTGACACGTCTGCATGGATCAAAATGATACCACATTGTTTACTGAAAGGGGATGGATAAAAACTCCTTATGTGGTGGGTAGAGGTCTAAGTGGCACATGGGCACCTCGTAGATGATGGGCTTAGAACCATAGAATCATTGGCCTATCAAGTCTGTGCCGACACGTGAGAGACACATGAACTCCTACCTAATGCTATCTACCAGTCCTTGATCCATAGCCTTGAATGTCATGACATGCCAAGTGCTCATCCAGGTACTTCTTAAAGGATGTGAGGCATCCCGCCTCTACCATCCTCCCAGGCAGCGCATTCCAGACCATCACCACCCCCTGGGTAAAAAGAGTTTTCCTCACATCCCCCCTCAACCTCCTGCCCCTCACTTTGAGCCCATGTCCCTTCATGACTGACCATTCAACTAAAGGGAACAGCTGCTCCTTATCCATTCTGTCCATGCCCCTCATAATCTTGTACACTTCGATCAGGTCAGGTCGATCAGTCTTCTCTGCTCCAACGAAAACAACCCAAGCCTACAGAACCTCTCTTCATAACTTCCAGGCAGCATCCTGGTGAATCTCCTCTGGATCCCCTCCAGTGCAATCACATCCTTCCGATAATGTGGTGACCAGAATTGCACACCATACTCTAGATGTGGCCTCACCAAAGTTCTATACAACTCCAACATGACTTCCCTGCTTTTGTAACCTATGCCTCGCTTGATAAAGTCAATGTCCCAGATGCCTTTTTCACCACCCTATTAATATGCCCTTCTGTCTTCAGACATCTATGGACAAACATGCCCAAGGTCCTTTTGTTCCACAGAACTTCCTAGTGTCATGCCATTCATTAAATACTTCCTTATCAAATTACTCCTTCCAAAGTGCATCACCTCACACTTTTCAGGGTTAAATTCCATCTGCCACTTATCTGCCCATTTGAGCATTCCGTCTATATCTTGTTGTCGCCCAAAACAAATTGTTCTCCTGCACACATTTCAACAAATCTACTCTATCCAAGCCCTTAGCATTATTTATATCCCGGTTAATGTTGGGAAAGTTGAAATCACCTTATTATTTTTACACACCTCCACAAATTGTGCACATATTTGCTCCTCAATTTGCCGCTCGCTTTCTGGGGGGTCTATAATAAACACCTAACAATGTGCCCCTTTTTTATTGCTGAGCTCTACCCACAAAGCTTCATTTGATGCCCCCTCCAAGATATAATTTCTCCTTATTGCAGGAACTGACTCCTTAACTAATAACTCCTTAACTAATACCCCCTCTTCTTTTACCTCCTCCCCTGTCTCGTCTGAAAATTCTATATCCCGGAATGTTGAGTTGCTAATCGTGTCCTTCCTTCAACCATGTCTCTGTGGTGGCTACTATATCACACTTCCACGTGCCAATCATTGCCCTCAACTCATCCATTTTACTTGCACTCCCTCTCACTTGATTGTTTTATTGTCTGATTCTGTGCCCTTATTCCGCTAACAGTCTGTGTCTCCTCCCCTGCCAAATTAGTTTAAACTCCTCCCAACAGCACAAGCAAAATGTCTCACAAGGATGTCAGTCCCGCTCTGGTTCAGGTGTAGACCGTCCCGCTTGTACAGGTCCCACCTTCCCCAGAAATGGTCCCAGTGATCCAGGAATCTAAAACCGTCCCTCCTGCACTAATTCTTAATCCACACATTCATCTGCACTATCCTCCTATTTCTGTGCTCATTAGCGGGTGGCACTGGGAGTAATCCAGAGATTACAACCCGAGAGGTCCTGCTTTTTAGTCTACTGCCGAGCTCCCTGAATTTCTTGATGCAAGACCTGATCCTTCTTTCTATCTATGTCATTGGTACCAACATGTACCATGACCTCTGCCTCATCACCCCTATCCTCCAGGATGCCCTGCAGCCATTCAGTGACATCCCAGACCCTAGCACCAGGGAGGCAACATACCATCCTAGAGTCACATTGATGGCCACAGTAAACCTATCTATACCCCTGACTATAGAATCCCCTATTACTATTGCCTTGCCTCTCTTCCCCCCACCTCCTGTACAGAACGGCTGCTTGTGGTACCAGAAGCTTGGCTCTGTCTGTACTCCCTGGAGGAACCAGCACCCTAATCAGCCTCAAAAACAGAATACCAATTTGTGAACGAGACCAGGGGATTCCTGAACTACCTGCCTATATCACTTGGATTGTTCGCTGGTGGTCACCCATTCCCTCCCTTCCTCAAGTCCCTTCAGCTACGCTGTGACCACATTTCTAAATGTGCTATCCACAATGCTCTCAAACTCACGGATGCTCCACAGTGTCCCCAGCTGCCGTTCCAGCTCTAAAACCTGAGCTTCCAGGAGCTGCAGCTGGACAAACTTCCTGCATACATGCTGGCCCCGGGCGCTGGAAATGTGCCCAGTCTCCCTCATGGAGCAAGAAGAGCAAACCACACCTTTGAACTCTCCAGCCATGACTAAACCCTTTAAGTTTAGAAACTTTATAAGACTTTATTAAGCCTTAGTAGCAGTGGAAGGGTGAATTTCTGAATGGAGGGCTGTTATAAGTGGTGTTCCTCAGAGATCAGTGCTAGCACCTTTGCTGTTTGTAATATATATAAATGATTTGGAGGAAAATGTAAATGGATTGATTAGTAAGTTTGCGGATGACACAAAGGTTGGTGGATTTGCGGATAGCGATGAGGACCATCAGAGGATACAGCAGGATATAGATCATTTGGAGACTTGGGCGGAAAGATGGCAGATAGAGTTTAATCCGGACAAATGTGAGGTCATGCATTTTGGAAGGTCTAATACAGATAGGAAATATACAGTAAATGGCAGAACCGTTAAGCGTATTGATGGGCAAAGGGATCTGGGTGTACAGATACACAGGTCACTGAAAGTGGCAATGCAGGTGGAGAAGGTAGTCAAGAAGGCATACGGCATGCTCGCCTTCATCGGCCGGGGTATTGAGTTTAAAAATTGGCAAGTCATGTTCCAGCTTTACAGAACCTTAATTAGGCCGCACTTGGAATATAGTGTTCAATTCTGGTTGCCACACTACCAGAAGGATGTGGAGGCTTTGGACAGGGTACAGAAAAGATTTACCAGGATGTTGCCTGGTATGGAGGGCATTAGCTATGAGGCGAGCTTGGAGAAACTTGGTTTGTTTTCACTGGAGCAACGGAGGTTGAGGGAAGACCTGATAGAAGTCTACAAGATTATGAGAGGCATGGACAGAGTGGATAGTCAGAAGCTTTGTCCCAGGGTGGAAGAGTCAATTACTAGGGGCATAGGTTTAAGGTGTGAGGGGCAAGGTTTAAAGGAGATGTACGAGGCAGATCTTTTACACAGAGCGTAGTGGGTGCCTGGAACTCGTTGCCGGGGGAGGTAGTGGGAGCGGATACGGTAGTGACTTTTAAGGGCGTCTCGACAAGTACATGAATAGGATGGGAATAGAGGGATATGGTCCCCGGAAGGATAGGGGGTTTTAGTTAAGTCGGGCAGCCTGGTCGGTGCAGGCTTGGAGGGCCGAAGGGCCTGTTCCTGTGCTGTAATTTTCTTTGTTCTTTATTCTTTATAATCAAGGAACAAACTTCCTCTTGAAGCTGTTGCCTTTCCCTCGAGGTTTCTGACATCCTGCATGGTCTGGTGAAGTGGAGAGACTGAGCTGAGTGTTCTGGACTGTTTTTTTTTAAGATGGCACTGGGACTTTTGAACCTGTCAGGTGAGGACAGGCGGATGAATCCGCTGCCAGCCCGTTAGGAGAGTCAGAGGGGAACTCACCTGTGCATTATTCATGAGGCTCCAAGTGCTGAATCTTGCCGAGATGTCACTATTCTGGCCAGTGGGAAAGACACCACTGGAGCCATGCACCACTGCACTTAGTCTGGGAGACTTCTGCCCAATGACTTACCAAATACCACACCCTCTGCAAATAACACCTCTTTCTAGCTATAATGGCTGAGACATGTCAGCCTGGAACACAAAACTAATTTCCTGACATTGGATAAATATCATTTGTTGAAGACGTTGTGGCTAGGTAAGGTCACATGACTTAAGACTCTGGCTTCTTGAAGAAGTTAATATTGCCTTCCTGAGCTGCAAGCCAGTCTGCTAATTTAACATCTGACCAGCATGCCACAAAGAAGGTGAACTGGCCAGGTTGCATACCTGGCCTCATCCATCTACCTCTGCACCATTCCCTACAAACTGATTCATCATTCCATGCTTATTTCAACTTGTCATCACCAGCAGGGAAAACAAATCTTACACCACCTGTTTCCAACCTCCAATCTCCGTGAAGGAATTTCTCGTGGGACTTTGACCCTCGACTCCAGACCTCATGTGAGCCAATATTTATTTTCTCTGTGGTCTCTGTACTGTGAATCCCTCTTGTCACCATCCCTCTCTCTGCTGTATGTGTGCAGAAGGGGATGTTGCAGGCCCCCTTTTCACAGTTTTTGAATGTATTCAACAAACTAACCTTTTTGAGTCCATCCTACCTCTAGTTTGCTCTGGGATTGTTAGTAATAATCGGATTGGACAAAAACCAAGGAGTTGTGGAAAAACAACCACTTATTGAAAAGGAAACAAGTCAAACCACCTTTCTGTTTGCGGACAGGTAGTGAGAAATTAGTACTGATTGAATAGACCCCTCTCCTGCCTAACAGTAGTCTAACCTGTGATGTTTCTAGAAATGTTGGAACATTTTATTGGGAGTTTTACTTTGTATCTAACAGCTTCACTCTGTACTCTACCTCCCATGGGAGTGTTTGAACAGTGGGATAGTGTAGAAGGAGAAATGTATCCAACCCTGTGCTGTAACTGCCCTGAGAATGTTTGAGTGCGGAGGGAATCCACACTATTTGTACCATTCTGTACTTGCACTGGGAGCCTCCAATGTTGACCCTACCACCCTCAATAGAACATTATTTATTATGAGCATTATAAGCACTGGATTTATTTTTAAAAGCAATGGCCAGGATTCTCCCAAAATAAAACTAAGTGCCCAATGGGCGGGAAAACGTGAGATTATCCCGCCTTTTTTTAAGGCAAACTTACCCTGAACGAATCTCTGACATTCTGTGCAATGCAGAGTGCCTCAGGCTGATCCACACTGAAAAGTAGGGGACGGAGCCAATTCCCGCTGGAAAGGCCGGCAGCATAGTGCTGAGCAGTCACTGTGCATGTGCCGATCTGTCAGTGCGGGGATTGACGCATGCGCACTGGCCTCCCCATCGCTGGCCTCCTGATCGCTGGCCTCCCGAATAGCCGGCTCCGACCCCACTCCCTGATGACCAGCGCCGATCGCCTCTCAGGGGCAATCCACCCTTGGCCCCAACCTCCAGGGGGGCCTCAATAGCCTCTGCCCCACCAGCGGGCTGAAGATGCTTGTTCCCCATTTGTGGGGAGCAGTTGTAAATCCCACGAGTGGGAACCACCCCTGGTGGAGGTTGGGGGGCGGGGGGGGGAGGGGGAGATACTAGTGGGCCTGGAGACTACTGTCCCGGGCCCACTAATCCGGGCCCGATATCCGGCGTGGAACTGATTGCCCTAAAAGAAATGCCTGGGAGACTTACCATTGGCCGGACGCCGGTTGCAAACCTTGTAAAAGGCCTCCTGCTATTGTCCCCCGGCCAATATCTTTCTGCTCTGCCAGTTCAAAAATACTTCTACTCTGGCTATTTCTGATCTGACATTCCCTTCCGCACGAACTATTGTGTTTGAACACAACTATAACAGCAGCAAGTCTCAGCCTTGGAGTATTGCAGAGTATTCACCCGCAGAACATTTAATTGCTGAGTCTTCATGGTCCTGTCCCCAAGAGCAGTAAGGAAGATTTTGCATTTCTGTTGTCTTTCTTGACCTCTGGATGTCCCAAACATTTTTGCAGCCAATTAAGCTTCGTTGAAATGCAGTCACTGTTATATTTAGGAAACACGGCAGCAATTTGGAAACTCTCATGAACAGCAATGTGATAATGATCAGATAATTTGTTTCAGTGATACTGATTGTGGGGTAAAAATTGGGCAGGACATTGGGGATTATTCCCCTGTTCTTCCTAGTACAGTGCCATGGGATCATTTATACCCATCTTAGGTGGCCTGGAATTATCACTTTATTTGAAAGACAGCACCTCCAACCATCCAGCACTCCCTTAGCACTGCACTGGGATGCCAAGATTTTGGGCTACATCTCTGGAGTGGGACTCAAATCTTCAACAGAAAAATCACTGTTCCGGGATTAATGTGTAAAATATGAAAAACACTCAAAATAAAAGGTTTAAATGACAAACATATATTCTAAAGGTGGGGGAACTAAAATCGGAATTAAGCAGGGAGGGACAAAGATCACTAGAGCAATAGTTATCGAGGACTCTATAGTTAGGGGCACAGATAGGTGCTTCTGTGAACGTGAAAGAGACTCCAGGATGGTATGTTGCCTCCTCCCTGGCGTCAGGGTCCAGGATGTCTCTGTACAGACAGAAAGCATTTTGAAGGAAGAGAGTGAACAGCCAAAGGTTGTGGTACATATTGGTACTAACGACATAAGCAGGAAGAGTGATGAGGTCCTGCAGCAGCAGTTTAGGGAGTTAGATAGAAAATTAAAATTCAGGACCTCTAGGGTTGTAATCTCAGGATTACTCCCTGTGCCACATGCCAGTGAGGCTAGAAATAGGAAGATATTACAGCTCAGCACGTGGCTAAACAGCTGGTGTAGAAGGGAGGGTTTCAGATATCTGGACCATTGAGGATTCTTATAGGGCAGGTGGGACCTGTACAAGGACAGGTTGCATCTAAGCTGGACAGACATAAATATTCTGGCTGGGAGGTTAGTGTCACACGGGAGGATTTAAACTAGTTTGGCAGGGGGGGTGAGAACCAAAGCAAAGGTAAATTAACTGAAGGGGAATTAGAGAGCAGGGCCAGTTCGATAAAAAGAGTAGGCAGGGTGTGTTTGCTGATCAAAGAGGGTCTGTGGACTGAAGTGTATTTGCTTCAGTGCAAAAAGTGTAACAGATAGCGCAGATGAACTTAGAGCTTGGATTAATACTTGGAACTATGATGTTGCCATTACAGAGACTTGGTTAAGGGAAGGACAGGATTGGCAGTGTAACGTTCCAGGATACAGATGTTTCAGGTGGGATAGAGGGGGATGTAAAAGGGGTGGGGGAGTTACTCTGCTAGGTAAGAAGAATATCACAGCTGTACTATGGGAGGAAACCTCAGAGGGCTCATACAGCGAGGCGATATGGGTAGAGCTCGGGAATAGGAAGGGTGTTGTCACAATGTTGGGGGTTTATTATAAGCCTCCCAACAGCCAGAGGGAGATTGAGGAACAGATATGTAGACAGATTTTGGCAAAGTGTAAAAGTAACAGGGTTGTTGTGGTGGGTGATTTTAACTTCCCCTATATTGACTGGGACTCACTTAGTGGTAGCGATGTGGATGGGGCAGAGTTTGTAAGGAGCATCCAGGAGGGCTTTTTGAAACAGTAATAGGGAAGGGGCCGTACTGGACCTGGTATTGACCAGGTGGTCGACGTTTCAGGAGGGGATTGTTCAGGAACAGTGACCACAATTCAGTAAGCTTTAAGGTACAGCTTTAAAGATAAGTGTAGTCCTCAGGTTAAGGTGCTAAACTGTGGAAGGCTAATTACAACAATATTAGGCAGGAAATGAAGAATATAGATTGGGGGCAGATGTTTGAGGGCAAATCAACATCTGGCATGTGGGAGGCTTTCAAGTGTAAGTTGATAGGAATTCAGGACCAGCACATTCCTGTAAGGATGAAGGATAAGTATGGCAAGTTTCGGGAACCTTGGATAACGAGAGATATTGTGAGCTTAGTCAAAAAGAAAAAGGAAACATTTGTCAAGGTTAGGAGGCTGGGAATGCACGAAGCAAGTGTGGAATACAAGTAAAGTAGAAAGAAACTTAAGCAAGGAGTCAGGAGGGCTAAAAGGGGTCACGAAAAGTCATTGGCCAGCAGGATTAAGGAAAATCCCAAGGCTTTTTATACATATATAAAGAGCAAGAGGGTAGCCAGGGAGAGGGTTGGCCCACTCAAGGACAGGGGAGGGAATCACAGGGGAGGGAATCTATGCATGGAGCCAGAGGAAATGGGCGAGGTATTAAATGAGTACTTTGCGTCAATATTCACCAAAGAAAAGGACTTGATGGATGATGAGTCTGGGGAAAGGTGTGTGGATAGTTTGGATCATGTTGAGATCAAAAAGGAGGAGGTATTGGGGTTCTTGAAAAAGGTAGACAAGTAAGGTAGACAGGTCCTCAGGACCTGATGGGATTTACCCCAGAATACTGAAAGAGGCAAGGGAGGAAATTGCTGGGGCCTTGAGAGAAACCTTTGTACTCACTGGTTACAGCGGAGGTCCTAGAGGATTGGAGAATAACCAATGTTGTTCCTTTGTTTAAGAAAGGTAGCAAAGATAATCCAGGTAATTACAGGCCGGTGAGCCTTAGGTCAGTGGTAGGAAAATTATTGGAGAGGATTCTTTAAGACAGGATTTACTCCCAGTTGGGAGAAACTTGGTTTGTTCTCACTGGAACAACGGAGGTTGAGGGACGACCTGATAGAAGTCTACAAGATTATGAGGGGCACGGACAGAGTGGATAGTCAGAAGCTTTTTCCCAGGGTGGAAGAGTCAATTACAAGGCGGCGTGGGTTTAAGGTGCGAGGGGCAAGGTTTAAAGGAGATGTACGAGGCAAGTTTTTTTACACAGAAGGTGATGAGTGCCTGAAACTCGCTGCCGGGGGAGATAGTGGAAGCAAAGACAATAGTGACTTTTAAGGGGCGTCTTGACAAGTACATGAATAGGATGGGAATAGAGGGATATATTCCCCGGAAGGGTAAGGGGTTTTGGTTCAGTTGGGCAGCATAGTCAGTGCAGGCTTGGAGGGCCGACGGGCCTGTTCCTGTGCTGTAATTTTCTTTGTTCTTTGATCTTTGAGAAACTATGAAAATAGAATGGCAGATGATATGAAAGGAAATCCAAAAATCTACCGGCATGTAAATATTAAACAGATAATAGGAGATGGAGTAGGTTTTATTAGGAACAAAGAGGGTGGTACTTGTGAGAATACAATACTTTGTGAGTACTTTGTATCAGTGCTTACTAATGAAGAGAAAATGGAGATGCTGGAGGTAATAGATGGGTTAAAATTGAGATGTAGGAGGCATTGGAAAGGCTGGCTATACTTAGAGTTGGTAAGTCTCCGAGTCTAGATAACTTTCATTCCAGGAAGAGGGGTTGGAGTTACTGCATTTGTCACAACCTTCCTTAGATAATTTGTGAAGAGGCCAAGGGGAAGGTGGGGGGTGGGGGGGGGGGGCGGAGAGGGCAGTGGTGGTTGGTGGATCTGGTAGCGGTATCAGTTGTCGGCAGATTGGAGAGTGGCAAGCGTCTCTTATTTAAGAAAGCGTGTAAGCACGTTCCTAGTAATTACAGACTGGTTAGTTTAACATCAGTTGTGGATCGGGTTTTAGAAACAACGGGCAGGATTTTCCAGCCGTGTCGCCCCGAAACCGGACAAGCCCACCTGAGGTCAACGGACCTTTGCATGGTTTGCACGCCCGCCTGCTACAATTCCCGTGGCAGGCATAGAATCATAGAATCCCTACTGTGCAGAAGGAGGCCATTCAGCCCATCGAGTCTGTACCAACCCACAAACCCACCCAGGCCCGATTCCTGTAACCCCACACATTTACCCTGCTAATCCCCCTGGGGCAATTAACCTGCACATCATTGGAGTGTGGGAAGAAACCCACGCAGACATGGGGAAATGTGCAAACTCCACACAGACAGTGACCGAGGCTGGAATTGAACTTGGGTCCCTGGCGCTGTGAGGCTGCAGTGCTAACCAGTGTGCCTAGTAATTACAGACTGGTTAGTTTAACATCAGTTATTGATAGGGTTTTCGAAACAATGAGCAGGATTTTCCGACTGCGCTCACCCCAAGACGGAAAAACCCGCCCGAGGTCAATGGACCTTTGCTGCCCCCCCCTCCCCCCCCCCCCCCCTCCCTCACCCGCTACGATTTCTGTGGTGGGCAGGACAAGAAAGTTCTGCCCTCAGTCTCTGTTTCCATTGCCTTTTGAGGAAGAGTGTTCCAAAGATTCATGACCCTCAGAGAAAAAAAAGTCCTCATTTCTGCCTTAAATACGTGGCCCCTTATTTTTAAACAGTGACCCATGGTTCTCGGTTCTCTCACAAGAGGAAAGATTCTTTCCTCACCAACCTTCCCAAGAACTCTTAGGATCTTAAATCAAGTCACCTCTTTCTCTTCTAAATACAAAAGGGTGGATTTGATGGTGGGAATGCAGCAGATGTTGTCTTTCTGGACTTTAAGAAAATATTTAACCAAAGATCATGTATAAGGCTGGGTAACAAAATTGTGGCTCGTGGAATAGGAAGTTCAGCATCAGCTTGGGTAAAAAAAATTGGCAGATAAACAGAAAAGAGTGAGAGTTGATAAATAGTTATTTTTCAGGTTGAAAAGTGGTAGGTAGTGTCAGTATTAGGACCATCACTTTTTTCAATATATATATCAATGAATTGGATATTGGAATGCAGAGAAAAATTTCAAACTTTGTCGATGATATCAAACTTTTTAAAAATTCATTCACTGGCTAAACCAGCATTTATTGCCCATCCCTAATTGCCCGTGAGAAGGTGGTGGTGAGTTGCCTTCTTGGACTGCTGGAGTCCATGTGGTATAAGTAGATCCACATTGTTGTTAGGAATGGAGTTCCAGGATTTTGATCCAGCAATAATGAAGGAACAGCGATATATTTCCAAGTCAAGGTGGTGTGTGTCTTGGAGGGGGACTTACTGTTCCCATGTCTCTGTTGTCCTTCTAAATGATACTATTCAGTGAGTTCTTGTATTATGGTACAGATGGCTGCCACTTGTGTTGGTGGTGGAGGGAGTGAATGTGTGTGGATGGAGTGTCAACCAAGCAGGCTGCTTTGTCCTGGATGGTGTGGAGCTTATTGAGTGTTGTTGGAGCTGGCATCCAGGCAAAGTGAGATTATTGCATCACACTCTTGATTTGTGCTTTGCAGATGATGGACAGGCTTTGGAGAGTCAGGAGGTAAGTTATTCAACACACGATTCCCAGCTTCTGACTGTGTCTTGTAGCCACAGTGGGCCCTAATTTACCATTTTGATTCCAAGTGCTGGGTGGTCTTGAAACTGGGAGTGTTTCAAATCCGACTTTTAGACCCGTTCTCAGGTGCCCCCATGCGCACTCTGCCTGAAAAAATAGCAGCGATTCTGAATGGTGCTGCAGAGGCCTGTGGGCGGGGCTTATCACACCCGAAATCCTGCAGCTCCGATCGGAGCCTTCAACTGAGCATGCTCAGTAAAAAAAATAGAAAAACGCTCCCGTGCCACATTGCTCCCAGGCCCGATAATGCCTCACCCCTGGCCCCCACGGACATTGTCCCACCCCCACTACTTAACTGACCCCCTTATCCTCCCACCCCCCTGCCACCCAGACCGAACGTGGGCCCCTCACCCCTTACCCCCACCGATCTCAGGCAGAGTGGCAGCGGAACCCACCCCCTTCCCTCACACAGATCACTCGCAGAGTAACAGAAGACTCCCCCTGCCCCCCAGCCCCTGTCTCTCCTGACCCCCCCCCAATCTAAGTCACAGAATCACCTGACCCACCTCCCTTCCCCCCCACCAGAGAGCCATCTGACCCACCTCCCTCCCCCCTCACCAGAGAGTCATCAGACCTGCCCCCCCTCCACCCCAACCCCCCCCCGCCCCCCCCCCCCGCCCTCACTGATCAAACGCAGAGAGCTGCCAGATGCTCTGAACTTTCCACCTCAGAAGCTGGAGCGCCTGAATCGGACCTTTGCAGAGCATATCTGCTTCATGCCAAATCTGGACGGGCGAACATGGTGGTAAAGGGGAAAGTACTGGTAAATTTGGGCGCGCAGCCCATGAAGTCAATTTAAATGTTTGCAGATGCATTTTAATTGACATCGCGCCCATTTTGGGCGTGGTCCCGATGGCGGCCATTTTCGGCCCTTGGTAAAGGGGGAACCGGCACGGAGGCGGGTGCGGATTACGCTACTCGCCTCACGCTCGACTTTACCAAGTTTTCGTGCCCGAAAGCGAGCGCAACATGATGGTAAAATCTGGCCCAGTATTTATATGGCTAGTCAAATTCAATTTCTGCTGAATAGTAACTCACAAAATCTTGATAGTGGGGGATTCAGCAATGGTAATTTCATTAACTGTCAAGGAGCGATGGTTAGATTCTCACTTGTTGGAGATGGTCATTGCTTGGAACTTGTGTGGCACAAATGTTATTTGCCACTTGTCAGCCCAGTGCTGGTCTTGCTGCATTTGGACTTGGACTGCTTCAGTATCTGAGGAGTCGCAAATGGGGCTGAACATTGTGCAACCACCAGTGAACATCCCCACTTCTGACCTTATGATGGAAGGAAGGTTGTTGATGAAACAGCTGAAGATGGTTGGACCTAGGACACTACTCTGAGGGAGTGATGTCCTGGAACTGAGATGACTGAACACCTCGACCATCTTCCATTGTACTAGGTATGACTTCAACCAGCGGAGAGTTTTCTCTCGCTTCCCATTGATTCCAGTTATAGTAAGGCGCCTTGATGCCACACTCAGTCAACTGTGGCCTTGATGTCAAGGGTTGTCACTCTCACCTCACCTCTGGAATTCAGCTCTTTTATCCATGTTTGAACCAAGGCTGTAATGAGGTCAGGAGCTGAGTGACCCTGGCAAAACCCAAACTGGGCATCACTGAGCGGGTTATTGCTGAGCAGGTGCTGCTTGATAGTGCTGTTGACGACCCCTTCAATCGCTTTACTGATGATGATTGAGATTAGACTGACGGAACAATAATTGGCTGGGTTACATTTGTCCTGCTTTTTGTGTGCAGGACATACCTGGGCAATTTTCTACATTGCCGGGTAGATGCCAGTATTGTAGCTGCACTGGGACAGCTTGGCTAGGGATGCAGCAAGTTCTGAAGCACTACAGTGAAGAGGGGAGAAAATCAGGGTGACTCATTATTACTTGGCTCCTCTCTCCTACCTCCCATCTAACTCTCACAAATAGTGTACGCCCAGAATTTTTAAGGGGCAACAGTATTCACATCCAATAATGTGCTCATAGCCAACAAGCCAAAGAGATGTCAGATAAAAAGGAAAGAAGGGAAGCAAAACTTCCTACTTCCTCATTACTTTAGAGAACTGGAAATTTATGGAACAACACCATCCCATCAAAGACTGACAGCACAAGTCTACATCTCCACACAACTGCACTCAAACCCTCAAATAAATCAATTTCTTGCTATTAAAATAACATTTCTTTCTGGAAGCATTCACAGTCGGCATATTTCCAGAACAGCAGGCCTTGTGTGTAATTGTACCAGCATTAATACTTCATATGATGTAAAGTAATCCACTATTTTGAAATACCACATTACTTCCAGCAGAGGATGTATGATTTTTGGATTTACAGGTAATGGATTTGGAAATCAATGCGGCAGGTCGTAACATAAGTTACTCAGTTTGGGTTCTGCCAGGACGACTCAGTTCCAGACCTTGTAACAGTCTTGGTACAAACATTGGAAAAACAATTGAATTTCAAAGGTCCTTAACATCAAGGCAGCATTTTCTAAGTGTAATATCAAAAATCCCTGGTCAAACTGCAATCAATTGAAATCAGGGGAACTCTCCACTGATTGAAATCATATCCAGCACATTGTTGTTGTTGTTGAAGGCCAATCATTTCAGACCCAGGACATCACTGCAGGAGATCTTTGCGGTCGTGTCCTTTGCCTACCTCCCTTCAGCTGATTGATTAATGACCGTCCCATCATCCTGAAGTCAGAAGTGGGAATGTTCACTGATGACTACTCAGTGTTCAGCACCATTCGCAACTCCTCAGATACTGAAGCAGTCCATGCCCGCATGTATCAAGATTTGGACAACATTCAGGCTTTGGGGGAAGAAATCAAGTAACATACATGCTTCTCAAGTGCCAGGCAAGGATCATCTCCAATATGATAGAATCTCACCATCTCCCATTGAGTATAGCTTTTGGGGCGAAAGGGATCAAAGGATATGGGGGGAAAGCGGGAATAGGATAATCATAGAATCATAAAATCCTACAATGCAGAAGGAGGCCACTCGGCCCATCGAGACTGCACCAACCACAATTCCACTCAGACCCTATCCCCATAACCCCATACATTTACCCTAGCTAGTCTCCCTGACACTACGGGACAATTTAGCACGGCCAATCCACCTAACCCACACCGTGCCGCCCCCTGATCAACCATGATCATACTGAATGGCGGAGCAGGCTCAAAAAGCTGAATGGCCTATCCCTGTTCCTATTTTCAAAGTTTCTGTGACATTCAATGGCATTACCACTGCTGAATCTCCCATTATCAACAACCTGAGAGTTACCATTGACCCAAAACTTAACTGGACTAGCCATATCTATACAATGGCTACAAGAACCAATCAGAAATTGGAAACTCTTATGACAAGTAACTCATCTCCTGAATCCCCAAAGCCTGTCCACCATTTACAAGCACAAGTCAAGAGTGTAGTGGAATACTCTCCACTTGCCAGGACGAATTCAGCTCCAATACTCAGAAGCTCAACACCAAACAGGACAAAACAGCTTACTTTTTGGGCACCCCCATCCACCATCTTAAGCATTCACTCCCTCACCATTGGTGCATTAAGGCACCAGTATGTATCGTCTACAGGCTGCACTGCAGCAACTCTCTCAGCTTTCTTCAGCAGCGCCTGCCAAACTCTTCACCTCTATTGCGTAGAAGTATAAAGGCAGCAACCACGTGGGAACACTACCACTGGAGCAACCTGAAGAAACTACACAGACATGGGGAGAATGTGCAAACTCCATACAGATAGTCACCCAAGGCCGGAATCGAACTGGGTTCCCTGGCGTTGTGAGGCAGCAATGCTAACCACTGTGCCACCGTGCCACCCAAATCCTGATATGGAACTATAATCACCTTTACAAAGAAGAAAGAACAGCACAGCACATGAACTGGCCCTTTGGCCCTCCAAGCCTGCACCGATCACATTGTTCTATCGAGACCAACCGTCTGTATCCCTCTATTCCCCGTCTGTTCATGTGTCTATCCAGATAAATCTTAAATGTTGCTAACGTGTCTGCCTCAACCACCTCACTTGGCAGTGCATTCCAGGCCCCCACCATCCACTGTATAAAAAACTTTCCCCGCACATCTCCACTGAACCTTGCCCCCCTTACCTTGAACTTGTGCCCCCTTGTGATTGTCATTTCTGCCCTGGGAAAAAGCTTCCAACTGTTCATCCTATCTATAACCTCATAATTTTATAAACTTCTATCAGGTCGCCCCTCAGTCTCCGTCTTTCCAAGGAGAATAATCCCAGTTTATTCAATCTCTCCTCATAGCCAATACCCTCCATACCAGGCGACATCCTGGTAAACCTTCTCTGTACTCTCTCCAAAGCCTCCACATCCTTCTGGTAGTGTGATGACCAGAATTGGACACATTATTCCAAATGTGGTTTAACCAACGTTTTATATAACTGCAACATAATTTGCCAACTTTTATACTCGATGCCCTGTCTGATGAAGGTAAGCATGCCGTATGCTTTCTTCACCACCTTTTCCACCTGTGCTGCCACTTTTAAGGATCTGTGGACTTGTTCTCCCAAACCTCTCTGTGTGTCTATGCTCCTGGTGGTTCTGCCATTTATTTTATAGCTCCCACCTGAATTGGACCTGCCAAAATGCATCACTTCTCATTTGTCCGGATTAAATTCCATCTGCCATTTCTCCGCCTAATTTTCCAGCCTATCTATATCCTGCTGTATTCCCTGACAATCTTCAACACTATCCGCAACTCCAGCAATCTTAATATCATCTGCAAACTTGCGAATCTGACTAGCTGTGTTTTCTTCCAAGTCATTTATATATATTACAAACAGCAGAGGTCCCAGCACTGATCCCTGCGGAACACCACCAGTTACAGACCTCCATTCAGAAAAGCACGCTTCCACCGCTACCCTCTATCTTCTATGGCCAAGCTGGTTCTGAATTCATCTAGCTAGTTCACCCCTGATCCCGTGTGACTTAATCTTTTGCACCAGCCTGCCATGAGGGACCTTGTCAAATGTTTTGCTAAAGTCCATGTAGACAACATCCACAGCCCTACCCTCATCAATCATTTTTGTCACCTCCTCAAAAAACTCAATTAAATTAGTGAGACATGACCTCCATTGCACAAAATTATGCTATCTGTCGCTAACAAGACCATTCAGTTACAAATGTGTATAGACCCTATCCTTAAGAATCTTCTCCAACAATTTCATTATCACTGACGTGAAGCTCACTGGGCTATAGTTATCCGGGTTATCCTTGCTACCCTTCTTAAATAACCCTTCTTCATTGTCACGCATTTACCATGCTAATCCACCCAACCTACATCTCATTGGACATTAAAAGGCAAGCTATCATTGCCAATCCATCTGACCTGCACATCTTTGGAGTGTGGGATGAAATCGGAGCACCCAGAGGAAACCACACAGACACGGGGAGAATGTGCAAACTGCAAGCAGACAGTCACCCAAGGCTGGAATTGCACCGGGGTCCCTGGCGCTGTGAGGCACCGTGCCACTCAAATCCTGATTTGGAACTATATCACTTTTCTTCATTGTCATTGGATCAAAATTGTGGAACTCCCTCGTTTATATAGTGGGTGCACCTACACCACACAGACAGTGACCCGAGCCGGGAATCGAACCCGGGACCCTGGAGCTGTGAAGCAGCAGTGCTAACCACTGTGCTACCGTGCCGCCCAGTAGTGGGTGCACCTACACCACACAGACTGCAGTGGTTCAAGAAGGTGGCTCACCACCACATTCTCAAGGACAATGCTGGCTTTACCAGTAATGCCCCAATCCTGTGAATGAATAAAAAAAAATGAAATGCTTTGACAGCAATTTCAGCCCATGTGATTGTAAACTAGATATTTTCTCAACTAATGCACATCAATAGTTCAGTGGGCAGTGTATTCAATAACAGTTTTGGCATGGGATATCAGCATTACTTCACAGAGCTTTAGAGTGGAGCTTCTTTAAGGTGCCTAAGTTCAATGCCTCTCAGGGTCGATTGATCTTCTGAAATAGTTTGATTGCTTTGGGGCAGTAGAGGAATTTTTTCATTTATTTCCCCCAACTTGACCTGTCTTTTATCTGTATTTGTTCACCTCTCAAGAGATTTCTTGGTGCTGAGTGGGTGGGGTGTGTCTATCATGGTGCATTAGGCAGCACAACTATCTGGGACAATGAGAAGTGATCTCATTGAAGTGTACAAAATGCTTACAGGATTCAAATGATTAGATGAAGAAAGGATGTTTCCCTTGGCTGGGAGTTCTAGAACGAGGGAATGCAGTCTCAGGATAAGTGGTAGGCCATTTAGGACTGAGATGAGGAGGAATCTCTTCTGTCAGAAGGTGGCAAATCTTTGAAATTCTCTACCCCAAAAGAGGTTCAGTCATTGAGCATGTTCAAAGAAGAGGTTGAAAGAATTCTAGAGATATAGGAATAGTGTGAGCAGATGGCTTTGAGGTAGAAGATCTAATTCGATGATAAGAGCAGGCTCGAGAGGCTGAATGGTCTAGTCCTGTTCCTATGTTCCTATGATACTCTGGAAGGACTAATTGTTAATTTCCGATCCATCATTTCTGTATGTTTGTATACTCTTTACAGTGCCTTCATTTTGTCTCCCTTCTAAATCCTTTGTGTAATACCCCTTCCCAGTGCCATAATGTAGTGCCTTTTCATTAGGGCATTGTTCAACCGCCAGGGAGTCCACCACACCCATTTGCTCTCCTGAGGAAATGTTGTGGGAATTTTTTCTTCATGCTCCCTTTCCACCAAAGATCAGGAAAGCTCCACAATATCTACCTCCACTTATTAAAAAGTTTATACAATTGTTAAGTTTTGGACTGTCTTTTTAATTTACAGTAAAATGAGGTTCACAACTGGCCTGGCCTTTGCTGTCATGATCCATCTTGTCATTAAGTTGAACTGTCTTCCCAAGAACATTAACAATTGTCTGATGGTGCTTAAACTTCCCCTGCACAGTAATAGACATGATGTGGAGTTGCCAGTAAACACAGTAAGAGTTTTAACAACACCAGGTTAAAGTCCAACAGGTTTATTTGGTAGCAAAAGCCATTAGCTTTCGGAGCAGATATCCACTCCATCTGACGAAGGAGCAGCGCTCCGAAAGCTAATGGCATTTGCTACCAAATAAACCTGTTGGACTTTAACCTGGTGTTGTTAAAACTCTTACAGTAATAGGCAAGCAACTCTCGCCAGTGTGTCCACCTCTATCATGAGCACCATTGAAGTAGTAGAAGATAAATCTACATGAACTCCACTCCTTGACTCTGTGAAAATCAGACAGCTAATCATTCCGAGTGACTTCAGTGCAAGACTTGGTGCAGATCACTTGGCATGGGAAAGGGTTATTGGAAAAGACAAGGTTGACAATTGTAACCATTTGATCTTCTCTTGTTGTAGATGTGTGCTGAACCTGAACTCTTAATCACCAACACAGTTCTCCACCAGCCCAATCGTTACAAACCACCTCGAGTACACTTCCTATCTATCATAGAACCCCTACAGTGCAGAAAGAGGCCATCCAGCCAAATGAGTGTGCACCCACAACAATCCCACCCAGGCCCTATCCCCATAATCACACATATTTACCCCGTTAATCCCTCTGAACTACGCATCCCGGGACACAAAGGGGAAATTTAGCATGGCCAATGCACCTAACCCACACATCTTTGGACTATGGGAGGAAACTGGAGCACCCGGAGGAAACCCACGCAGACACGGGGAGAACGTGGAAACTCCACACAGACAGTGACCTAAGCTAGTACATTGTCTATGTTTTACTACCTAATCAACTATGTCATTATCAAGTAGCGGGACAGGCAGGATATGTGTTAACAAAAGCCATGTGCAGTGCTGATTGCTGGACTGACCACCGTCCACTGTCTTACTTCAATCAAAACATCAAGGTCTAGCCCCTGGGATCCCCCAGGGCATGAATGTCCAGAAGTATCCCAATGTCTCAAGGCTGAAACAGGCAGTCATGAAAAAATCTCTCTCATAAAAACTCGAGAGTTGTCTATGTTCTGCAAAAATAGATACACTACATTGAGGAAGACTGGGCTCTGTGAATGCTTTGAGGTAAGATTTAGCAAAAAGGAGAAATGGCACAACCTCTGGGCTGATACCAAAATCGCCACCACAAATTTGTGGAGTGATCCAACAGCCGAGCCTCCAGGGTTTAACCTCCCTTGAAAGCAGTGGTCTGTACTCACTGTGCGAGAATAATTTGAGCTGTTCCACATTCCACTTGTGGAGTAAGTGGCTACACCTTCCCTGGCCAGTCCTCAACTGGTTGAGGGTTGTCCAGCTTTTCTATGGAAGGTGAAACCTGGGATTCCAGCACTCGGGTCAGTTATCAGGTTGTGGCTGATGTTCGCAGTCAACCAGGAGGTATACCATCGAGAGGTGGAGCTGTTGTCAGTGTGTAGAGTATTGATATGCATATAAAGCAGATTTTCCTACAATACACAACAATGGCTATTTAGTTTATAGAACCTGAAGGAATATATATGGACAGGATGGGCCAAATGGCCTCATTCGGTGCTGTAACCTTTCTGTGGTTCTATAACCAGCTTTGTAATGAAAAATTATCTCTGATTATCTCTGTTGGTAGTTTCACCCTTCTCTCCTGGTGCCACTGGTGTATTTACTTTACCTCTAGGGTATTTACTTCCCCAGATCTATTACATCATCATCTCCTGCTATCCACTTTCCCTGCCCATTCAGCACGTTGTTCATCTGCTCACCTTGAAGGATTGCTCAATAACCCTTTCATTATTTTATGCTCATTAGTGCTGTCTTCCATCAAGTTTGCTTTTGTACACTCTCTTTTCCATTAATGCTGGGCATTACACATGGGGAATAATTGTCAGACTTCAGTATGTTAAAGTGTTGTCTTAGCCGCTGTGGGTGCAATTTCGTGATTTGAAAATGTCCCTTATATTAAGGTCACCCCTGAATGTATCTTAGCATCTGTATTTTTGGGAAACATCCCATAGCCTTTCAGCTCATCTCAAAAACCATATTTTGCTTCCAACATCATTCTGTTCTGCCACTATTAATATTTTCACGAGCTACATATATTTAATTCCAAACTATTGTCAGTGTTTGTGACATTAATATAGAAGTGTTTTAACTCCTTCCTTGATTTGTAGATCTTCCTGAGATGATCTTCAGCCACCTAATCAGTCATCCATGCTAATCCGTGTTAATCAAGATGTTACTTTCCCACTACTTAACCAATTCATCTCTCCATTTCTGCATACATGCACCACCTAGTGTAGTGTCAAACCAGAACTTTCCCGTTTCTATCCCCAGTCTGGGCTGAGCAAGCTGGTCTCAGCTACGGACCTACTTTGCAGTCAGTGCCCCTGGACTAGGGAGGAGAGTAAAATCAACTAAGGCTCCTCCTGATCAGTGCAAAGTATTTGGATGGCAGGAAGGACACAATCAGGATCTTCAATGATGCTCTATGAAGTCAAGTAGCCTGTCTAGTCTCACACATTAAGAATGGGTGCAGTACCTTTGGGACCCCACGCTATAAAAGCCACTGCCATCAAAAGTGAGGGGAAGAAGAAAGAGACAATTACGGCACGGTAGCACAGTGGTTAGCACTGCTGCTTCACAGCTCCAGGGACCTGGGTTCGATTCCCGGCTTGGGTCACTGTCTGTGTGGAGTTTGCACATTCTCCTCGTGTCTGCGTGGGTTTCCTCCGGGTGCTCCGGTTTCCTCCCACAGTCCAAAGATGTGCGGGTTAGGTTGATTGGCCATGCTAAAATTGCCCCTTAGTGTCCTGGGATGCGTAGATTAGAGGGATTAGCGGTAAAATATGTAGGGATATGGAGGTAGGGCCTGGGTGGGATTGTGGTCGGTGCAGACTCGATGGGCCGAATGGCCTCTTTCTGTACTGTAGGGTTTCTATGATTTCCATGATTCTATGACAAGTACACGTGATACTCAGCAAACAAAAGAACAAGTGAAGAGTTAAGAGAAGCGTGTTTACTAAGAGGCCTGATAGGAAATGGAATGCAATTCCAACAGAAGCAAATAGTGCAAATAGAATCCATTAAAGATTTCAAAAGGGAATGAGTAGCTTTCAAAAGATTTTGAAGAACTTGGGATTAAATGGACATTTCATTCATAGAAAGGGCACCAGTGAAATGAGGTGAATGGCCTCCTTATTTTCTGGGAAATTTCATTATTGCACATCCAAACAGCAATACATTTTGCAGGTTTGCCATATAACTACATGACAATACCAATCTCCAGTCAGATCTCTGTATTAAATATGCATTGTACCTGCAATATGTATCGATTAACACACAGCAACATCGTGAGCCAATTGTAAATTTTTGATTCAAGTGAAATGATTGCACAATTATTCTCAGAGTAAAGGCAGTGAGAGGGCAAAAGCAAACATCCAAAATCAGCTCGTAGCCCAATCAAATTTCAAACCAAGAATGACATCTCCCAGCTCTACAGAAACAGTAGGAAAAAGAGAAAAATATCTACAGTCTTGATCATACACTAATCTCTAGCTGGAGAGTTACTCCTACAAATGGCATATTAAGTTGAAGTGTTTAACCTAAACCTGCTCATAAAACCTGCACGCACAGCTTCTGTACCTTCTACTTTCACAAATTGCAATGACAAACACTATTCTCTGTATAACTTAAGTAAAAGGCAACAAATTGCCACAGATTTAAAGCTGGTTCATTATAAACTTGAATCAAGCCTAAAGAAGGGGACATCAAGAAAGATTAAAATGCTGGTGAGGGCTGCAGAGTAGTGTAGCACTGCACAGATCCTGGATGTGAGATGTGAGCTGCATACTTGTGGCATTCTCTTATACCAAATCAATAAACATTGTGAGCAATAACAAGCTCCTTCCATGAACTGAGGGACAAGGAAAGGTCAAATAGGTTTAAGGTACATCCCTTTTATCCTCTTCTCCCTAACATGTTCTCTAATTTTGTGTTTATTTCATCTCAATGAAAATTTAGTGAATTTGCAAGAGTTTTCCATATCATTATGGGAAGCATATTTCCAGCAAAAAACAATAACTGTCCTTGAAATCCTCAATTAAAATTCTTATTGTTCACGAGGACCTTCATTGTGGCTGAGAATGTTGGATGGCCCAACATCCATGACATTTCCCCCTGCACAGTGTTTAGCACTGCTGCCTCACAGCGCCAAGGACCTGGGTTCGATTCCCAGCTTGGGTCACTGTCTATGCGAAGTCTGCACGTTCTCCCCATGTCTGCGTGGGTTTCCTTCGGGGTGCTCCAGTTTCCTCCCACAGTCCGGAAGACGTGCTGGTTAGGTGCATTGGCCATGCTGAATTCTCCCTCAGTGTACCCCAACAGGCGCTGGAGTGTGGCGAGTAGGGGATTTTCACAGTAACTTCATCGCAGTGTTAATGTAAGCCTACTTGTGACACTAATGAATAATGAATGGATGAATAACAAATGGCTGAACCTTGTGGAGGTAACAGGGGTCTCGGCCACCAGCTGGAGAAAGCCAGTCACATCTTGTGCAACTCAGGTATTTAACAGGAGAGCGGTGGGTCTTTCCCCAGGATCCCAGTGACGGAAATCCAGCTGCCAAGTGCTGCCAGCCAATCTGGCTGCTACCTGCACCACACCTGCTGGGGCCTTACATCAAGGAGGGCCCCAGGTATCGGAGGGAATGCAGTCACAAGAACAGGGTCATGGGGGAGGTAGGGGTTCAGCATCATGGGAAGAGGAGTGGCTCTCAGTAGCCTCCCTTACCTATGCCGAATCACTTCCCAAATGCAATCCTCTGGGAGCCCAGAGGCAAACACCCCCATGAGAGTTTGCTTGTCATGTTCCCCGCATGGTGAGCCCCCTTCCTTCCACTGGTGGCACAGTGGCACCTGGTTAGCACTGCTACCTCACAGCTCCAGGGACCTGGGTTCAATTCCCAGCTTGAGTTTGCCCGTTCTCCCCGTGTCTGCGTGGGTTTCCTCCGGGTGATCCGGTTTCCTCCCACAGTCCAAAGATGTACGGGTTAGGTTCATTGGCCATGCTCAATTTCCCCTTAGTGTCCTGGGATACATAGGTTTCAGGAATTAGCAGGGTAAATATGTGGGGTTATGGGGATAGGCCCTGGTGGGATTGTTATCAGTGCAGACTCGATAGGCCGAATGGCCTCTTTCTGCATTGTAGGAATTCTATGATTCTATGATTCCACTGGGTTAATAAGAGCAGTGGGATGAGGCCCTTAAGTAGGCATTAATTGTTCACTTACACATGTATATATGAACAAGCAGTAGGCCATTCAGCCCCTTGAGCCTGCTCCGCCATTTCATAAGATCATGGCTGAATTGACAGTAACCTCAAATCTGCACTCCGCCTACCCCAATACCTAGCACCCCCTTGCTCACCAAGAATCTATCCACCTCTGCCCTAAAAATATTCAAAGACTTTGCTCCCACCACTTTTTCAGGAAGAGAGTTCCAAAGACTCATGCCCATCTGAGTGAAAACATTTTACCTCATCTCCATTTTAAACTGTGACCTCTCTTGATTCTTCCACAAGAGGAAACATCTTCGCCACATCCATCCTGTCAAGACCACTCAGGATTTTACATGTTTCAATAAAATCGCTTCTTACTCTTCTAAATTCCAGCGGATTCAAGTCTAGCACATCCACCCTTTCCTCATATGACAACCGACCTATTCCAGGTAAATCTTCTCTGAACTGCTTCCAATGTATTTACATCCTTCCTTAAATAAGGTGACTAATACAGTACACAGTACTCCAGATGTGGTATCATTAGTGCTCTGTATGACTGAAGCATAACCTCTCTACATTCCTCCTTGCAATAAATGATCACATTCTATTAGCTTTTGAATTACTTGCTGCACCTGCACAGTAGCCTTCTGTGATTATTCACTGTGAACCTCGATCCCTCAGCACCTCAGCTCTGCACTCTTTCATCATTTAGATAGTACGCTTATTTTTTATTCTTCCTGTCAAAATGGACAATTTCACATTTCCCACATTATACTCCATTTGCCAGATCATTGCCATTCACTTAACCTATCTTTATATCTCCTTACATCCTCTTCACATCTTACTTTCCCAGCTATCTTTGTGTCATCAGCAAATTTGACAACCATCCCTTCATCCAAGTCTTCAATATAAATTGTAAACAGTTGAGTTCCCAGCATTGCTCCCTGCGGCATACCACTGATTCCAGCAGGCTGGCACCCTGGCAGTGCCCCATCAGGCACCATAAGTGTGCCTGGGGCAGTGCCAAGAGGGTGTGGCCTGAGTGGAGGTAAGCCTGAGTGGGGGTAGGATTATGACGGGGAGTGGTGTGCACAATGACGGGGTGCTTATGCAGGGGGGAGCTCTGAAAGGGGGGTGGTTGGACAAGGGTCGGAGCTCTGCAAGGGGAGGCTATCCAAGGAGGGGCAATGCAAGGGGGGTGGTCAGCGGTGGGAGCGTGAAGGCGTAGGGAGTCCATTTGGGGACTTATTGGGATGGTCCTGATGCCAGCGACCCGTGTTGGTGTGGGGGGGAGAACAAGTTAAGTTGCTGCAGTATATCTTGTACATTGTACACACTGCTGTCACTGCATCAGTAGTGGAGTGAGTGAATGTTTAAGTTTGTGGATGGGGTGCTGATCAAGTGGACTGCTTTGTACTGGATGGTGTCAAGCATCTCGAGTGTTGTTGGAGCCACACTCATCTCGGCAAGTGGAGAATATTCCATCACACTCTTGACTTGTATCTGGTATAGAGTCTTCACAAACAAAAATAAGGGCTCATGGAGTTGGAGTGCTATGTTAACATGGAGAGAGGATTGGTTAATGTACAAGAAGCAGAGGAATGGGATAAAAGGGACATTTTCAAATTGGCAAGCAGTGAATAGTGGAATGTCACAGGCTTCACTGCTGGGTCATCAGCAATTTACAACCTACATTAACGACTTAAATGCTTAGATGAAGAAGCAGAGAGTAATGTATATAAGTTGTAAGAAAAGGGAGAACCAGCCGTGGATAACGAAGGAAATAAAGGAGAGTATTAAAATAAAAACAGCTGCGTACAGAGTGGCCAAAAATAGTGGAGAAACAAGTGATTGGGAAAAATTTAAGAAACAACAAAGAGAGACTAAGAAAGCGATAAAGAAAGGAAGGATAGACTATGAAGCTAGGCTAGCAATTAATATAAAAAATGATAGTAAAAGTTTTTATAAATATATAAAAAGGAATAGAGTGGCTAGAGTGAATGTTGGACCCTTGGAGGACGAGAGGGGGGAGTTAATAGTGGGAAATGAGGATATGGCTGAGTCTTTAAATAAGTTTTTTGTGTCGGTCTTCACGGTGGAGGACACAAATAGTTTGCCAAATATTAACGATAGAGGGTTGGCAGCAGGAGAAATACTTAATACAATTAATGTTACCAGAGAGGCAGTGCTGGGTAGACGAATGGGACTGAAGGTGGACAAGTCCCCGGGTCCGGATGGAATGCATCCCAGGGTATTGAAAGAAATGTCAGAGGTAATAGTGGATGCGTTAGTGATTATTTATCAAAACTCATTGCATTCTGGGGTAGTGCCGGTTGATTGGAAAACGGCTAATGTTACGCCGCTGTTTAAAAAAGGAAGGAGACAAAAGGCGGGTAACTATAGGCCGGTCAGCTTAACGTCTGTAGTAGGGAAAATGCTGGAATCCATTAAATAAAGAGGAGATAGCAGGGCATCTGGATAGAAATGGTTCGATCAATCAGACGCAGCATGGATTCATGAGGGGAAAGTCGTGCTTGACGAACATGTTGGATTTTTATGAAGATGTGACTAGGGCGGTTGATGGAGGAGAACCGGTGGATGCGGTGTTTTTGGATTTCCAAAAGGCGTTTGATAAGGTGCCCCATAAAAGGCTGCTGAAGAAGATTAGGGCACACGGAGTTGGGGGTAGTGTGTTAAAGTGGATTGGGGACTGGCTATCCGACAGGAAGCAAAGAGTCGGAATAAATGGGTGTTTTTCCGGTTGGAGGAAGGTAACTAGTGGCGTGCCGCAGGGATCGGTACTCAGGCCGCAACTATTTACCATTTATATAGATGATCTGGAGGAGGGGACGGAGTGTAGGGTAACGAAGTTTGCAGACAACACAAAGATAAGTGGAAAAGCGAGTCGTGTGGAGGACGGAGAAGATCTGCAGAGAGATTTGGACAGGCTGAGTGAGTGGGCGAGGATATGGCAAATGGAGTATAACGTTGATAAATGCGAGGTTATACACTTTGGAGGAAATAATAACAAATGGGATTACTATCTCAATGGAAACAAATTAAAACATGCTACCGTGCAAAGGGACCTGGGGGTCCTTGTGCATGAGACGCAAAAGCCCAGTCTGCAGGTACAACAGGTGATCAAGAAGGCAAATGGGATGTTGGCCTATATCGCGAGGGGGATAGAATATAAAAGCAGGGATGTCTTGATGCACCTGTACAGGGCATTGGTGAGGCCGCAGCTGGAATACTGTGTGCAGTATTGGTCCCCTTATATGAGGAAGGATATATTGGCATTGGAGGGAGTGCAGAGAAGGTTCACCAGGTTGATACCGGAGATGAGGGGTTTGGATTATGAGGAGAGGCTGAGGAGATTGGGTTTGTACTCGTTGGAGTTTAGAAGGATGAGGGGGGATCTTATGGAGACTTATAAGATAATGCGGGGGCTGGATAGGGTGGAGGCGGAGAGATTCTTTCCACTTAGTAAGGAAGTTAAAACTAGAGTACACAGCCTCAAAATAAAAGGGGGTGGTTTAAGACAGAGTTGAGGAGGAACTTCTTCTCCCAGAGGGTGGTGAATCTCTGGAATTCTCTGCCCACTGAGGTGGTGGAGGCTACCTCGCTGAATATGTTTAAAGCGCGGATGGATGGATTCCTGATCGGTAAGGGAATTAAGGGTTATGGGGATCAGGCGGGTAAGTGGTACTGATCCACGTCAGATCAGCCATGATCTTATTGAATGGCGGGGCAGGCTCGAGGGGCTAGATGGCCTACTCCTACTCCTATTTCTTATGTTCTTATGTTAGTTGACAATACAAAGCTAGGTGGGAATACATGTTCTGAGAAGGACACAAAGGGCCCGATTTTACCAACAATCTGCGCCCGAAAACGGGCACAAAATCGTGGCAAAGTCGGGTGTGAGGCCCTTATCGCGATCTGCACCCGCAAACGCGCAGATCGCCACGTTACTGAGACCCGCGAATGGCGGGGATCCGTTCCGCGCCCATTTGCATGTATTTAAATTGAATTAATGAACTGCCCGCCCAACTTTATCAGCATTTCCCCCTTTACCACCACGTTTGCCAATCCAGAACCGCACTTTTAGCGACCTAGAACATAGAACATAGAACAGTACAGCACAGAACAGGCCCTTCGGCCCACGATGTTGTGCCGAGCTTTATCTGAAACCAAGATCAAGCTATCCCACTCCCTATCATCCTGGTGTGCTCTATGTGCCTATCCAATAACCGCTTAAATGTTCCTAAAGTGTCTGACTCCACTATCACTGCAGGCAGTCCATTCCACACCCCAACCACTCTCTGAGTAAAGAACCTACCTCTGATATCCTTCCTATATCTCCCACCATGAACCCTATAGTTATGCCCCCTTGTAATAGCTCCATCCACCCGAGGAAATAGTCTTTGAACGTTCACTCTATCTATCCTCTTCATCATTTTATAAACCTCTATTAAGTCTCCCCTCAACCTCCTCCGCTCCAGAGAGAGCAGCCCTAGCTCCCTCAACCTTTCCTCATGGAGTCAGAAGAGATAGGAGAGGTGATGAATGAATACTTTTCTTCGGTGTTCACCAAGGAGAGGGGCCATGTTTTTGAGGAAAAGAGGGTGTCACAGGCTGATAGGCTGGAGGAAGTAGATGTTCGGAGGGAAGATGTACTAGCAATTTTGAATAAACTGAAGGTTGATAAGTCCCCTGGGCCTGATGAAATATACCCTAGGATTCTTTGAGAGGCAAGGGATGAGATAGCAGAGCCTTTGGCTTTGATCTTTGGGTCCTCACTGTCCACGGGGGTGGTGCCAGAGGACTGGAGAGTGGCGAGTGTTGTTCCTCTGTTTAAGAAAGGGAATAGAAATGACCCTGGTAATTATAGGCCGGTTAGTCTTACTTCGGTGGTTGGTAAGTTGATGGAAAAGATCCTTAGGGATAGGATTTACGACCATTTAGAAAGATGCAGCTTAATCTGGGATAGTCAGCACGGATTTGTGAAGGGCAAGTCTTGCCTCACAAATTTGATAGAACTTTTTGTGGAGGTAACTAAGTGTGTTGATGAAGGTAGTGCAGTTGATGTCATATACATGGATTTTAGTAAGGCGTTTGATTAAGTCCCCCATGGTCGGCTTATGAAGGAAGTAAGGAGGTGTGGGATAGAGGGAAAGTTGGCTGATTGGATAGGTAACTGGCTGTCTGACCGAAGACAGAGGGTGGTGGTGGGTGGAAAATTTTCAGACTGGGAGCACTTCAGCGGTCACAGGCATTCTCTTTCTAAATACCTGCTAAATAAAAGCCTGAAGCGGGTGCTCCAGCCTCTGAAGAGCGCATTCAGTGTTTCCAACGGTTCTCTGACTCAGATCAGTGGTGAGGGGGGAGGAGGGAGGCGGATCAGATCATTTTCTGGTTGGAGGGGGGAGGAGGGGAGTGAGGTCAGATCGTTGTCTGGTTGGGGGGGTGAGGAGGAGGAGGCGGGTTAGATGTATCTCTGGGGGGGGGGGGGAGCGATCGTTGTCTGGTTGGGGGGAGGGGGAGGAGGCGGGTCAGAGGTATCTCTGGTGGTGGGGGGAGGACCAATCGTTGTCTGGAGGGGGGGAGGGCTGATCGTTGTCTGGTGGTGCGGGGGGGAGGCGGGTCAGATGTTCCTCTGGAGGGGAGGAGGAGTGAGGCCACACCATTCTCTGTTGGGGGGGGGGGAAAGTGAGGCCAGATCATCGACTGGGGGTGGGGGGAGGGGGGGAGTGAGGCCAGACCATTCTCTGTGGGGGGGGGGGGCGGGGGGGGGGGAGGGAGTGAGGCCAGATCATTGTCTTGGGGCACAGGGAGGGAGTGAGGCTGGATCATTGTCTTGGGGGGGGCGGGGAAGTGAGGCCAGAATGTTGTCTTGTCAGGGGGGGGAGGGAGTGAGGCCAGATCGTTGTCTTGGGAGGGGGAGGAGGGAGGCGAGTAAGATGTATCTCGGGAAGGGGGGGGGCAGGTGGATCTCTGGTGGGGGGGCAGATGGATCTCTGGTTGGGGGGCAGGGGGGTCCGCTGCCACTCTGCGGGTGATCGGTGGGGGAGGGGGGCAGGGGTGGCGATCGGTCTGGGTAGTGGGGTGGGTGAATAAGGGACACACACACACATCACTGTCCCCCTTACCCACCCCCCACTACTCAGACCGATCGCCACCCCTGCTCCCCTCCCGCCCACCGATCGCCCGCACAGTGGCAGCGGACCCCCCTGCACCACCACCAGAGATCCATCTGCTCCCCCCCCACCAGGGATTCATCTGCACCACCCTGCCCCGCCCCCCCCCCACCCCGACATACACCCTCGCTCCCGCTTGTCACTCCCGGGCCGCTTTCTCTGCTTTCTGCGGGTTGGGAGCGATCCAACATGGGCGCGCTTTTTCAAATTGTTTTCTAACTGCGCATGCGCAGTTCAGAGCTCCGATCGTTCCGGCAGCGCTAAGCCCCGCCCACAGTGCAAATCGGACTGGAGATGGCTGAGAGCGTATGGGGGCACCTGAAAGTGGATTTCTAAGTCGGATCTGTACTACGCGCAGATTCGGCACTTAGAATGAAAATGGTAAAATCGGGCCCAAAGAGTCTTGAAAGTGAGGTGACATCCTCGCAATTTCCTTTCTGTTCAGACTAGTGGTTTATGATCTGTTTCAACTTTGAAATGCAATCCCGTCCAATGTGACTATGACAAAGGTGAACTTTCCATCCTTGTCCTTCTTGACCTATCTGCAACCTTTAAGACAGTTTATCACATCATCCTCCTCCAATGCCTCTCCACCGTCATCCAGCTACATGAGATTGCACTTGGTTGGTCCTTTCTTATTCACAAAATCTTAGGTGGAGAAACACTACCAATGGCGTCTCCTCCTACTCCCACACCGTAACCTCTGTTCTCTGCTATCTCTCACCCAGTGACACCATCTAAAAACATAGAGTGGCGTTTTCTGGCACTCCCCACCGGCGGGATCATACGGTCCTGCCAAAGGGGATCTCCCCGTCCACCCATGGCTGGCTCACCTGCGAGCAACACAAATGGACATTGACTTCAGCAGGACTGGAAGATCCTGCCGGCAGCCAATGTTAAGCCGCCTCCGCCACCGGAAATCCCCCTGGAGGCAGTGGTGGGGGGGGGGGGGAGGGGGCGGCGGGGGGGCTGGGGTGGGAATCCTGGCCATAGTCAGTTTCCACATTGACAGTCACAACCACCTCTTTCGACCCCCTCCACTGTCTCTAAATTATCAGACTGCTTGTCTAATATTTAGCACTGAATAAGTAGAAATTTCCTCAAATTAAATATTGGGAAGACTGAAGCCGATGGTAGATTGGTGTGGTGAGCTGGTAAGATCGTGCGAGAGGCGAAAGACTGGGTTCACGTCCAGTTTCTCACCTTTCGCGATATTACCAGCCCTGTTCTTTTGGTGTAATCAGCCTCACAGCCGGAACGGGTGTCCTTAATGGCCTTGCTGGAGGAGGTCCTCACCGGCGAATATCACTTATGGTTGCCCACCAACGGGGACTAGATGTGATGGCCTCGCCAGTGGGACGGGGGCTATTGAATCCACCTGGGCAGTTGAGGGCATGGGCGGGCAGTGACCCTTGGAAACCTGGAAGTGTCAGCCTGGCAATGCCCACATGGCACCCTGGCACTGCTCACCAGACACCCTGGCACTGCCCACCGGGCACCAGGCAGTGTCAAGGGGTGGGGCCTAAAGAGGAGGTAGGGCATGGGGAATTGTGTACTCTGCATCGGGGATTGCCAGGGCAGCGACTGGCTGGAGGGGTCCGTGTGAATGGAGATGGCGATTGGCAGGGGTGGGTTTGGGTGCAACGATCATTGCGGGGGTAAGGAGTGACAGTTTCCCAATGAACTATGTGCTCTTGTACATAGTGCACTGGGAGATCAAGGCACATGTGCAACAGAGCCCCCTAGCAGTCTGCAGCTGGCTTCCTTGTGTGGGTAGACTCAGTCCAGTTCCCCCTTCTGGCAAGAATCACATTTGTGACCATGATTTTTTGCTAAGCGCCAGAAGATATCACATGGAAGCTTGCCCAAAAAACAGAATGCAATTCTTTTCCGTCTTCACACTTGTTTGGCACTTAGAATTTTTTTTGGTAAGATCATCCCCAATGTCTTTGGTGTCTGCCACAAACTGTGCTCCCTAGTCATTGCCTGGCAACTTTATGATATTGAAGCCAACTGTTTGCAAACTTGATAGCATATTTGATGCAAAGATGAGTTTCTACATATCTGTGTCATTAGTTTCATCTTGGGAACATCATCGGACTCCTGCCCCAGATCATCTATGATTTAGTGACCTTCAGATTTGACGATTGTAATGTGTCCTTGGTTAGCCTCCTGGTTTCTGCGCTCCATAAAATTGAATTTATCCAAAACTCTGCTGCCGGTGTCCTAACTTGTACCAGATCCCATTCACCCAGCACCCCTGTGCTCACTGAACACAGTCCAACGCCGGCATCTCCACATCCTCACTGAACAATCCAGTTCAGCAACGCTTTGATTTTGAAATTCTCATTCATGTTTTTTTAAAATCCCTCGTTCCTCTCTACCTTTGTAAGCTCCTCCAGACCCACAATGGGCAGCACGGTAGCACAGTGGTTAGCACTGCTGCCTCACAGCGCCAGGGACCCGGGTTCAATTCCTGGCTTGGGTCACTGTCTGTGTGGAGTTTGCACATTCTCCCCATGTCTGCGTGGGTTTCCTCCGGGTACTCTGGTTTCTGCCCACAGAATGAAAGACATGCTGGTTAGATGCATTGACCTGAATAGGCAGCAGAGTGTGGCGGCTTGGGGAATTTCACAGGAACTTCATTGCAGTGTTAATGTAAGCCTTACTTGTGACTAATAAATAAACTTGAACTTTACTTTTCCTGTGACATCACTCCACTCTTCTAACTTGAACTGCTTGAAAGTCCCCGATTTTATTCACTGCACCGTGTTGGCCTGTCTTCAACTGTCTAAACCCCAAGCACTGGAACTGCCTCCCTAGACCTCTGTGTTTCTTCACCTTGCTTTCCTCCTTTAAGGCACTCCTTAAAATGTGCATCTTAGACCAATATTTTGGCCACCTGCCCTAATATCGCTTTACGTGACTCAGTGTCATTTTATTTAATAATGCCTCTCTGAGGTACCATGGGAATGTTTAAGGAGCTATAAAAATGTTGTTGTATGCAAAAGAAATAACAGGCTGCATACAACAAAGCCACACCACTTATTCCCAGATAGGACGCCATGGCAAGCAGCTTTAAGGAAACAATGCCAGTAAAGTGTAGCTTCTACACAGGGCAGAATCTTGAGTGTTGGCTCACCCAAGATAAACGGTGTTAAGCTCGCGGGCTTCACACTGGCCATTCTCGCCGTATTGCACAACACTGTGCATTTTAAAAGCAAAGTGAGATTCACACCATCAGCTGGAGGGGCAGGACCTAAAGACCCACCACAATGTCAACTTCAGGGCCCAGCCCCCACCCCCATGTTAGCACTGCCAGGTTGGCACTACCACAAGCAGTACCAGGGGCCAGTGCCCGGCCATGGCTCTACCACCTAGGGGCTATACTCACCTTATCACGACTGGTTTTTGTTTTTCAAAACTAGTAGTTATTCCTCCCAGCATGTTGTTATGCTGATTGGGTGGGATAGAAACATAGAAAATAGGAACATGAGGAGGCCATTCGGCCCTTTGAGCCTGCTCCGCCATTCATTATGATCATGACTGATCATCTAGCGCTGTAAATTATTCCCACATTACCCCCATATCCTTTGATCCCCTTCACCCCAAAAGCTGTATCTAGCCACCTCTTGAAAACATACAATGTTTTGGCTTCAACTGCTTCCTGTGGTAGCAGTTTCCACAGGCTCACCACTCTCTGGACGAAGAAAGTTCTCCTCATCTCTGTCCTAAACAGTTTACCCTCTATCCTCGACTGTGACCCCACCATCAGGGAACATCCTTCCTGCATCTACCCTATCTAGTCCTATTAGAATTTTATGGTTTCTATGAGATATGCCCTCATTCTTCTGAAGTCCAGTGAATAGAATCCTAACCGACTCAATCTCTGCTCATACGTCAGTCCTGCCATCCCAGGAATCAGTTTGGTAAACCTCTGTATTCCCTCTAGAACAAGAACATCTTTCCTCAGATAAGGAGACCAAAACTGCACATAATATTCCAGCTATGGCCTCACCAAGGCCCTGTATAACTGGATCGTTGATGATAAGGCGGAGGCTGTTGTTATGGCATCAAGGCTGATAGGTACATGTTAATTTGTTAAAATTTATGGAAAGAGCATGAATCTGATCATGTCACCGGTGGGTTGCGAGAAAGATCTCAAACAGATCTTGCCAGTGCAAGCCCCATTATGGGTCGCTTGTGAGATTTTGCGGCCATTATGGATTTGCGCCCGTGGCTAGCGTGGCCACTCGATCATGGCCCTAGATTCCACACTGCCATCTTACTGCAATGATCAATTTAGACTGGCAGCCCAATCCAGATCAGTAACCTTGTTTTGCTGAGAAGTGTTGGCTTAGGATCACAGTTTCAGCAGTATTTACAATCTATGTGCCAGAACCCACAGTAAACAAACTGCTGATGTATAATATCCTGTGAGCTATTTTAACCTGCTTCAAGAACATCAGTGATCTGAAGTTATGATGCAGTCTTACGATGTCATGGCATTCTCTACTAATCACTTTGATTTCTCTTGTTGCGATAATTAAAAACAATGTATTTTGGTAAATGTAGAATCTGCTGCTGCATTAACCTATTGCATGATCAATGTGGCAGGAAGAAATGGGAGGTTTTGGAATGGTTGGTCTGAGATCCAAATCCTCTCCCAAAATTTGCAAAATGGCAGTGAATTCACAATTAATTTAAACACACAGACAGTTGCTGTACACTGCCGAGTGTGTTACTGAAATACGCAGATCAGGATGGTCACTGAATTCATCTCCAGTTCGTACTGACGGCTGATACGTTCATGTTAAATAAGGATGGGATTGGGTTCAGCTGCAATGGTTCAGTAGCACTGGGTGTCAGGATTGTCACTCCTGATCGCTCTTGTGATTCTCACAGTGAATATCATGCACATTGACATTGGCTGAATTTAGATTTCACAAACTGGGATAGCCATAATGATCAAAGACTACTCTCACTCAAATCTGCAGAAAGCTCAAGTAGCTGAGATATGAGAGGATGGCCGCCATGCAATCATGTCCAGCAATAATGAATAGATTCTGCAGAGATGGGGAGAAATCAGACAGGAAATACTTTTCCAATAGGGTGCAGATCAATTCTAAATTCCTGTCATTGAATGAGATTTCATGACAAATTATGTTTTGAGCAGAAAATTCTGCGCAAAGGGAGGATATGAATTATTTTGAGAGTTGTATACAACCAGACTAAATGACAAGGTAAAGTGAAATATGGCAGGTTCATGTTTAGATTGGACATATGGTAGATTCTGCTACTAACTCTGTCATTTAATCTTGGTATAATGTTTGAGCTGCATGGAGTGACAGGCATTTTCTGTTGTATTTTGGTGTTCTGAGGTTCTGAGGAATGATAGCTTTATTATAGCTAAGTCAAATCTACACTTGAGAAAAAATGTGACCAAATTCATATGTCCAGCAAGCGACTCCTCAATCTATCTGAAAACATCATGTGAGGGAGGAGGTCAGTGCTGGGAATGGAACATGTTACATTTCAGCAATTCATTGCAATTCATTGCTTCTTCCCTGCTGCCATCAGACTTTTGAATGGATCTACCAGATATTAAGCTGACCTTTCTCTACACCCTTACTGTGGTTGTGCACTCTCTCCTTTCCTTGTACTCTGTGAACAGTATGTTTTGTCTGCATATCATGCAAGAAACAATACTTTTCACTGTATACCAATACATGTGACAAAAATAAATTAAATCAAAATATCTTAAACACACACACTGGTGCACATCCACATGCATTTATGCATAATTTCCAACAGGGGTGATTAGGGATTTAATTATCAATTTCCTCTCTCTCTGTAGTATGTTTAATCCATTGTAAATTTGTCACCATTATAGTTGGAATATTTTTTGACACCAACACATTGGTAGTGTATTACCATCGAGGTACGACTGCTGTCTACAAATCTCTGATGAGTGATGTGTATGTATATCATTGTACCAGGATGGTGGTCCACCAGTAAAGGCATTCTTTATTGTTGAACACGGTGTTCTCATTGATGTTCCACAGCGATAAGTGGGTGGAAAGGTTATAACAGCTTTCTCCTTTAACAGGAAACAACTCAGGTTCAGTCCTTAGACTATGCTGAGTTAGCTGATTTAACTTGAGATGTGCCCATTAGCTTCTAAGTCTCCTGGTCTTATGAAGGGAAATTCAGCCCCATTTCTGTTATTGTCCCCAACATGTACAGCTGTAAAGTGAGGACAGGTTAAAGCATGAATGTGATGTCCTTGAGCTAACCTCACACACTGCTGCCTCACAGTGCCAGGGACCCGGGTTCGACCCGGACATGGGTAATTATGTGGACTCTGCACATTCTCTCCGTATCTGCATGGGTTCTCTCTGGGTGTTCCGGTTGTCCAAAGATGTGCAGGTTAGATGGATTACCCATTAATGTCCAGGGATGTCTAGGTTAGGTGGATTAGCCATGGTAAATGTGCAGGGTTGCGGGGAAAGGGCAGAGAGGAGTGGGCCTCAGTGGGATGCTCTTTTGGAGAGTTGGTGTGGACTCGATGGGCCAAATGGCCTCCTTCTGTACTGTAGGGATTCTATGGTTCTCACAGCTCTACCGCAAGAAATAGGCACTTGAGTGGTTTCGCAAAGGAGCCTAAGAGAAATTTTCCAAAGATGTGCTTACGTGCTTAGAAGATGGAGTAAAACTATTTTTAAAATTAAGAATTGACAATAACAGATTTCTTTGAAAAACCACAAAGCATAGGAAATCCTGAGTCATCTGGTTGAATGAGATATTGCCATCATTACTCACCTGCACTTTATAGTAAGTAACTGTAAAAGCTCCTCACACAGACTATATACAATCCACTCTGTCAGAAAATCAGGTCAACCCACCCCATCTCCCGAGAAAGTTTTGTGTTGTGTCCCTATTCTGTTCCTATCCACCCCACCACCCCCAACGCACTTATGCACACACACATGGCTAAATAAATAAAATTTCAGAGTGCATTGGATCTGGAACATTGGGACACTCTAATGGCATGACAGGTGCTATTGCAGTTCTTATCTACTATTTCCTTCTTCGTCAATCTTTACGTTTGTGTTATTCACCATGGTAGGTTTCCTTTCTTCTGTTTGCCTTATCTCAGTAGCTCACAATCTATCATGGTGCACCCAATTTTCACATCGCAAACTCCCACAAACGGCATTGACAACATAATCTGTTTCTTTGTGGAGTTGATTGAAGGATAAATATTGATCCGGATACCAAGGATTGATCAGATAGCTAGGCCTCAGTTTTGCCCACCCCCCTCCCCCACCCCGTAAGACAGCATTTCCCAGAGTGCAGTACCTCCTTAGTACTGCACTGGAGAGTCAGCCTTAATTTTTGTGCTCAAACCCTGGAGTGGAACTTGAACCTGAAGTCGTATGTCCCAGAGGCAAGAGTGTTACACCTAAACGACAAGGGGACCAATATACTTGCAGGGAGGTTTGCTAGTGTTATTGGGGAGCGTTTAAACTAGATTTGCAGGGGGATGGGAACCAGAGTGCCAGAGCAGATAGTGGAGCAGGGGTAAAAAGACAGGTTAGTTCAAGCAAAATCACAAATGGAAGGGTTGAGTGTGGTGGAAATAATCTTTTGAGGTGTGTCTATTTCAATGCCAGGAGTATTGTGGGGAAGGCAGATGAGCTGAAGGCGTGGATAGACACATGGAAATATGACATTATAGCCATTAGTGAAACTTGGCTACAGGAGGGGCAGGACTGGCAGCTCAATGTTCCGGGGTTCCAATGTTTCAGGCGGGATAGAGGCAGAGGGATAAAAGGGGGGTGGCATTGTTGGTCAGGGAAAATGTTACAGCGGCACTCAGACAGGATAGATTAGGGAGCTTGTCTACAGAGGCCCTATGGGTGGAGCTGAGAAACAGGAAAGGTATGACCACATTAATGAGGTTGTATTATAGACCACCCAATAGTCAGCGAGAATTGGAGGAGCAAATCAGTGGAGAGATAGCTGACAACTGCAAGAAACACAAAGTTGTGTGATAGTAGGGGATTTTAATTTTCCACATATAGATTGGGACTCGCATACTGTTAAAGGTTTAGATGGGGTAGAGTTTGTAAAATGTGTTCAGGAAAATTTTCTACATCAGTATATAGAGGTGCCAACTAGAGAGGATGCGATATAGAACATAGAACATAGAACATTACAGCGCAGTACAGGCCCTTCGGCCCTCGATGTTGCGCCGACCAGTGGAACCAATCTAAAGCCCCTCTAATCTACACTATTCCAATATCATCCATATGTTTATCCAATAACCATTTGAATGCTCTTAATGTTGCCGAATCCACTACTGCTGCAGGCAGGGCATTCCACGCCCTTACTACTCTCTGAGTAAAGAACCTACCTCTAACATCTGTCCTATATCTCTCACCCCTCAATTTAAAGCTATGTCCCCTCGTGCTAGTCATCATCATCCGAGGAAAAAGGCTCTCGCTATCCACCCTATCTAATACTCTGATCATCTTGTATGCCTCTATTAAGTCACCTCTTAACCTTCTTCTCTCTAATGAAAACAACCTCAAGCCCCTCAGCCTTTCCACATACGATTTTCCCACCATACCAGGTAACATGCTGGTAAATCTCCTCTGCACCCTTTACAACACTTCCACATCTTTCCTATAATGCGGCAACCAGAACTGTACGCAATACTCCAAATGCAGCCGCACCAGAGTTTTGTACAGTTGCAGCATGACCTCCTGGCTCCGAAACTCAATCCCTCTACCAATAAAAGCTAACACACCATACGCCTTCTTATCAACCCTATCAACCTGGGTGCCAACTTTCAGGGATCTATGCACATGGACACCCAGATCCCTCTGTTCATCCACACTACCAAGTATCTTACCATTAGCCCAGTACTCTGTATTCCTGTTACTCCTTCCAAAGTGAATCACCTCACACTTTTCCGCATTAAACTCCATTTGATACCTCTCAGCCCAGCTCTGCAGCTTATCTATGTCCCTCTATAACCTGCCACTTCCCTCCGCACTGTCTACAACTCCACCGACTTTAACGTCATCCGCAAATTTACTAATCCATCCTTCCACGCCCTCATCCAGGTCATTAATAAAAATGACAAACAGCAGTGGCCCCAAAACAGATTCTTGCAGTACACCACTAGTAACTGAACTCCAGGATGAATATTTTCCATCAACCACCACCCTTTGTTTTCTTACAGCTCGCCAATTCCTGATCCAAACCACTAAATCACCCTCAATTCCATGTGTCCGTATTTTCTGCAAAATACTGCAAAATATTGGATCTCCTATTGGGAAATGAGTTAGCGTAGGTGATGGATATGAGTGTGAGGGAACACTTTGGATCCAGTGATCATAATGTCATTAGTTTCAACCTGATCATGGATAAGGATAGATCTGGTCCTCGGGTTGAAGTTCTGAACTGGAAAAAGGCCAAATTTGATGAAATGAGAAGGGATCTGGGAAGTGTGGATTGGCACAGGCTGTTCTCTGGTCAGGATGTAAATGGAAAGTGGGAGGCCTTCAAAGGAGAAATTTTGAGAGTGCAGAGTTTGTATGTTCCTGTCAGCATTAAAGGCGAAGTAAATAGGAATAAAGAAACTTGGTTCTCGAGGAAGATTGTAACACTGATTAAGAGGAAGAGAGAGTTGTATGACATGTACAGGCAGCAAGGAGCAGATCAGATGCTCAAGGAGTATAAAAAGTGCAAGAAGCTACTTAAGAGGGAAGTCAGGAGGGCTAAAAGAAGACATGAGGTTTCTTTGGCAGACAGAGTGAAGGAAAATCCAAAGAGCTTCTATAGCTATGTTAGGAGCAAAAGGATAGTGAGGGATAAAATTGGTCCTCTTGAAGACCAGAGTGGTAGTGTATGGAACCAAAAGAGATGGGGGAGATACTAAATGGTTTTTTTGCATCCGTATTTAGTGAGGAAACGGGCATGGAGTCTACGGAAATAGGGCAAACAGGTAGGGAGGTCATGGAACCTTTACAGATTAAAGGGGAGGAGGTGCTCGCTGTCTTGAGGCAAATCAGAGTGGATAAATCCCCAGGACCGGACAAGGTATTCCCACGGACCTTGAGGGAAGCTAGTGTTGAACTTGCAGGGGCCCTGGCAGACATATTTAAAATGTCAGTATTCATGGGGGAGGTGCCGGATGATTGGAGGGTGGCTCATGTTGTTCCGTTGTTTAAAAAAGGTTCCAAAAGAAATCCGGGAAATTATAGGCCAGTAAGTTTGACGTCGGTGGTGGGCAAGTTATTGGAAGGTGTGATAAGGGATAGGATCTACAAATATTTGGATAGACAGGGACTTATTAGGGAGAGTCAACATGGCTTTGTGTGTGGTAGGTCATGTTTGACCAATCTATTAGAGTTTTCCGAGGAGGTTACCAGGAAAGTGGATGAAGGGAAGGCGGTGGATGTTGTCTACCTGGATTTCAGCAAGGCCTTTGAGAAGGTCCCTCATGGGAGGTTAGTTAGGAAGGTTCAGTTGCTAGGTATACATGGGGAGGTAGTAAATTGGATTAGACGCTGGCTCAATGGAAGAAGCCAGAGAGTGGTTGTGGAGGACTGCTTCTCTGAGTGGAGGCCTGTGACTAGCGGTGTGCCGCAGGGATCGGTGTTGGGTCCACTGTTGTTTGTCATCTATATCAATGATCTGGATGATAATGTGGTAAATTAGATCAGCAAATTTGCTGATGATACAAAGATTGGAGGTGTAGTGGACAATGAGGAAGGTTTTCAAAGCTTGCAGAGGGATTTGGACCAGCTAGAAAAATGGGCTGAAAAATGGCAAATGAAATTTAACGCAGACAAGTATGAGATATTGCACTTTGGATGGACAAACCAAAGAAGAACGTACAGGGTAAATGGTAGGACTCTGAAGAGTGCAGTTAAACAGAGGGATCTGGGAATACAGGTACAGAATTCCCTAGAAGTGTCGTCACAGGTGGATAGGGTTGTAAAGAGTGCCTTTGGTACATTGGCCTTTATAAATCGGAGTATCGAGTATAAAAGTTGGAGTGTTATGGTAAGGTTATATAATGATGTGGAGATGCCGGCGTTGGACTGGGGTAAACACAGTAAGAAGTTTAACAACACCAGGTTAAAGTCCAACAGGTTTATTTGGTAGCAAAAGCCACACAAGCTTTCGGAGCTGCAAGCCCCTTCTTCAGGTGTCTGAAGAAGGGGCTTAGAGCTCCGAAAGCTTGTGTGGCTTTTGCTACCAAATAAACCTGTTGGACTTTAACCTGGTGTTGTTAAACTTCTTACAAGGTTATATAAGACATTGGTGAGGCCGAATTTAGAGTATTGTGTACAGTTTTGGTCACCTAGTTACAGGAAGGATGTAAATAAGGTTGAAAGAGTGCAGAGAAGGTTCACAAGGATGTTGCCGGGACTTGAGAAGATGAGTTACAGAGAGAGATTGAATAGGTTGGGACTTTATTCCCTGGAGCGTCGAAGAATGAGGGGAGATTTGATAGAGGTGTATCAGATTTTGATGGGTATAGATAGAGTGAATGCAAGCAGGCTTTTTCCACTGAGGCTAGGGGAGAAAAAAACCAGAGGGCATGGGTTAAGGGTGAAAGGAGAAAAGTTTAAAGGGAATATTAGGGGGGCTTCTTCACGCAGAGAGTGGTGGGAGTGTGGAATGAGCTGCCGGATAAAGTGGTAAATGCGGGGTCACTTTTAACATTTAAGAAAAACTTGGACGGGTTCATGTTTGTCTGGAGCTCTGCATGACAACGTTCCGATGAGACAGGGGGGTGTTGGTAGGGTACGGGAACCCTGGTGCACGAAGGTTGTGATGAACCTGGTGAATAAGAAAAGAGAGGCGTACAGAAGGTTCAGAGAGCTAGGAGGTGTTAAGGATTTAGAGGAGTATACAGGATGTAGGAAGGAGCTTAAGAAGGAAATTAGGAGAGCGAGAAGGGGTCATGAGAAGGCCTTGGCGGGTAAGATTAAGGAGAATCCCAAGGCTTTCTACAAATATGTCAAGAGTAAAAGGATGAGATGTGAAGGCATAGGACCCTTAAAAGGTGAAGGGGGAAAAGTTTGTGCGGAACCGTTAGAAATGGCGGAGCTGCTTAATGAATACTTTACCTCGGTATTCACGGTGGAAAGGGATCTGGGTGGTTGTACTGCTGGTTTGCGGTGGACAGAAAGGATCGAGCATGTGGACATAAAGAAAGAGGATGTGTTGGAACTATTGAATGGCATCAAGGTTGGTAAGTCGCCGGGACCGGATGGGATGTACCCCAGGTTACTGTGGGAGGCGAGGGAGGAGATTGCGGAGCCTTTGGCGATGATCTTTGCATCGTCGATGGAGACGGGAGAGGTTCCGGAGGATTGGAGGATTGCAGATGTGGTCCCTATATTCAAGAAAGGGAACAGGGACAGCCCGGGAAATTACCGACCGGTGAGTCTAACCTCAGTGGTTGGTAAGTTGATGGAAAGGATCCTGAGAGACAGGATTTATGATCATCTAGAGAAGTTTAGTATGATCAAAAGTAGTCAGCACGGCTTTGTCAAGGGCAGGTCGTGCCTTACGAGCCTGGTTGAGTTCTTTGAAAATGTGACCAAACACATTGACGAAGGAAGAGCGGTGGATGTGGTCTATATGGACTTCAGCAAGGCGTTCGATAAGGTCCCCCATGCAAGACTTCTTGAGAAAGTGAGAGGGCATGGGATCCAAGGGGCTGTTGCCTTGTGGATCCAGAACTGGCTTGCCTGCAGAAGGCAGAGAGTGGCTGTGGAGGGGTCTTTCTCTGCATGGAGGTCAGTGACCAGTGGAGTGCCCCAGGGATCTGTTCTGGGACCCTTGCTGTTTGTCATTTTCATAAATGACCTGGATGAGGAAGTGGAGGGATGGGTTGGTAAGTTTGCTGACGACACCAAGGTAGGTGGTGTTGTGGATAGTTTGGAGGGATGTCAGAAGTTGCAGCGAGACATAGATAGAATGCAAGACTGGGCGGAGAAGTGGCAGATGGACTTCAACCCGGATAAGTGTGTAGTGATCCATTTTGGCAGATCCAATGGGATGAAGCAGCAGTATAATATGAAGGGTACCATTCTTAGCAGTGTAGAGGATCAGAAGGACCTTGGGGTCCGGGTCCATAGGACTCTTAAATCGGCCTCGCAGGTGGAGGATGCGGTCAAGAAGGCGTACGGCGTACTAGCCTTCATTAATCGAGGGATTGAGTTTAGGAGTCGGGAGATAATGCTGCAGCTTTATAGGACCCTGGTTAGACCCCACTTGGAGTACTGCGCGCAGTTCTGGTCACCTCATTACAGGAAAGATGTTGAAGCCATTGAAAGGGTGCAGAGGAGATTTACAAGGATGTTGCCTGGATTGGGGGGCATGCCTTATGAGGATAGGTTGAGGGAGCTTGGTCTCTTCTCCCTGGAGAGACGAAGGATGAGAGGTGACCTGATAGAGGTTTACAAGATGTTGAGAGGTCTGGATAGGGTAGACCCTCAGAGGCTATTTCCAAGGGCTGAAATGGTTGCTACGAGAGGACACAGGTTTAAGGTGCTGGGGGGTAGGTACAGAGGAGATGTCAGGGGTAAGTTTTTCACTCAGAGGGTGGTGGGTGAGTGGAATCGGCTGACATCGGTGGTGGTGGAGGCAAACTCGTTGGGGTCTTTTAAGAGACTTCTGGATGAGTACATGGGATTTAATGGGATTGAGGGCTATAGATAGGCCTAGAGGTAGGGATATGATCAGCGCAACTTGTGGGCCGAAGGGCCTGTTTGTGCTGTGGCTTTCTATGTTCTATGTGCTATGTTCTATGTTCATGGATGAGAGTGGTGTGGAGGGATATGGTCCAAGTGCAGGTCAGTGGGACTCGGCAAAAAATGGTTCGGCTCAGACAAGAAGGGCCATAAGGCCTGTTTCTGAGCTGTAATTTTCTATGGTTCTATGGTTAACTGAGCTACAGCTGACAGTTATGCATGTGCCTTATATTTGCAATATTCATTTCCCTCAATCATTTAAAAATCCCCATCATTCTTCCTTTTAATCATTTTTATTGCAATGAAAAAGAGATTGCGTATTGCCAATGAAAAAGAGGTTGAGTAGACTGGGCCTGTACCCATTGGAGTTTAGAAGGTTGAGGAGAGATCTTATAGAGACATATAAGATAATGAAGGGGCTAGACAGGGTAGAAGCAGCGAGGTTATTTCCATTTACAATGGAAACAAGAACTAGGAGGCATAGCCTCAAAATACAGGGGAGTCAATTTAGAACAGAGTTGAGGAGGAACTTCTTCTCCCAGAGGGTAGTGAATCTTTGGAATTCTCTGCCCAATGAAGCAGTAGAGGCTGCCTCATTAAATGTGTTTAAGTCACAGAGAGATAGATTTTTAACCATTAAGGGAATTAAGAGTTATGGGGAGCGGGCGGGTCAGTGGAACTGAACCCACTATCAGATCAGCCATGATCTTATTGAATGGCGGAGCAGGCTTGAGGGGCTAGATGGCCTACTCCTGATCCTATTTCTTATGTTCTTATAAAAGTATTTCTTCACGTAATGGTGAGCTCCAGAAATTTGGCAGGGGGTGGGGGGAGACGGTGATCTTACCAGAAGAATTCTAAATCCTGAATAGGCGTGAAAACGGGAGAGGTTCAGATCTGTTTTATGGGTGAATTCAAACTTGCTATCTTATGCACTCAGTGCATGAAAAAACAGCAGAAAACAACAGAGCCTGTAGAGGGAAGGGGTGTAATTGCGCATGTGGAGGTCTAGCAGCAGAGACCTGTCACTCAGCTTCTGCTGCTCTCAGCTTTCCTCTTCAAAGCACATCCCCAACTACCCTGGCCTGTCGCAACACGCCCCCCCCCCCCACTTCATGGACAGCCCCAATCATCCCCCACCAATCCCGATGCAGAGTGTCAGCAGGTCCCCTCCACCTAACTCCACTACTGACCAGCCACCCCCGGTCTGGTCCGATTAGGTCCCACTTCCTCTGGCCCTGCCCCCTAGGCACTGCCCGGCACCTGGTGGTCAGTGCCAGGGCACCAGGCTGGCAGTGTCAGGGTGCCAGGCTGGCAATGCCAAGCTAGCTGTGCCCAAGGGGCAAACCACTTGCCCCTGACCTCCCCTGGGGGCCTCAATGGCCTCTGGTTTTACTGGTGTGCCGTCACGACTGGTCCCCGTTTCTGGGGACTAACTGTAATTTTCGTCAAAGAGAACCTCTCCCGGCGAGATCACACAGGCAAGTGAGCCTGGACGAATCCATCCTCGGCTCATTAATTCAATGATAAATCGGATGTAAATATTATTTAAATAAATTATTCAGCCTCGCACCAGAAACGTGCGGGAGGTTGATCGTGCCGGATATCCGGTGCTGATAAGATCGCGAGAGACAAGAAATCGGGCATGAACCTCGTTTCCCGGCTCTCGCGCAATCTCACCAGCTCCCCCGCCCATCGGCCGGCAGGGAGTCACTCTGCACGCTTTCCAACGTATTTGTGTGAAATGTCCTTGAGATAAATTCATACAACCACCTGTCGCAAAATCTCAATCAGTGTCCACAGATTCAAAAATGTATTTTAAATTTTACATCGCACTTGGATTATCTTTGAAGCAGCCCTGAAGGTGAACAGATTTAGTGACTTTTCTCAACAGGTTCTGTACAATTGCAAATTCTAAAACCTTTAAAATCTCTGAACATTAGGTTTTATTTTAAAATTTTAAAATAACACAATAATGCTCTAATATCTCAGGGAATGAAACAGAGGGTGATGGGCAGAGCGAAAAGAGGCAGTTGGAGAGAGAGGGTCGGATAGAGCATAAAACCTACCATCAGACCTGTTGGGCTGAATGGGCCTGTTTCTGTGCTGTAGATTAGATTAATTCACACAATCAGAACATGAATAAGGGAGACCATTTAGTCCATTGTCCTCATGAAAAAAATCTCTACAGTCCCCTGTTGCATGTTAAAACTCCGTGTTAAAGGATTCCAGACTCTGAATGCAGAACTGATATTTGTTGATAAATAAGTGACCTGAAAAGGAATGAAATAAACGTGGGAGTTGCCCCAGGCATCTGCACACACCTGGTGCTAACCAGTGCAAAACAGCACCGACAGCGGCCCAGCAGCAAGTGACAGTCATGTGGGCCTTTTTTGATTGCAGAGAGTTTACCTCCAAAATAACTTATTTTTGTAAAACTAACTCTCTGAGGAGCTAACTGCACAAATGAAATGTGCGTGATACGGGACCAGGAAATCTCATTAAACCTCTGACCTGTGCAGCAGTGAATTTTACAATTGGTCTCAGTGTCCTCCAGCTAGGGAAATGTTGCTGCTTTGGATCACTATCCAGTGTGTAGATAGCAAGTGACACATGATCAGGATCGGCTGTACAGTCAAACAGCCTGTTGACACAGGTTTGGGTTGAATAACTCAGCTGAGGTAACTTGGTGTCACCGGAACCATCCCCAGCAAAGATCAGGTGAGGACAGAACAGCAGGCAAGACATGAGGAACACAAAACGCAAGTTGGATAAAGATGACCTCAATGCTTATGAGAACATTTTATCAGATCTTCTTGAACAATCTTGGGCAACAGCAAAACCAAAATAGTTCACACAGGAGCAGATAAAGATTGATGACGTTTGAGATTTGTTTTAAAATAGGAAAAAAAAACCTCGGGGGGGAGAAGTGAACATTTTGTATTCACCACGTCTGCTGTGACATCAGTTTTCTGGATTTGTTGCTGCGCTCAGCCTTTATACATAGCGCACTTGCGCTCTGCCTAAGACCTAACCTCTATCACTTTATGCTGATAGTCCACAAGCAAACAATAAGCTGCCTGAGTGACCTCCAGAGGAGCCTACTTCACTCAGACACCCCTCACACAACAAAAGTAACAAGTGCTGAAACTGAAGTGAGACACACTCCAATGTCTCCAATCTGCTCGCCTACTCTATTCAACCTTGGTGATGTGCGGGTTAGGTTGATTGGCTATGCTAAAATTGCCCTTAGTTTCCTGAGATGCGTAGGTTAGAGGGATTAGTGGATGGATATGGGGGTAGGGCCTGGGTGGGATTGTGGTCGGTGCAGACTCGATGGGCCGAATGGCCTCTTTCTGTACTGTAGGGTTTCTATGATTCTATGATTCTATGATGTATTACCCTAACAGCTCTGACCCCTCATCTAGATTTCTCAAATTAACAAATAAATAAAGCATTATCAATGATAGTTTCCTTCAGAATTCATTTTGGCAAAGACAGGTTCCTTGATAAGTATGACAAAGAGGCATCTGTAGGAAGGTTAGTGAGGCAGATGTAGAGAGCAGTGCAGGAACGACTCATGGGCCGAGTGCTGAAATGGCTATTAGAAAGATTTTAGTATTTTTAGGTCTATGTCAGGTTCATTTTGTAAATGATGGATATTAATGCAAGAGTTAGATTGGGCTCAGTCAGCGAAAAAAGCTAGGCCCTTGGCTTCATATTTTTTATTCACAAACTTAATTTGTCTGGAAAAAATAGAAATTAACTGCTGCTCCCCAGAGGTTCCAATTTGCAATCCTATACAGAGTTATTTTCTCTTGAGCCTCTGGTGCGGATACAGTTGTTTGGTCCCAGTAGACAGGCACTCAAACACCAAATCCTGTTTCTGGGACTGCAGTAAAGCTTGGATCTGCACAAACGATCATATACAAACCTTGGTTAGCTGGACCCCTATTCATTCAGAATTAGAGACTAATTATCCTCAAATCTAGAAGTTGCTGTCAATCCTAGGAGTTCAAAATCCATTCTTAAATCAGACAATCACTTCCTGAATGATCATGTAGAACTATAAATCATAAATATCATTTTATTCATATTCACACTTCACAGGTGTCTGCTGTCAAAGATTCCTTTGCTTAATTTTCATCAACACACTTCTGTTTCATACCCCTTATTGCAGTGGGAATTGCTAGCTAACGTTTAAGAGTCGGTTTCACAGTGGCCCATTCATGCGTCAGCAGTTCATTCCTGACTGCCCTTGAAGCTGAAAATACCGATAGGCCTGACAGCATGAGAGAACTTGAATAGAAGCACAAAAATGTCCACAAGATCAGCCCCGCCTTGGACTGCCATGAGTTTGGAGATCTTTGAAGGAAAGAGTCATCCTTATCGGAGGTCAGTTGTCACAGCCCCAGCAGGGTTCCTTAGAGAAGCATTCCTGGCCCAGCCATCTTCAATAATCAGTGACTTTTGCTTCATGCTGATGATTTCCTAGTGTTTAACTCAATCTACAACCTATCTGATAACGCAAGTTATTTTCAGCCTTGAATGAGGCCTGGGTACCAGACTTGGGCTGATGAGTGGCAGGTAACATTCATGTCAGATAAATGCCAAGAAATAGCCATTTCCAAAAAGAGAAAGCCACAGCCATCATCAATGGGCTGGGAGTCACCATTGACCAGAACCTGAACTAGATCAATCATTGCCGCTCACTACCATCTTCTCAAGGGAAATGAGGAAAAGTCAATAATTGCTGACTTTGCCAGTGATTCCCATGCCCCATGACTGAATAAAGAAATAACCGACAAGAGCAAAAACATTGCAATGATTAGCTCATATTAACTCCTCACAATATTTCCACCATCTGCAAGGCTCAAATCAGGAATGTGATGAAACATTCTTCTCAATTGATGCAGCTGGAATAGCACTCAAAAGCTCAATGTCATCCAGGTGTGTCATTCATATGGTTAGTACACATGTCACTGGACTGATTATCGACCTTAAATCACCGGCACACTGTGTCTACAGTGCCTATGATCTGCAGGATGTACTGCAGCAACTCACAATGGTGCGTTTAACAGCACCTCCTTTACCTGTGATCTCCAAACACTGGGAGAAAACAAAAGCATCAATGGTGCAGAAACGCCTCCATGTTTCTTTCTAAGTCACAAACTATCTGACTTCAATATATATCACCATTCCTTTATCGTTGCTGGGCCTGGAATTCTTGACATAATAGCACGAGGAACATCATCATCATACTGACTGCAACAGGTCAAAACGACTCCCACCACCTCCTCAGGGCAATTGCAAGGGACAATAAATATGCCTACATTCTACAAGAATAGAGCAAAAGGCTGTTTTCACCAATTTTTCCTGTTTCTTGATTGACAATGGTGGTTATATATACACTATCAGATTCTAACTTTCTTCCACTTTAAATGTGGAAACTAAGTGCACTCCATATAACAGCAAACAAATCTGTGTGGATTTCTCTATAGGTTCGTTTGGAAACTTTTATACACAGTTGGGTTTCCTTGGGTGGAATCTTTTGTTTTCAGCGGGTGTCTCCCACGCTTTCTGAAAAAACTGCAAGACATCAACGCTGACTCTTGGAAAGAAGATTCATTGTATCTTTCGCCCGTCAGGCACTTAAATGAACAGCGATGGATCTTTGTCCTGACTGAGGTCCTTGTCCGCTAATCAGAGGCCAGCAGCTGTTGCAATTAACAGTGCTATGAAGACCATGGCTACTGCAGGAACAACAAACTTCACCCTCCTGAGTCCCAGGATCATGGAGCAAGCCAAGAAAAATGTAAGTACTCAAATTCTATTGGTGGGGAGGGTGGTCTTGCAGGATGGAGGTTGCGGGGAAAATAAATGTCTGCAGCGGGTGTCCACAGCAAGGGCAGGGGTCCGACTGTCAACTGCCAGTCCATGCCCTCGATCATGTATAGATTAGTGTAGATTGAGCAAGCCGCCTCCGCCCTCTCCCGCCACACCTTCAGCAGACATGCACTCACATGGTTTAACCAGTCACAAAGGCCACGGATCAGCAGGCCCACCTAGAGCTCCAAAAATTACAGTGCAGGTGGAAAGCGGCCCTTAAGTGGTTGTTAATTGGACACTTATGGGTCTCAAGTGGAGGCAGAGTGGGAAAGTTGTCATGGGCCTTTTCACCCAGAACTTCCTACTGGTGGAGTTGGGAAGGTATCAGGTTTTGGTCTCCCGTGGGGGGGCAGAAGATTTTGCCCATTGTGTCAGTCACTCTGCTGGCTAAAATCAGAAACACCAGCACAGTAAAAAACAAAGCCTGAAGCCTTGCATTTATAAAGACTCTCGCCTCTTGGAAGCATCACCATTTTTTTCATGCAATGATTTACTTTGTGGATGAGCACAGCAGGCATTTGCACATAGCAAGATTCCTCCAACAGCTGCAAGGGGAGCTACAAGTTAATTGACTTTTGGTATTTTTTGAGGGAGAAGCTAATTCATGCTATCCAGGACCATTGTATCCAACGTCCAGTCAAAAAGGTAGATGGATGGTCAGTCTATTATCTCATCCAAAAGAAAGCACTTCCAACAATGTGGCAGTTGTTCATACTGCATTGGGGTATTAGCCTAGATTATGTGCTTTAGTCTGTCACTGAGGCTTGAATCCATGACCTTCCAGCTCAAAGGCAAGAGTCAAGTTGACACTTAAAACAGGACTGGGCACATTTTTCACGATTGCTGCCAACAAAGAGTGTCAACAGGACATTAAACTGTGAACAGCTGATGGATTTGAAACATGCAGTCTGTAATTGCACGCACAGTCTTAAATAAGAACTTTGCCCTAGAATATTTTTTAGCTGGGTGACCAAGGGTTTGGCCCTTATTCCTGTTTTTAGAAGGTGCTGGACTAGAGGCTGAGTGGTGGATTGAGTTATCCTTTCAAATGTAAAAAACTGGCTCAAATCCAGCCCAAATAGGAAAAATGTCTCCTGTGTCTGTTCAGTGTAAGAGTACTATGCAAAATGAAAATAGGTCTTTCTAAATCCAGTTCCCAATAGACAATGGGCCCAGATCCCAAACTGACCCATTTCTGGCACTAACTTGGCAACTTCACACTTGGGGCCACATGCTGCCTGTGGCTACTAAATCTCACACAACAGTGCAGCCCTGTCGCTGTGTAACATAACTGGACATTTACCAGATGACCCAACACACATTCTACAATTCACCAATACTTTTATGCGAAACCAAAGCATGATTTGTGAGAAGCATTTAGTTCATTCTCAATCTGTAGGACACATCCAATCATTTTTTTTCCTGATTTCAAAAGAACCAGCGATGAGTTCCTGAATGGGTCAGAGCACCCATCTTTCCTCTCTAAGACCAGGGTTCGAAACCTTGCTGAACTGATGTCTGTTTAACAATGGTGACTGAATAACATTTAAAACGTGGTCAGCAATCTGGATTCTTTGTCGAGAGGTAATTGTCAAAATCCATTGTTTGCATCCAATTTGATGATTATGTTCTCTTGGCGAGTTTTGCTAGGCTCTCGTTCGCTGTGGCCATCACAGTGTGGCCAGTGTATGTTCTGCAAATTTGTTTAGCTGAGTTAAATCCACACAGGTTTTGACAGAGCTGCTTAGTTTTAGGACTGAAACTACAAAGCACTGGTGAAACTACAGCTGGAGCACTGTGAGCAGCTTATTTAAGGAAAGATATTGTTTGATCGGAGGCTCTTCACAGAAGGTTCACTAGGATGATCCCCGGTATGGAGGGATTGCCTTATGAGGAAAGATTAAACAGGTTGGGACTCTACTCATTAGAATTTGGAAGAATGAGAGGTGATGTCATTGAAACATATAGGATCCTTAAGAGGCTTGACAGTGTAAATGCTGAGAGGATGTTTCCCCTCATGGTAGAGTCTCGGACCAGAGGGCATAGTCTCACCAATTTAAGACTGAAATGAAAAGTAATTTCTATTCTCAGAGGGTTGTGAGTCTTTGGAACTCCTTGGGGCAGAGTCATTATGTATATTTAAGACTGAGACAGAGAGATTTTTGATCACTAAGGGAGTCAAGGGTTACGGGGAATGGGCAGGAAAGTGGACGTGAAAAATGTCTGATCATCCATGATCGTATTGAATGGCTGAGCAGGCTTAAGGAGCCAAATGGCCTACTCCTGTTCCTATTTCTTATGGTCTTATGGTCTTATGGTCTAAACACCATGGGGGCGAGTCTCCCATCCTACTGTGCTGCTCTTTTAGCACAGCAGGCCAAGAGACTCAGTGGGGGCTATTTCACGGGCTCCCCGCTGGGTGCCACAACCTCCACAGATATCCAGTGCGGAGCTGTATAATGTATGTATAATGTATGCTAATTTACATGCAATTTAAATGCCATTAGCGGGCCTGGGACTGAAATCCTTGTGCCCGCAAGCATCTCCCCCCGCCAGGAGTATTTCACTCCAACAGGGTTTACAGTAGCTCCTCACTTGCGGGAAGCTGGCAGCCCTACCCTGCTGGAGTGAATGGGGGCAGTCGACACCCCCCCAGAGGGTCGAGTGCTGGTTGGGTACCCCATTGGGTATTGCCACCTTGGCAGTGTCAGTCTGTGCCTCCTGGCACTGCCCAAGTGGCAAAGTGGCAATGCCCAGGGGGCACCTTGGCACTACCCACCAGGTATGGGGCAGTGCCAAGCGGGGCAGGACCCTGCTACCACTCTGCACTCGGGCTGAGTGACAGAGGGAGGGAGGCCAGTGATTGGGGCTGGCCATTTGCGTGGGGGGGCAGCCTGCTGGTGGGGTCGGGACTACGCGGTGGGGGACAGGGGAGATCAGGACTGCTGGGGGGATGGGGTGGGGGGTGGGGGGGTGGGGGGATGCCGAGGCTGGCCCGGACATGTCCGGGAGACCAACGGTTGGGTCGGTAGGGGGGGGGGCGGGGGGTGACACTCAACGGGCATTGCGGGGGTTGCAGGGGCTGGCCAGCTCCATCACTGGTCAACAATTGGGAAGGCAACAGATAGGGGCCATTGTGCATGTGCCGATCTCGACGCTGACAGGTCAGCGCACGTTCAGAGGCCCGCTCAGTGCTATGCTGCTGGCCTCTCCAGCGGGAATAGCCCATTGATTTTTAACGTGATTCATTCTCGTGTACTCTGCAGTGCACAGAGTGTGGGTGATTCATTTTTAAACTTGCGTTGAAAAACCAGCAGGATTTACTCCAGTTTTCACGCAACTTCGACACTGAGAATTTTTTTGAGAGCATCCCACCCCATTTTGTTGGCATGGTGACAGGTGAGCGAACTCCTTATGAACACACGAATTATGAGCAAACTGGACTCCCTCGAACCTGCTCCACCATTCAATAACATCATGGCTGATTTGATTTTAACATCTGTCCCACAATCCTATTTACCTCAATAACCATTTACACCTTGCTCATTAAGAATCTATCGAACTCTACCTTAAAGATATTCAAAGACTCTTCTTCCAGAGCCTTTAAAGGAAAACAATTCCAAAGGCTCACAACCCTAAAGTTTTTTCTCATCTCTGTCTCAAATTTATTTATTATTTTATTTATTAATTAGTCACAAGTAAGGCTTACATTAACGCTGCAATGAAGTTACTGTGAAATTCCCCCAGTCGCCACAGGCCGGCGCCTGTTCGGGTCAATGCACCCTAACCAGCACGTCTTTCAGAATGTGGGAGGAAACCGGAGCACCCGGAGGAAACCCACACAGACACAGATAGAATGTGCGAACGCCACACAGACAGTGACCCAAGCCGGGTTTGAACCCGGGTCCCTGGCGCTGTGAAGCAACAGTGCTAACCACTGTGCTACCAAATGGGTGTTCCCTTATTTTTAAGCAGTGTCTTCTAATTCTATGTTCTCTCACAAAAGGAAACATTCTTTCCACAGCCATCATGTCAAGGCACCCACAATCTTATATGTTTCAATGAAGTTGCCTTTTACTTTTCTAAGTTCCAAGGGATACAAGCCCAGTCTTTCAAGCCTTTCCTCATGAGAAAATCCACCCATTCCAGGTACTGAGCTAGTAAACCTTCTCTGAATCACTGCCAATGCATTGACATCCTTCATTGAATAAGGAGGGAGGTTGACACGGTTAGCATTGCTGCCTCACAGCGCCAGGGAGCCGGGTTCGATTCTGGCCTCAGGTCACTGTCTGTGTGGAGTTTGCATATTCTCCCCGTAACTGCATGGGTTTCCTTCGGGTGCTCCGGTTTCCTCCCACACTCCAAAGATATGTGGGTTAGGTTGATTGGCCGTGCTAAATTGCTCCTTAGCGTCAGGAGTACTAGAAGAGTAAATATATGGGGATACGGGGATAGGACCTGGGTGGGATTGTTGTTGGTGCAGGTCAATGGGACAAATGCCCTCCTTGTGCACTGTAGATTCTATGATGTACTCAGTACTCCAGTTGTAGTCTCATCAGTGCCCTGTGTAATTGTAGCATAACCTCCTTACTTTTGTACTCATTTCCCTTGCAATGAATACTAATATTCTATTGGCTTTGCTAATTGCTTGTTGTACCAGCATACTAACTTTCATGCATTAGGACATCCAGATCCCTCCGCATCACAGAGCTCTGCCATATATAATAAGCTATTTTTATACATCGTGACAAAATGGATGATTTCACATTTTTACATATTATACTCCATTTGCTGGAGCTTTGACTATTTACCTAACCTCTCTATTATCCTTTTATAGCCTCTTATGTTCTCTTCACAACTTACTTTCCTACCTATGTGTCATCAGTATATTTTGCATTCACCTTTGGTCGCTTCATCTAAATCATTTTTATAAATTGTAAAAGGTTGAGGCCCCAGCATTGATCCACATGCCACACCAGTCATTACATCTTGTATATCAGAAAATAGTCCATTTATGCCTACTCTGTTACCAGTTAGCTAGCCAATCTTCTGTCCATGTCAATATGTTACCCCCTACACCATGAGCTTTTATTTTCCATTATAACCTTTGATGTGGCACTTTATTAGATACCTTCTCAAAATCTACGTACAGCACATCCACCAGTTCCCCTTTATTCACAACACAAATTACTCCTCAAAGAACTCCAGTAAATTGGTTAAACATGATTTTCCTTGCACTGAACGATGTTGGCTCTACTGATTATATTGGATAGTTCTAAGTGCCCTGCTATGATTTTTTAGTAATAGCTTTGAGCATTTTCCCTATGACAGATGTGTAGCTAACTGGCCTGCAGTTTCCTGCTTTCTACCTCCCTCCCTTTTAAAAAGATAGAGTTGTAATTGCTATTTTCCAATCTAATGGAACCTCCTGTGAATCTAGTGAACTTGGGAAATGCATCAATTCCCCCACTAGCCACTAATTTTAAGACCCTGGGGTGAAATCCATCAGGTCCTAGAGATTTGTCACCTACAGCTTTGACAATTTGCTAAGTACCACTTCCCTGATGACTGTCATTTTCTTGAGTTCCTCCCTCCCTCCCTTCCTATTCCTGATTTACAGCTGTAAATTAATGAAATATCACTTGTATCCTCTATAGGTAAAAACTGATGCAAAATACCCATTCCACTCATCTACCATTTCCTTATTTTCCATTATTAATTCCTCAGATTCGTGAGGACCAATGCTAACTTTGCTAACTCTATTCATTAAATAGCTATAGAAACTCTTACTATCTGTTTTTATATTCCTAGCGAGCTTTTCTTGCACTCTAATTTTTCCCTTGTTGTTAATCTCTTAGTCATGGGGCAGCACGGTAGCACAGTGGTTAGCACTGCTGCTTCACAGCTCCAGGGACCTGGGTTCGATTCCCGGCTCGGGTCACTGTCTGTGTGGAGTTTGCACATTCTCCTCGTGTCTGCGTGGGTTTCCTCCGGGTGCTCCGGTTTCCTCCCACAGTCCAAAGGTGTGCGGGTTAGGTTGATTGGCCATGCTAAAATTGCCCCTTAGTATCCTGAGATGCATAGGTTAGAAGGATTAGTGGGTAGAATATGGGGGTAGGGCCTGGGTGGGATTGTGGTCGGTGCAGGCTCGATGGGCCGAATGGCCTCTTTCTGTACTGTAGGGTTTCTATGATTTCTATGATATTAATAATATTTCATTCTTTGCTGTTAGTTATATAGGGTGGAATTCGCCCCCAAAAATTCTAAGTGTCAAGTTTGCATGCAAACTGGAGTAATTCACGCTGTTTTTTTCAGTGGGAGTTCAGAGAAGAATCTCCCACATTCTGTGTACTGCAGAGGCCATCAGCATGAATATCATTACATTTCAGGGGGCGGTCTCTATCCCCACTGGAGAGGCTGAAATCAGCGCGCTGAGGGGGCTATTGCGCATGTGCTGATCTGTTGGTGCCGAGATTGACGCATGTGCAGTGGCCCCGCACCGACGACCTCCCGATTGCTGGCAAACTCGATCGCTGGCCATCCCTGTGACCCTCTCTCCCCCCTCCCCAAGGCCCAATGACTGGTCCCCTGATCATTCCCGGGTCCAGCCACGATTCATCCCTCTCCTGGCCTCTGCGATCTCCAGCCCCCTCCTCTGATCACCCACCACCCCCCCCCCCCCGAAAGTACTCCCTCCGCCCCCGCAGTGCCGCACCCCCAGCAGGCTGACCACCCACCTGGTTGACACCCCCCAGCCACCCAACCGCTGGCCTCTGGTGTTGTTAAACTTCTTACTGTGTTTACCCCAGTCCAACGCCGGCATCTCCACATCATGCCTCTCTCCTTCCCCCACCAATCCCAACTGCAGAGTGGCAGCGGGACCCCCAACTCCCACCAATCAGCCTACCATGCCCTGCCCCCACTCAGGCCTCACCGCCTAGGCCCTGTACCCCAATCGGCCCTTCCCCCTAGGCACTGCCCAAAGCCCAGTAGGCAGTGCCCAAAGCATTGGCACTTTGCCCCTTGGGCAGTGCCAGGGGGCACAGGCTGGCACTGCCAGGGTGCCCATGCCCAAGGGGCACCATCCCCACCACCTGACCTTCTGGGGGGCACTGATTGCCCCCCTTCACTCCAGCAGGGTCAGGCTGTTAATGCCCCATTAGTGGGGAGCTAGTGTAATCCCTGCTGGAGTGAAACACTCTGGCAGGCTGGGAGAGGTTAGCGTGCCCATAGACTTCCATCCTGGGCCCGTTAATCTCGGTAAATTATATGGAAATAATTATTTAAATCACTTCCACGTCTCCCCGCTGATTTCCAGTGCAGAGCGATGCCGCCGGAAATCTGGTGCTGGGAGACACAATCGCGGCAGGAATGCATGTGCGAATCCCGTGCATCGCCCTCCGTCAGATTCTCCCGGCTCCGCGCTAAAAAATTAACGCAGCGGGATGGGAGAATCATCCCCATAATGTCTAGTCTTCTGACCTGCCACCCATCTTTACACAATTGTAAGTTTTTCTTTAAGTTTGATCTATCTTTAACTTTTTTTAGTTAATCACGGGTGGTAATAAAACATTTTCTTTCCATTTGGAATGTATCTATTCTGTGTATTTCGAAACATCTGCTTAAATGTCTGCCACTGCATCTCTATTGACCTATTCCTTAATCTAAATTGTCAGTTCACTTTAGCCAGCTCTAGTTTCATGCCCTCATAATTGCTTTTATTCAAGTTTACAACTCTCGTCTTAGACTCACTCTTCTCTCCCTGAAACTAAATGTAAAACTCAGTCATAGCATGGTCACTGCTATCTAGGCGTGCCTTCACAATTAGGTCTTGAATTAATCCTATCTCTTTGCACAGTACCAGGTTTAGTGTAGCCTGCTGCCTGGTTGACTGCAGAATATGCTGTTCTAAGAAACTATCTATGTATTCCTCATCAAGGCTACCTTTGGCTAATTGTTTTTTCCAGTTTATATATAGACTAAAATCTCCCATGATGATCAACATACCTTTCTGACATGGACCCATTATTTCTTCTTTGTTACCTCATCCTACCATGTAATTACTATTAGGGGGCCTGTTTTAGCACTCCCACAAGTGATTCTTGTCTTTATCAATTCTCATCTCTACTCATAATTCCATAAGATGTAGAAGCAGAATTAGGCCATTCGGCTAATCAAGTCATTCAAGTCATGGCCGATGTGTTTCTTAGACACATTCTCCTGCCTTTTCCCCATAACCTTTGATCCCCTTAACAATTAAGAACCTATCTATCTCTGTCTTAAATACACTCAATGACCTGGCCTCCACTGCCTTATGTGGCAATGAATTTCATAGATTCACCATCCTCTGGCTGAAGAAATTCCTTCTCATCTCAGTTCTAAAGTGTTATCCCTTTACTCTGAGGCTATGCCCTTGGATCCTAGCCTCTCCCACTAATGGAAACATCTTCCCACATCCACTTTATCCAGGGGTTTCAGTATTCTCTAAGTTTCAATGAGATCCCCCTTCATCCTGCTAAACCCTATTGAGTGCAGACCCAGAGTTCTCAAATGCTCCTCATACATCAGGCTTTTCATTCCTGGGATCATTCTTGTGAACCTCCTCTGGACCCTTTCCAAGGCCAGCACATCCTTCTTTAGAAACGGGCCCCAAAATTGCTCACAATATTCCAAATGTGGTCTGACTAGGGCCTTATACAGTCTCAGCAGTACATCCCCGCTCTTGTATTCTAATCCTCTTGAAATGAATGCTAACATTGCATCTGCTTTCCTAAATACCAAGTCAACCTGCACGTTAACTTTAAGAGAATCCTGAACATGGACTTCCAAGTCCCTTTGCACTTCCAGTTTCTGAATTCTTTTTCCATTTAGAAAATAGTCTATGCCTCTATTCTTCCTACCAAATTGCATAATCTTACACTTTCCCACGTTGTATTCCACCTGCCATTTCTTTGCCCACTCTTCTAAACTGTCCAAGCCCTTCTGCAGCCTCCCTGCCTCCTCAATACTACCTGTACCTCCACCTATCTTTGTATCATCTGCAAACTTAGCCACAATGCCCTCAGTTCCTCCATCTAGATCATTGATGTATAGAGTGAAAAGTTGAGGTCCCAACACTGACCCCTGTGGAATTCCACTAGTCACCAGCCACCATTCTGAAAAGATCCTTTTATCCCCACTCTCTGCCTCCTGCCAGTCAGCTCATCTTTTATCCAAGCTAGTACCTTATCTCTAACACAATGGGCTCTTATCTTACTCAGCAGCCTCCAGTGCGGCACCTTGTCAAAGGCCTTCTGGAAATCCAAGTCGATAAAATTCACTGGCTCTCCTTTGTCTAACTCGTTACCCCCTCAAAGAATTCAAACAGATTTGTCAGGCATGACCACACCTTGATGAAACCATGCTGACCTTGCCCTATTTTACCCTGCACTTTAGAGGAAGGCAATGGTTTAGTGGTATTATCACTAGACTATTCTATTAATTAATTAATTCTATTAATCCAGTAACTCAGCTAATGTCCTGGGGACTCGGGTTCGAATCCCACCAAGGCAGATGGTGGAATTTGAATTCAGTAAAAAGAAATCTGGAATTAGGAGTCTATTGATGACCATGAAGCCATTATCGGGAAAAACCCATCTGATTCACTAATGTCCTTTAGGGAAGGAAATCTGCAGTCCTTACCTAGTCTGGACTACATGTGACTCCAGAACCATAGCAATATGGTTGACTCTCACTGCCCTTTGAAATGGCCTAGCAAGCCACTCAGTTTCAGGACAACTAGGGATGGGCAATAAATGGGCAGCCAGCAAAGCCCATGTCCTACAAATGAATAAAAAAAAACTTCCAAGTATTCCATCCTTAATAATGGTCTCTAAAATCTTACCAACCACCGAGGTCAGACTAACCGGCTGATAATTTCCCGGTTTTTGCCCCCCTCTCTTTTTAAAAGGGGGTGTTACATTTTCCAGTCCTCTGCGACCTTCCCTGACTCCAGCGATTCTTGAAAGATTACCACTAATGCCTCCACTATCTTTTCAGCTATCTCCTTCAGAACTCTGGGTGTAGTCCATCCGATCCAGGCGATTTTTCATCTTCAGACCTTTCAGCTTCCCTAACACCTTCTCTTTAGTAATGGCCACCATACTCACCTCTGCCCCCTGACTCTCTTGAATGTTTGGTGTGTTACTGGTGTCTCCCACTGTGAAGACTGACACAAAGTACCCATTCAGTTCCTCCACCATTTCTTTGTTCCCATTACTACTTCTCCAGTGTCATTTTCCAACAGTCCAATGTCCACTCTTGCCTCTCTCTTACCCTTTATATATCGAAACAAAACTCTTGCAATATTCTTCTATATTACTGGCTAGCTCACCCTCATATTTTATCTTCTCCCCCCCTTATTTCTTTTCTGGTTGTTCTCTATTGGTTTATAAATGCTTCCCAATCCCCTGGCTTCCCATTACAGCATAAAGTAATGTATTAACCTGGTCTTTTTGGTCTTTTTTATGTAATTACAAAACTGTTCTGTGCCTTATGAACCTTTTTCTCCAGTTGTCCCAGTTCTGGGCCTGCTGTAGACCCTCTGAACACTGAAATGGTTCTGGAAGAGGTTGGGTGAATTCCTTGATTTTGCTGTGCCCTGGAATTTTTCCTGCATTGAATTCTGCATTCTCCACTGCTCCTTACTGTTTCAGGCCTGTTCTCACTGCCGTGTCATCTCTGGATTTGTGTCATAGCTTTCCTTGGTGAGTGCATTTTTTTCTTTCCTTCTGCCTTCAAAATTTTTTTCTCGTACCAGCCCTGTAGCTTATTTCAGTCTTGGTGGGTCTTTTTCCTGTTGCCAACATATTTTGCTGTTTGTTTGGAATCGGAAGGGGTTAGGGGATTGCCTAGTCTCCTAAAAGTTTGCTGCTTGAGCCCACAGTCTTGTTAACCAGCACTATGCATTTACAGTAAGTACTTACACATTTGGACCCCCACACAAGGCATGGTCTTCTGCTTTGTCCCAGATCTTTCTTTTTACTCAGTCATGTGATCTGACATCATGATGACGTCAGCTTCATGTATGTTTCGAATATTAACCCTTTACGCCTTCCCAAGTCTTTATTCCCATCATATTTACATCCTCCTACAGACTCTGCCTCCCAAATCCCTCTACTCCCTTCTCCTTCAGGGCTATGATTGCCACACACCAGAGCAAGGCTGCGTCACTTTCAGCATTATATTAAAATCGGTCTAGTACAAATTGACAGTCACTGTCAGAAGACAGGAAGAAGACTGCTGTCTAAAAAGAAAAGAATATCATAGTGACCAAGTTAGGGCACTGTTTTAAGGTTAGGCTGAACTGCAGAGTTAGGGGTCAATTATCAGCATTTCTTTAGTCTGCAGTTTATCCTGCTCCAACTGGAGTCACTGATGTAGATATTGTGTCCAAAAATGGAACGTGTTCCATTTCTCAGCATTAAAATTCCTCACCTTCGTGGCCACCAAATAAACAGAAAAAAACTCCGCAAGATTGACACAGTGATTTAACAGAGTAAGATGACCTCAGTGACATCATGCTAAGAACAGCTGTGTGTCTTAGTGCACTTGGCAGGAGAATTGCTGATGATGTAATTTTACCAGCATCAGACTGTCATAAAACTTATATTTCAAAATCCTCGATTATTACGGTTCTATTGCTAGTCCAGCCTCTAAGTATTGCAATGGAAGCCAGCTACATCTGGCAATCAGCTTCATCTGGCAGTGTTAGATGAATTTGCAGGAGTATGTTAGACACTGCTGATTCCATATCATATCTAACACATCAAATCATTAGGAGTGAAACCAAACTCATTGAGTTACATCCATCTTTGTTTCTTTTGTATTTATCAGGGTGAGGGATGTCATTACTGGCAAATGCAGAACTTCCCCATTTAAACTGTTCAGTACAGTCTCATGCACTCCCAGATTAGGTGGATTTGATGTAGAATAATGTTATTTCTACATTTTAACATCAAATACATCCCAGATTTAGTACATGCAGTTTAGGGGCAGATTGAGGCTTCCTCCACATTGTTATATAAAACACCCCCAGGGTAGGTATAGGATGGGTTAGATACCGAGTAAAGCTCCGTCTGTACTGTCCCCATCAAACACAATGATTTGCCCCCATTTCCACTAACTCATCAAAGGTCTTGGAACCTGGTATTTCCGGATACAGTAAGAGTTTTAACAACACCAGGTTAAAGTCCAACAGGTTTATTTGGTAGCAAATACCATTAGCTTTCAGAGCGCTGCTCCTTCATCAGATGGAGTGGATACCGACTTTAACCTGGTGTTGTTAAAACTCTTACCGTGTTTACCCCAGTCCAACGCCGGCATCTCCACATCATTTCCGGATACGTCAGACTTTTTAATAATACTGAACATTGCAACCTCACACACGGTCATTAGGATAACCTTTTGTTGGTTATCTCCTTCTATTTTGTTAGCTAGAAAGTAATACCTCATTCTCTCAGCATATTGTGGCCAGTCCTCAACACTTGCATCGTATGGCTCCAATTTCCTGAAAAATGGCATTGCAAAAACTGTACGATACAGGTTTACTGGGACCTGATGAGCAGGGTTACCAAAATGTTGCTTTTACCTCATCACTAGGTGTCAGCTGTAAAGGTACAGTGCTTTATTGTACAAAATAAAGAAAAGCAAAAGCGCAAGCCCGTGGTGAACACAAACCAGTCCCAATCAGGACAATACAGGGGTCTGCTTCACCTGGTGAGCTAATTACCAATCACCAAGGATCTTGTATTCTACAAAATCAGTGATTCCCCATGTAAGTCCTGGGGGGCTAACACACACTGTCATAATGCTTCATAATTTTGCATGCATCTGATAAATATCCTCTGAGCCTTCTTTACTCTGAGGAGCTTCTCTAGTCTTCCCACTGGGGTCCCTCATCACAGGAACCATTCTTGTAAATCTCTCCTGCATCTCTGTGAGGACTTGACATCCTTCCTAAAATGTGTTGACACAAATGGCCGGAATTTTACCAGCCCGCCTGCCACGGGAATCAGAGTGGGTGAGATGTAGACAATGGAAAGGTCCGTTGACCTCGGGCAGGATTTTACGGTTTCGGGACGAGTGAGGCCATAAAATCCTGCCCAATATTTCAGCAGATAATAAGCAGTGATTTATAAATGTTTATCATAGCTTCTTTGTTCTTGTACTCTAACCCTCATTTAGAATGGATTTTTTTTGCCACTGTCAAAGATTTGTGTATGTAAACCTGCAGGTCTCTCTGTTCCTGCACCCACTTTAAACTTGTATTATTTAGTTCATATTACATCTACGAAAATACATTACTTCACACTTCTTGGCATTAAATTTCTTCTGTCATGTGTCTGCTCTTTTTATAAGTCGATGTTCTCCTGAAGTTTGTTACAATTCTTTTCTCTGCAAACCACATTCTGGAGTTTTATGCCATCTGCAAACTTTGAAATTATGGTCGTCCATGACATTAATATGCATTAATGTGCAGTGATTCAAATACTAATTTCTGGGAAACATGACAAAATGCTTTTCTACTGTCTGTGAAACAATTAAATAATGGTGGAAAACACTAAAACTGATCAAAACAGCAGTGGTGCAATGTATCTGATTGATGCATCAAGGAGTCTGTGATGGGTCAGCCACCTTCTCAAGAATGATTGCTGAAGAAATGAAACAGCATCTGATAGTTGACAAAACAATGTGCTAGTTTCTGGCAAAGCAGCTTTAGCGTTGTCATCATCAGCTTGTATTACTTTTGGCAGTAGCATATTGTAATGTAAAATCTTGAACAAAATGAGAACATGGACTTTTGATCATTTCATCAAATTCCAAAAAATTATTGAACTCCATAAAATCGTCCTTTTATCTTCTGAATTGTTTTGAAGTGGTGATTTTTAGATAAACGAATTCTGATATACAATTGACAATGTCAACACACCTAGGGGTGGAATCCTACAATATTTTGTCAGTGTTCGTTTCAGTGAGAAATCTAGAATGCAGCCTTCTAGTTTTCTCTCCAGATTCTCTGTGCACAGAGTGGTTTTTGCCATCGTTCTGGTGGAGCGAGGCTTTTTTACAGTTAGTTTATTATCACAAATAAGGCTTACATTAACACTGCAATAAAATTACTGTGAAATTCCCCTAGTCGCCACACTCCAGCGCCTGTTCAGGTCAATGCACCTAACCAACACGTCTTCCAGACTGTGGGAGGAAACCGGAGCACCTAGAGCAAACCCAGGCAGACACGGGGAGGATGTGCAAACTCCACACAGACCGTGACCCACGCTGTGAATCGAACCCGGGTCCCTGGCGCTGTGAGGCAGCAGTGCTAACCACTATGCCACTGTGCTGCCCCAGATAGAGCCAGCAGTGCCAGCTCCAAGCGATAAGGGCACCATTTTTAAAGGTGTTTAAACCAGTTGCAAACCTCACTGACGTGACATTGAATCAGCAAGGTATGAATATTCAGTGAGGGGGGGGGAACATATTGGGGGAAAGGCCTATTTATTTAAAGTTATTACCCATTACATTTATTTATTACCTCATGGGCTCGGGGCCTGAAACATTGGGAAATGAGATCTCGCTTGTGAGAATCTTGTTTCCTGGCTCCTGCGAGATTTTGGGCTCACATCACCTTGATGGCTAATACAGGCTCAAAAATCACCCCCTAAATGCATTATACAAGTGTGGAACTAGACTGTATTTACACTATTCATCCAGCATGGTGGGCAGCAGCGAAAGATCCTGCAGAAAATTCAGCCCGTTGAAAAACAGATTTTTGGGCATTCCCAACAAATTCCCCCTCCTCCCCCCACCCCCTCACCTGCCATTGTATCCACTATGTGGAGATGCCGGCATTGGACTGGGGTGAACACAGTAAGAGTTAAAACTCTTACTGTGTTCACCCCAGTCCAACGCCGGCATCTCCACATCATGGCTACCATCGACACCGCAAACTGCCGGCTCCAAGTGGAGAGGATCTCCAAGAAGATCGCGCATATTGACACAGACATCAAGTTTCTACAAACATGCAAGAAAGCAGATTGGACTTTAACCTGGTGTTGTTAAAACTCTTATTGTATCCACTGACATGGGAGAATTCACATGGGAGAATTCACATGGGAGAATTCCGCCCTAGACTCTTTGCTTCCAGCCACTGAGCCAATCTTGGATCTAATTTGTTATATGTTCTTGGATCCCATGGGCTTTTAATTTTCTGACCCAGCTACCTTGTCAAAAGCCTTGTTAAAATCCATGTAGACGATATCTTCCACCTTCCCCCATCTTCCATCTCCACACACAAGTTAACCTTTGGTCTTTAATCGGCCTGGCTTCAGTGTCTTTAGTTATTCGCTTGCTCTTTAAGTATTAATAACAGATCCTTTGATTGTCTTTGCCAATATTTTTGCATGCCCTCTCTTTATTCTCTTGTTATCATTTTTAATTTTAGCCCTGCACTTTTTATTCTCCATGGTAGTCATGATGTGGAGATGCCGGCGTTGGACTGGGGTAAACACAGTAAGAAGTTTAACAACACCAGGTTAAAGTCCAACAGGTTTATTTGGTAGCAAAAGCCGCACAAGCTTTCGGAGCCCCAAGCCCCTTCTTCAGGGGCACTCACCTGAAGAAGGGGCTCCGAAAGCTTGTGTGGCTTTTGCTACCAAATAAACCTGTTGGACTTTAACCTGGTGTTGTTAAACTTCTTACTTTTTATTCTGCTGCAGCCTTTCTGCAGCATTGAGCTCTCAGTTTCTAACATAACCTTCCTTTTCTTGCCTCATCCTCCTCAGTATTGTCTCTGACATTCAGGAGCATTTAGATTTGGGGTGTCTTTTTTTACTCGAGGAACAGAATCGTTCTGCACCCTATCCCCTCTTTGAATATCTTCTACTGCTCTGACATTGATTTACCTTCAAACAATTGTTTCCGGGCCACTTTTACCAAATCACACCTCAGCCAAGCAAAATACCCAGTTTCCCCAATTTAAAACTTTTATTCTTTGCCTATTTTCACCCTTTTTCATCGGTACAGTAAATTATGAAGTATGATCACTACTGCCAAAGTACTCTTCCACTTGTCAACTTAATCTTCTAAAATTAAATCTTGTTGGGCTTGCCACCTACTGGCAAAAAAAGCTCTTGTGAAAGTATCTTAAGAATTTTGCACATTCTATACCTTCCACTCAGATTTTATCCCAGTTAATAACAGGATGCTTGAAATTCACTGTTATTACTATCCTATTATTTCTACACTTCTCAACAATTAGCTTCCACATTTGCTTTTCTGTCTCCCTTTGGCTGTTTGAGGGTCTCAGGTATACTGCCGGCAGTGTGATTGCCCCTTTCTGTTCTGTTCTCTGGCCACCAGTACATCATTGCTCCTCACAGCCATGGTTGTTTCCTAGTCCTGTCGCTGTGGAGATCCAAACAATTAAGTTGTCCCTAAAATAAAAACAAAATACTGTGGATGCTGGACATGCAAAATAAAAATAGAAAGTACTGGAAAAACTCAGCAGGTCTGGCAGCATCAGTGGAGAGTGGACGACCAAATTCTCCAGTCTCACGTCTCCCCCCCCCCCCCCCCCCCCCCCCCCACCCCACCCCACCGCTGCCAGCGAGAATATAGAATTTGGCCCTCAGCTAAGCCTCCACAGCAGCGGGACCAGAGAATCCCAGCCGCGGGTTACATAGAAACAAAGAAGATAGGAGCAGGAGGAGGCCATTTGGCCCTTCGAGCCTGTTCCGCCATTCATTACGATCATGGCTGATCGTCCAACTCAATAGCCTAATCCTGTTTTCTCCCCATAACCTTTGATCCCATTCGCCCCAAGTGCTATATCCAGCCGCCTCTTGAATACATTCAATGTTTTGGCAGCAACTATTGCCTGTGGTAATGAATTCCACAGACTCACCACTCTTTGGGTGAAGAAATGTCTCCTCACCTCCGTCCTAAATGGTCTACCCTGAATCCTCAGACGGTGACCCCTGGTTCTGGACTCCCCCACCATTGGGAACATCCTCCCTGCATTTACCCTGTCTCGTTCTGTTTGAGTTTTATAAGTCGCTATGAGATCCCCCCTCATTCGTCTGAACTCCAGCGAAAACAATCCTAACCTAGTCAATCTCTCCTCATACATCAGTCCCGTCACCCCCTGGTTAGGTTGGAGAATTCCAGCAAACATTTCGAGTCCAATATAATGCTTCACTCAGAGGTCATGAAGAGTCATAATTTACTTGAAACTTTAACTCTGCTTCTCTCTCCACGGATGTTGCCAAATAAGCTGAGTTTAACCAACTTTCTGTTTTTAGTTAAGAACTCCTCATTGATCAATAGAATTTGGCTCAATTGATTGAGGATATATATATATATTGCTGTGGTCAGACATTGCAATAAGCAGTCCTTTTAGTCACTGAGGGACTAGGGAAGCTAGCATGTGCAGGGATATAGAGAATGAGAAGGAAGCGGATTAGTACCATTGACAAACTTCAACATTTTCAGCATCAAGAGAGAGTGATTGCCGAGGGGCCCTATACATACACTGTTAAATAGTGCAGGAAATGTCAATCCAATGCATTGTTTTAAGTTATACCATTGCTGTAGGACAATGGAATATCAATACAAAATAACTGAAGGCAAATTCAGGACCAATGGTCGGGAATACTTCACGCAAGGATCATAGTGAATCATAGAAACCCTACAGTGCAGAAGGAGGCCATTCGGCCCATCGAGTCTGCACCGACCACAATCCCACCCAGGCCCTACCCCCACATAGTTACCCGCTAATCCCTCTAACCTACGCATTTTAGGATTCTAAGGGGCAATTTGTTTTTAACCTGGCCAATCAACCTAACCCGCACATCTTTGGACTGTGGGAGGAAACCGGAGCACCCGGAGGAAACCCACGCAGACACGAGGAGAATGTGCAAACTCCACACAGACAGCGACCCGAGCCGGGAATCGAACCCAGGACCCTGGAGCTGTGAAGCAGCAGTGCTAACCACTGCGCTACCGTGCCGTACCGTGAAGAATTCAAATGATTTAAGAGGCTGTTGGATGGGAAAGTATAGACAGAACTTGTGTTTTCCTACAGCCTGCGATGTGTTTTTTTTGTATGTGAGGAATGTACGTTTTCTTACCCTCAAAGTGATTGTCCCAATTTAAGTAATTTTAACAGCAAGCGTTTTGTGAATTTAATCATAAAAATAGTTATTTATTACCACACACTTGCCCGGAGGTTTAAAAATGTGATGTCTCCCTCACTTGACTCATCTACACCAAAATGTGCACAAATTTTAGATACAAAGCAGGTAAAAACAATACAATGCAATTCATGATTGTCACAACCTCTTTTTATAATCGGCTTGTAGTTTCTTAGATGAATTGATGCTTAGGTTGAAATGATGTCTTCATTAAGCTGCAAAGCATTTTGTAGTTGAACTTCCAGGAAGTTGGATCTCAGGTGAACTTGAGTTAAGAACTTGTTAGGCAGAATCCTTCTCCCATTTTCAAGGTCGATTTTACATCCTGTGTGATGACTTTCTTGCCCATAAAATTTGAGAGAACTAGTGTCTTTGTATGTGAATGACCTTTTCAATTGGACAATATCTTTTTAAATTTGTTTCAGGAAGAGGGATTGAGTCAAAACTAGTCCGGAAATTTCCTTTTGTTCCCTCTTGAGATAGGGGAGTGTTTAAATCCATAAGAGAAGTCAGATGATCCTTGGGCAGCCATCCTTTCGTAGACTTGTGAGTTTTTTTAAACATATAAAGTATTGACTGAAAGTTTGTGATATACTGAAACGTGACAGTAGATTCGTATGAAAGAATTTGTGGGATGAATGGCCTTCAATACTTATCACATTATTCATTATTACAACAATGCAATGAGCATTAAAAAAAGCTATAATGGCACAAATTATGGCATGGGGAGGTGATGGCCTAGTGGTATTATCGTGAGACTATTAATCCAGAAACTCAGCTAATGTTCTGGGGAACTGGGTTCGAATCCCACAATTGAAGATGGTAGAATTTGAATTCAATAAAATATATCTGGAATTAATTATCTTCTGATGACCATGAAACCATTGTTGATTGTCGGAAAAACCCATCTGGTTCACTAATGTCCTTCAGGGAAGGAAATCTGCCATTCTTACCTGGTCTGGCCTACATGTCACTCCAGAGCCATGGCAATGTGGTTGACTCTAACTGCTTTCGGACAACTAGGGATGGACAATAAATGCTGGCCAGCCAGCGACGTCCATGTCCCACGAATGAATGAATAAATTAATCCTGTACCTACTGTGAGGCTGGTTCCAAAACAGCACTGATCAATGGCATTAACCAAAGCACTAGCAAAGACATACCTTCCCTAACACCACAGCTACTGTCTGACATATGCTCCAACAATGCCTCTGTTCTTACCATTATATGAATAGATATAGGGGAAGCTACTGATTGTAAGACAGACAAAACTGCACTGGAGCAGCTGTTTGAGGTTGTCGCTTACTTCAGACGCTCACAGACCCACTGTGAATGTCCAGCACTTTCTGTTCTTATTTCAGATCTCCATCATTTGCGGTTTTCCTTTGTATCATAGCTTGGAATAAGCTGTCCCAGCATCGGTCTCCACGTTTGATGTACTGAATATCTGCAATTTATAATGATTTAAACTAAACTGAAATCAAGCTGCAAAAACCAAACTATTTAAATACTGAGAAGAAACAGATCACTTATTAAAATAATAATATTGAGAGATTTAAACTCTTGAATACACTGCCTGCTTCTTTCATCTTCTGGCCAAATTGATATTGCGCATAGAATGTTCTATGATGATGTCACTGACTAAACTTTGGCAATTTTTCTTTATCTGTTTGAATATTGACCTCCTGTACCACGCCTGATTAGCTGCTCTTCATCAGCTGAGCTGACACAGTGAATCCAAAGAATAAAAAAGAAGAACAAAGATTCGTTCAGCACAGGAACAGATCCTTCGGCCCACCAAGCCTGTGCTGACACACGACACCTTTGTAAACTAAAGGCCTTTTGCCTCTCCGCGGTCCGTATCCCTCTATTCGCTGCCTATTCATAGATCTGTCAAGATGCCTCTGGCCGGTAGGTTGGCTAAGGCTACTGGGGAGAATTTAAACTAGATAGGTTGGGGGGAGGGGAGCTAGAAGAGTTGACTAGGATCAAGGAACTAATTGATGGGGGGGAGGATGCAGGGGTAAGGGGAATTACAAAATTAATGGTAGAGGAGAGGGTGCAAGTGAATGAAGGCGGTAATTTAGATAAGGGAGTAGAGGGAGACGGTGTTCGCGACTCATCAAAGCGGGTTCAGATAAAAGCTGGAATAAGGACACTTTGCCTGAATGCACGAAGCATTCGGAACAAGGTGAATGAGTTGATGGTGCAAATCAGCACAAGTGGGTACGATCTAGTGGCCATTACAGAAACGTGGCTGAAAGGTGACCAGGACTGGGAGATGAATATCCAGGGGTATCAGGCATTTAGGAAGAATAGACAGGAAGGAAAAGGTGGTGGGGTCGCGCTATTAATAAGAGATAATATCAGGGTAGTACTGAGGGATGACATAGGCTCTGAGGAACAAAACGTGGAATCATTATGGGTAGAGATGAGGAATAGTAGAGGGAGAAAGACACTAGTAGGTGTGGTATATAGGCCCCCAAATAATAATGTTGAGGTAGGGAGGGCTGTAAACAAGCAGATAAGGGATGCGTATAAAAACGGAACGGCAATAATCATGGGGGACTTCAACATGCACATTGACTGGCAGACTCAAGTCGGTAAGGGTGGAATGGAGGAAGGGTTCTTAGAATGCTGTCGGGATAGTTTCCTTGAACAGCATGTTACGGAACCGACGAGGGAACGAGCTATTTTGGATCTGGTATTGTGTAACGAGGTTGGTAGAATTAAGGATCTTATTGTGAAGGACCCTCTTGGGTCTAGTGACCACAATATGGTCGAATTTCTGATTCAGATGGAAGAGGAGAAAGTTTGGTCTCAAACCAGTGTCCTCTGTTTGAACAGAGGGAAATATGATAGGATGAGGGATGAATTGGCTAAGGTAGACTGGGAGAGCAGGCTGGCAGGTAGGATAGCTGAGGAACAGTGGAGGATTTTTAAGGAGATCCTTTTCAGTTCTCAGCAAAAATATATTCCAGCAAAAAACAAGGATTGTAAGAAAAGGGAGAACCAGCCGTGGATAACGAAGGAAATAAAGGAGAGTATTAAAATAAAAACAGCTGCGTACAGAGTGGCCAAAAATAGTGGAGAAACAAGTGATTGGGAAAAATTTAAGAAACAACAAAGAGAGACTAAGAAAGCCATAAAGAAAGGAAGGATAGACTATGAAGCTAGGCTAGCAATTAATATAAAAAATGATAGTAAAAGTTTTTATAAATATATAAAAAGGAATAGAGTGGCTAGAGTGAATGTTGGACCCTTGGAGGACGAGAGGGGGAGTTAATAGTGGGAAATGAGGATATGGCTGAGTCTTTAAATACGTTTTTTGTGTCGGTCTTCACGGTGGAGGACACAAATAGTTTGCCAAATATTAACGATAGAGGGTTGGCAGCAGGAGAAATACTTAATACGATTAATGTTACCAGAGAGGCAGTGCTGGGTAGACTAATGGGACTGAAGGTGGACAAGTCCCCGGGTCCGGATGGAATGCATCCCAGGGTATTGAAAGAAATGTCAGAGGTAATAGTGGATGCGTTAGTGATTATTTATCAAAACTCGTTGCATTCTGGGGTAGTGCCGGTTGATTGGAAAACGGCTAATGTTACGCCGCTGTTTAAAAAAGGAAGGAGACAAAAGGCGGGTAACTATAGGCCGGTCAGCTTAACGTCTGTAGTAGGGAAAATGCTGGAATCCATTATTAAAGAGGAGATAGCAGGGCATCTGGATAGAAATGGTTCGATCAATCAGACGCAGCATGGATTCATGAGGGGAAAGTCGTGCTTGACGAACATGTTGGATTTTTATGAAGATGTGACGAGGGCGGTTGATGGAGGAGAACCGGTGGATGCGGTGTTTTTGGATTTCCAAAAGGCGTTTGATAAGGTGCCCCATAAAAGGCTGCTGAAGAAGATTAGGGCACACGGAGTTGGGGGTAGTGTGTTAAAGTGGATTGGGGACTGGCTATCCGACAGGAAGCAAAGAGTCGGAATAAATGGGTGTTTTTCCGGTTGGAGGAAGGTAACTAGTGGCGTGCCGCAGGGATCGGTACTCGGGCCGCAACTGTTTACCATTTATATAGATGATCTGGAGGAGGGGACGGAGTGTAGGGTAACGAAGTTTGCAGACGACACAAAGATAAGTGGAAAAGTGAATCGTGTGGAGGACGGAGAAGATCTGCAGAGAGATTTGGACAGGCTGAGTGAGTGGGCGAGGATATGGCAAATGGAGTATAACGTTGATAAATGCGAGGTTATACACTTTGGAGGAAATAATAACAAATGGGATTACTATCTCAATGGAAACAAATTAAAACATGCTACCGTGCAAAGGGACCTGGGGGTCCTTGTGCATGAGACGCAAAAGCCCAGTCTGCAGGTACAACAGGTGATCAAGAAGGCAAATGGGATGTTGGCCTATATCGCGAGGGGGATAGAATATAAAAGCAGGGATGTCTTGATGCACCTGTACAGGGCATTGGTGAGGCCGCAGCTGGAATACTGTGTGCAGTATTGGTCCCCTTATATGAGGAAGGATATATTGGCATTGGAGGGAGTGCAGAGAAGGTTCACCAGGTTGATACCGGAGATGAGGGGTTTGGATTATGAGGAGAGGCTGAGGAGATTGGGTTTGTACTCGTTGGAGTTTAGAAGGATGAGGGGGGATCTTATGGAGACTTATAAGATAATGCGGGGGCTGGATAGGGTGGAGGCGGAGAGATTCTTTCCACTTAGTAAGGAAGTTAAAACTAGAGGACACAGCCTCAAAATAAAGGGGGGTCGGTTTAAGACAGAGTTGAGGAGGAACTTCTTCTCCCAGAGGGTGGTGAATCTCTGGAATTCTCTGCCCACTGAGGTGGTGGAGGCTACCTCGCTGAATATGTTTAAAGCGCGGATGGATGGATTCCTGAGCGGTAAGGGAATTAAGGGTTATGGGGATCAGGCGGGTAAGTGGTACTGATCCACGTCAGATCAGCCATGATCTTATTGAATGGCGGGGCAGGCTCGAGGGGCTAGATGGCCTACTCCTGCTCCTATTTCTTATGTTCTTATGTTCTTAAATGTTGCTATTGGATCTGCTTCTACCACCTCCTCTGGCAGCGCATTCCAGGCACTTACTGCCCTCTGTGTAAAAAAACTTGCCTCTCACATCTCCCTTAAACTTTCCCCTTTTCACCTTAAACCTATGACCCCTAGCAAATGACATTTAAAGTTAAAGTTAATTTATTAGTCACAAGCAAGGCTTACATTAACACTGCAATGAAGTTACTGTGAAATTCCCCGAGTCGCCACAGTCTCATGTTTGGGTCAATGCACCTAACCAGCACGTCTTTCAGAATGTGTGAGGAAACCCGTGCAGATACAGTTTTAAAGTTTAAAGTTTATTTATTAGTGTCACAAGTAGGCTTACATTCACACTGTAATGAAGTTACTGTGAAAATCTCCTAGTGAACGGGCAAGCTCCACATGGACAGTGACCCAAGCCGGGGATCGAACTGGGTCATTGGCACTGTGAAGCAGCAGTGCTAACGACTGTGTTACCCACTCCACTCCAAAATTTCTACTCCGGCTTTTGATTCAGATTGCGATTCTGGACACCATTGCCTATCCCTCCCTCACCTGCTATCTGAACATGTACAACTTCTTGCAGCAGTCACTGAATAGCAAGTAAGATTGGGTATATTGGCTGAACGTAGCTGTAACGCCACAAATAGTGGGAGCAGACAACACAATCTCCGAGGCAAAAGCTGAATGTTGGGAGAACTCATAGGTTTCTGCAGTTCACAATGTAAAGGTTTTGAATTGTCAAACAGATGCACATGGGCCGGAATTCTCCAGCTGCGCTGGTCTAAAAGCCGGAAATTCCTGCACGACCGTCAATGGCGTTTCACATTCCTCGCAGCCCGTCCGCTAAAATTCCAGTGGCGGGTGGGATGGCAGGATTCCAGCCATGAACTGTGTGGATTTAAAATGGTGTCTCAGACAGCCATGTTGTCCTGTGTCCTATATGAAAGGGATCAATCATGTTACAGTGTGCCAGTTTCCTCAGTGGTACAATGACTGACCACGTGGAACGAAGTCACCAAGATCTTACAGGTTCCAGATTGCAAGATTGTATCCCTCACCTATGCTGATTTAGCTGATCTCAATTGAGGACCAGAGGTAGTGTTACAATTAGCCTCAGCATCTGGAGACTAAGGAGAAGAAAAGTCAGTCAGAGTTACTGTTCCTAATGCATATCTAGTGATCCTTGCTGGAAACCTAAGAACACAAGACATAAGAAATAGGAGCAGGAATTGGCCATATACCCCCTCGAGCCTGCTATGCTATTCAACATGATCATAGAATCATCGAGATTTACAGCCTGGAAACAGGCCCTCCGGCCCAACTTGTCCATGCTGCCCTTTTTTTAAACCACTAAGCTAGTCCCAATTGCCCACATTTGGCCCATATACCCATCCTACCCATGTAACTGTCTAAATGCTTTTTAAAAGACAAAATTGTACCTGCCTCTACTACTACTTCTGGTTGCTTGTTCCAGACTCTCACCACCCTCTGTGTGAAAAAATTGCCCCTCTGCATCCTTTTGTATCTCTCCCCCCTCACCTTAAACCTATGCCCTCTAGTTTTAGACTCCCCTACCTTCGGGAAAAGATATTGACTATCGAGCTGTTCTATGTCCCTCATTATTTCATACACCTCTATAACATCACCCCTAATTCTCCTACGCTCCTGGGAAAAAAGTCCCAGTCTATCCATCCTCGCCTTATAACTCAAACCATCAAGTCCCGGTAGCATCCTAGTAAATCTTTTCTGCACTCTTTCTAGTTTATTAATATCCTTTCTACAATATGGCTTTCCTGCAGTCAGTCACATCATGGCTGATCTTCTACCTCAACTCTACTTTCCTGTCCACTCCTCATATTCCTGAGAGATTAAAAAATTGTTTATCTCGGCCTTAAAAATACTGAGCGATGAAGGACCTACAGCTCTCTTGGGTAGAGAATTCCAAAGGTTCACGATCCTCTGAGTGAAGAAATTTCTCTTCACCCCAGTCCTAAATGATTGACCCCTGATCCTGCAATTATGGCTGCATTTTCTAGGCTCCTCAATCAGGGGAAACAAACTCATTGGGCGGGATTTTCCAGCCATGCTGCCCCCAATGCTTGAAATTCCCGCCCAAGGTCAACAGAAGCATGGTCCACCCCTGCCCACCATGATTCCCATGGTGGGTGGGATGGGAAAATTCCACCCACGGTCTCTACCCTTTCAAATCCTTCAGAATCTTGTATTTTCAATGAGATTACTTCTCATTCTTCTAAACTCCAGAGAATATAGACCCAATTTACACAACATCTCACCATAAGACAATTCTCTCATCCAAGCGAACCATCTTCACTTTGTCGTCTCGAAGGTAAGTATATCCTTCCATACATATGGATATCAAAACTGCACATAGTGCTTCAGATGAGGTCCCACCAAAGAGCTGTAGAATTGTAGCAAGACGTCTTTACACCTGAACTCCAATTCCTTTGAAATGAAGGCCAGCATTTCATTTGCCTTGTTTGTTCCTTGCACAAATACACTAAGGGCTGAATTTTCAGGCCCTTCCCGCCAGTGGGAACTTCCAGTCTTGCCAAAGGCAAACCTGCAGTCGGATAGGCAAGCCACACAAAATACCATAGACATCGGCAGGACCAGGAGAGCCCACTAGCAGCCAATGGTGAACCGCTTCAACCGCCGGGAAACATGTCGGGTGGGAGGGGTTTGGAAAATCCCAACCCAAGTCTGTCTGAACATCACCATTTCCAAGTTTCTCACCTTTCAAAAATATTCTACTTTTCTATTCCTATTAGCAAATATTATTCACCATATATGTTACATTTCCACCCAGCTTTTTATCATCAGCAAACTTGGATATATTACCCTTGGTCTCTTCACATGAATCATTAATATTGATTGTAAATAGCTAAGATCCCAACACTAATCCTTGCGGCAATCCACTAGTTACAGGCTGCCAACTTGAAAATGCTCATTTATCCCTGCTGTTTACTTCCTGTCCATTACCAATCTTCTCTTCATGTTACTATAAATATTCCAACTTCATGAGATTTTATCTTGCACATTAATTGATTGCTACCCCTTAAGGTTCCTTAAGCAGCACCTTCCAAATCTACAACCACTACCATCTAGAAGGGCAAGAGCAGCAGATACCTGGGAGTCACTCACCATCCTGACTTGGAATTATATCACTGTTCCTTCACTGTTGCTGGGTCAAAATCCTGGAACTCCCTCCCTAACATCACTGTGGATGTACCCACACCTCAGAGGCTGCAGTGATTCAAGAAGGAAGCTCACCACCACCTTCTCAGGGGCAAGAAGGGTTGGGCAATAAAAGTGCTGGTCTAACCAGTTGACACTCTCATTCCGTAAAATGAATCAATAAAACGTTTTGTGTGGCACCTTATCAAATAACTTTTAAAAATCCAAGTCTGCTGCATTCACCGCTATCTAACCAAAACATTGACTGTATTCAACAGGCGGCTGGATATAGCACTTGGGGTGAATGGAATCAAAAGTTGTGGGGAGAAAACAGGATTAGGCTATTGAATTGGATGATCAGCCATAATTGTAATGAATGGCAGAGCCAAATGGCCTCCTTCTGCTCCTATCTTCTATGTTTCTACTACTTATTTCCTCAAAAAGCTTTAATGAATTTGTCAAACATGGAGTGCAATTTTCCCAAAATTGCACAGAGTGTTTGATCAGGCAACAAAAGCTGTGTGAAACTTGACGGCTCCACAGCCACCTTGTCTCGTCTGATTAAATAGCACAGCAATTTCAGAGTGCAGGCAAGGATCACACAGCCAGCTGGAGGGGCGGGGCCTAAACACACCAGCAACACTGGAAGTCTGAGATCGGGGCACCATTTCTAAAGGGCACGCCGATCTCAAAGTTAAATATGAGGACTCCCAACAGGCATAAGGACCTCCCACCCATGGACATCAAGACCCTCAGTAGATAAGGAGAACACACCCCCACATGCAGAAGGGGAACACCTCTGACGAGAAGAGGGTGACCCCCATGCCTCTTGCCCATGCCAAAGCCCCATGCCAGTGCCTCTTGCCAATGCCATGGGGCCAGGTTTAATGTCTCGGCATGTGCCTCAACCCCCGGGGATTGCAGGCACCTCTGGACCCCCAACCTGGACACTATGACTGGTTTTCATCATGGCCACTGGGAGAGGGGAAGGGACACTGTGGGCAGATATTACAGCATCAAGATTATAATTTATTAAAATCCATGGAAATCAAGCGAAAACCTGATTACACCACCGGCGGGGAAGATTTCAAACTGAGATCTCGCTGGCACAAATCATACTTTTCACCACTGATGAGATTTAGCAGCCATTATGGGATTTGCACCCACGGCTAATGAGGCCACTAGATCGCAGCAATGATTTTCCTCTTGAAAGACCATGTTGACTGCTTGATTATGCAGTGATTTTCTAAGTGCTTTGTTCGGACTTCCTTAGAGGGTTCCAGCATTTTCTTAATGGCTGAAGATCAGCTAACTGTCCCATAGTCTCTTGTTTTCTTTCTCCCTCTTTCTTGAACTCTCTCACTTCCAATCCATAGGAACCCGTGTTTGTGAGCATGTGCGTAAAATTCCCCTTTCCATAGCGCCCTTATTCCCGATTTATCTGCAATTTTACGGTGGGCTAGGTGAAGCCCAGGCTAGTCCTCATCCCCTTCCCCGAATAGAGGCCTGTAAGTGGTCCCAGCCTAGGACACTGCGCCACTGGTGCTACTGGGTCTATAAAGCTACTGGCTGATCTGATTGTTCAACAACTCTCTGAGGCAGGCAACTCCAGAGTGAGTGCAGAAGTCCCATCTCTAGCCATTTAACACAATGGCTGTGGGGCAGTGAGTATGGGTAGAGACACACTTCCTGCTGACTCTTTGGGTACTATAGCATGAAACGCAACACTTGAAAAATCTTGTCCATGGGGAGTTTTGGAAATCACAATCTATACTTCTACAATCTCTGGAGTTACCTCTTTTAGAATCCTAGGATTTAGGACATCAGATCATGGAGATTTGCTGGCTTTTAGTCGCTTAAGGTCTTCAATCCTTTCTTTCTGCTAATATTAATCACATTTCATTCCTCACTCTTATTAGTCCCTTGGCTACCCTCTATTTAGATTAGATTAGATTAGATAGATTTAGATTAGATACCCTACAGTGCAGAAAGAGGCCATTTGGCCCATCGAGTCTGCACCGACCACAATCCCACCCAGGCCTTACCCCCATCCCTACATATTTACCCTCTAACTCACACATCTCAGGACACTAAGGGGCAATTTTAGCATGGCCAATCAACCTAACCCGCACATCTTTGGACTGTGGGAGGAAACCGGAGCACCCGGAGGAAACCCACGCAGACACGGGGAGAATGTGCAAACTCCACACAGACAGTGATCCAAGCCGGGAATCAAACTCAGGTCCCTGGAGCTGTGAAGCAGCAGTGCTAACCACTGTGCTACCGTGCCGCCCCTACAATTTCTGGTACATAATTTATGTTTTCTCCTGTGAAATCAAGTTTCTCAATATCTCTCTCACTTCCTCATTCCTCATGATAATTTCTCCTGTCTCTGTTTCTAAGGGACCAATGTTTAGTTTAGCTACTTTTTTTATTGCTTGTAAAAACTCTTCCCTTCTGTTTTTTTCAATTCCTGGTTAATTCACTCTCAACTTCTATTTTTTCCCTTTTTACTCACATTTTGGGTGACCTTGGTTGGTTTCTAAAACTCTCCCAATCCTTACAACGATTCTTTGCAACACCATCTCTTTTGATCCAATACTTCTTCAATGGTAAGCAATGGCTTGATTTTTCAGGTGGTGAGGTTTCCAACACACTGCCAATCACAGCAGTCCTGCAGTGATTAATCATGTACCTCAGCATTGAATGCAGACAAGTCAAGGCTTGAATGCTCCCATGACTATATGCTGACCCTCACACACAAAGAATGGCCACTTTGGGGAAAAAACTGTGTTGGGTCCAATGCTCAGAATAATACCCTGACATCATCTCGACCTAGGCTTTAGTGTTTTACATTAAACTCATCAACACTTACAACTTTCCTGGAAAAACAGTGAACGAGCTACATTACATGAGCATGTTGCAGAGGAATTTCCCAAATGCTTCATCATTTGAAATATAGTTGGCAAACAGAGTCCACAATGAACATCGCACAAGTAGCAAATGCATGAGTGACCAGCTAAACTGATTCTTTGATGTGATGAAGAATGATACTCCAACAGTGCAGCATTTCTTCAATACCACTTTTGATTAGCAACCTAAATTATGCTCAGGTCCCAGAGCGAATCATCTATTGGCAGTTGCACAGAATGTGTGAGGGTCTTGCACAATTTTGTGGCAGCATTGGTGTGAGTTGCTCATAGAACCAAGATCGCTGTTAGATAAAAAGGGTGCTGAGGACTAACCGAGAAGGTGGGACAAGGCTGACTGGACACTGGGTGAGGATATGAATTGGGCACTGTAGAATCTTTTGAGGACAATTCTTAGGCTATAAGCCAAATCTTTCCTGACAAAAGAAAAGGTTCTTGTCCAGGACATCTTGTGCAAATAGGAGATTCAAATATTTTTCATGGCATCATTACAGCATTGCTGATAATTGGAACATGGAACGATTGAACTGAACTGAACTCAATACTCTTCCCTGTCAACACATCCTAATACACAGGTGCAATTTTATCGTAAACATCACAAGGCAAACAATGGTACTTCTCTGCATGCAGCTTCAGATCTTCACAGCCTGCCAGCATGATTTGATTAAGCAATTCTTGTTTTGTTACTTATTCTGCCTTTTTCTGGCTCTAGGGTTTCTGACGACACTTTTTCAACACTTAAAATCCAGGCTGTGTGAAAATGCTTTGCACAGCATTCCTAGATCCTGCTGACAGACAACCACAACATTGAACTTTTGTGCTGATACTCGGAAATACAGACCGATGAAAGGGCGATTTTGAACAGGCTAGTAGGTTAATGGATACTGCCCAAAAATAGACCCACCACTCAAATATCAGCTAAAGTCAAGTCCTTAAAACCCAATGACTCAGCTATTTTAATTTACTGAAACAGAGAATTTGCAAAAAACAAAATGTAAGGGAGACAGTTTTCCCCAGATGCTTCTGGTGCTAAACAACCTCGGAGGTAGCCAAAGTGGGTTCTTAAGATGCAATGCCATGCAATGCCAGTTTAGCTTGCCTTGAACACAAGATGCCATTTGGGTAAAGGAGTTGTAGCACATTCTAGGGACTGCAGGATTGTTAAGGCTTTGATGGGCAATTACATTGCCAGCTAGTGCTCATTAAACAGGTTGCACACAATTTTGATGGGTAACAGTGACCAGCTAAACAGGGACAGACTAATTGGTGAGGAGACATGCTCAGTTTTCAAAGTCCATTTGTTGACTGAGGTTAACTGACCGCACGACCTGTGAAGAAGACTTCTGAGATACATTAGGAAAATATAGACCGGTGAGTCTCACTTCTGTTGTCGGCAAGATGTTGGAAAAAATTATAAGGGATAGGATTTATAGTTATTTGGAGAGTAATGAATTGATAGGTGATAGTCAGCATGGTTTTGTGGCAGGTAGGTCGTGCCTTACTAACCTTATTGAGTTTTTTGAGAAAGTGACCAAGGAGGTGGATGGGGGCAAGGCAGTGGACGTGGTATATATGGATTTTAGTAAGGCGTTTGATAAGGTTCACCATGGTAGGCTTCTGCAGAAAATGCAGATGTATGGGATTGGGGGTGATCTAGGAAATTGGATCAGGAATTGGCTAGCGGATAGGAAACAGAGGGTGGTGGTTGATAGTAAATATTCATCATGGAGTGCGGTTACAAGTGGTGTACCTCAGGGATCTGTTTTGGGGCCACTGCTGTTTGTAATATTTATTAATGATCTGGATGAGGGTATAGTTGGGTGGATTAGCAAATTTGCTGATGACACCAAAGTCGGTGGTGTGGTAGACAGTGAGGAAGGGTGTCGTAGTTTGCAGGAAGACTTAGACAGGTTGCAAAGTTGGGCCGAGAGGTGGCGGATGGAGTTTAATGCGGAGAAGTGTGAGGTAATTCACTTTGGTAGGAATAACAGATGTGTTGAGTATAGGGCTAACGGGAGGACTTTGAATAGTGTGGAGGAGCAGAGGGATCTAGGTGTATGTGTGCATAGATCCCTGAAAGTTGGGAATCAAGTAGATAAGGTTGTTAAGAAGGCATATGGTGTCTTGGCGTTTATTGGTAGGGGGATTGAATTTAGGAGTCGTAGCGTTATGTTGCAACTGTACACAACTCTGGTGCGGCCGCACTTGGAGTACTGTGTGCAGTTCTGGTCCCCACATTACAGGAAGGATGTGGAGGCTTTGGAGAGGGTGCAGAGGAGGTTTACCAGGATGTTGCCTGGTATGGAGGGGAGATCCTATGAGGAGAGGCTGAGGGATTTGGGATTGTTTTCGCTGGAAAGGCGGCGGCTAAGAGGGGATCTTATTGAAACATATAAGATGATTAGAGGTTTAGATAGGGTGGATAGTGATAGCCTTTTTCCTCTGATGGAGAAATCCAGCACGAGGGGGCATGGCTTTAAATTGAGGGGGGGTAGTTATAGAACCGATGTCAGGGGTAGGTTCTTTACCCAGAGGGTGGTGAGGGATTGGAATGCCCTGCCAGCATCAGTAGTAAATGCGCCTAGTTTGGGGGCGTTTAAGAGATCCGTAGATAGGTTCATGGACGAAAAGAAATTGGTTTAGGTTGGAGGGTCACAGTTTTTTTTTTAACTGGTCGGTGCAACATCGTGGGCCGAAGGGCCTGTTCTGCGCTGTAATGTTCTATGTTCTATGTTCTAATATCTGAAACACTTTGTCAAGATTTTATCAAATGCTCAAACAATATTTTTCCAGGCAACCTTCTGAGTGGCTCACCTCAAGAGTGGGAATGCTGAACTGCTCTTCGTTATTTATCACATTTTAGAAATCAGTAGGAAAAAGGGAATGCTTGTTAACTTAATATTCATTCAGGGAATTTGGACTTTACTGTCAAGGCAGCAATTTATTGCCCAAGTTATACTGCCCTTGAGAAAGTGATGGTCAGTCACCTGCTTGAATCACTGCAATCCATGTGGTGTAGGTACACTCATGATGCTATTAGAGTGGGAGATTCATGATTTTGACCCAGTGACAATTAAGGAATGCTGATATATTTCCAAGTCTGGATGGTATGTGACTTGGACAGGAACTTGCAGGTGGTGGTGTTTGCATACAACTGTTCTCCTAGGCGGTGGAGATCTTGGTTTGGAAGTTGCAATCAAAGGAGGCTTGGTGAGTTTGTGTAGTGTAGCTTGTATATGTGCACACTGCTGCTACTGGGTGCCAGTGCTGGAGGGAGTGAATGTTTAAGATAATGGATGGGATACCAGTCAAACAGGCTACTTTATCCTGGGTGGTGTTGAGCTTCTTGAGTGTTGTTGGAACAGGCAGATGGTGAATATTACATTACATTCTTGACTTGTGCTTTGTAGATTGTGGATAGACTTTGGGAAGTAAGGAGATGAATCACTCACTTCAGATTATTCAATGTCTGGCCTTGTCCTGTAGCCACAGTATTTATACTGATCCAATTCAATTCCTGGTTAACAGTAAATCCCAAGGATTTTGATGATGGGAATTTCAGCAATGGTATTATGCCACTGAATGCCAAGGGAAGATTGTTAGATCCTCTCTTGTTGATGATGGTCATTTCATGGCAGTGTATACCACAAATGTTAGCTGTCACTTATCAGCCCAAGCCTAAATGTTGTGCAGGTCTTGCTGCATATGGATATGGACTGCCTCAGTATCTGAGGAATTGTAATTGGTAATGAACAGTGATCATCAGTAGACAACCGACTTCTGATTTTATGATGGAGGACAGATCATTAAACGGCAGCTGAAGATAGTTGCACATAGGACACTGCTGCAGGAGTTCTTCAGGGTAATGTCTTGATTCCCATTCACACCAATTTTGCATGAGTTTCTTGATACCATACTGCATCAAATGCTGTATCGATGGCACTCTCAAAGAGAACAAAGAACAGTACAGCACAGAAACAAGTCCTTCAGCCCTCCAAGCCTGCATTGATCATGATGCCTGCCTAAACTAAAACCATATACTTACGGATATGGACTTATGGAGTCCATATCCATCCATTCCCATCCTATTCATGTATTTGTCTAGATGCACCTTAAATGCCGCTATCGTACCTGCTCTCTCCACCTCCCCAGGCAGTGTGTTCCAGACATTCACCCCCTCTGTGTAAAAACATCTCCTCTAAACTTTTCCTCATGCATCTTACACCTGTGTCCCCTATACTTGACTTTTCTACCCGAGGAACGTGCATCTGACTATCCACACTGTCCATGGCACTCATGATTTTGTAGACCTCTATCAGGTCACCCCTCAACCTCCGTCATTCCAATGAGAACAAACAGAGTTTATCCAACCTCTCCTCATAGCTAATACTCTCCAGACCAGGCAATATCCTGGTAAACCCTCTCCAAAGCATCCACATCCTTCTGGGAGTGTGGTGACCAGAATCGTACACAATATTCCAAATCAGGCTTAGCTAAGGTTCTGTACAGCTGCAGAATGACCTGCCAATTTTTATACTCAGTGCCCCAACCGATGAAGGCAAGCATGCTGTACGTCTTCTTGACTACCTTATCCGCTTGCGTTGCCACTTTTGGTGATTGGTGGACAAGTACGCTCAGATCTCTCTGCCTGTCAATACTCCTGAGGGTTCTACCATTTACTGCATAATTCCTACATGCATTGGACCTTCCAAAATGCATTACTTCACATTTGTCCGGATTAAACTCCATCTGCCATTTCTCCGCCCAAGTCTCCAACCGGTCTATAACTTGCTGTATCTTCTGACAATCCTCTTCACTATCCGCAACTACACCAAATTTTGTGATGTCTGCGAACTTACTAATCAGACCAGCTACATTTTTCTCCAAATCATTTCTATATACTACAAATAACAAAGGTCCCAGAACTGATCCCTGTGGAACACCGATAGTCACAGCCTTCCATTCAGAAAAGCACCCCTCTACTGCTACCCTCTGTCTTCTATGGCCCAACACAGTAAGAAGTTTAACAACACCAGGTTAAAGTCCAACAGGTTTATTTGGTAGCAAAAGCCACACAAGCTTTCAGAGCCTTAAGCCCCTTCTTCAGGTGAGTGGGAATTCTGTTCACAAACAGGGCATATAAAGACACAAACTCAATTTACATGAATAATGGTTGGAATGGTTGCATTCCCTTATCTCCCATATCCCTACATATTTACCCACCAATCCCTCTAACCTGTGCATCTCAGGACACTAAGGGGCAATTTTAGCATGGCCAATCAACCTAACCTGCACATCTTTGGACTGTGGGAGGAAACCGGAGCACCCGGAGGAAACCCACACAGACACGGGGAGAATGTGCAAACTCCACACAGATAGTGACCCAAGCCGGGAATCGAACCCAGGTCCCTGGAGCTGTGAAGCAGCAGTGCTAACCACCGTGCTACCGTGCCGCCCTGGCATTTGTGAGATTGGGGACCTCAGGGGGAGGACGAAATGGATCATCCACTTGGCATTTCTGGCTAAAGATAGCTGGAAATGCTTCAGCCTTGTTTTTTAACTGATGTGTTTGCTCCTACATTATTGGAGATGGGGATATTTGAGGAGGCTTCTATTCCAGTTAGTTAATTGCCCACTATCTATTCATGACTGCATGTGGCACAATTTGCAGATCTTTGACCTAATCCATTGGTTATCACATCACTTTGATTATAGAAGCTGCTTTCACTCTTTAGTATGCATGTATTCCTGTGTTATAGCTGCATCAGATTGGCACATTTTGTTTAGGTATGCCTGGTGCTGCTCCTGACAACTCCAAGTAAAATGCAAGGAACAGCACCAACCACCGTATATCGCCTTTTTCGACCGCACAAAAGCTTTTAGTTCTGTCAACTGAGAAGGTTTAATGGGATACCCACAAATTTGGTTGCCCTCAGAAATTTGTCTCCATCTTCCACAGTAATATGTATGCCATGATCTTCACCAATGGAACCACCACAAACCCTATCTCAAGGAAGAGAAGATCAAACATGACTGTGTTATTGCACAAACTTTCTTCTCCATTTTCCTTGCTGCAATATTATTTTGATTTGATTTGATTTATTATTGTCACACGTATTAGTATACAGTGAAAAGTGTTATTTCTTGCATGCAATACAGACAAAGCATACCATTCATAGAGAAGGAAACGAGAGAGTGTAGAATATAGTGTTACAGTTATAGCTAGGTTGTAGAGAAGTTACACCCTCGCCTATTATACCTCGCCTCCAGAACATTACCAACAGACGTGGAGATAATCTGCAGAATAGATGTGGAAGTGTTCATGCTACACTGCCATCAATCCAAAACAACTGCAACCTCAGTCATAGAGCTTCAGTATGCAGACGATACTGGTATGTGTGTTCACTCAGAAACAGAGTTCCAGGTCATTGACAACTCCTCTGAAGTAAATGAAAAAATGGGCCTCTCACTAAGACTGAATCAGGTCTGATCTCACGGCTTGACATTAATGGCATAGTGAGCGGTATGCCAAGCCATTAGGTTGCAGATTGTGGTTAAATACAGTTTTGCTGCTGCTGATAGCCCACAGCGTCTCATAGGATGTCTAGTTTTAAGCTGCTCAATCTGTTATGAATCTATCCCATTTCGTATAGTGGTGGTGCCACACAACACAATGGAGGATACCCTCTGTGAAGGGATGGGACTTTGACTCCACAAGGATTGTGCCATGGTCAGTTCTTCCAATATTGTCATGGACAGGTGTCTGTGGCAGATGGATTTGTGACAACAAGGTCAGGTGGGTTTTTCCTTACTGTTGACTTTCTCACCACCTGCCAAACGCCCAGTTATGACTCCAAGACTCAGCCTGCTTGGTCAGTCGTGTTGCTACTCTTGCTGAAGGGCATTGAAAGCCCCCATTTGGAGAACATCCTGTGCTCTTGCCAGCTTCAGTGCATCTCCCAAATGGTATTCAACATGGAGAGGAGTGCTTCATCAACTGAGTGAAGGCAATGCGTGGTAATCAGCAGGAAACTTCCTTGTCCATGTTTGACCTGATGCCATTAGACTTGATGGATCTAGAGTTAATTCTGAGGACTCCCAGGGTCACTCCCTCCTAACTGTATACAATTGTGCCACCATTTTTGTCCCACTGGTGGGACAGTACATATCTAGGAATGGTGTTGAGGGACATGGGTTGTAAGGTATGATTCAGTGAGTATAACTATGTCAGGCTGTTGTTTGACTAGTCTGTGGGATAGCTCTCCCAATTTGAATTGTTAGTCAGGAGGACTTTGAAGAAGTTGATTGGGATGGGTGTCCTTTGTCCTTTCTGACGCCCAGGTTAATGTCCAGTAGTCATAGAGTCATACAGTGCAGAAAAGATCCTTCGGCTCTTCGAGTCTGCATCGACAATAGCTACCACAAAACTCATGCCAGTCCCATTTTCCATCACTTGTCCCATATTCTTGAATGTTATGATATTTCAAGTGCTCATCCAAATACTTTTTAAAGGTTGTAAGGTTTCCGGCCTCCACTACCTTCCCAGGCAGTGCATTCCAGATTCCCACCATCCTCTGAGTGAAAAATCTTTTTCTCAAATCCCCTCTTAATCTCCTTCCACTTACCCTAAAGCTAGACCCCCTCGTGACTGATCCCTCAACCAAGGGGGACAGCTGCTTCTATTCACCTATCCATACTCATCATAAATGTTTCACCTCAATCATTTCCCACCTCAGCTTTTTCAGCTCTAAAGAAAACAATCCCAGCCTATCCAGGTTCTCCTTATAGCCCAAATACTCCAATCCAGGCAACCTCTAGTGGTATCGCATCCGTCCTATAATGAGGTGACCAGAACTGCACACAGTACTCCAGCTATGGCCTAACCAACATTCAGTAGAGCTCCAACATTACCTCCTTGCTCTATGCCATGATTGATGAAAGCAAGTATCCGATATGCCTTCTTAACTCACCTGTTCACCTGCTCTGCCACCTTCAGGGATCTGTGAATAATTACCCCAAGACATAGAACATAGAACATAGAAAGCCACAGCACAAACAGGCCCTTCGGCCCACAAGTTGCGCTGATCATATCCCTACCTCTAGGCCTATCTATAGCCCTCAATCCCATTAAATCCCATGTACTCATCCAGAAGTCTCTTAAAAGACCCCAACGAGTTTGCCTCCACCACCACCGACGTCAGCCGATTCCACTCACCCACCACCCTCTGAGTGAAAAACTTACCCCTGACATCTCCTCTGTACCTACCCCCCAGCACCTTAAACCTGTGTCCTCTCGTAGCAACCATTTCAGCCCTTGGAAATAGCCTCTGAGAGTCTACCCTATCCAGACCTCTCAACATCTTGTAAACCTCTATCAGGTCACCTCTCATCCTTCGTCTCTCCAGGGAGAAGAGACCAAGCTCCCTCAACCTATCCTCATAAGGCATGCCCCCCAATCCAGGCAACATCCTTGTAAATCTCCTCTGCACCCTTTCAATGGCTTCAACATCTTTCCTGTAATGAGGTGACCAGAACTGCGCGCAGTACTCCAAGTGGGGTCTAACCAGGGTCCTATAAAGCTGCAGCATTATCTCCCGACTCCTAAACTCAATCCCTCGATTAATGAAGGCTAGTACGCCGTACGCCTTCTTGACCGCATCCTCCACCTGCGAGGCCGATTTAAGAGTCCTATGGACCCGGACCCCAAGGTCCTTCTGATCCTCTACACTGCTAAGAATGGTACCCTTCATATTATACTGCTGCTTCATCCCATTGGATCTGCCAAAATGGATCACTACACACTTATCCGGGTTGAAGTCCATCTGCCACTTCTCCGCCCAGTCTTGCATTCTATCTATGTCTCGCTGCAACTTCTGACATCCCTCCAAACTATCCACAACACCACCTACCTTGGTGTCGTCAGCAAACTTACCAACCCATCCCTCCACTTCCTCATCCAGGTCATTTATGAAAATGACAAACAGCAAGGGTCCCAGAACAGATCCCTGGGGCACTCCACTGGTCACTGACCTCCATGCAGAGAAAGACCCCTCCACAGCCACTCTCTGCCTTCTGCAGGCAAGCCAGTTCTGGATCTGTCCTATCTGTTCCTCTAAGACCTATCTGTTCCTCTAAGCTTCCTAGTGTCCTACCATTCATTAAATGCTCCCTTGTCTTGTTACTTCTTCCAAAGTATCACCTCACACGTATCAGGGTTAAATACCATCTGCCATTGCTCTGCCCATCTGACCAGCTCACCTATATATCTTGGTGTAGTCTGCAAACTTGCTTATCATTCCTCCCACATTTTCATCTGTATGATTTATGCATATATTTATGCATGTCGCCCGTCCACGCGTTGGCAAATCAGACCACAAGGCTGTGCTCCTGCTCCCGGCTTACAAGCAAAAACTGAAGCGGGAGAATCCATCAAAGAAAGTTGTGCAATGTTGGTCTGAGGAATCAGATGATCTCCTACGGGGCTGCTTAGAGTCAGTAGACTGGTCAGTACTTAAAAACTCTGCGACCAGCCTGAACGAGTATGCCACTACAGTAACTGATTTCATTAGTAAGTGTGTAGAAGACTGTGTGCCAAAGAAGCAAATCCGCGTGTTCCCCAACTGGAAACTATGGATGAACAAGGATATCCACTGCTTGCTGAATTCCAGGTCTGAGGCATTCAAGTCACGTGACACTGACCGATACAAGAAAGTCAGATACAATCTAAGGAGATCCATCAAAGATGCCAAAAGACAGTACCGTACCAAGCTACAGTCCCAGGCTAGCCACACCAATCCCCGCCAACTATGGCAAGGTGTGCAAGACATAACAGGCTACAAGATGAAGGCAGGTAAAATCGCTGGCTCAATGCATTCTACGCCCGTTTTGAGCAAGAGGTCAGCGAGAGCATGCCCTCCACCCTGGAAGTCCTGGAGAACCTGTATCTGAGGGTCACCATTGCAGATGTCAGAGCAGCTTTCTTGAAGGTCAACCCATGGAAAGCGACTGGCCCGGATGGGGTCATGATGTGGAGATGCCGGCGTTGGACTGGGGTGAACACAGTAAGAAGTCTCACAACACCAGGTTAAAGTCCAACAGGTTTATTTGGTAGCAAATACCATAAACTTTCGGAGCGCTGCTCCTTCGTCAGATGGAGTGGAAATGTGCTCTCAAACAGTGCACAGAGACACAGAAATCAAGTTACAGAATACTAATTGATTTCTCCCTCAATGTGAACAAAATGAAGGAGATTGTCATCGACTTCAGGAAGCGTAAAGGAGAACATGCCCCTGTCTACATCAACGGGGACGAAGTAGAAAGGGTCAAAAGCTTCAGGTTTTTAGGTGTCCAGATCACCAACAACCTGTCCTGGTCCCCCCATGCCGGCACTATAGTTAAGAAGGCCCACCGATGCCTCTACTTTCTCAGAAGACTAAGGATATTTGGCATGTCAGCTACGACTCTCACCAACTTTTACAGATGCACCATGGAAAGCATTCTTTCTGGTTGTATCACAGCTTGATATGGCTCCTGCCCAAGACCGCAAGGAACTACAAAAGGTCATGAATGTAGCCCAATCCATCACGCAAACCAGCCCCCCATCCATTGACTCTGTCTACACTTCCCGCTGCCTCAGCGAAGTAGTCAGCATAATTAAGGACCCCACGCACCCCGGACATTCTCTCTTCCATCTTCTTCTGTCTGGAAAAAGATACAAAAGTCTGAGGTCACGTACCAACCGACTCAAGAACAGCTTCTTCATTCTGCTGTCAGACTTTTGAATGGACCTACCTTGCATTAAGTTGATCTTTCTCTACACCCTAGCTATGACTGTAACACCACATTCTGCACTCTCTCATCTCCTTCTCTACGAACGGTATGTTTTGTCTGTATAGCACGCAAGGAACAATACTTTTCACTGTATGTTAATACATATGACAATAATAAATCAAATCAAATCAAATATAACAAACAATAAGGGTCCCAGCACTGAACCTTTTGGTACGCCACTGGACACCAGCCTTAAGTCACAAAACAACCTTCTACCACCACACTGAGAAATCAGGCGCGAAGCTGATTTCTAGGTTCTCTCGCAATTTTACCAGCTCGCCCAGCCCATCGGCCAGCAGGGCGCAATGGTAAGATCGCCCCCTTTGTGTCCTATTACTAAGCCAGTTTCAGATTCATCTCACCAGTTTTCCCTGAATTCCATGTGCTTCAACCTTCTCAATCCGTCTCCCATGTGGGACCTTGTCAAAGGATTTGCTAAAATCCATATAAACTACATTAACTGCACTTCCCTCATCCACACACTTGATCACATTTTCGTAAAATGTTATTAAATTTCTAATGCATGACCTCCCTCTGACAAAGCCATGCTGACTGTCCCTAATTAACCCATCCGGTTTTATTCTTATTCAACTTTTCCATTCTGGTTTATTCAACTGAGTGGCTTGCATGGCCATTTTAGATGGCAGTTAAGAGTGGGTGTGGAATCACATGCAAGCCAGACCGGGTAAGGACAACAGATTTGCTCCCCTAAAGGGCAGAACCAAATGAGTATTTACAACAATCCAGGAATTTCATAGTCACCATTACGGACAAGCCTTTCATTAATTGAATTTAATTCCCTCAGATTGAATTCCTCCAGTTGGCCTTGTAGGAGTTGGACTCATGTCTCCCAGGCATTTATCCAGGCCTCTGAATTAGTAGTTCAGTCATATTACCGCTAAGTTATTGTTCCATTAAATGGGCATGTTCCTATGGTTTCCCTTGGTTTGCATGAGGAATGGGAGAAGGGAATGAGGCCAGGTAGGGCAGCATCAGTTGCTGTAGGAGAGGCGCACAGGAGGCCTCCTTTCCCCCGTTGGTATGGAACATCCCTCTTCCTCTTGGTCTCCTATCTCAGGACTTGCAGTGCTGTGCCTAAGATTTTGTGCACCCTCTCTCTTGATCCTTGAGCTATGTTGAAGTGTGCCTTTCTGTGTCAACCTTCTGTGGAAGTAGGTACATGGAGGCTAAATGTCCTGTTCCAGGAGAGTTGTATGTAGTCAGCTCGTTGGTGCTAAACCTGCAGCTGTCTGTTATACTGCATCCAGGCAAGGTTAAATCATCATACTTAACAATTAGCCCATGCTAAGCCCAGACTTTCATGAACAGCTGGGGCGGGATTTTCCAGCTGCACTCGCCCCAGGTCGGAAATTCCCACCTGAGGTCAACGGACCTTTGCAGGTTTGCCCCTGCCCGCTATGATTCCTGTGGTGGGTGGGACAGAGAAATTCGACCCCGAGTATCTCTTTTCCCCAAAATAACCCCCAAGGACTTCCCGCTGGTTCAGTTGACAAATGTCTTGCGATGTCTAGAACTGATTGATAAAATCAAGCTGACCCTTTATCTGTACTGAGTAGGTGATCCCATCCAGATTGATTGTTGATTTTCTACAATTAGCCTTTAGAACCTTTGGCAAAGTTCGGCAAAGTTCCTGATTACTATCTGGTGACTCCTGAGGGGAAGTGTTTGAAAGTTGGGAGATTGGGGGTGGCCTTGGTTGCAATGGCCCTATTATAAGTATTAGTCACTCATTAGATAGTCTGTTGAGTGCAATAGTATTTGTCACTCCCATACATATCTTGAGCACCTTATGTTCAGAAGTGTGCCCACACTGCCCTTTACTCCAGGAATGTAACACTTGGGAACTGAACAGGATATTGTGTCTTTTGCACATGACCGATAATGCACTTATCGAACTTTTCCAAAGTCGGGTTGAAAACACTGAACTGAGACGAAGCAGGTTGAATAGTTAATCTGTTTTATGTCATTGATAGAAAGTGAACATATACACAGAGCTATAATCAAAGCAAATTCCATTTACTTTATTTAATCTTAGTTATCATCTTGGAAAATAGGAATAAAGTATAAATCACATACCCTGTCTCTTCCCTGGACTTGTTTTTGGCATTAGGCTATCTCCTTCTGCAAAGATTGACCTTGTGCATTCTTAGCTTCCAAGCTTCAGCCCTGCAGCTTGAAGTTCCTGAATTTAACCCTTGTCTGACCTGTGTGTTCCTGTGACTCTTGGTGTCTTTACTTTGTGGAGTACTGTGACGTGAACTTCCTCCTTCATCAGTGTTTTGCCAATATGACCGTCAATAAACATGATGACCTTTTCTCCCACTTTGGGGCACAAGTTGGAAAAAATGAACGGGGACCATATACTGAATAATGCATTTGAAATGGAGGGGACAATTGACCCTCACTGAATCAGTTTACAGTGGCAGTCAGCTGTGCCTTTCCACAAACTGGTTCGCCTGGCTTCAATCCAACAGTCAGCAGCTTCCCTATTAAACTGTACAAATTCACTTTGTTATAAAACACAGCACTTAAACATAGCTCAAATCTAAATTCCATTCCAAGATATAAAAGATCAAAAGTTTTAAAATGTGTCTGTTCCTAAAATCCTGTGGATGGATACTCATTGCTGCACTCTACCCATATAGTCCAGACATTTGTTCAAGGTGGAACTTTATTCCAGCAAGTGTCAATGCCTTCACTGGAGAGAGGGACAGCATCGTAAAATAAAATGACCAAGGGGACGTTTGAGATGGTACAACAAGAATAAGTTAGGTGGGCAGCCCGGTGACACAGTGATTAGCACTGCTGCCTCACAGCACCAGGGATCCAGATTCAATTCCAGCCGTGGGCGACTGAGTGGAGTTTGCACATTCTTCCAGTGTCTGTGTGGGTTTCTTCTGGGTGCTCTGGTTTCCTCCCAAGGTCCAAAAGTGTGTGGATTAAGGGGGTTGGCCATGCTAAATTGTCCCATAGTGTCCAGAGATGTGTAGGTTAGAGAGATTAGCCATGGTAACTGTACAGGTTGCAGGGATAGGGAGCAGTGGTGTGCCTGGGTAAGATGATCTATCGGAGAGCCAGTGCAGACTCAATGGATCAACTGGCCTCTTTCTGCAATGTAGGGATTCTATAATTCTATGAGTGGTGAGGGAGAGATAGGTTGATTGTGCATAATTGTGTCAGAGGGAACATGGGAGGACATTCAAAAATACACGATCCCAATAACCAGATTGCAGCAACACCATGAGAATATTAAGAGAGTCATTTGCAAAAAAAACTTTCAAATTCAGTACTTTTGATTTGACTGATTAAAATCTCATTTTGGAATATTTTTGGTGCAGTTCAACATTGAGGTATTACAGATGACACAAACTGCTTGTTTGTTTTGGGGCAGCACAGTGGCACAGTTGAGACAGCACAATGGCACAATGGGGTGGCACGGTGGCACAGTGGTTGGCACTGCTGCCTCACAGCGCCAGGGACCCGAGTTCAACTCTGGCCTCGGGTCACTATCTGTGTGGAGTTTGCAAGTTCTCCCCATGTCTGCGTGGGTTACCTCCAGATGCTGTGGTTTCTTCCCACAGTCCAAAGATGTTCAGATTAGGTTGATTGGCCATGCTAAATTAATCGTAGTGTCAGGGGGATTAACAGGGTAAATATGAGAGGGTTACAGGAATAGAGGCTGGGTGTATTGTGTTCGGTGCAGACTCGATGGACCAAATGGCCTCCTTCTGCACTGTAGGGATCCTATGATTCTATGATGGGGAACACATTTCACTTTTCCATCTAGGAGCCAGTTTACTAAGTGTGTTGACAATTGGAAAAGTTGCCCAACAACCACACCGACTGGCAGATGTGAACTCTGAACCCCTTGGGTCAGTATCAACACTCCCAGATCAATGACTAGAAAAGAACAGATATCCAAAGGTAGAGCTCCCCAAATGACTGAAGATATAGAGGCAAAAATGAGACTGAAGAGGAAATTAATGACAATTGTAAGATTCATTAATAATAAATAGTAAAAGGGTACTTAAAGGAATGTTAGGACTGGTTCAGGACCAATAAGGGAGATAAATTGAATGGAGGCAGAGTCAAGGCTGAGAAACTAAATAAGTACTTTGGGTCTACTTTCATTAGAGAATAGGATGCTGCCAATGTAGCAATAAAGAAGCAGTGATATTGGATATGATAAAAATTGATAAATAGGAGGTTCTTAAAAGCTTGGCAGTCCTCAAAGTCACCAGGTCTGGATGGGATGCACCCTCAGTTACTGAGGCAAGTAAGGGTGGAAACGGCACAGGATCTGGGTAAATCCTCTTCCGATCCTCTTTAGATATGGGGGTGGTGCCGGTGGACTAGAGGATTGCTAATTTTACACCATTGTTTAAAAAAGCAGGGGGGTGGGGAGGTAAACATGTTGACTAATCCTGCTTCATCTAGCTGAACCTGTCTGTTCCTCCATGAAGGACTGAGATGAAGAGATTTTTTTTGTTCAGAGGATTGTGAATCTTTGGAATTTTCTATCTTAGAGGGCTGTGGAAACTCAGTCATTGAGTATGTTGAAAGTAGAGATTGACAGATTCCTAAATTCCAGTGGGATATGGGAATAGTGTGGGAAAAAGGCACTGCAGTGGATGATCAGGCATGATCATACTGAATGGAGGAGTAGGCTTGATGGACTGAACGACCTACTCCTGCTCCTATGTTCCCTCACTGGCCTCGGATTTTTTGCACCCTGGCAATCACATGAACTGATAACCATATCTGTTGTGCTTTTTCTTTTAAGTTATTCATAATTGTAAAAGCTCCTCTCGCCTATCTGCATGTGTGAGAGGTTGGAACTATTTCCCAGGTTTGAATGTGTGAATAAACTATACTTAACCCTCTGGAGAGTTTTCTGTGAGTCACTTTAAAAGTTGACCTCACAAACAGGGGAACATGCCGCAGCCTATTTCAAAAATTAAAACACGTTTACTTACAGACAGTTGGCGAAAAAATAAAGGAGTTTAGTTTTGCCTCCCTTCCCTGTCCATCGCACTTGCCACCACTGAGGCTAAACTTACTGTTATGTAGTTGCTGGATTACCCGTACTCTCTTTCTTGAGTGAGGGTGTAACATTTGGAATTCTCCAGTCCTCTGACACCACCTTGCTATCAAAAGAGGATTGGAAGACTATTGCCAGTTCTTCCACAATTACCATGCCTCAGTATCCTTTAATGCATCTCACCTAGTTCTGGTGACTTACCAACTTTAAGTACAACCAGGCTTTCAGGTACCTCCTCTTCATTAATTTTTAACTCATCCAGTTCTCAACTACCTCCAATTTCATTATGACTTTGGCAGCACCTTCTTCCTTGCTAAAGACAGATGTAGAGGACTCATTTAGTACCTTTTAACCGTGGCCTCTGCCACCATGTATAAATCCCCGTTTTGGTCCATCACTCGTCTTTTTTCATAATTTTACTATTTATATACTTACAGAAGACATTTAGATTTCCATTTATGTTAACTGTCAGTCTCTTCTCATACTCACTCTTTGGGTGGAATTTACCCGTCCCACCTGTCACAGGAATCGTAGCGGGCGGGACAGGACCATGGGCCTTGGGCGGGATCTTCCGGTCTTGGGGTGAGCGCAGCCGGAAAATCCTGCGCATTGTTTCTCTTAAGACTTTTGTCACTTCCCTTTTGAACTTTCTATCTTCAGTCTGGTTCTCACTTGTATTAACAATTTGACATCTGTCAGACACAATGTTTCACCTCAAGACTATACCTGAACATCCCTTCTTTAAAGGCAGCCCATTGTTCCATAGAACATAGAAACTTGAAGCAGGAGTAGGACATTCGGCCCTTTGAGCCTGCTCCACCATTCATTATGATCATGGCTGATCATCAAATTCAATATCCTGATCCCCCTTCTCCCCCTTGAGCCCCAAAAGCTATATCTAATTTTTTCTTGAGATCCGACGTTTTGGCCTCAATTACTTTCTGTGGTAGTGAATTCTACATATTCACTACCCTCTGGGTGAAGAAATTTCTCCTCATCTCAGTTGTCAAAGGTTTACCCCTTATCCTCAAACTATGACCCCTAGTTCTGGACTCCCTCACCATTGGGAACATTCTTTCTGAATCTACTCTGTCTAACCCTGTTAGAATTTTATAAATTTCCATGAGATCCCCTCTCACTCTTCTAAACTATAGTGAATATAATCCTAACCAACTTAGTCTCTCCTCATTTGACAGACCTGCCATCCCAGGAATCAGTCTGGTAAACCTTCACTCTTCTCCCTCTACAGCAAGAACATTCTTCCTCAGATAAGGCCACCAAAATTGCACACAATACTCCAGACGTGGCCTTACCAGTGCCCTTACACAATTGCAGCAAAACATCCCTATACTCAAACCTCTCACTCTGAAGGTCAACTTACCATTTGCCTTCTTTACTGCCTGCTGTACCTGCGCACTTACTTTCAGCGACTGATGCATGAGAACTCCATGGCCTCGTTGAGTATCCACCTCTCTTAATTTACACATATTTAAGTAATAATCTTGTCTTCCTATTATTGCTACCGAATTGGATAACCTCACATTTATCCACATTATACTGCATCTGCCATGCAGATGCCCACACACTCAGCCTGTCCAAATTTGACAAGGTACTGCATGGTAGGTTGTTGCATAAGGTTAAATCTCACGGGATCCAGGGTGAGGTATCTAAATGGATACAAAATTGGCTTCTTGACAGAAGCCAGAGGGTGGTTGTAGAGAATTGGTTTTCAAACTGGAGGCCTGTGACCAGTGGTGTGCCTCAGGGATCAGTGCTGGGTCCACTGTTATTTGTCATTTATATTGATGATTTGGATGAGAATATAGGAGGCATGGTTAGTAAGTTTGCAGATGACACTAAGATTGGTGGCATAGTGGACAGTGAAGAAAGTTATCTCCAATTGCAACGGGATCTTGATCAATTGGGCCAGTGGGCTGACGAATGGCAGATGGAGTTTAATTTAGCCAAATGCGAGGTGATGCATTTTGGTAGATTGAACCAGGGCAGGACTTACTCAGTTAATGGTAGGGCGTTGGGGAGAGTTACAGAACAAAGAGATCTAGGGGTACATGTTCATAGCTCCTTGAAAGTGGAGTCACAGGTGGACAGAGTGGTGAAGAAGGCATTCAGCATGCTTGGTTTCATCGGTCAGAACATTGAATACAGGAGTTGAAATGTCTTGTTGAAGTTGTACAAGACATTGGTAAGGCTACACTTGGAATACTATGTGCAATTCTGTTCACCCTATTGTAGAAAGGATATTATTAAACTAGAAAGAGTGCAGAAAAGATTTACTAGGGTGCTACCAGGACTTGATGGATTGAGTTATAAGGAGAGGCTGGATAGACTGGGACTTTTTTCTCTGGAGCGTAGGAGGCTGAGGGGTGACCTTATAGAGGTCTATAAAATAATGAGGGGCACAGATCAGCTAGATAGTTAATATCTTTTCCCAAAGGTAGGGGTGTCTAAAACTACAAGGCATAAGTTTAAGGTGAGAGGGGAGAGATACAAAAGTGTCCAGAGGGGCAATCTTTTCACACAGAGGGTGGTGAGTGTCTGGAACAAGCTGCCAGAGGTAGTAGTAGAGGCGGGTACAATTTTGTCTTTTAAAAAGCATTTAGATAGTTACATGGGTACGATGGGTATAGAGGGATATGGGCCAAATGCGGGCAATTGGGATTAGCTTAGGGGTTTACAAAAAAATGGCGGCATGGACAAGTTGGGCCAAAGGGCCTGTTTCCATGTTGTAAACCTCTATGACTCTAAATCACGCTGAAGCATCTCTGCATCCTTCTCACAGCTCACCCTCCCACCCAACTTTGTATCTTCTGCAAATTTGGAGATAATACATTCAGTTCCCTCTTCCAAATCATTAATATATAATGTGAACAGTTGGGGTCCTAGCACAGATTCCTGCGGAACCCCACTAGTCACTGACTGCCAATCAGAGAAAGACCCATTTATGCCAACTCTTTGTTTCCTATCCGCTAACCAGCTTTCTATCCATCTCAAGCATTTCCTGCAATCCCATGTGCTTTAACTTTACATACTAGTCTGTTATGTGAAAACTTGTCGAAAGCCTTCTGAAAGTCTAAACAAATCACATCCACTGGTTCTCCTCGGTCAACTCTACTAGTTACATCCTCAAAGAATTCCAATGGAATCGTCAAGCATGATTTCCCTTTTGTAAATCCATGCTGACTTTGTCTGATTATACCACTGCCTTCCAAATGCCGAGTTATGAAATCCTTGATAATAGACTCTCGCAACTTCCCCAGTACTGACGTTAGGCTCCTGGTCTATGTAGTTCCCTGTTTTCTCTCTACCTCCCTTTTTGAATAACGGGCTTACATTAGCCACCCTCCAATCTGTAAGAACTATTCCAGAGTCCAAAGAATTTTGGAAAATAACCACCAATGAATCTACTATTTCCAGGGCCACTTCCTTAAGTACTCTGGGGTGAAGATTATCAGGACCTGGGGATTTATCCACCTACAATCCTATCAATTTCCACAAAACAGCATCGCTGTTCCATTACAGTTTACCTGACAATCTTTAATCCTGGTTTAATTCAGTCGATCCATTCTCACTCCAACAAAATAGATCTTCCCCCAGTTCATCACTTTTACTCTGGATTGCTCCTTGTCCTATTCAATAGCTCATCTAAACCTCATGATAAGATAATCACTGTCCCCTAAATGTTCCCTATTGACAAATGGTCCACTTGATACTTGGGGAGGGTGGTGGGGGGTGGGGGGAATTCTCTGGGCTCCACTCAGCGTGTTTCTTGCGACGGAAGATGGCACTTTTTTCACGGCAGTGGGATCTTCTGGTCCCGCCTCTGGATTTCCCACTGACCGTACCCATGCTGTTAGGAAACCCACAGCTGGGGCACACCATCAGCAGGACCAGAAGATCCCACTGGCATGAACAAACAGAGAATTCCAGTCTTGGTATGAAGTGATACATTTTGGTAAGAAGAATGAAGAGAGATATGAATTATATGGCAAATTGGATATTATGACAGAGAGACCTGGGAGTGTATGTGCATAAATCTTTGTCGGTGGCAGAACAAGTTGAGAAACCTTTACTCATGGTACAGAATATAAAAGCAAGGAAATGATGATAAACCTTAAAGCACTGGTTCAGCCTCAGCTGGAGTACCATGTTCAGTTCAGGGCACCACATTTCAAGGCCTTGGAGAAGATGCAAAGGAGATTTACTAAAATGATACCACGGATGAAGGACTTCAGTTTTGTCGAAAGATTGGAGAAGCTGGGATATTTTCCTTAGAGCAGGGAAGGTTTGATAGAGATGTTCAAAGTCATGAATGTTTTTAATCAAGTAAGTAAGGAGAAACTCTTTTCAGTGGCAGTAGAGTCTGTACACAGAGGAACTAGATTTAAGTGACTATCAGAAGAAACAAAGACGGCATGATTTTTACATATTGAGTTGTGGTCTGGAATTCACTACCTGAAAAGATGTGAGAAGCAGATTTGATAGTAACTTTGAAAAGTGAATTAGATAAACCCTTAAAGGGAAATAAAATGGAAAGCTATGGGAAAAGAATAAAGGAGTAGTATTAGTTGGGTATGTTTACCAAAGAAGCAGAGGACAGTGAGATTGACTTTCCTCTACGCTGTATCATTCTATGATTCTGTGAATTGCAATTTTTAAAAGGCAATTGACGCACCCTGTACTCTGTCTCAACAACATATCTTCATTCCTCAGTCTTTAAAACTGCTGTATCAGCTCCAATAACTGCCATGAAGCGTTTCTAAAGAAAATTCTTAATTTATTGCCAATTTTGCTGAATTATGAGGACTTGTTTATCCTGGGCCCGTGCCCACCAGGAACTGGCTTGAAATTGTGCAAAACTTATATAACTTTAGGCCATTACAGAGGTAGACAAAACTTTCATTCCAATGGTGTTGCCTGAATTCAACTTCAAGCCCCAGAGATGAGGAAGAAACTTGTTAACCCACTGCATGAAATGCATCCAGTGAGATCTTTACTTTGATAAATTTGACTGCAAGTTAGAAGTTATCGAGCTTGTTATGGAGGCAAAACACTTGGCTCAGCGAGTGTGTTATAACAAGGTGGAAGAGGAATAGTTAAACAGTAGAAACCACACACTGCAACATCATCAAATTCATCAGAATACCAGAGTCCAGCGAGACTGCGCTGACGTCAACACATTTACACTCGTTTTTCTAAGCCTTGCAGAGGAAGTGATGGAAGGGACCAAAATACGTCCTACTAATCCAGCAGACCACTACACTTCTCAAAGTCAACCAGCTGCTGAGTGACACGATAACAAGACTTTGGATTCTGGTTTGTTCAAATTTTGCTTGAAAACATTCCTGCGAAGCACCTTGGTACATTTTACTGTTTTAAATGTGCTATATGAATCCAAACTGATGATTTTATGCACTGTATTACAATACTGCATGTCCTAAATTTCAGCTACAAAACTTGAAGCAATTAATTATCTAAACTCTGAGAATTTGTGTTCGTATTAATGCCTCTTTTCTATTCTGCACAATAATCTCCCTCCCTCCCCCACCTCAATGCCTCCTTTTGTCCCAGAAGTGTCAATACCTGTTGAGTTACAGCTCTACAGCACTTAATTCCTACTGTCTCATCCAACTCATGTGTCATTTCAAATGAATGGAATTTTATTCCATTCCTGCCACCATCATGATTGTTCAAATATTTCATAGTCTCTCCTAAGAACCATTAAACCATAAAATCCCTACAGGGCCATTCGGCTCATCGAGTCTGCACTGACTCACTGAAAGAGCATCCTATCCAGGCCCGCCCTATCTGTGTAGCCCTGTGCATTTACCATGATTAACCCACCTAACCTGCACATCCCTGGAAACCAAGGGGCAATTTAGCATGGCCAATCCACCTAACTTGCACATCTTTGGACTGAGGGAGGAAACTGGAGCACCCAGAGGAAACCCACGCAGACACTAGGAGAATGTGCAAACTCCACACAGACAGTCACCCCAAGACCAGAATCGAACCTGAGGCCCTTGCACTGCGAGGCAGCAGTGCTAACCACTGATCCACCATACCACCAATTTGTATATATTGGCCAGAATTCTCCGACCTCGCAGCTGGAATTCTCAGGCCCCGCTGCAGTGAACGGGGATTTGGATGGATACCAAATTCTCCGTTCTCGCTGGCAGTGGTAGAGGGGTGTACAAGACTGGAGAATTCTGGCCATTATAGCACATTTAGATAGTTTACAGGAAGGGCTATGTAAAAAAATTACAACAGCAGCTTTTGCAAAGCTAAGAGGGCAAGTGAAAATACGTAATGGAGTATAACGTTGATAAATGCGAGGTTATACACTTTGGAGGAAATAATAACAAATGGGATTACTATCTCAATGGAAACAAATTAAAACATGCTACCGTGCAAAGGGACCTGGGGGTCCTTGTGCATGAGACGCAAAAGCCCAGTCTGCAGGTACAACAGGTGATCAAGAAGGCAAATGGGATGTTGGCCTATATCGCGAGGGGGATAGAATATAAAAGCAGGGATGTCTTGATGCACCTGTACAGGGCATTGGTGAGGCCGCAGCTGGAATACTGTGTGCAGTATTGGTCCCCTTATATGAGGAAGGATATATTGGCATTGGAGGGAGTGCAGAGAAGGTTCACCAGGTTGATACCGGAGATGAGGGGTTTGGATTATGAGGAGAGGCTGAGGAGATTGGGTTTGTACTCGTTGGAGTTTAGAAGGATGAGGGGGGATCTTATGGAGACTTATAAGATAATGCGGGGGCTGGATAGGGTGGAGGCGGAGAGATTCTTTCCACTTAGTAAGGAAGTTAAAACTAGAGGACACAGCCTCAAATTAAAGGGGGATCAGTTTAAGACAGAGTTTAGGAGGAACTTCTTCTCCCAGAGGGTGGTGAATCTCTGGAATTCTCTGCCCACTGAGGTGGTGGAGGCTACCTCGCTGAATATGTTTAAAGCGCGGATGGATGGATTCCTGATCGGTAAGGGAATTAAGGGTTATGGGGATCAGGCGGGTAAGTGGTACTGATCCACGTCAGATCAGCCATGATCTTATTGAATGGCGGGGCAGGCTCGAGGGGCTAGATGGCCTACTCCTGCTCCTATTTCTTATGTTCTTATGTTCTTATGTAACATAGAGAATAAGAGAAGCTAATCTGAGAGCATGAATTTGCATGGGAATGGAAGGACCAGCCAAATCATTGTCCTGTTGGAGGGTGTGCCAGTCCTATGCTCCATGCTGCCAGAAGGCATCTTTGCAGAAGTTAGTATGACTGTCCATCTAACTGCCTGCTGATCCAGACATTCTGGAGACCGATTTCCAGGGTCAATACCAATTATTGCAAATGTAGCTGACGGATTCTTAGAAGCAATCAGGTTGTGCTGCAACACCAGTGAAAGCAGGACATTTGTGAAGCCTTCCCTCCAGTCCCGATCGATCCAAATGCAGAGTGGCAGTGAGATCCCCCACCCCACCAATTGTCCCCAACGCCCTGCCCCAGCTGGCCCTGCCCCTAGGCCCCACCCCCTTGGCACTGCCCCTAGGCCCTGCCTCTTGGCACTGCCCGATGCCCAGTGGGTAGTGCCAAGGTGCCCCCTGGGCATGGACACTTTGTCCCTTGGGCAGTTTCATGGGGCACAGGCTGGCACTGCCAGGGTGTCCATGTTCAGAGGGCACCACCCCCCCCGCCCAACCCTCTGGGGGGCCCCAATTGCCCCCCCTTCACTCCAGCAGGGTCTTCCGTTAGTTCCCCGAAAGTGGGGAGCTACTCTAAACCCCACCGGAGTGAAATTGTACTGGCGGGGTGGGAGATGCCATCATGCCTGGAGAATTCAGTCCCAGGCCCGATAATCACATTTAAATCACATTAAAATAAGATTAAAATTACTTCCCTGCTGGTCCCACCAGTTTCCAACGTGGTCCCGACCGCGTCAGATTTCTGTCGCTGGGAGATGCGCGCGCCTGGGGAACACATGCACGAAACCCACAAATTGACGCACGCGTGATTCTCCCGGCCCAACGCACTAAAATATTAATGCGTTGGGATGGGAGAATTGCTCCCTATAATTCTGTGAAGGTTACTGGTAAATTAGATTAGACAGATTTTAGGAACCAGCAAAGACTAAAAAACAATAAAGCTAACCAGAAATATAAAAGCAGACAGCAAGAGTTCCTACAAGTATTTAAAAATGAAAAGAGTAACTAAAAAGTGAGTGTCGATCCTCGAGAGTACAAGTCTGAGGAATTAAGAATGGAAAACTGGGAAATGGTAGTGGTGTTGAATAGGTATTTTGTGTCTGGCTTCACTGTGGAAGACTTTGAAAACTTCCCAAAGACACTTGAAAATCAAGAGATGAAAGGGATCACCATCACCAGGAAAAAGGTACTGATAAACCGGTAAGCCTAAAGGCCGTTAAGTCCCCAAGACCCAATGACCTGAATCCCAGGAGTTTAAAGTAAGTGGTTACAGAAATAGGCACTGCTTATAATCTTCCAAAATTCCTTAGATTCTGGAAGGGCCTTAGTGGAAATAACAAATTTAATGCCTATATTGAAGAAAGGGGAAAGACAGAAAGCAAGAAATTATAGGCCAGTTAGCTCTCATCTGTCATGGGGAAACTGATATAGTCCATTTTGAAGGGAGTTATAGGATATTTCGAAAATCATGATACGATCAGGCAAAGTCAACATAGGTTGTGAAAAGGAAATCATGTTTAACTAATTTATTAGCATTCTTTGAGGAAGTGAAAAGCATGTTTGATAAAGGGAGATGTGTAATTAGATTTCTAAAAGGAATTTGATAAGGTGTCACATCAATGCAGTGGCCCAGTGGTTAGCACTGCTGCGTCACAGTGTCAGGGACCCGGGTTCAATTCCCGGCTTGGGTCAGTGTCTGTGCAGAGTTTGCATGTTCTCCCCATTTCTGCATGGGTTTCCTCCATGGGCTCTGGTTTCCTCCCACAGACCAAAAAGATGTGCTGGTTAGGTGGATTGGCCATGCTAAATTCTCCCTCAGTATACCCAAACAGGCGCCGGAGTGTGGTGACAGTAACTTCATTGCACCGTTAATGTAAGCATAGTTGTGACTAATAAATAAACTTTAATTTTAAAAAATAGGAGCTCATGGTGTATGGGGTATCAGCATGGATAGAGGATTGGTTAGAAAACAGGAAGCAGAGAGTCGGGATAAACAGGTCATTTTCAGGTTGGCAAGCTATATCTCGCGGTCTGCCACAGGGATCAGTGTGGGGCCTCAAATATTTACAACCTATATCAATGACTTGATTGTGTGGTAGCAAAGTTTTCAGATGACACCTGGATAGGTAGAAAAGTAAATTGTTATGAGGAGGTAGAGAGTGTACAACACAATTTAGATGGGTAAAGTGAGTAGGCATAAATTTGGCAGATGGAGTATCCTGTGGGAAGAATGAACTTGTTCACTTTAGCAGAAAAGATAAAAGCAGTACACCATTAAAGTGGAGAGAGATTGCAGAACTCAGTGGAACAGAGAGATCTGGGTGTTCTGGTACATGAATCACAAAATGTTATAGTGCAGTTATAGTAAGTGATTAGGAAGGCAAATGGGATGTTGTCATTTATTGCAAGGGAATGGAATATAAAAGTAGGGAAGTTTCACTACAGCTGTACAGGACTTTGGTGAGAACACATCTGGAGTATTGTGTACAGTTTTGGTCTCTTTATTTGTAAAAGGGTATAATTGCATTAGAAGCAGTACAGTGTTGGTTCAATTGATTTATTCCTGGGAAGAAGAGCTTATCTTATGAAGAAAGGTCGAGCAGGTTGGGCCTACACCCATAAAGTTAAAGTTTATTTATTAGTCACAAGTAGAATTTAGAAGAATGAGAGGTGATCTTGTTGAAACATATCAAATCCTGAGGGGACTTGGATACCACCTTATGGATGCTATCACCAAATACATCTACCTCTCCTCTCCCCTGAGCCTCCATGACACCCAGGTCTACTTCTCTTCACTCCAACACCTCATCCCTTTCCCACAGTGCCTCCCCATGCAATCGCAGAGCGTGTAACATCTTCCCCTTCACCTCCTCTCTCCTCACTGTCAAAAACCCCAAACACTCCTTCCATGTGAAACAGTGCTTTATTTGCACTCATCACTCGCTGCACAACTATTGAGATTGAAATTGTGCTGTCTGATATTAGTGAGGATCATGTCATTGTGTTCATACCTCTCTGCCAGTCCTCTTGGCCTGAGGCAGTAATCCAAACCTTACTTCCCACCCAGATTCATTACTACTGTCACAGGGCAAATTTCAATCTCTACATTTGTTAAAAAGCTTAATTAAGAAATGGAATAGTTTCCTGAAACTACTTTGTATTCCACTCTTTTTAGGGACTAAGTCATTGAGAATTTACTTATGTTCACAATAACTTTGATTGGTTCACTCAATTTGAAGCATAGTTTAAAGTACCAACCAATAGAAGGATTTACCCAGCAGGAATATTAGTGGAATGGGTTGTGTGATTCCCTTTTTTATCATCAATCTGGCTGATGCGTGAGCCACACCACTCAGAGGGATCTTACAATAGAAAGGTAACCTTTCAAATCTGCTAACAATGAGTTTTTCTCTTCACTGGGGCTTGGCTCAGCTGGAGTACAGTGAGGCTAAAACAAAGAGAGGGCATAATTACATTTGAAACCAAACAAAAGCAAAATTAAGTTGATGAAAACTATTTTTTTAAACTACAAGTAAAAGTGCTGTTTTCTGACAAATGCATGACTAATTTGCCAAGAATATTTTTGCTTAGCTCAGGCCTCAGTGTGACTGCAAGGTGCTGCGCTCCATACTTTGCTGCATCGGCATATGTTGGGTGTGAAATTCTGTATAAATTCTGAGCGGTGGCACAGCGAGTGGTATTCAGACATACTCGCAACTCACTTCCTCCTCACCTATTGAACCTTTGACAAATTCCCTGCTCTGAACTCAGGCCATCATTTCCCAGCCCTGGGAATCGCCATTCTCCCTTATTTGTTGCCAGCAAAAGGCAGTGAACAGGAAGCAAGCTTATTCCAGCATCAATATTAAAAGAAAGGGCTTTATTTGTTTCTATAGTTCTTTGAGATGTAAGGTTAGAATTACAATTGTGATATCAGCAGATAGCACTTAAACCATTCATGTGTCCTACTTCTGTTTCTGGTAATTTAACTAAACTGTTTAGAAAAACATGGATTAACACCTGTGATCAAATAGAAGGCAGAAGACACGGATGCCTTATAAATGCATTAAATATTTATCTACTAATATCATAACAGTCAGTTGTAGTCTATACATTTTATTCTATTGTCATAGGGAAGCACTTGGCCTTTGCTTCTGAATTACCAGGGAACTTAGCATTTAGAGAAATGCAAACACAGAGCTCCCACAGTCATTCCATGCTGCAATGTGCTAAACTGAATGTCAGACACCTCCTGAAGTTACGAAGCAATATTGCACTAACAAATACAAGCAATAGTCTTCAGTTAATCATTCTTTGAATGATGTGATCCTAGTCTTTAGGAGCCAGTAAGGCCCTAGCTTTGATTCAGGTCTTTGCTGAGTCAGCTGATCCTATCTGAGGCTTGGCAGATTGGCCTCAAGGTCACCAGGCTAGAAACAATGGCAGAGCTCCTTTTCATTTTCCAGTATCCCCTGCTGGAAGTGCATGTGTGGATATTGGAAAGCAGACTCTGGTTTAGAATCATGCAGCATATTCAGCCTATTGTGCCAATACCGGCTCTTTGAAATATCTATTTGATTCGCTCAACTCCCCGGCTCTTTGCCCATATCCTTGTAAAATGTTCTTTTATCAAGTATTTGTCCAATTTCCTTTTTGAAGTATGTATATTGAACCTGCTTCCAGATCACAACAACTCACCGCATTAAAGAAACTCATCTCATTTCCCTCTCTGGTTCTTTTGTCAGTTACCTTGGCCTGAATTTCACATTTGGCATGTGTGATGTTGAATCCGCTCCAGGGCTAGACCGCACTCTCAACACAATTGCATGCTGGGTAGCCAAACAAGGCTCGCCCGATGTGAAACACATCTTCTAATTGGCCTGACAGTGTGGACTGGGGTGAGAAAAAGTTGGACACCGAGTCTAAGTATTCGTCAGGACTTTGTTAACTTCAATTATCTTCCAGTGGAAAAACAGATAGGTCCTACATTATGATGAAGTGGTCAAGAGCTTCAAGTTTCTAGGTGTTCAGATCACCAACAATCTGTCCTGGTCCCTCCATGCTGACGCTATAGTTAAGAAAGCTCACCAACACCTCTACTTTCTCAGGAGGCGAAAGAAATTCGGCATGTTCACTATGATCTCACCAATTTTTCCAGATGTACTATAGAAAGCATCCTTTCTGGATATATTACAGCTTGGTATGGCTCCTGCTCTGACCAAGACCACAAGAAACTGCAATGGGTTGTGAACGTAGCTCAGTCCATCATTCAAACCACCTACACTTCCCGCTGCCTCAAGAAAGCAGCCAGCATAATCAAGGATGCCACGCATTTCGGACATACTCTCAGCTTCTTTTGTTGGGAAAAAAGATGCAAACGTCTCAGGTCACGCACCAACTGACTCAAGAACAGCTTCTTCCCTGCTGCCATCAGACTTTTGAATGGACCTACCTTATATTAAGCTGATCTTTCTCTACACCCTATATGTAACTGCAACACTATATTCTGCACCCTCTCCTTTCCTTCTCCCTTATGTGCTCTATGAATGTATGCTTTGTCTGTATAGCGTGCAACAAACAATACTTTTTACTCTATCCCAATACATATGATAATAATAAATCAAATCAAATGGAAACAAATTTGGTGTTAATGTTGCAGCTTTTCAGCGATAACTGATCCTGACTAAAATATTCACTCACTTAATGTATTTGTATATAGTGGCTCTGAAATATGCCTTGAAAATCTACAGATCTTGCCCAGTAACTGCCACTGATCCAACTCATCTTTGTGGCAGCAATGAGGAAGTTCCTATCATCTACTTATATCAGTGAAAAATAAAAAATGATGAGTAAGCATTTCTCCAGCAGCTTTCATGACCTCACGATGTCCCAGAGTGCCTTACAACTTTTTGAAGTATGGTCACTGCTATAATGTAGAAAATATGCCAGCCAGCCACTTTGTGCACTGCAAGCTCTGAAAACCAGCAACATTGGATCCTTTCCATCCATTTGAGGGAGTAGACATGGTCTCAGATTGACATCTCAGGGCACTTGCACCACAGAGTGCGGCACTCTGTCAGGACTACACTGGGACTTTAACCCCACATTCCCAACTCTCTGGAGTGGGACTTGAGCTCATAACCTACAGAACTCCAAGAAGCTGAATGCTCCAATGTGGTAGACACCCATACCAAACGGTCATGGAGTTTTAAAGCCAATATCTTTTGTAAACGTCAATGTCTCCCATGGTACAGACCCAGTTAGTTTTGATAGAATTTTAGTACAGATTTGTAGGTGAACCAGCTTCAAAGGCTAGCGCAAGCAAAAGATAATCTGGCAAAATGCAGAAATACGACAGAAGCAAAATCGCAAATAAAATTTAAGTGTTTATGCTCGGGGGATCTTTTATGCTTTGGATGACAAATTGATAAAACACCCACCTGCCCTTTTTGCCTGTGCAATGAGCACAAAATCACACGGGAAACATATAAACTGTGTTAATAGACCTTCTAATGGCCAGATTTGACCCCTTAATTGTCAGTGGGCATGGCTCTCTCTCCCGCATGCACTGCTGACCTCAATTCTGCATACGTGTGACATCAGGACACACACAAAAACATCATCACATGCAATTTTACACACATTCAGGTCAGGTACATGCCTGGCGGAGCACCGTATAATTCTGGCTGTTAAATCTGTGCCCTCTGTTTATTAATTCTCCTGATGTGGAGATGCCGGCGTTGGATTGGGGTAAACACAGTAAGAGTTTTAACAACACCAGGTTAAAGTCCAGCAGGTTTATTTGGTAGCAAATGTTACCTTAGCTCCGAAAGCTAATGGTATTTGCTACCAAATAAACCTGTTGGACTTTAACCTGGTGTTGTTAAAACTCTTACTGTATTAATTCTCCTGCCAGTGAGAACAGTTTCTCATTATTTACTCTATCAACTCTTCACAACTTTGAACACCTCTATCAAACCTTTGCTAACCTTCTCTGCCCTGAGGAGAATAATCCCTGTCCTCCAGCCGCTCCACACAACTGAAGTCTTGCATCCCTGCAATCATTCAAGTAAATCTCCTCTGTATCCTGTCAAAGGCCTTGACATCCTTCCTGAAATGTGGCGCCCAAATTGGATACAACTGATGGCAGTAATTCTCCCAATAGCATTTAGCAACTTTAGGAAAAAATAATGCAAACTTGCACCTTGCATGGTTAATCAATTTCTGGCAAACTGTACAACTTCTCAAGGAGCAAATGTCCAATTAAATTGATTGCCGCAAACTTCTATTTCAAATAAGTCAACCACAATTTTCGCATATGGGAGAATTGAACATATGGGAGAGGTATTCTCCAAATTCTTTAGATTTAGAAAGTGACTGTGAGATGACCAAGATGAAGCCTTGAACTGAAACACCAACTTCGCCTGAATTTAGTGCAAGACACCATATTGGTAAAGGAGTTGAAGCCTGCATTAGGACCGGCAACCCGGAGCATTGCTAAGGACTGATTACCACTTAAATTGCATGCACTGCATTTGGGTGAATAGTGATTGGCCTAAACATGCTCTTCTATTAATGACCAACTGATTGGAAGTAAACCAGTTGTTGCAGGGGATTTTGGTGGCTCCTTAAAGATATAGCACCATTTACTAAAGCAAATTGCGTAGAGGACCCAGAGAGTCTGCAGAGAGATTTGGATAGGCTAAGTGAGTGGGCAAGGATCTGGCAGATGGAGTATAACGTTGATAAGTGTGAGGATCCACTTTGGAAGGAATAATAGTAAAATGGACCATTATTTAAATGGTGAAAAATTACAACATGCTACTGTGCAGAGGGACCTGGGGGTCCTTGTGCATGAATCACAAAAACTCAGTTTGCAGGTGCAGCAGGTAATCAAGAAGGCAAATGGAATGTTGGCCTTTATCGCGAGAGGGATGGAGTATAAAAGCAGGGAGGTCATGCTGCAACTGTACATGGTACTGGTGAGGCCGCACCTAGAGTACTGTGTACAATTTTGGTCCCCTTATTTAAGAAAGGATATATGAGCTTTGGAGGGGGTACAGAGGAGGTTCACCAAGTTGATTCCGGAGATGAGGGGGTTAGCTTATGAGGAGAGATTGAGTAGACTGGGCCTGTACTCATTGGAGTTCAGAAGGTTATGGGGAGATCTTATAGAGACATATAAGATAATGAAGGGGCTAGACAGGGTAGAAGCAGCGAGGTTATTTCCACTTAGAATGGAAACAAGAACTAGGAGGCATAGCCTCAAAATACAGGGGAGTCAATTTAGAACAGAGTTGAGGAGGAACTTCTTCTCCCAGAGGGTAGTGAATCTTTGGAATTCTCTGCCCAATGAAGCAGTAGAGGCTACCTCGTTAAATGTGTTTAAGTCACAGATAGATAGATTTTTAACCATTAAGGGAATTAAGGGTTATGGGGAGCGGGCCGGTCAGTGGAACTGAACCCACTATCAGATCAACCATGATCTTATTGAGTGGCAGAGCAGGTTTGAGGGGCTAGATGGCCTACTCCTGCTCCTATTTCTTATGTTCTTATGTACTATTCACTCAATGTTGGGACATTTTAAGAGGAGATTTGAGACACATTTGGAGAAATTCTGGGACAATTGGCCAAAGTTTAATCGACACTCTTATCAACATTTATTCTCAACATTTTCTGAGGGTTTTTCCTGGAAAGATTAAGTGCTGTGCTAGTGCAACTTATAGGGGAAAGGTAGTGCTAACTGGAGTTGTGCCACCACCCCCAGAAACAGTTTGGAGGCAGCCATCGGGCCTGCCTCATGCTGAGGAGGGCTGTCTAAAAGGCCTGCCTCAGTGCTCTGGGCCTTATGGCCTTATCCCAGTTAAAACCCCAAACCTCCCCAATTACCTCATGGTAATTATACAGTTCCTAAAAAATTAAATCACTGCAGGGCCTTCGGGCTGAGCAGGAGCAAACATTATGCTCGCTCCTGTATAGGCCTCGCATGCTGGACGTAAAATCCAGCCCACTGTTTCAATCACTTTATCAAAAATAAGACTTGGCCTGAGCCACTCTAAAGCACGATGAGTATCTGAATAAATGCAGTAGTCTATAAATGCTCGTGAGGAGTGTGGTAAACCACTGTTAGCTTATTACCTGTATATGTGACATGCCTGGACACGTCCCTGCCGGCCCTACCTGAGACTCCTCCCCCCCTGGTCCAGGTATAAAGGCGACTGCTCCCAAACCCCCTGCCTCAGTCTGGACCAGTTCATCGGCATGGGTGTGCTCCAAGTCTTTTGCTAATAAAAGCCTATTTGTTCTTGCATACAAACTAGTCTTTGCTCGACTGATGGTGCATCAAGGAGAATCCCTAATTACACAATTGTACAAAGGATCTCAATTATAGCAACTCTCTATAACAGAATCCCCAATAACTGCAGTCCTCTATTTGAGAATGTCCAATAGCTGTTGCATGTTATAGCAGAATCTTTAATAACTGCAATGCTCAGGAAGTCAATTGCTAATAACTACAATACTCTACAAATCAGTCGCCAATAACTGCAATACTCTTTAAATCCTTGTTATAGTAACTGACCCAGGTTTATTTCATGTATGTCCGAGGAGTGAAGTTCGTTGCCTTACTACTCCCAGCACCCACGTTCTTTCAGTAAATGTCAGAATCACTGGAGCTGGTCGCCAATCCTCAGAAACCATCTCAGTTCACAATGGGAACAAACCCAGAAATCACAATTTGTCACAGGTTCAGAACCTGTTTTAAATATTGGGCATCTCTAAACTCCAGCCTGAAACAGACAATTCTCCGGCAATTTAACTCCGAGTGATTAGAATGCACTTAAAGCTGTTATATTGTATAACATCCCTCCTTATTAAATAGTGTATTGTCTGACTTAATTTGAGCAATGCCATTTAGCAATCTTCAGCGACTATATTTAAGATTAAAGTTCACACTTCTGGCATTACACTTTAAACTGTTAATTTCTTACAGCTAGAGCTGGAAATTTACTAGTTCTTGCTAACATACAAACTTCCCTCACCAACTGCAAATAATTTCCATTTAACCCCAGATTCTTTTACTCACAGCCATAAGACTTCAAAGGGACAGGAGGTTAAACAGGACTTGTCTTAGTGACAGAATGTGTTACATTGTATACATGGCTTCTTCGGAGAACTATCACAGGAGGTTTCCCGGCAGAGCACAACTTCAATGACATGAGGTGGCACTGTGCAATATTGTTAAAGAGTATGTTAGTGGAAATACAAATGTCTTATTATAACAAAAGTGATGAGCTTTTCTATTTGAAGGAGGAATACATTAAATGGATTGGTTAATAATAATATTCAACTCAATTCCAGGGTGTGCTCTGGGACTATGACTTGGCTTTTGAAGTTAAGCATTGAACACTTGCTGTTAGAGTGCACACAACCTACAGCTGACTATGAATCACTTCAAAAATAAAGCACAGCCTGAAAAGTGTCTTAACTCTGTTGCAACTTTGGTCTTCCACTCAAAGGAAAAATGCAATTATAAATTTTAATTCTGTGCTTGATTTAGATCAGGGGTCTCCAAACTACGGCCCATGGGCCACATCTGGCCCGCAGCGGGCTACATCTGGCCCGCAGCCAGTGGGGCGGGACGGGATTCCCGCTGCCAAAAACACTCCCGCGTCCGGAACCCCGCCGCTGACTCAGGATCCGGACGCGGGGACGGAAGCCACAGGCCGGACATTTGCGGCCGCTCCGCACGGTGTCTGATGGACCCGTGGGAATCCCCACCCTCTTTACTGGCCTATTGGCCAATCAGAGCTGCCGTCCTGTGACTGACAGTTCATTAAACGAATCAGCAATTGAGACATCTGTTATCCAATTGCTGCTCTGCATTGACTGAGTGACAGCTGCTTTATCCAACCCGTAAGCTCCATCTGTCTGAAATGAGCGAGAACAATGACAATGATGGCGGCAATTCAGACCAATTCAGTTATGGAAGGAAAAAAGAAAAGTGGACAGTGAGTGCCGCCTGTTTAATGAAGAATGGGATGTAAAGTACTTCTTTGTACAAGCAGGTGATAAAGTCTTGTGTGTCATATGCAACGAAACTGTTGCAGTTTTGAAGGAGTACAATGTACGTCGGCACTATGAGACCAAACATGAACCAAGTTATTCCCAATTCACAGGAACACGGCGTTCGGAAAAATTTGAATCAATGCAACGCAGGTTGCTTTCCCAACAAGCTTTTTTTACGCAGAAGATAACAGAAAATGAAGCTTTAACCAGGGCCAGTTACAAACTAGCTTTTGTGTTGGTTAAAAGAGGAAAGCCATTCACCGATGGAGATCTCATCAAAGAGTGTATAATGGAAGCAGTGGAAGAGTTATGCCCAGAAAAAGCAAATCTGTTCAAAATCACCAGTCTTGCACCAAATACTGTTGCTCGTAGAATTGAGGATATAGGAAGCAATATATTTCATCAAATTGCAGACGAAGCAAGAAATTTTCAGTTGTATTCTCTCGCACTTGATGAATCGACTGATGTGTGTGACACATCACAACTCCTAGTATTCATCCGTGGCGTCGACAGTGAATTTAATGTGACACAAGAATTAGCATCAGTGCATAGCATGCACAGTACAGTAACTGGAGAAGACATCTTCAAAGAATTGCAAAAAACTGTGTTAGAATACAACCTGGAGTGGAATAAACTGCAATGCGTGACAATTGATGGAGGAAAGAACATATCTAGGGTGAAGAAAGGTTTGGTTGGACAAATCACAAAAGCTTGTGAGGTTGGAGGATTCTCAAAGCCCATGTTTCTGCATTGCATTATCCATCAACAAGCATTGTGCGGAAAATATGTGGATATGTCTTGCGTTCTGAAAACTGTTGTTTCAACAGTGAATTTCATTCGATCTCACGGGCTTAATCATCGCCAGTTTCGTGATTTTCTGAAAGAAACTGATTCTGAGTTCGGTGACTTGCCTTATTATACAGCAGTTCGATGGCTTAGTTGTGGAAAGGTTCTATCATGGTTCTTTCAGCTCAGAGAGGAAATTGATTCCTTTCTCACAGAGAAGAATCGACCTGAACCACTTTTATCAAACACTGACTGGCTTTGGAAATTAGCATTTTTTGCAGATGTGACAGGCCATATGAATCAATTGAATCTGAAGTTGCAAGGTGAAACAAATTTGATTTGTGATCTATTCGCGCATGTCAAGGCATTCAGGGCAAAACTGATGCTATTTCAAGGACAGCTGAAAGTTCATAACTTGGTTCATTTTTCATGTTGTGAAAAATTTAATGAAGAAAGTGAATCAGAATTTCCTTCTTCATATGCAACAGAAATCATTAAGGACTTGCAAAAACAATTTCAGGAACGATTTTCTGATCTTGATGGAAACACAGATGGAATAAAGCTGTTTCAAAATCCATTTGGCTTCAATGTTGAAACACTCCCAAGTCAGTTTCAAATGGAAATGATTGATCTCCAATCAGATGACATGCTGAAAGACAAGTATAAAGAAGGAAATCTGATCCAATTTTATAAATCTTTGCAGCCTGAGCAGTTTCCAAATTTGAAGCGATTTGCTTGTGGATTTGTATCAGTTTTTGGTACAACGTACCTGTGTGAACAAACATTTTCAAAAATGAAGTATGTCAAGTCCAAATATCGAGCAAATTTATCTGATGAGCATTAATGGTCCATTCTAATAATTGGCTCCTCAAGCTTGAAACCTCAGTTCAGCAATATTTTGAAATTAATTCCCATTAATCTTGTGCAAAACTTCATGATTTGTTGGTTACGATTGAAAACTCCAATTGCCAGAATTGTGTAGAAAGGTGCAGACTGAATTTATTTTTGTTTGACCTTTATTAATGGTTCAAGTTTATTTTGAATTTCTTTGCTTTGTTTTACTGAAGTCCTTTCTTGGGGCGTGTTTATTTTTATCATCGTGTGCCACAAAATTGGGCAAATTCTCATTTCAAGTAAACATTTGTAAAATTTCAGTAAATAAAATTAATTAAAAAATGAATATCCTGCTTTTCTCACCTGCAGTGAAGTAATTGATTATTTTGTCAGAGCATTTGCTAATGTTTGACATTTTTACTCATATCATTTCTCAGCGTAAACACGGCATTGTTTCTTTGTCATTGTCACATTTCTCTTTTGTTCTGAATCATATCATGCTGATTACAAAGGTGATCCAAATAAAACTTATTCATTAATTTATATTTTATTCATTCATTTATGAAACTAATTTTTTTTCTTTGGCCCCCGAAAATGTGTAAAATATACGATGTGGCCCTCGTACTGAAAAGTTTGGAGACCCCTGATTTAAATATACACATTTTACACCTGCACACTGCATCCGCCCCCCCACAAAATCCCCACAGCACAAACCACCCCCTCCCCACCCCCCCCCAACCCCCACAGCACAAACCACCCCCTCCCTACCCCCCAAAACCCCCACAGCACAAACCATTCCCTCCCCACCCCCCAAAACCTCCACAGCACAAACCACCCCCTCCCCACCCCTACCTTCAAAATCCCCACAGCACAAACCACCTTCAATGCCCCCCGCCCCCCTCCCCCCCAAACCCTTCCTCACATTGTTTATCTTGGAAACACTTTGCCTGGAATGAACTAACTTGCACAAAACAAGACAGACTCAGGTTTCTTCCTGGATCTCAGCCAAACACCAGGGAGGACACATCGTGGTAAGACAGGGATTTATTTTCATATTTAGTCTTCACTGTTTAATGTGACAGAATGCACACTCAGAGGTTTTCAAAATGGAAAAAGTTATTGCAAGGTATAAAACATTGAGTTGTGTAAAAGGATTTTACTTTATGAAATTGGTCCAGCAGAGGAGTTCCAAGAAAAACAAACCCAATATTGAACTGAGAATAAACCATGAGGGGGAATCACAAGCTCTCCAAGTAATCCCAAGACTGGTTAGTGTCACATGAGGAAGGGTGACAGCACTGGACTTTTGCCACACCCCCCACAATGCCTCCTTTAGAGGAATCGTGAATTAAGTTGTCTCTTCTCCCTCAGATCTTCTACCCTTCTCTCTGGAAGGTGTTAACTTTTCCTGGGATTTGAGGTGCTGGTCCTACAGTAGCTCCTCCAAGTAGCAATTCTATTGAGTCTAACGTATCTGCAGACTATTGGACTGTGGAAGATATCACAGTTGAACTCCTTATCCACTAACAGTGCTTTTTGTAGGGCTGTATAAAGATGTGTAAGAAAAATCCAGGTTGATTTCATTTCCATCCCTAGCACGATGGTGCCGAGACCCAGTGTAATACATCTAATGATGCTGTAACACGTCATCGGCCATGATTGGATTCTGAACCTCTCTGACTTGCTCTTGCCTTATTTTTTTTCAGGCATCAGCAAAAGTTTAAATTTGTAAATCAGGTGGTCTCAAGCCCCACCTTGTCACAATATTCTGTTCCAGTTTACATCAGCTTTACACTGAACACAGGCAGAATGATCTAATCACTAATCTAATCAAATTGATCAAGTCACCTGGCTCTGCTACACTGTGAAATAAACTATTAGTTGTTGACAACTACATCCACAAGGCATCATGTCCACAATTTATGTAATACGCAAAGTCTGTGCTAAAATGTAAATAGACAGACAGGGTCATTATACAGGTCAGACCTCAAAGCATCCTCAACAACAGCTCCACAATTTCCTGGTGATTCCAATGTTAAGTGTTGTATAGTGGCAAACCACACAAAGTAGATGAGTCCCCCATTCTGATCCTGAGTGTATCGCCCAATCTCAGAATTGATGTCAGCACTCTTGAGTTAGAGAGGGATTGTGCAGGGGAATAGCCAGTCAAGGTTTCTGCTCCTTGCTTCCATCCAACATGCATTCATTAAGTGCAAATTATGTTTGACTAACTTTAATGGATTTTCTGATAAGGTAACAGTGAGGCTGAGTGAGGGCAGTGCAGTTGATGTTTTGTGTTTGAACTTTCAAAAGTTGCTTGCTAAACGTGTTCACTTATCATTCTTGAAGTATGTGGGATAAAAGAGACAGTGGAAGCATTAACACCAAATTAGTTAAGGGACAGAAAACTAAATGTTGTGGTGAATGGCTACTTTTCAATTTGTTGTAGCCAGCAGAATTTTACGCTTCCCCCAGGTGGGTTCGGAGGCAGGGGTTCGGGGGGAGGTGGGATGGAGAATAATACTGCATGGATGGAATTCTTTCTGGGATCCTGCTGCCTCACCCAGACACAGTTTCACAGTGGGGGCAGACAGGGCCTCGGGCAGGTTACCTGCCCTTCCCCCTATTAAGGCCCTTAAGTGGCCTCTGAGGGTCTTTTCCCACACAGCCTCAATTTTTAAATGTGGGGGGGGGGGGGGGGGGGGGGTGTTCCAGGCAGAGTGCCGCAGTAACCCTTCTGGCTACCTCAGCACTGAGCCTGGAGAGCTGTCAGCCAATCAGTTTCCAAAGGTGGACAGAAGCCCTGCTTACTGCCAATCGGAGCTGAAGTGAGTGTGAAATGGCAGTGGGCCTTTGAGAGTCAGTGGCATCAACTGGCGCTTGCCATCCTGACAATTCTGCCTCAGGGTTCAGTACCGGCACTGCTCTGTTAATATACATTATGACTTGGCTACAGGGCACAATTTAGAAAGTTGAATTTGCAGATGACACAAAACTTGGAAATGTAGTAAACAGTAAGAAGGATATTTATAGATTTCAAGCGGATATAGAGATGCTGGTGGAATGGGTGGAGGAAATTCAATGCAAAAATGTACGTGGCGATACATTTTGGTAGGAAGAATGAAGAGAAACAATACAAGCTAAATGATACAATTTGAAAGTAGCTGCATGAAGGGAGCTACCTGCGAATGTTTTTGCACAAATCTCTGAAGGCATCCGGACAGGTTAACAAACCATATTGGGTCATATGTTTCTATGTTTCTATAGGATCTTTTAAGAGACTTTTAGATAAGTACATGGAACTTAGTAAGATAGAGGGTTATAGGTAAGCCTAGTAATCGCTAAGGTAGGGACATGTTCAGCACAACTTTGTGGGCTGAAGGGCCTGTATTGTGCTATAGTTTTTCTATGTTTCTATGTTTCTATAAGACCATAAAGCATAGGAGCAGAATGAGGCCACTCAGCCCCTCGAGTCTGCTCCACCATTCAATTGTGGCTGATTTTTTTCTCACCCCCATTCCCTTATCTTTTCCCCATAACCCCTGATCCCCTTATTAATCAAGAACCTATCTATTTCTGTCTTAAAGACACTCAATGACCTGGCCTCCACAGCCTTCTGCGGCAAAGAGTTCCACAGATTCACCACTCTCTGGCTGAAGAAATTCCTCCTCATCTCTGTTTTAAAGGATCGTCTCTTCAGCCTGAGGTTGTGCCCTCTGGTTCCAGTTTTTCCTACTAGTGGAAACATCCTCTCCACGTCCACTCTATCCAAGCCTTGCAGTATCCTGTAAGTTTCAATAAGATCCCCCCTCATCCTTCTAAACTCCAACGAGTACAGACCCAGAGTCCTCAGCCATTCCTCATACGACAAGCTCTTCATTCCAGGGATCATTCTTGTGAACCTCCTCTGGACCCTTTCCAAGGCCAGCACATCCTTCCTTAGATATGGGGCCCAAAACTGTTCACAATACTCCAAATGGAGTCTGACCAGAGCCTTATACAGCCTCAAAAGTACATCCCTGCTCTTGTATTCTAGCCCTCTCGACACGAATGCTAACATTGCATTTGCCTTCCTAACTGCCGACTGAACCTGCATGTTAACCTTAAGAGAATCTTGAACAAGGACTCCAAGTCCCTTTTTATGTTTCTGATTGCCTGAGCATTTTCCCATTTAGAAAATAGTCTGTGCCTCCATTCCTCCTTCCAAAGTGCAGAAACTCACACTTTTCCACATTGTATTCCATCAGATTTGCCCACTCTCCTAACCTGTCCAAGTCCTTCCGCAGCCCCCCTGCTTCCTCAATACTACCTGTCCTTCTACATATCTTTGTTTCATCTGCAAACTTGGCAACAGTGCCTTCAGTTCCTTCCTCCAAATCATTTATGTATATTGTGAAAAGTTGTGGTCCCAGCACTGACCCCTGAGACCACTAGTCACCAGCTGCCATCCTGAAAAAGACCTCTATATCCCCACTCTCTGCCTTCTGCCAGTCAACCAATCCTCTATCCATGCCAGGATTCTACCCTTAACACCATGGGCACTTAACTTATTTAACAGTCTCCTATGTGGCACCTTGTCAAAGGCCTTCTGGAAATCTAAATAAATCACGTTCACTGGTTCTCCTTTATCTAACTTCCTTGCTACCTCCTCAAAGAATTCTAGCAGATTTGTCAGACATGACCTCCCCTTGACAAAGCCATGTTGACTTTGTCCTACTTTATCATGCACTTCCAAATACTCTGCGATCTCATCTTTAAATCTTGCCAATGACCGAAGTCAGGCTAACCGGCCTATAATTTCCCGTCTGCTGCCTCCCTCCCTTCTTAAACAGCGGTGTTACATTTGCTACTTTCCAGTCCTCTGGGACCCTCCCTGCCTCCAGTGATTCCTGAAAGATCACCACCAATGTCTCCACAATTTCCTCAGCTATCTCTTTTAGAACCCGGGGGTGTAGTCCATCCAGTCCAGGTGATTTATCCACCTTCAGATCTTTCAGTTTCCCCAGAACCTTCTCCTTAGTGATGGCCACTACACTCACCTGTATCCCCTGACTCTCCCGGAGCTCTGGCATCCCACTGGTGTCTTCCACCGTGAAGACTGATGCAAAGTAAATATTCAGTTCCTCTGCCATTGCTTTGTTTCCTATTGTTACTTCTCCAGCCTCATTTTCAATGGCTATTTTTGCCTCTCTCTTACCTTTTATGTATTGAAAAAAACTCTTCCTATCTTCTTTTATATTACAAAGAACAAAGAAAATTACAGCACAGGAACAGGCCCTTCGGCCCTCCAAGCCTGCACCGACCATGCTGCCCGACTTAACTAAAAGCCCCCGCTTCCGGGGATCATATCCCTCTATTCCCATCTCACTCATGTACTCGTCAAGATGCCCCTTAAAAGTCACTACCGTATGCACTTCCTCTACCTCCCCTGGCAACAACTTCCAGGCACCCACCACTCTCTGTGTAAAATATCTGCCTCGTACATCTCTTTTAAAACTTGCCCCTCGCATCTTAAACCTATGCCCCCTAGTAATTGACTCTTCCACCCTGGGAAAAAGCTTCTGAGTATCCACCCTGTCCATGCCTCTCGTAATCTTGTAGACTTCTATCAGGTTTCCCCTCAACCTCCGTCGCTCCAATGAGAACAAACCAAGTTTCTCCAACCTCTCCTCATAGCTAATGCCCTCCATACCAGGCAACATCCTGGTAAATCTTTTCTGTACCCTCTCCAAAGCCTCCACATCCTTCTGGTAGTGTGGCGACCAGAATTGAACACTATATTCCAAGTGCGGCCTCACTAAGGTTCTATAAAGCTGCAACATCACTTGCCAATTTTTAAACTCAATACCCCGGCCGATGAAGGCAAGCATGCTGTATGCCTTCTTGACTACCTTCTCCATCTGCATTGCCACTTTCAGTGACCTGTGTACCTGTACACCCAGATCCCTTCGCCTATCAATACTCCTAAGGGTTCTGCCATTTACTGTATATTTTCTCGCTATATTAGACCTTCCAAAATGCATTACCTCACATTTGTCCAGATTAAACTCCATCTGCCATCTCTCCGCCCAAGTCTCCAAATGATCTATATCCTGCTGTATCCTCTGATGGTCCTCATCGCTATCCGCAAATCCACCAACCTTTGTGTCGTCCGCAAACTTACTAATCAATACAGTTACATATTCCTCCAAATCATTTATATATATTACAAACAGCAAAGGTCCCAGCACTGATCCCTGCGGAACACCACTTGTCACAGCCCTCCATTCAGAAACCCATCCTTCCACTGCTACCCTCTGTCTTCTTTGACCGAGCCAGTTTTGTATCCACCTTGCCAGCTCACCTCTGATCCCATGCGACTTCACCTTCTGCACCAGTCTGCCATGAGGGACCTTGTCAAAGGCCTTACTGAAGTCCATGTAGACAACAGCCACTGCCCTACCCTTATCAATCACCTTTGTCACTTCCTTGAAAAACTCGATCAAGTTCGTGAGACACGACCCCCCCTTCACAAAATTACTAGCTAGCTTACACTCATATTTCATCTTCTCCCCCATTATTGCTTTTTTAGTTGTCCTCTGCTCACTTTTAAAGACTTCCCACTAACCCTCACCACTTTGTCTGCTTTTTCTTTTGCTTTTATGCTGTCCTTGACTTCTCTCATCAGCCATGGATGCCTCATCCTCCCCTTAGCCTGTTTCCTCCTCTTTGGGATGAATTTCTCTTGTGCCTCACGAATAACTCTCAAAAACTCCTGCCATTGCTGTTCCACTGTCTTCCCTGCTAGGCTCCCTTTCCAATCAACTCTGGCCAGCTCCTCCCTCATGTCTTTGTAGTTACCTTTATTTAACTGTAATACCGTCTCTCTCAAACTGCAGGGTAAATTCTATCATATTGTGATCACTGCTCCCAAAGAGTTCCCTAATCAAGTCTGCCTCATTACAGATTACCAAATCCAGAATTGCCTGTTCCCTCGTAGTCTCTGTCACAAGCTGCTCCAAAAAACCATCTCTTCGACATTCCACAAATTCTAGGTCCTAGGGTCCTAGGTTTTATAAATAGAGACATAAGAATGGATTTTACATATTTTGGCAGGATGAGGGCAGTAGAACAGAGAGTGAGTAGTCCACTCACCTTCTCAGCAAGTTCAATCAAGTGTCAGACAGCCAATTATTGCCACCCAGTAGGAAAGCAGCCGAGTATGGTGCAAAGGGGGCTCCCCAGCCAATTGAATTTCTAGGCCAGAGAGGATATATGCCGTGAACAGGAAGTTGTCAGGGAGAAAATCGGACCTCTCAGGGACAAAGGAGGGGAATTATGCTTAGAACCCAAGGGAATAGGGGAGATCCTAAATGAATACTTTGCATCGGTATTCACGAAGGAGAGGGGCGTGTTAACCGGGAGTGTCTCGGAGGGAGGTGTTGACCCGTTATAGAAAATCTCCATTACAAGAGAGGAAGTGTTAGGTTTTTTAGGGAACATTAAAACTGACAAAGCCCCAGGGCCTGATGGCATCTATCCTCGACTGCTCAGGGAGACAAGAGGTGAAATTGCTGGGCCTCTGACGGAAATCTTTGTCGCTTCTTTGGACACGGGTGAGGTCCCTGAGGATTGGAGGATAGCGAATGTGGTCCCGTTGTTTAAGAAGGGTAGCAGGGATAACCCAGGAAATTATAGGTCGGTGAGCTTGACGTCCGTGGTAGGGAAGTTGTTGGAGAGGATTCTTAGAGACAGGATGTATGTGCATTTAGAACGGAACAATCTCATTAGTGACAGACAGCATGGTTTTGTAAGAGGGAGGTCGTGCCTTACAAATTTGGTGGAGTTTTTTGAGGAAGTGACAAAAGCGGTTGATGAAGGAAGGGCCGTGGATGTCGTCTATATGGATTTCAGTAAGGCATTTGACAAAGTCCCACATGGCAGGTTGGTTAAGAAGGTTAAGGCTCATGGGATACAAGGAGAAGTGGCTCGATGGGTGGAGAACTGGCTTGGCCATAGGAGACAGAGGGTAGTGGTCGAAGGGTCTTTTTCCGGCTGGAGGTCTGTGACCAGTGGTGTTCCGCAGGGCTCTGTACTGGGACCTCTGCTATTTGTGATATATATAAATGATTTGGAAGAAGGTGTAACTGGTGTAATCAGCAAGTTTGCGGATGACACGAAGATGGCTGGAATTGCGGATAGCGAAGAGCATTGTCGGGCAATACAGCAGGATATAGATAGGCTGGAAAATTGGGCGGAGAGGTGGCAGATGGAATTTAATCCGGATAAATGCGAAGTGATGCATTTTGAAAGAAATAATGTAGGGAGGAGTTATACAATAAATGGCAGAGTCATCAGGAGTATAGAAACACAGAGGGACCTAGGTGTGCAAGTCCACAAATCCTTGAAGGTGGCAACACAGGTGGAGAAGGTGGTGAAGAAGGCATATGGTATGCTTGCCTTTATAGGATGGGGTATAGAGTATAAAAGCTGGAGTCTGATGATGCAGCTGTATAGAACGCTGGTTAGGCCACATTTGGAGTACTGCGTCCAGTTCTGGTCGCCGCACTACCAGAAGGACATGGAGGCATTGGAGAGAGTGCAGAGAAGGTTTACCAGGATGTTGCTTGGTATGGAGGGTCTTAGCTATGAGGAGAGATTGGGTAGACTGGGGTTGTTCTCCTTGGAAAGACGGAGAATGAGGGGAGATCTAATAAAGGTATACAAGATTATGAAGGGTATAGATAGGGTGAACAGTGGGAAGCTTTTTCCCAGGTCGGAGGTGACGATCACGAGGGGTCACGGGCTCAAGCTGAGAGGGGCAAAGTATAACTCAGACATCAGAGGGACGTTTTTTACACAGAGGGTGGTGGGGGCCTGGAATGCGCTGCCAAGTAGGGTGGTGGAGGCAGGCACGCTGACATCGTTTAAGACTTACCTGGATAGTCACATGAGCAGCCTGGGAATGGAGGGATACAAACGATTGGTCTAGTTGGACCAAAGAGCGGCACAGGCCTGGAGGGCCGAAGGGCCTGTTTCCTGTGCTGTACTGTTCTTTGTTCTTTGGTCACGGCCACCAATTTAAAGCCTCTTGCTCTCTCAATCTCTCTACCAACCTCAAAACTGAATAAATTCAGTAAAGAAAAAATACAAGTATTGTCCCCTTTGCCAGGTCCCATTCACAGGCCTTTTCTGCTACCCTTGTGCCACCCATTCAAAACTGCCGTAAAACATTCCCAAAGTTTTTGTCAGCCGACACCTGAGAAATGCAGCAGGTAACAAAACATTGTATACAATTGGCTCAATAGCTTGTTAATTAATGTCTCAAACTGAAATGTAATTTATCCTTTTTGGACCCAGCTGTTCACCATCTATACCAGTGATTTGGATGTGGGGACCAAACCTAATATTTCCAAGTTTGCTGATGGCATAAAACTAGATGGGATTATGAGTTGTGAGGAAGATGCAAAGGGGTTTCAAGGGAACTTAGGCAGGCTGAGTAAGTGGGCAAGAATATTGCAGGTAGAACATAATATTGAAAAAAAATGAAGTTATCCACTTTGGCAGGAAAAACTGAAAGGTAGAATAATTCTTCAATGGTAGGAGACTGGGAAATGTTGATGTCCAAAGGGACCTGGGTATCCATGTTCATGAGTCACTAAAAATTATGCAGGTACAGCAAGCAATAAGGAAGGAAAAAGTATATGTTGGCTTTTATTGCAAGAAGATTTGAATAAGGAGTAAAAATGTCTTGCTGCAATTGTATAGGGCCTTGTGAGACCACAGCTGGTGTATTGTGTACAGTTTTGGTCTCCTTATCTAAGAAAGGATATACTTGCCATAGAATGCAACAAAGTTTCACCAGACTGATTGCTGGGATGGCAGGATTGTCCAATGAGGAGAGATTGAGAAGACAGGGCCTGTATTCACTGAAGTTTCGAAGAATAGAAGTGATCTAACTGAAATGTACAAAATTATTACAAGGTTTGACAGGGCAGAGAGGAAATTTTTCCAGGCTGGGGGGACTAGAATCAAGATTGAGAATAAGAGCTAGGCTACTTAGAATTGCGATTAGGAATTTCTCCAATTAGAGGGTGGTGAATCTTAGGAATTCTGAACCCCAGAGAGCTGTGGAAACTCAGTCATTGATTAAGTCCAAGACAATGGCGAATAGATTTTTAGATATTAAATACATCAAGGGATATGGGGATAGAGCAAAAAATGGCAGAGATAGAAGGTCACCATGAACTAGTCAAATGGTGAAGCAGGTTTGAGGGTGAAATGGCTTTCACCGACTCCTATTGTTCATTTTTTCCCTTGTCAATGCGCAGAGTAAACACGGTAAGCCCCTAATCCATCTCCTTGCTTGCTCCAAAAACCAATTCAAATTGAATTCAATTTATTGTCCTCACAAAAATGACATACTGGATCCAAGCTGGAGAGAGGTAGTACACCGAGAGTCATAGAGTTTTACAGCACAGAAAGAGGCCCTTTGGCCCATTGTCTCTGCACCGGCCATTACGCAACGAGAGTGCAGATGCAGGCCATTTGGCCCATCGAGTCTGCACCGACTCTCCGATGGAGTATCCTACACAGACTCTATCTCTGTAACCCCATGTAATTACCCTGCTAATCCTCCCTAACCTGCACATCTTGGCACACTAAGGGGCAATTTAGCATTGTCAAGCCACCTACCCTGCACATCTTTGGACTGTGGGAGGAAACCGAAGCACCTGGAGGAAACCCACGCAGACACGGGAAGAACGTTCAAACTCCACACAGTCACCTATCTATTTTAATCTCATTTTCCAACACCTTGACCAGGAAGAGCAAGATAACATGGCCTATGTAAAGTCAAGAGGTCAATGAACACTGCAATGGTGAGCATTGGCCCGATCATGACTGTATCACAGGCAGTGTATTTGTCTACAGATGAGCCAAAAGCAATACCAGAGATGCTCTTATATGTCCTAAGATCTGGTTCCTCACATCTGCCAGCTTCTCCAGTACGAATTATAGTTACAAGGAATCTTCTGGTGCGGAGCTCCTGGTGTGCATTGAGTGAGTGGCTGTCTGGATACTTTTTAAATATGGCATCAGGACCTTCAAACCCATGAGGTAATGGAAGTGAATTTCTGCCCACCCTGTGACAAGATTGCTGGACTCCTCGTGGATGCATAAGTCATGAGTTGGAAAACAGAAGATCACGCGTGTTCGCCGCCCCACCGCCCAATGGGAATCACGCTGACTTTTCCACCTGCATTCGGAGTTACGGGTGACAGTTTCATCTCGAGTCTCAGGGCAATCTGGTAGCTGCAACATCAGAGTATTGGCTGACAGCATTACTCTGTCATTCTGAACAAGGTTGTTACGAAGAGCATTGTTACATATACAAAATTATGTGCAAACCTTTTTACCACATGCCTCTTTCTATCGAGACTATAATGTTATCTCCTGATCACATGATTCTCTTTTGCAGATGAAAACCTCCCTCTTCAAGAGCAAATGGGTTATTTCCAATCTAAAGGGACTTGGTTATTTTCAAAGAAATTCCGCATTTAGTTCTCAGTGCTATTAAACACCAAGCCATGTCAGCAAAGTCGAATATTATTGCATTAATCTACTGATATGAATCAGCAGTTCGGATTTTCCACTTCAAGGATAATATATGGTCTATAATATCTCATTATAATGAAAACACTAACATGCTGAATATTTATCTGTGAAAAACATAAATGAGGGGACTGTCTTGGCTCAACTCCCAACCAAAGGATAAAATAATTTACCAAAAATGGTTGCAAGCCCTGAGAAAATGAGACAGGTTCAGTGAACAAAACGCCGAAGGGTCCCTTTACCTCTATTTCAAATTAACTTGCACAAGATATTATTTGTGAAAGATTCCGCATTGGAGTCAATACAGTCGACACAAAATCAGCAATTTGCCTCAGGTTCTACACCGGCAGTGGGGTAGCCAACATCCCATTAATGAATTTTTGAAAAGTACAAAATCACAGAATGATTACGGCAGAAAATAGCACCATTCGGTCTGCCATGACAGCCGGCTCTCCAAAGGAGCAATCACCCAGTATCACTCCCCACCTTCTCTCCGTAACCCTGCACATTCTTCCTTTTCACAGACTACTATGTGACTAGGACACGATGGTGGCACAGTGGTTAGCACTGCTGCCTCACAGCACTAGGGACCTGGGTTCGATTCCCGCCTTGGCTTACTGTTTGTGCGGAGTCTGCATGTTTTCCGTGTCTGCGTGAGTTTCCTCTGGCTGCTCCGGTTTCCTCCCACAGGCCGAAAGACGTGCTGGTTAGGTGCATTGGCCATGTTAAATTCTCCCTCAGTGTACCTGAACAGGCGTCAGAATGTGGAGACTAGGGCATTTTCACAGTAACTTCATTGTGGTGTTAATGTAAGCCTACTTGTGACACTAATAAATACATTTAAAAACAGACCATATGCTGCACTCCTCAGCCTGCAAAATCTATCAGGACAGAACCTGCCTTTGTCAGCACAATGTCTTTTTTCCAGGCGCAGTAGGACCATGATTCCTATTGCTAAAACTCTGCTGCAGCCTAAACTTGAAACCAATGTGAACAATGTCCTCCTGCAATTCAGATTAAGAAGCAAAATGCACTGTGGTCAAAATAGCCACAGACTTGATCCTCTAGCACCTAGTCAAATGGTCAGGATCTAGAGAGCAGTTGGGCATGGCCCGTTGTTATCATATACAGTAATGCCCCACAACCAAACAATTAAAATGGTAGCTTCAGATGGGCCCACTATGTGCGCAATCGCTGTCCCCTTCTGCAAGTATCAGGACCAGCACTAACAAATAACACAGCACTTATCCAGCCTATGGAACCAACCACTACATCAGTGGATGTGCAGACTCCTTCAGAGGCCAACACAGTGAATTCTGCAATTGACGAACACATGGATGAAATGTCCCATGTTGTTAACAGAGAGGACAAAGGTCACAGTAAGACTACATCGCCACCAATCAGTGTAATCACATACTCAGGCAGCCTGAGCAGGCTGAACACAAGATTCCAGGACTTTTATTACCACTTAGTTTAGAACTGACTTTCGAATTTCAGTTTTCTTTCCACAGAAAACGGGGTGAGATGGAAACATGATGAGCTATGCACCAATTGCTACAGCTTAATTTGTGCTTCTCTGTATGTATATATATGTAAATAGTCATGCATTATCAACTCATTTAATTGTGTGTCACACAATGGTCTGTACATAGTTTGCTATTGTGCACACTTACATCTAATATGTGGGTGTCCCAACTAAACAGCGAAGATATAGACCAACTGGTCATTGGAGAACGCGATGATGCGGCTACAAAATGGGTGATGTGGCGGGAGCATGGGAGTTATCCCCGCGAGGAGAGCACAAGTGTTGAAGAAGCTGCAGCAGTAGTGAATAAACTACCTTGTTGAAAGTTCTTGTTGTCAGTGATTTAGAGAACCCACAACATTTACAATATATATTCAAAGTCTCCCATTACAACTACTGTATAATTCTTCCACTTCCCTCTTAATCTGAAACCATCCAATAAGTCAGTTCAGCTCTGTTTAGGGGTAATCCGCCTGGTCTATACAGGTCCCATCTGTCCTAGAGCTGGTTCCAATGCCCTCCCACTTGCATCATCTTTCCAGCCACACATTCATCTATCTTATCTTCCTATTTCTATACTCACTTTGGTATGGTACTTCAGCATGGAGATTACTACTTTTGAGATCTTTACTAATTTTCTAGTAATAGGCTTTAAATGTACAGGAGACACACACTGCTTGTTGTAGTAAGATCCCTCCCTCTGCCAAATACCTAACCCAGCTCCTCCATCAATCCAGTAGCAAGTACAGCTCTTGAATATCTGACTATAATGGGCATTGTATGTACTGTATATGTACACTAGCTGACACTGGAACACGTACATACAATGGCAGGAGGGGTGGGAACCTATGCAAGGGTTCAAGGAGGGGGGAACATGAACAAAAGACAAAAGGGGAATAAAGAAAGCGATAAGCAGAGAAATCAAGAGCCAGAATCAAACAGGGCCACAGTGAAAAATAATGGGAATGGGACAAGGAATATTAAAAATATTAGGCTTAAGGCTTTGTGCTTTAATGCGTGCAGCATTCGCAATGAAGTGTTTGAATTAATCACACAAATGGATGTAAACAGGTACAATATAGTTGGGATTATGGAGACATGGCTGCAGGGTGACCAGGGATGGGAACTGAACACCCAGGGGTATCTAGGAGGGACAGACAAAAAAAGGAAAAGGCAGTGGGGTTGTATTGCTGGTTAAAAAGGAAATTAACACAATGGTGAGGAAAGATATTAGCTCTGATGATGTGGAATCTGTATGGGTAGAGCTGAGAAACATCAAGGGGCAAAAAAAAAACATTAATGGGGTTTTTATATAGATCCCCAAGCTGTAGTGGTGATGTTGGGAATGACATTAAACAGGAAATTAGAGATGCTTGTGATAAAGAAACATCTGTAATTATGGGTAACCTTAATCTGCATATAGATTGGGCAGATCAAATTAGTAGCAATGCCGTAAAGGAGGAATTCCTGGAGTGTATACGGGATGGTTTTCTGGAACAATATGTTGAGGGATCAACTAGAGAACAGGCCATGCTAGACTGGGTATTGTGTAATTAGAAAGGAATAATTAGCAATCATCCCTTGGGGATGAGCAATCACAATATGATAGAATTCTTCATCAAGATGGAGAGTGATTTAGTTGATTCTGAGATTCAGCTCCTTCATCTAAATAAAGGAAACTATTGATGTTATGAGGCACAAGTTGGCTATGGTGGATCGGGAAATGTTATTTAAAGGGATGATGGTGGATAGTTGATGGCAAACATTCAAGGAGCACATGGGTGAATTGCAACAATTGTTTATTCCTGTCCGGCGCAAAAGTAAAGCGGGAAAGGTGGCCAAACCATGGCTTACAGGGAAATTAGAGATAGTATCAGATCCAAAGGAGAGGCATACAAATTGGCCAGAAAAAACCAACAGACCTGAGGATTGGGAGCAGTTTAGAATTCAGCAAAGGATGACCAAGGGACTAGTTAAGAAGGAGACAATAGAGAACAAGAGTAAGTTTGCAAGGAATATAAAAACTGACTATAAAATGTTCTATATGTATGTGAAGAGAAAAAGATTGGTGAAGACAAATGTAGATCCTTTACAGTCAGAAACAGAGGGATTTATAATGGGGAACAAAGAAATAGCTGACCAACTAAATACATACTTTGGTTCTGTCTTCATAAAGGAGGAAACAAATGAGATACTAGAAATGTTGGGGAACACAGGGTTTCGTGAGAGGGAGGAACTGAAGGAATTCTGTCTTAGTAGAGAAATGGTGTTGGGGAAATTGATGGGATTGAAGGCTGATAAATCCCCAGGGCCTGATAATCTACATCCCAGAGTATTTAAGGAAGTGACCTAGAAATAGTGGCTGCATTGCTGGTCATCTTCCAAGATTCTGTAGACTCTGGAACAGTTCCTACAGATTGGAGGGTAGCCAATGTAATCCCATTATTCAAAAAGGGCGGGAGAGAGAAAATGGAATGATAGACCAGTCAGCCTGAAGTCGGTAGTGGGGAAAATGCTAGAGTCCATTATAAAATATTTAATAGCAGAGCACTCAGAAAACAGAGGCAGGATCGGACAGAGTCAGCATGGATTTCCGAAAGGGAAATCATGCTTGACAAATCTACGGGAATTTATCGAGGATGTAACTAGTAGAGTTGATTAAGGGGAGCTAGTGGATGTGGTATATTTGGATTTTCAGAAGGATTTCAACAAGGTCCCAAATAAGAGATTAGTGTGTAAAATTAAAGCTCATGGGATTGGGGGTAGTGTATTGAGATGGACAGAAAACTGGTTGACAGACAGGAAACAAAGAGTAGGAATAAACAGGTATTTTCCAAATGGCAGGAAGTGACTAGTGGGGTACCGCAGGGATCAGTGCTGGGACCCCATCTATTCACTATATATATTCATGATTTAGATGAGGGAACTAAATGCAGTATCTCCAAATTTGCAGATAACAGAAAGCTGGGTGGCAGAGTGAACTGTTCAGAGGGATGCTTCAGTGCAATTTGGACAGGTTGACTTAGTGGGTACATGCATGGCAGATGTGGTATAATGTGGATAAAGGTGAGGTTATCCACATTGATAGCAAAAACAGGAAGGCAGATTATTATCTGAATGGCTGTAGATTGAGAGAGGGGAATGTACAACAAAACCTGAGTGTCCTTGTACACCAATCGCGAAAGGTAAGCATGCAGGAGGTAAAGAAGGCAAATGGTATGTTGGCCTTCATAGTGAGAGAATTTGAGTACAGGAGAAGGGATATCCTGCTGCATTTATACAGGGCCGTGGTGAGACCACACCTGCAATATTGTGTACAGATATGGTCCCCTTATCTGAAGAAGGATTTTCTTGCTCTCGAGGGAGTGTGGTGAATTCCAGACTAATTCCTGAGATGGCAGGACTGATGTATCAGGAGAAATTGAGTGGGTTAGGATTATATTCCCTTGAATTTAGAAGAATGAGGGAGGAATCTCATAGAAACCTAAAAAATTCTAACAGAATTAGACCGGATGGATGCAGGAAGGATGTTCCCAATGTTGGGGGTGTCCAGAACTAGGCGTCACAGTAAACTTTTTAGGACTGAGATGAGGAGAAGTTTCTTCACCCAGACAGTGGTCAGCCTGTGGAATTCACTACCACATCAAGCAGTTAAGGCCAACATGTTATGGCTGGGATTCAGCCAAAAAAATTCTAAGTGCCAAATTCACGTAAAAACTAGAGTAACTCCCGCTGGGTTTTTAGCAGGATTTTCAAAATGAATCTCCCACACTTTGTGCACTGCAGAGTACCTCAGAGAAATTCATGCTGAAAATCTGGGGCAGGGCCTATTCCCACTGGAGAGGCCAGCAGCATAGCGCCTAGCAGGCCACTGCGCATGCGCCAATCTGTCAGGCGGAGATGGGCATATGCGCAGTGGCCCTGCACTGCTAGCCTCCCAATTGCTGGCCAGCTCGATCGCTGGCCAGCCCCGTAATCCCACAACACTGCCCCTCCGACCGCACCCACCCTTCCTCCCTCCCACACACACACACACACACACCACGATTGCTGGCCTCCCAGACATCTTGTGGAGATGCCGGCGTTGGACTGGGGTAAACACAGTAAGGAGTCTAACAACACCAAGTTAAAGACCAACAGGTTTATTTGGTAGCAAACGCCACTAGCTTTCGGAGCGCTGCTCCTTCGTCAGGTGAGTGGGAGATCTGCTCATAACAGCAAACAGGGCATATAAAGACACAAACTCAATTTACAGAATAATGAATAATGATTGGAATGCGAGTCTTTACAGCTAATCAAGTCTTAAAGGTACGGACAATGTGAGTGGAGAGAGCATTAGCACAGGTTAAAGAGATGTGTATTGACTCCAGACAGGACAGCCAGTGAGACTTTCCAAGTCTAGGCAAGTTGTGGGGGTTACAGATAGTGTGACATGAACCCAAGATCCCGGTTGAGGCCGTCCTCATGTGTGCAGAACCTGGCTATCAGTCTCTGCTCAGCGACTCTCCGCTGTCGTGTGTCGTGAAGGCCGCCTCCCAGACACCTCCAGGCCAGTCCTGACCCTCCAGCCTGCTTCGATCTCTCCCCTCCCCCGACAGTCTCGATCTCCTGATCCCGAGCCACCCCCCCACCCTACCCCACCACCCCAATGGACAGCCCCAATCAGCCCTTCCCTCCCACTGTCACTGATCCAAAGTGTGGGTAAGCGTTCTCCAAGGTGGCCTTTAAGACCCACGACAAAGCAGAATCACCGAGCAGAAACTGATAGCCAAGTTCCACACGCATGAGGATGGCCTCAACCGAGATCTTGAGTTCATGTCACACTATCTGTAACCCCCACCATTTGACCTGGGCTTGCAAAATCTTACTAACTCTCCTGGCTCAAGACAATTCACACCTCTTTAACCTGTGATTATCCCTCTCTCCACTCGAACTGCCTGTACCTGTAAAGATTTGGTTACCTGTAAAGACTCGCATTCCAACCATTATCTTGCAATTGTGTCTCTGTCTATATATGCCATGTGAAACCTACATGATGAAGGAGCAGCGCTCCGAAAGCTCATGATTCCAAATAAGCCTGTTGGACTTTAACCTGGCATTGTGAGACTTCTTACTGCCCTGGTCCAAAGTGCAGAGTGGCAGCAGGAGCCCACCACTCCCACTGATCTCGCTCCCACAGGCCCACCCCCAATAGACATTGCTCTCAAGCCCCACCCCCTTGGCCCTGCCCGATGCCCAGCAGGCAGTGCCAAGGTGCCCCTTGGGCATTGCCATTTTGCCCATTGGGCAGTGCCAGGGATCAGGCTGGCATTGCCCAAGGGGCACTCCCCTTTACCCCCGACCTCCTGGGGGGGGGGGACCTCCATGGCCTCCCTTCACTCCAGCAGGTGTGGGTCGCCAGCTCTCCGTTAATGGGGAGCTGTTGTCAACCCCACTGGAATGAACCACTCCTGGCGGGGAGGGGGGTGGCGGGAGAGGCTAGCGAGTCTGGGGACTTGGGCCAGCTAATGATTTTAAAATACAGATTTAAATATTTAAAGCAGATCCGCGTGATTTTCGGTGTCGAACTGATGCCCAGAGCACGAAGATACGTAGAGGCTATGGCACCCAGCGGGAAGCCCGCTAAACGGCCTTCGCTAATGTCTCCCAGCCCGCTGTGCTGTTAGAGCGGTGCAGCAGACTGAGAGATTCGCCCCCTGTATGTTTTCAAGAGGGATTACATATAGCTCTTGGGACAAAGGGGATCAAAGAATATGGGGGAAAGCAGGAGCAGATTACTGAGTTGGATGATCAGCATGATCATAATGAATGGCAGAGCAGGCTCAAGGGCCAAATGGCCTATTCCTGCGCCTGTTTTCTATGTTTCTATAATACAGGCTGCACAATACAGATAGGTATGAATCATTCCTTTTTATTCACTATTTGCTGCACATATACAGGAACTGACAGTGAGACGCATACACATCGACATGAGCTGTAGAGTGCCAAGAATGGATTGCTATTTCTGGGTACCATATACCATACATTTTCAGAAGCTGACACTAAGATAATCCGTGAGCCATAGAAGAAAGTTAGACTGTGACCTTTTACCCAGTGCATGCATTACAGAAATACCCAAGTTAAACAGGATCAGGTGAAATGTAATGACCAGTTTTTAGCACATGTTTCATCGAGTGGAAAATTTAGCTTAATCAGTAAATTATGTCAAAATCCCTGTAATCCTATTTTCCAAGGCTACCAGAAAATTGAATGTAGCCCAACTGAGCACAGAATCTTCCATCCTGACAGAATGATGTCCATTGAGTGCAGCCGCATGGGAGTGAGAACATGATTAAACTTAACTGGAATACATCTCCTTCCCCATCCCCTCCCTCACCATCACTCAAAACTCTTCAATATTCCCTACCCACAGCCAGAACAACAGCCACTTGGGTGAAAGCACCTGAACTCCTTTATAACTGTACCCTAGTATGAATGATCCCAGTGAGAGAGTAAAATGAGCAGTTCACGGGGACTGTTGTCTCATGATCAATAGCGTACTGTTACATTACTCTAAGATTAAAGACAAATCTTTCCCAGGCAAATCTACCCATGGCAAAAGCCTTGTTTCACCTGCTAGATTTCTTTGTCTTAATCCTGAGAAAAACATTAAGAAGATTCTATCAGACAGCAACTTAAAGCAGGGAGGACTGGGAGGAGCGGCAATATTAACAATATTCCCCTTCACTCTTATTTCCTATCAGAATGCTCAACAGATTTCGTTTAGGATCAAACTGCACCAATCATCTCTTATTAATCCTTTCAACAACAATTTACAGTTGTGGAAAATGGAATTCGAACAGATAGGTGATTGATTGGGCGGCACGGAGGCACAGTGGTTAGCACAGCTGCCTCACAGTGCCAGGGACCCGGGTTTGATTCCCGGCTTGGGTGACTGTCTGGGTGGAGTTTGCACGTTCTCCCTGTGTCTGTGTGGGTTTCCACCGGGTGCCCCGGTTTCCTCCCACATTCTGAAAAACGTATTGGTTAGGTACATTGACCCAAACAGGCACCAGAATGTGGCAACTAGGGGAATTTTACAGTAACTTCATTGCAGGGTTAATGTAAGGCTTACTTGTGACTAATAAATAAACTTTGATGGTCGGTGCAGACATGGTGGGACTAATGGCCTCTTTCTGTGCTGTAAAACTCAGTGGGCGCGATCTTACCGGCCGTTCACGCCTCGCTCCCACTGCAACAAGGTCGGAGAATTTGGCACTCAGCCAAATATCCGTTTACAGCAGCAGGGTGGGAAAATGCAGCCGGTGTGAATGGCTGTAACACTCTGGTCTGTGTCTCTATCTGCAACGTGAAAAAATAATGTCCATAGTCACTGCACAGAGGGTAACCAGACAAGAATCAACATCAAGCCAAAGAAAAACATATGAAGACTAAAAGCTTCATAAACAGAGTAGTTTGAAGGAGCTGCTTATATTAGGGAGGGAATTCCAATGTACAGTGTCTTGACAGCTGAAGGCACAGTTTCCAATGTTGGGGTGAATGCACTTTTCATTGACGTACTCCAAAATCTGAGTTTAAATGTAGCCTGCTGAGTTGTCTGTATCAGTAACCAGTGAGAGTATAATTAGAGCTTCATTTTCAAGGTAGCAGTTACAAGGATCAACAAGTCCCTCCCTTCGTAATAGATAAACCTCAGTTCAACAAACGCCTCTCTCCCCAAAAACCTATCCTGTTGTCATTGGCTTTTTCAATGTTCCTCTTTGATAACCTACTCCAGACCCATTTATATTGTCCACATCAAAATATCTCCTTGGTCATTTTTGTTTGGGAATGTGCCTTTCAATTCCCTCTCATGTTCCTAATTTATAACTTGTTCTCTCTGGGATTTGAGTAATCAGAGAATGTATACAATATAGACAGATAGATGAGTAAGCCTGGAAACCCTTGTTGGAGAGTATGGGTGGAACCTTATCAAACCAAAGGGGGGCACTTTGAAGGCAGGAGGGCAAGCCACTTTTGAAAGTTGAGCATTGGGTTGTCTACTCAATGCAATCCAGTTCCGATTAAACTCATGCAGAGGCAGCGTCATAGAATCGAGAATCAAACTGGAGATGCTGCTGGGATTTTATGACAGTGGAAGGGTCCCCTGCTGAGTCTGAAGGCCAGCAGCAACTGGGAGGCAGATAACACTCTGGACCACACCCAGAGCTGCGAGTTGCAGCCCGCAGTCACAGGCCATCTTCCTGTGAGTCTCTCCCTGCAGTGAGGTCCTGCAACTTGTCCATAGTTTCATTTTTTAAATCCTGAAGGTTTCACCTTGAGGTGTCCTTGCAGTAACCCACTTACATCAGTGATGCCCACCTCTACTGATGGGGCTGCCAGTCACCCACAGCCTTGGGTTCTCTGATTGGCCCTCCTATCTGCAGAGCCTGTCCAGCACCCCTAAGTAGATGTTGAGTGTGGAGATTGGCTGTCAATTGGCAGCCTCTGGGAACATCACTCAGGCAGGCAGACCTCAAAAACAATCGGGGCCACAACCCACTTCTCTCATGGCAGTGAGATTTCAAGGGTAGTATAATTCTACCCCATGTATTTTGTGTATATGTGAGTATGCCTGCATGTGAACTGGTATATGTCAATGAACCTGCGAGTGTGAGTGTGTGTCTATCCGTTTGAGGCATCAGCACAATTCTTATGACCCTCCCAGAACACAGATTGCTGAGTCTTAGGAGGTGATTTTACCATTGCATTGCGCCCATTTGTGGGCGCGACACGGTGGTAAAGTCAAGCAGATGTAAAATAGCATTCTAATAAATTTCCATATATTAACCTGCATCCCACCCACTTCCGGCGAGAGACAGACCGTGCCGGAATCCGGCGCTTGTAAAATGGCGCTGATCGCGGAAACCGGCTTAGCACGATTGGCGCCGGTTTCCGCGATCAGCGCCATTTTACAAGCGCCGGATTCCGGCACGGTCTGTCTCTCGCCGGAAGTGGGTGGGATGCAGGTTAATATATGGAAATTTATTAGAATGCTATTTTACATCTGCTTAGGGAGCTCGGCGCTCAATCATCTGGGCCCCCCCGCCCCCCCCCCCTTTATGACCTCGCTGGGAAAGGTTCACGCCGGCGAGGAGTAGACACGCTCCCCATGAACGGGAGCAGTCGACTTGGCCTTGCTGGTGGAACCAGAGGCCATTGAGGCCCCCCCCCCAGGAGGCCGAAGGCAGCTGGGGGTGCCCTTGGGCAGGGCCAGACTGGCAGTGCCACCCTGGCACCTGGGCAATGCCAGTCTGGTACCTGGGCAATACCCATCGGGCAGTGCCAAGGGATGTGGCTAATGGGAACGGAGCCAGTGGAGGTGGGGCCAATGGGCAGCAGGGCCAATCAGGGGGCGGCTCATGGGGAGGGGCCCATGCCACTCTATAGGGATCAGTGGGGATGGGGGGAGGGAGAGGGGGCCTGCTGTCACTCTGCAGCTATTGGTGGGGGAAGGGAGGGAGAGGGGGGGTCTGCTGCCACTCTGCAGGGATCGGTGGGGGGGAGGGTAGCAGGTCTGCGATCAGTGGGGGGAGGGCAACGGGTCCACAGTTGGTGGGGGAGGGGGGGTCCGCGATCGGGCTGGGCAGAAGGTGAGGGGGGGTCGGCGGGTGCTATATCCTGGGCCGCGGGCCCCCGTGATTATAGAGGGTTGGAGTTGCTTCAGGCAGCCTGCACTTCAGAGGCCTGCACACGCGCACTAATTCCCTCTGCAGGCTCTCGGGTGTGTTAAGCCCTGTCCACAGGCCTCTGCAGCGAGCAACAGGCTTGTTGATATTTTTGCAGGCAGCGTGTGTATGGGGGGCCTAAAACCACGCTCAAAAGATGGATCTGAAACTCTCCCAGTTTCGAGTCCACCCAGCACTTAGGGAAAAAAATGGTAAAATCGCCCCCTACTGTCAAACCCGTCCCTTAAAACTGAGAGTTAAGTGAGGCACTATTCCCAGCACCTGAGAAGGTTAGCCAACACACTCAGGGTAGGTATTAGAGGAGGCAACATGAAACTGGAGAAAATTAAATAAAATAAATTTTTCCATTTCTGTCATACTCAGAGGACAGTTAATGTTAATGGTTGATGCAGTGTACAGGTGAGTTGGAGAGTCATGTTTATGCTGTTATAGACCCTGTAGTGAAGCTCTGCATCAGTAAATAAAGATGGTTACAGCACAAAACAATGTCATTTGGTCTATAGTATCTGTGATAACCAAGTTACTCATCTAGTACCCCTCCCCCTCTCCGTGTGACCTGCACAATTTCCTCTTTCTGATAACAATCCAGTTCCCTCTTGATGCCTCCACCGCATTCTTAGACAGTGCCAGACCCTAACCACACATTACCTAAACATATTTTTCCTCATATTCCTATTGCTCCTTTTGCCAATTACCTTAAATCTGTGCCCTCTGGTTCTTGGTCTTTCCACCAAAAGAGCAGTTTTCTCCTATCTGCTCTGTGCAGACCCCTCATGATATTGAACACCGCAAACAAATCTCCTCTCAGCCTTCTCTCACAGGAAAACAGTCCCAACTTCTCTACTGAAGTCCCTCTCCTTGGAACATTTCCTGCAAATCTTTCCTGCACTCTTTCTAGTGTCTTCTCATCTTTCCGAAAGAGTGGTTCTCAGAACTGGACACAGTACTCCAATTGAGACCAAACCAGTTTTTTATAAGATTTAAAATAATTTCCTTGCTTTATCTACTTTGTGCACTTATCTATAAAGCTCAGCTCTCTCAACCTGTCCTGCTACCTTCAGTGATTTACACACAGGCCCCTCTGCTACTTCATCCCTTTAGAGTTGTACCCTTTATTTCATATTGTATTTCTGCAACCTTGCTATGAAAATGAATTATTTCACACTTCCCTGCATTAAATTTCATCAGCCAGTTGTCATCCCATACCACCAACCTATGTTGTTTTGAAGTTCTGCACTATCCTCCTCACAATTCACAATACTTCAAAGTTTCATGTCAGCTGCAAATTTTGAAATTGTTCCCTGTAATCCAAGGTCTCGGCCATTAATATATATCAGAAAGAGAAGTGGTCCTAACTCTACTCTAAAGCTTCCTCCAGTTCAAAAAATAACTGTTAATCACGACTCTTAATCACAACTCTGCAGCTCCTTCCAGTTGTTAATATGAGTGTTTATAAAACAGCCTCTAGTGTAAAGTCATAGACCTGTTCACTCATAACAACAACTGGGGTAAATATATCCAAGTATGTGCTTTTTACATCCTAAACAAGTGCAAGTCTCTCTGACTAAAGATGAGAACAGCTGGCGCATAGTAAGCATGGAGCAACCCGAGGGAAGAATCAGACCATCATTTCATAGTGAAGAGAAAATCAATCTCATTTTTCTTTCATTAATCTTCTTAAAGATCTATGCAGCAAACTAAACAAGGCAGCAAATTTTGTTTCTGCTGTAATTAGCAAATTTAAGCCAAACCCCAACAAACTTTGCTGCAAAATTCCATTTCTTTTGGACATCAGTATAGAAAGATGTTGGACAAAAAACTATTTTCTCACTTTGATCTAAGACATCTGTGCTGTAGCAAAATGTTTTAATTTATTTTTTACATGTGCTCAGCTCCCAGAGCAGGTGTAGCACGGGGTTAGATACAGAGTAAACTCCCTCTACACTGTCCCCATCAAACACTCCCAGAACAGGTACAGCACGGGGTTAGATACAGAGTAAAGCTCCCTCCACACAGTCCACATCAAACACTCCCAGGATTGGTACAGCACAGGGTTAGATACAGAGTAAAGCTCCCTCTACACTGTCCCCATCAAACACTCCCAGGACAGGTACAGCATAGCGTTATATACAGAGTAAAGCTCCCTCTACACTGTCCCCATCAAACACTCCCAGGACAGGTACAGCATGGGGTTAGATACAGAGTAAAGCTCCCTCTACACTGTCTCCATCAAACACTCCCAGGACAGGTACAGCACGGGGTTAGATACAGAGTAAAGCTCCCTCTACACTGTCTCCATCAAACACTCCCAGGACAGGTACAACATGGGGTTAGATACAGAGTAAAGCTCCCCGCATTCCTCCACTTCCTCTTATGTTCCCTTACTTCTCCCCATGGGTTTTTATGACAATCTATGATATTGCCATGGCCATCATTATTGAATGCAAATTTCATCATCTGCCATGGTGACATTCCAACCCAGGTCCCCAGAGCATTACCCTGAGTCTCTGGATTACTAGTCCAGTGACAATACGACCTTGCCACTGCCTTCCCTGAAAGGGAAGTAAGGTGTAGTCATGGGGAAGTGGATAATTTGGGAAATAACAGTGTCCTCACCAGTCATGACCGAATGGCCAGGAAGATGTATTGTCTGCACTGTGCAAGGTTAAAGGATACCTTGGAGTAACTGGAGAGAAACTTTGAAAGTGAGGATAATGTCATGGTCCATGTCTGAACCGATGATAATGACAATGGAAAGGACAAGGAGGAAGTCCTGCTGAGGGAATATCAGAAGCTAGTAATAAATTAAAGGCAGTGCTCCTTGGTTCATAATCTCCAGATTACTACCTGAGCCACATGCTACTTGGCATAGGATTAAACAAAGCAGAAAGATCGATGTTTGACACACTAATGTGTGTCTGAAACACTAACGTAGGGAGGAGGTATTATTTCTCATGGGACAGAAAGGGGCTGCACAATTGAGGTGGGCCCCACTGAACTGGCATGGGACCACTGTCAAAGAACAGAGAGAAGTACAGCACGGAACAGGCCCTTTGGCCTTCCAAGCCTGTGCCGATCATGATGCCCTAACTAAACTAAAAAAAAAACCTTTTGCTCTTACTCAGTCCGTATCCCTCTATTCCCTCCCTATTCAGATACCTCTTAAATGTTGCTAATGTGCCTGCATCCACCACTGTGTTCTGGCAGCGCGTTCCAGGCACCCGTCACTCTCTGTGTGAAAAACTTCCCTCGCACATCTCCCTTAAACTTTCCCGCCTCTCACCTTGCCCGCTTGTAATTGACACTTCCACCCTGGGAAAAAACCTCTGATTATCCACCCTGTTTACGGCCTCTCATAATTTTGTAGACCTCTATCAGGTCTCCCTTCAGCCTTCATCATATCCTAGTTTATTCAACCTCTCCTCAGAGTCAACACCCTCGAGACCAGGCAACATCCTGGTGAACCTTCTTTGCACTCTCGCCAAAGCTTCCACGTCCTTCTGGTAGTGTGGTGACCAGAACTGCACGCAAAACTCCAAATGCAGCCTAACCAAGGTTTCATATAGCTGCAACATGATTTCCCAACTCTTGTACTCAATGCCCTAGTTGATGAAGGCAAGCGTGCCATATGCCTTCTTAATTACCTTGGCCACCTGTGTTGGCACTTTAGGGAACTGGACCTGCACGCCCAGATCCCTCTGTGTGTTAATGTTCCTGAGGGTTCTGCCATTTAAAGTATAATTTATACCGAAATTTGATCCTCCAAAATGCATCACCTCGCATTTAGAGTCATAGAGTCATAGAGGTTTAAACCATGGAAACAGGCCCTTCGGCCCAACTTGTCCATGCTGCCCCTTTTTTTAAACCCCTAATCTAATCCCAATTGCCTGCATTTGGCCCATATCCCTCTGTACCCATCATACCTATGTAACTGTCTAACTGCTTTTTAAAAGACAAAATTGTACCCGCCTCTACTACTACCTCTGGCAGCTTGTTCCAGACACTCACCACCCTCTGTGTGAAACAATTTCCCCTCTGGACACTTTTGTATCTCACCCCTCTCACCATAAACCTATGCTCTCTAGTTTTAGACTCTCCTACCTTTGGGAAAAGATATTGACTATCTAGCTAATCTGTGCCCCTCATTATTTTATAGACCTCTATAAGATCACCCCTCAGCGTTCTACGCTCCAGAGAAAAAAGTCCCAGTCTACCCAGCCTCTCCTTATAATTCAAACCATCAAGTCCCGGTAGCATCCTAGTAAATCTTTTCTGCACTCTTTCTAGTTTAATAATATCCTTTCCATAATAGGGTGACCAAAACTGTACAGAATTCCAAGTATGGCCTTACCAATGTCTTGTACAACTTCAACAAAATGTCCCAACTCCTGTATTCAATGTTCTGACCGATGAAACCAAGCATGCTGAATGCCTTCTGTTGACCTGTGACTCCACTTTCAAGGAGCTATGAACTCGTACCCCTCGATCTCTTTGCTCTGTAACTCTCCCCAACTCCCTACCATTAACTGAGTAAGCCCTGCCCTGGTTCAATCTACCAAAATGCATCACCTCGCATTTATCTAAATTAAACTCCATCTGCCACTCGTCAGCCCACTGGCCCAATTGATCAAGATCCCGTTGCAGTCCGAGATAACGTTCTTCACTGTCCACTATGCCACCAATCTTGGTGACATCTACAAACTTACTAACGATGCCTCCTATATTCTCATCCAAATCATTAATATAAATGACAAATAACAGTGGACCCAGCATTGATCCCTGAAGCACATCGCTGGTCACAGGCCTCCAGTTTGAAAAACAACTCTCTGCAACCACCCTCTGGCTCCTGTCAAGAAGCCAATTTTGTATTCATTTAGCTACCTCACCCTGGATCCCGTGAGATTTAACCTTATGCAACAAGCTACCAAAGGGTACCTTGTCAAAGGCCTTGCTAAAATCCATGTAGTCAACATCAACTGCACTGCCCTCATCTACCTTCTTGGTTACCCCTTCAAAAAACTCAATCAAATTTGTGAAACATGATTTTCCACTCACAAAGCCATGCTGACTGTCCCTAACCAGTCCTTGCCTCTCTAATTGCCTGTAGATCCTGTCTCTCAAAATACCTTCCAAACAACTTACCCACCACAGATGTGAGGCTCACTGGCCTGTAGTTCCCAGGCTTTTCCCTGCAATCCTTTTGAAACAAAGGCACAACATTTGCCACCCTCCAATCTTCAGGTACCTCACCTGTGGCTGTTGATGATTTAAATATCTCCACTAGGGGACCCGCAATTTCATCCCTAGCCTCCCACAATGTCTTGGTCCAGATTAAACTTCCATCAGCCATTTCTGTGCTCAAGTCTCCAATCTATCCATATCATGCTGTTTCCTCTGACAATCCCCGGCACTATCAGCAACTCCACCAATTTTTGTAACATCTGCAAACTGACTAATCAGACCACCCATATTTTCCTGTCTTAGCAGAAAGGATAAATACAGCTGTAAAACAGGGGGAGTGGGATCTGTGGATCTGATGAGCCTGAAGATAAAAGAAACAAGATGAGAGTAAAGGTCAGACCAAGGTAAGGAATAAGGGTAAGATAAATGATCATGGAGTAGATACAGTTACAGAGTATAAATATAGAATGACAGTTTAAAAATAAAGTAAAGCAATCGAACAGTAAAAATAAATTAAGTTTCCTGTATATTCCCTGTACAGTATCCAAAACAAAATGGGAAAACTGGAGGCATTAACACATAGCGTGGAACAACAATGTAGCTGGGTAACAAAAACATGGCTGTATATTGGATTGGTATTTAAATATTGCAGGGTATAATGTGATTAGAAAGGGTAGGAAATGAAGAAGGAGTTGGTGTAGATAACATGATGGCAGTGGGACAATGGACATGCTAACAGCAAGAGAACCAGAATCCATATAGATTGTGATAAAGCATAAAAAGGTATTGATCACAATAATAGGTGCCTTCTGAAGACCATCTAACAGTGGAAGCAAAGTGGGAGAAGAAACATGTAAACAAATCTACAATTTGGTTTTAAAAAGTGAATAATAATAATGGGAGATTTGAACTATCCACAAATATACAGGAATGATGGAGTGAAAGGGGAAACAGGAATAAAGTTTTTATCGTGTGTGCAGGATTCCTTTCTTATTTAGGCTGTAAGATGCCAATTAGAGAGTCAGGATTTAATTATGAGAAATGAATCAGAGCAGACAAGAGAAACAAATGTAGAGCAACATCGAGGCAACAGCAATCATGACACAATAAGGTTCAAGATCATGAGAGCAAATTACTGCGGATGCTGGAATTGGAAACAAAAACAGAAAATGCTGGAAAATCTCAGTGGGCCTGACAGCATTTTTGGAGAAAGAACAGAGCTAACATTTCAAGTCCTGACTTCAGACTTGAAATGTTAGCTTTGATCTCTCTCCATAGGATGCTGTCAGGTTTAAGATCATGTTTGAGAAAGACATAAGTGAGACAGAGGCTGGAATTCTCCAGCTGTTCACACCACAGCGAATTCTCTGGTCCTTCTGCAGTGAGTGGAGATTTGGCTGAGCGCCAAATTCCCTGTCCTCACTTGCAGAGGCGGCGGGGCATATATGGCCGGAGAATTCCAGCCAGAGACAAACTAGAAATAAATGTTCATAAACAAAGAGTGAGAATAACCGTTGGAAATAATGAAAAAGTTACCAATACAGTTCAGAAGAAATATATTCTCCTAAAATAAACAAGGGAAAACTAGCCAGTAAGGAAAAATTGAAACAATTGAAAAGGAAAACACTAAGTACATAGACAAGGACTGGATAACAAAAGAAAAGAAACATAGAGAAACATAGAAACATAGAAAAACTACAGCACAAAACAGGCCCTTCGGCCCCACAAGTTGTGCCAGACATATCCCTACCTTTTAGGCCTACCTATAACCCTCCATCCTATTAGGTCCCATGTACTCATCCAGGAGTCTCTTAAAAGTCCCTAGTGAGTTTGCCTCCACCACCACTGACGGCAGCCCATTCCACTCGCCCACCACCCTCTGTGTGAAAAACTTCCCCCGAACATTTCCCCTGTACCTACCCCCAGCACCTTAAACCTGTGTCCTCTCGTAGCAGCCATTTCCACCCTGGGAAAAAGCCTCTGAGAGTCCACCCGATCTATGCCTCTCAACATCTTATATACCTCTATTAGGTCTCCTCTCATCTTACGTCTCTCCAAGGAGAAAAGACCGAGCTCCCTCAGCCTATCCTCATAAGGCATGCCACTCAATCCAGGCAACATCCTTGTAAACCTCCTCTGCACCCTTTCAATCTTTTCCACATCCTTCCTGTAATGAGGCGACCAGAACTGAGCACAGTACTCCAACTGGGGTCTGACGAGGGTCTTATATAGCTGCATCATTATCCCCGGACTCCTAAACTCAATCCCTCGATAGATAAAGGCCAGCACACCACACGCCTTCTTAACCACCTCCTCCACCTGCGGGGCTGATTTTAGAGTCCTATGGACCCGGACCCCAAGGTCCTTCTGATCCTCCACAGTACTAAGAGTCTTTCCCTTTATATTGTACTCCTTCATCCCATTTGACCTGCCAAAATGGACCACTACGCATTTATCTGGTTTGAAGTCCATCTGCCACTTGTCCGCCCAGTCTTGCATCCTATCTATGTCCCTCTGTAACTTCTGACATCCCTCCAGACTATCCACAACCCCACCAACCTTCGTGTCGTTGGCAAACTTACCAACCCATCCCTCCACTTCCTCATCCTGGTCATTTATGAAAATGACAAACAGCAAGAGTCCCAGAACAGATCCCTGGGGTACACCACTGATGACAGACCTCCATTTAGAAAAAGAACCATCGATACCCACTCTCTGCCTCCTTTGGGCAAGCCAGTTCTGGATCCACAGGGCAGCGGCCCCTTGGATCCCATGCCCTCTCACTTTTTCTAGAAGCCTTGCATGGGGGAACCTTATCGAACGCCTTGCTAAAATCAGTATAAACCACATCTACCGCCTTCCTCTCTAAATGAAAGAAGTTAAGGAAAACGTAAAAAAAAGGAAGACAGAGAGAGGAACTGCAAAATTAAATGATGAAAGAGTATAAAAAGAAACAGTAAAGTATTCTACAGACACATAAATAAAAATAAAACCAGGACACAGATAGGGCCACTAAAGGATAGGCAAAGTAAACTCACTGATTACAGCAGTGAAATGGCAGAAACATTGAACATTAGTTTGGAGATAAACAGGTGGACATGATATTAAAATAAGGGATCAAATTATATAAGATGTTTAAGTTAGAAAGGGGGATAATTGATAAATTAGTAGAAGATGAAACCACTGCTTTGGATAGTTGTATCTGAGCCTATTAAAATAAGTTAGGGAAGAAATAGCAGATGTGCTATTATATATTTACAAAATATCATTCAGCAAAGGAAATAGTGCCAGGGTACTGCTGGGCAGCTAATGTGAATACTATAGGAGATAGGAGATAGAAAAGTCTAGAAAATTATAGACCAATTAGTTTAATGTTGATGGTGGGAAAGATAATGAAATCCTTATCTGAAGATGCGATGGAAAAAGTGCTAGATACCAAAAATATCATTGAGTATGGATTTTAAAAGGAAAGGTCGTATTTGATCAGATTTATTGAATTCTTTGACGAAGTAACAAAAATTATAGAATGTAGCATATGTAGTACTTGGAATTTCAAAGTTCGCCAATAAGGTATCCATACTAAACTCATGACCAAGGTTCGGCAATGAGGAGTCGGCAATGAAGAGCGGATAGCAAGCTGGCTGCAAAACAGAGAGTAGGAGTTAAAGTTTGCTAGAAAGTGAGAAATGGTGGAGGTTGGCATGATTTGGCTGAAAGCTGAAAGGTGGACCATTTTAGAAAGCCTGCCTCAGTTCTCTGAAGTTGAATTAAATGCTGTAACGTCCTCTGACCCTCAGCTTTTACAACCCCCCTACTCTCCATGCCAGCTCCAAGCACTCCATGCTAACTGCTGCCCCTCACCTCACCCTCATGGTCCCTCATTCTCTCCATGCCAACTCGTGGCTCCTGATATAGCCATTCAGTAACAATGGCATGTGTGGAACTGCCCAGAAAAATAAACACCCATTCACAAATCTTCTACTGAGGCCACCCAATTCTACTGAAAGAGTTCTTACAGCTGGCCTCAGGCATACTTGGCTGAGAGCCCAGGTTCATTAAAGGATTATCTCATCTGGAGGTTCTGTTGTGACAACTGGAGTGAACTGTTGACTTTGCTTGATTGACATCTTTAAGTGAACATAATAAGTTGTTTTTTTCTATGATCTCTTTTGTCAATGCCTCAATGTTTATTTGCACAACATTAAGATGTGTGAAGAATTTGGAGCCTCTGTTATTGACACTTCAATGGTCTATCTGATTGACACTTTTATAGGGTTGCAACACAGCAGTTCTTTTTAAAAGAAGATTGTGAATGGGTGTTTTTTTCTGAATAGTTCCACTAATATCATTGTTACTATGTGACTCATTGGTTCTGAACACAGTGAATAGGAATGAAAGGACCAATATGGGGGTCGGGTGGAGTCATGAGTTGACACTGAGTTGGAATGGAGGGGTCATTCATCTTTTCAAACGTTTCCAAATCTAGACTATGGTTCACGTCTCTTCTAAGAGTCTATGAATCATAAGTCATTCAGAAGCTGGCCTGATTCCATAAAAATTGCTGGGGCTTCAGAGATCCCTACACTGCAGTGGAGCCAGCCATGTTGGGAGTGCAGGGTGTGGGCTCAATACCCGCAACCTTATCCTGTACTAGGAAAACTTGGGGGTTCCGGGACCAGGGGAGGAATTCCGGACCCATCTCCCATTTTTAAAAGACTCCAAAGCTATTCCGACACCCTAGAAATCTGGGCCTAAAAGTCTAAATGATGTAGAGGATGAAAGCATCTTGCAGTATAGACACAAATCGCAAAACATTGTACTGCAAATTAACAAAACCAGAATAACGCTGACCAAGCATTGTTGGCGGAATAGAATTAAAAAATTATATTAAAATTGTATAGATCCTTGGTTAAACCTATTAAGCACAAACTTGGTCTACATATTACAAGGGGTCAAAAACCGTATGTAGGACTCCAGATGTGGTCTTACTCTGGGGCTTTAATAATTGAAATTAGGCTTCTTTAATCTTAAACTCCAATCCCTTTGTGACAAAGGCTAAAACATCATTTACTTTCCTAATTGCTTGCTGTAGCTGCATGATAACTTGCTGTAATTGTGCACAAAGAAACTTCCCCACCTAAGTTTGTATTGTCAGCAAACATGGAAACTTTACACTCGTCCCTTTATCTAACTCATAGATATAGATTGTAAATAACTGGGCCAAGCACTGATCCATGCAGCACCCCATTGGTTACAGCCTGACTACCTAAAAATGGCCAACTTATTCCTACCCTTTGGATAGGATTTTATGAACTCCTGTATTGGACGTGGAAACAAGGGTCTGTAAAATTTCCCAATGGACCTTCCTGCAACCCTCCTACCTGCCTCAAAACTTTCCTCACTTTTACAGGCGGTAGGTAAGGCCCAGGACAGCCTACCTACCCTTAGCTTAATTGAAGCTCTTAAGTCCCCAACAGATGGCAAGATTTCCCATTACGTAAGAGTCGATAATGATCTTACACTCAACAATGTTGGCTGCCATGCAGCTATTTGATATATACAAGGAGTATTAATTGGCTGGAGGTGAGACTTCTACCCTTCCTTTGGGAGGAATTAGTTGGCAGCTCTATAGACCTTGCAGTGCTACCAGAAGAAGGAAGCATTATAGGGGGAGAGGCTAGTCTTTGGTCACAGCCTCAGATTAAGGATCAGCCAATTAGGACTGGGATGAGGAGAAATCTCTTCACTCAGAGGGTTGTGAATCCTGGGAATTCTCCACCCATTGATGCTAAGTTGTTCAATACATTCAAGGAATAGATTGATAGATTTTAGATACTGAGGGAATAGTGCAGGTGGATTTGAGATAGAAGATCTTCCATGATCAAATTGAGTAGTGCAGCATGCTTAAGGGCCAAATGATCTACTACTACATATATTTCTTCTGCACTTCCATTCTTAAGTATACGTTGATGGAGTTGGAACATAAACACTGGCACATACCAACTGGGCTGAATAGCCTGAATCAATGTTGTAAATCTATGAAATCTATTACGCATACAGATAAAAATCAAGAATCCCTTGGCAAACCTATGCTGGAACAAGAAGGGAGAATTACATCAATAATATTACTGTTATTAACTCCTATAACAGTGTAGCCCAATCAGTGTGTGACTGGTGTCCAGAAACACAGCTAAGTCATACCAAGTGCTGCAACACATTCACCAAGTTTGTCAAAACAGGAAGCATGCTTTGTGCATGGAGAAAGTATTTACACTAAAAGCTTTATTATCAAGCATGCACGGGGAATGGGTTATTTCATCAAATATGGTGGTTAATGTTGAGTTTCATTTACCAATAGAATACAATGTAATACTTGCTGCATGAACTAAAATTCAAGTACTCAGGAAGTAAAGAACAATATTCTTTTTACTGCTAATCTTCAATACTAGATTAAAATATAAATTGAAGTGTAATATAATACAGTGTACAGGTATGGCTAATTTCATAATTGCTTCTGGTTGGTAAAGTCACGATTTGCATTAAGAAAAACTCAGAAATTTTGTTTAGTAGTGAATTGAGGATGACAGAGTGCAAGATATCACAAAGCTTATTGTACTGCCAGCTCCTTCTGGTATTAGAGAACACATGCTGTCATTTCCATCCAGGGCCAGAGGTTGCGGTGCTGTGGATCAAAACACTTGCCTTTCCTCTGTAGGACCTGGGCTTTGAACATAGAAACAGTCAGCTCCTTGAATCTATTCTATCTTTCAGTTAGATTGTATCTGATCTGTGTCTCAATTAAATATACCAGGTATATAGAATATAGGTATAGATAATATTAGATATATATATATCTTAACCAACAGTAATCAAACTCAGTCTTGGAAATTTTATTTGTCCTCCAGCTGCGACAATCTTTTGCAGGAGGGAATTTGAGATTTCCACAACCCTATGGGTATCAATCTGGATTAACCTGGTTCCAATTTTAAGATTGTGCCATCTTGTTTTGCGTTCTCCTAGAAGAAGTAGTTTCTCCGTAACTACGCCATGGAATCCCCTCATTATTTCAAATACCTGAATTGAATTGTCCTTTAATCTTCAAGATGTACAAGAATACAAACTGACTGAACAAAGAACACGGAACAATACAGCACAGGAACAGGCCCTTCGGCCCTCCAAGACTGCACCGATCATATGTTCATAACTAGACCATCAGTTTGGATCCCTCTCTTCCCAGTCTGTTCATGTGGCTATCTAGATAAGTCTTCAATGATCCTAGCATGTCTGCCTCAACCACCTTGCTTGGTAGCACATTCCAGGCCCCCACCACCCTCTGTGTAAAATACGTCCCCCGCATATCCGTATTGAACCTTGCCCCCCTTACCTTGAACTTGTGACCCCTTGTGTTTGTCATTTCTGATCTGGGAAAAAGCTTCCAACTATCTATGTCCTTCATAATTTTATAAACTTCTATTAGGTCGCCCCTCAACCTCCGCCTTTCCAGGGAGAACAACCCTAGTTTACTCAATCTCACCTCATAGCTAAGACCCTCCATACCAGGCAACATCCTGGTAAACCTTTTCTGCACTCTCTCCAAAGCCTCAACGTCCTTCTGGTAGTGTGGCGACCAGAACTGGATGCAGTATTCCAGATGTGGCCTAACCAACGTTCTATATAACTGCAACATCATATGCCAACTTTTACACTCTATGCCCCGTCCAATAAAGGCAAGCATGCCATATGCCTTCTTCACCACCTTTTCCACCTGTGCTGCCACCTTTAAGGATCTGTGGACTTGCACACCCAGATCCTTCTGTGTGTCTATACCCCTGATGGTTCAGCCATTTATTGTATAACTCCCCCCTGCATTAGATCTATCAAAATGCATCACATTGCATTTATCTGGATTAAATTCCATCTGCCATTTCTCCGCCCAATTTTCCAGCCTATCTATATCCTGCTGTATTCTTTGACAATGTTCATCACTATCCGCAACTCCAGCAATCTTTGTGTCGTCCGCAAACTTACTGATCACACCAGCTACATCTTCTTCCAAATCATTTATATATATCACAAACAGCAGAGGTCCCAGTACAGAGCCCTGCGGAACACCACTAGTCACAGAACTCCAATCAGAAAAAGACCCCTCCACTGCTACCCTCTGTCTTCTATGGCCAAGCCAGTTCTGTGCCCATCTAGCTAGTTCACCTTTGATCCCGTGAGATTTAACCTTTTGCACCAGCCTGCCATGAGGGACCTTGTCAAATGCTTTACTAAAATCCATGTAGACGACATCCACGACTGACTTCTCTCATTTACTCTCTTGTTGTTCCTGGCTGCGCTGCTACTCCCTGTTAATGGCCCCTCTGCCAATCTCTCGCTTTCATAGAATCCTACAGTGCAGAAGGAGGCCATTCGGCCCATCGAATCTGCACTGATCACAATCCCAACCAGGCCCTATCCCCATAACCCCATGCTAGTCTTAGTGCCCCTTAATTGCCCCTTAGTGTCAGGGGGACCCTAGCTAGTCCCCCTGACACTAAGGGGCAATTTAGCACAGCCAATCCACCTAACCCACACATCTTTGGACTATGGAAAGAAACCAGAGCACCTGGAGAAAACCTACACGGACACCGGGAGAATGTGCAAACTCCACACTGACAGCGACCCAAGCCAGGAATTGAACCCAGGTCCCTAATGCTGTGAGGTAGCAGTGCTAACCACTGTGCCACCATGCCGTAATCAAGAGTAATCAGTATGGATTTAACATAACAACAACCTGTATTCATATAGCAATTTTAATGTAATCAAGTGTTCCAAGTTATTCCACAGGAGTGTTATCGCACAGAATTTGACACCCCCTATTAAGCCATATAAGGAGATTTAGGGCAGATGACATTAAGTTTTCAGGAGTTTCTCAAAGGAGGAGAGAGAGGTTTAAGAATGGAATTCTAGAGATTAGGGCCTGGCAACTGAAGCCACAGCCACCAATGGAGGTTCAAAACGTCTGAGTTGGAGGAGCACGTAGCATCATAGGGCTGGAGGAGTCACTAGAATGAACTCCTGCTCTCGAGTGACCTCTCCTCATTTCCATTTCCAATTGCACTCATCTAATTACCTTTTTCACACCATTCCAGAAGTTCCCTGTATTCGTTCCAATTAACCTTTATGAAAGTCCTTTTTTTTCATTATTTTACAATCAATTGTCTTTTTAATTAATGTGAATTTTTTTCAGCCTCTTTAATTTAATAAAGGATTCACCCTGTGTTTTCTGCTGTCATCCATTTGTCCTGTGTTCATAAATTGTTCTCAGTCAGTCTGCTTTTGCTGTATGCACACATTGCTATTCTTGCATTCCACTTTTCTCAAATAAAATCTTCCCTCCAAGATACTTGCAGCTCTTTACTTCAACTCTGTTAACTAATTGCATGGTGTGGTCTTGGAGGAGATCAGCTAACATTGTACCATGGTTTAAGAAAAGAAGTAATCGCTCAAGTAATTACACACCAGACAGCCTAACCATAGGGGTGGGCAAATTATTGGAAAAAATTCTCCAGACAGGAGACCGTCATTTAGAAAGGCATGGATTAATCAAGGGTAGTCAGTATGGATTTGTTAAGGAAAGGTTGTGCCTGATGGAATTTTTTGAGGAGACAGGTTTGGGGTAGCATATTTGATGTACTCCACATGAACTTTAGTCAGACATTTGACAAGGTCCCACGTCACAGATGGTCAATATTCAAAGTTCATAGCATTCAAGTTGGATCCAAATTGATTCAGTGGCAGGGAGCAATGGGCTATTCGACCACAGTTTTGAAACTGCAAGGCTGTTACCAATGGAGTTCCATGGGGGTTAGTACTGGGTCCTTTACTGTTCGCCGTATTTATATCAATGATTTATACTTCATGCAAAGAGCATGATTAAAACGTTTGCAAATGATTCAAAAATTGACTTTGTGATTGACAGTGTGGGAGAAAGCTGTAGACTGCAAGAAAATATCAATGGACTGGTCCGGTGGGCGGAACAGCGACAAATGGAGAAGTATGAGCTAATGCATTTGGGGAGGACAAACAAGGCAACGGAAAAAAACAAACAAGTGGGTGGATACTGCAAAATGCAGAGGAACAGGGAATTTACAGTTAATGTCCACATATACCAGAAGGTAGTAGGACATGTAGACAAAGTGGTGAAGAGGGAAGAGGGGCAATGTTCCTTTATTGTTGAAGATCTGAAGTATAAGAGCAGAAGGGGTTATGCTTGAACTGTATAAAACACTAGTAGAATACTACAACCAATTCTACTCACCAAATTACAGAAGGATGTGATTTACCAGGATGTTGCTAGGAATTTTAGTGATAAGGAAAGATTGAAATGGCTGGATTTATTTTCTTTGGAACAGAGGAGGCTGAGCAGAGATTTAATTAAAGTGTATGGAATTATGAGGAGCCATGACAGAGTGGATTGGATCTCTTTCCACTGGCAGAGGGGTCTATAACTGAGAGGCTTAAATTTAAAATAATTGCTGAAAGAATTGGAGGGGAGTTGAGGATTTTTTTTTCACAGTAGTGATGGGAATCTGGAACTCATTGCCTGAAAGAATGGTAAAGGCACCTTAATTCCATTTTTAAAAACCTTGGATATGCACTTGAAATGCTGTCACCTATAGGGCAACATGGATATACCTATTTGGATTAAGAACTAGAAAGTAGAATGAGGCTGAATAACTCTTTCTCAGACATGATGGACCAAATGGCTTTCCTCTGTATTGCTAAATATTGATTATATTCAAAAGATGTATGTGGATCCTAATTTTGATTAGGGTTTAAAGTGTGAGAATATATTTTCAGAAATTCAATCTCTAAATGTTTGCTTTTCTCTTCTTTGGATAGTAGAAATGCATAGACATCAGTCATGGAGCCAGAGTTATCAAAATTACTTGAACTGAAGCAGATCTCCACAATAACTGTGTTTTAATGCTTCACATTGTAAACAGTTAACATCAAAAGCACATGATCATGAGCAGTCTGGGAATGGAGGGATACAAACGAATGGTCTAGTTGGACCAATGAGCGGCACAGACTTGGAGGGCCGAAGGGCCTGTTTCCTGTCCTGTACTGTTCTTTGTTCTTTGTTCTTTGTTCTTTGATTTGATGATGATGTAAACACCACATGACTGAGTAATATAGATGCAGAGGGACCAGAAGTGCCGACCTTATCCAGAGGTCCCAATATATAGTAAATAAAGAGTGATAGTTTTAACAAACTACAGACTCCAGTAGCTCACTTTGGGAGAATAGACAAGCCCTAAAGAACCCCATTTAGATCTTCAATGCAGGATGAAACATGGTGACAATAGACAGCAGAAAAATGTAAAATGCAGCTTCAGACCCGGCAAGTCAAGCAATCCTTGAAAGAAAGACAAACTGAACAGATCCAAAACTCGCCAAAAAGGTTGGAGCATTGCAAGCTGAGACACAGGATTGGACAGCAGTGAGCACAGAATGGAATCTACAAGTAACACCAGTAAAGCAGCAACTATCTCAGGACTCAGTAAAAACATGGAATTCTCACCACCACTCCCAGAACCATTCCAGAGCACTGAAGGCTCGCAACACTTTCAGCACTGGGACAACTGGAGAAATAGGTTTTCCAGATATAGACCTCTATGTTGCACAAAAAAGAACAAAAGGTAGATGTCAGTACATTACTCTACAGTTGCAGCCAATGCAGATAGTGTCCAGGTATAGAATCATAGAATCATAGTCATTTGGCCCATTGAGTCTGCACCGACCGTGGAATTGCATTTAAAGTCATGGGACAATATATGGGAGAATTGAAGTATAATAGAGAAATCATTGAATCTCTGTATCATCCAAAATCAAGAAAACTCCTTATTAACATAGAAACATAGAAACCTACAGCACAAAGCAGGCCCTTCGGCTCCACAAGTTGTGCCGAACATATCCCTACCTTCTAGGACTACCTATAACCCTCCATCCCATTAAGTCCCATGTACTCATCCAGGAGTCTCTTAAAAGACCCTATTGTGTTCGCCTCCACCACCACTGACGGCAGCCGATTCCACTCGCCCACCACCCTCTGTGTGAAAAACTTCCCCCTAACATTTCCCCTGTACCTACACCCCACCACCTTAAACCTGTGTCCTCTCGTAGCAGCCATTTCCACCCTAGGAAAAAGCCTCTGAGAGTCCACCCGACCTATGCCTCTCAACATCTTATATACCTCTATTAGGTCTCCTCTCATCCTACGTCTCTCCAAGGAGAAAAGACCGAGCTCCCTCAGCCTATCCTCATAAGGCATGCCACTCAATCCAGGCAACATCCTTGTAAATCGCCTCTGCACCCTTTCAATCTTTTCCACATCCTTCCTGTAATGAGGCGACCAGAACTGAGCACAGTACTCCAAGTGGGGTCTGACGAGGGTCTTATATAGCTGCATCATTATCTCCCAACTCCTAAACTCAATCCCTCGATTGATAAAGGCCAGCACACCATACGCCTTCTTAACCACCTCCTCCACCTGCGGGGCCGATTTTAGAGTCCTATGGACCCGGACCCCAAGGTCCTTCTGATCCTCTACAGTACTAAGAGTCTTTCCCTTATTAAGCAGGAAGTCATGCTTAAAATTGCAGCTGATCTATAAGGTTGATGAAGTTACTGATGAATATTGCAGCAAAACATTCAGGGTTGAATTTTCAAGATTATTTACTGACTTGGGAAGCTAAAAACCAAGGCCAGGATTCTCCCAAAGCAAGACTAAGTGCCCAAAGGGCAGGATAACGGGAGCATTTCCCACCCGTTTTTTGGGCGTACTTCTCAGAACAAATCTCCAACACTCTGTGCATTGCAGAGTGCCATAGCTTGATTCATTCTGGTAAACAGGGGGCAGGGCCTATTCCCACCGAGGTTGGTAGCATAGTGCTGAGCAGGCCACTGTGCATGCGCCAATCTGTCAGTGCGGAGATCGGTGCATGCGCACTGGCCCCCGCATCACCAGCCTCATGATCATTGGGCTCCAATCGCTGGCCAGCCCTGCAACGCCAGCCAGCCATCCAGACCCCCTACCTCCTGGTCACTGGCCTGCCAATCTCCCCGGGTTAGCCCCCATCTCCCCCCATCTTCCTATGACCAACACTAATCTCCCCTCACCCTGCTGCACTGCAGCCAGGAGAATCCTGGTCCAAGTATCATATTACCCTAAGAGTTGATGCTGAACAAATTTGTTTCTTCAAGCCCCTCACCCACTTTTGGACAAAGTCAAGGGTGAAATTGAGAACATACTGCAGCAAAGAGTTATATCTTCAGTCACCATGCCAACAAAATGGTGTTCAGGAAATGGTCTCAGTTCCAAAGCCAAACTGCTCTATAAGAATCTGCATGGATTGAACTAAACTAAACAAATCATTGAAATATGAGATCTATCCAGTGGCTTCAGTGGATGAGTCTTGCCAAACTAGCTAAGAGCATTCTATTCACCAGATTGGATGAGAACAGTGGATTTTGGCAGTCGTCGCTGAACAAAGAATTTGACCTCTTTAATGACACTATACTGTCGTTATTGCTTTAATAGATTACCATTCAGAATTGCATCAACTTCTTAAATTTTCAAAATAAAACACTCGAAGATATGGAAGGAGTAATATATTATTTGGATAAGGCTCCACAAAAGAACATGGCCGTAGAGTTAAAGCAAACCTAAAAGTCTGACAGGATGCAGGCCTAACATTGAATGAAAAATGTGAGTTCACCAAACCAATGATTAAATTTCTACATCACATTATACAAATATCTGGAATTACAGTCGACCCAGAAAAATGATCTGAGTTTCCACAACCCAGGAATATTATTGAACTTCAGAGACTCCTCTGGATGGTCAACCAAGTAGGAGAGTTCCTACCAGACTCGGCAGAGGTCAATGGGTCTTTGAGACAGCTGTACAGACAGAGTCAATAGTGGTGCTGAAATGTGCATCAGCAAAATGCTTCTGAGAAATTCAAACCTCTTTTAAATTCCTCTGAAATTTTGGCAGTTATGAGCTAGAACCACTGACCATAGCCGATGCATCATCTATAGGCCTGGGTGCAATATTATTTTGAGTACAACGAGATGGTAAAGGTGGACCAGTTTGCTATGTCTCAAGGTCACTGATAGACACAGAAAAATATGTTACAATTAAGAAGGAAGCATTGGCAGTAACATGGGCATGTGAGAAATTTGTATTATGTGACAGAATTGAGGTCCAAAATTTAAACACACCATCAGTCAGTGGTCATTCTTCTGAACGTAAAAGAGATTGCAAAAATACTACTTAGAATCCAACAGTTCAGATTAAGATTAATAAGATATGACTCCATAACAGAGTACATTCATAGGAAATACAAGACAACAGCAGATGCAATGTCAAGAATGCCAGTTGAAGGAACCAATGTACACAACTTGCATCTCATTGAGGAGGTGGAAACAGATACTTCCTTCATTCATCAACACTTAACGGCTGTTGCAAAGAATTTGCAGGAGATAAAGCAATCATAGCAGCACGATGTCAGATGTGTCCAGATAAGAAAGTACTCTCTGGAAGAATGGCATTAACAATCTTAACTATCCATTACTCTGACTGTACTTTGAACAGAGAAAGCACCTCAAAATCATTGATCTCTTAGTTTTTAATGACAGAATAGTAATTGCGAGAACACTTTGGCTTGATATTCACCGAGGTCACCCAGGATTAACAAATGTTGAGTTGAGAGCCCAGCTATCAGTCTAGTGACCAGGCATTACTTGTTCTATTGGAAAAATTATTTTTAATTGTCCAACTTTTGCAGTGAATATCAAAGAACGAAAAGGAGCAGTATTACTTCCTACTTTTTCATCAAAGTTGTGGGTGTCCCTGGAATGGATTTATTTTATTTTAAAGACAGGAAATTCTTCATTCTCATTGATTACTCAAGATGGATTGAAGTGAAAGATTGCACAGCATCATGGCTGAAGCACTCATTCAACCACTGAAGAGAACGTATGTAGCAGAATGCATTCTGGACATTGTGATGTCAAGTAATTTGCGAATGAATTATTCCAAAATTTTGCAAAAGAATACAGACTAATTCATGTAACCAGTTTACGGTGATTTTTTTCAGGCAAATGGAGAAGCTGAGAAAGTCATGCAAACCATCAGAGTCTTGAAGCAGAATGACATCCTAACTGAGCTCTTCTCAGTTACCAATGCTCACTGCTACAGATGGTTTGCCACCAACTGGTAATGGGAAAGAGATGAGAGCACAACTTCCTGCTCTGCAGCAAAAACTAAAACCTAATATCACCTCAAACAACCTGGAGAGGGTAAAACAACATGAGGAAAAACAGAGAAATAAACAGACTTCTAACCACCAATGCTGAAGCCTGGGTGTGGATATGGGACCAACAGAAAGAAGCCATAATAATCGAAAGAGCTCTGCAAGCGAGATCATACAGGATTGAGACAGATAGGGAATTATAATGAGAAATTGCATCGCCTTAAATCCTTGGAAAGAAAGCCAATAGAAACTTGAGCTTATTACACAGGTCCAGATTGGGATAAAAGAAGAAGAAATGTGACAAAGTTCTACAGCCAGGAGAAGGACAGAAGAGGGAGTGCAGAATGTCCTCAACCTCAGAAAGAGGAAGAGATTCTCTGGTCTCCCCTCCCGATTTTCTAGGTACCACACCATTAACGGGACGCCCAATGTAGAGGACGTGCTACCAGCAGGAGCAAAGAACCCCGCCGGCGTGAATGTCCGGAGAATTCTGCCCAGTATTCAAAACAAGATCAGGGAGATTGGTCAAGTCATCTCAGAGAGCCTGTGAAGTCTGAGACTTTGTGGCAGGATGCAAGAGGATGCACACCTTTATCCCAACCATAGTTGGGATAAAGATTTAGAGCAAAGGGCTAACATCATAGAAACATAGAACCCTACAGTGCAGAAGGAGGCCATTCGGCCCATCGAGTCTGCACCGACCACAATCCCACCCAGGCCCTACCCCCACATATTTACCCGCTAATCCCTCTAACCTACGCATCTCAGAATTCTAAGGGGCAATTTTTTTTTAACCTGGCCAATCAACCTAACCCGCACATCTTTGGACTGTGGGAGGAAACCGGAGCACCCGGAGGAAACCCACGCAGACACGAGGAGAATGTGCAAACTCCACACAGACAGTGACCCGAGCCGGGAATCGAACCTGGGACCCTGGAGCTGTGAAGCAGCAGTGCTAACCACTGTGCTACCGTGCCGCCCTTCAGAAGCACATGATGATGTAACACCGTATGATAGAGTAACAGAGATCTGAAGGGAGCAGAAGTTCCAACCTCGTGCAGAGGTCCAAATATGTAAAGTAGCTGTCAATGAAGACTAATGGTAACTAAAGAGTAATGGTAACTAAAGAGTAATTGAGGGGAGATAGTGGCATTGTGCTAACATCACTGGATTAGTGATCCAGATGCATAGGCTAATTTTCTGAGGACACAAGTTCAAATGCCATCGTGGCAGCTAGCAGAATTTAAATTCAATTAATAAAGTCCAGAATTCAACGCTAGTCTCAGTAAGAGTGACCATGAAACTATCATTGATAGTTGTAAAAATCCACCTGATTCTCTTATGTCTTGTTGGGAAGGAAATATGTCATCTCTATCAGATTTGGCCTACATGTGACTTCAGACCCAATGCAATGTGTTGACTCTTAACTGCCCTCTGAAATGACATAGCAAGCCAATCAGTTCACAGGCAATTAGGGATGGGCAACAAATGCTGGCCTTACCAGTGGTGCTCTCACCCATGCAAGAATAGAGAAAAAACAAACTACCATCTCAAACTCCTTACTGTGGGAAAGTAGCTAAGCCCAAAGAATCCCATCTGGATCCCGAACACATGACGAAAGACACATTAAAGTTACTGAAATTGGGTTAAAGTTTCTCCCATTCAGGATAGGTTTTTAGTCTACAGACTGAATGTGAACATTTTTGCAACCTTTGCTGTGAAGGTTCAGCTTCATCACACACTGCCAGAACAGAACCACAAATACAAAGTACCTTTCTCCCTGGCTGCTAACTACAGCTTCGAGGAGATCTGTCTTCTATTCAGGAGACTTCAGGACAATCTGAGTGGGCAACTCTGAACATCTGGGTGCAACCCAGTCACAGGCTTCTGCCAGTAAGACTCTCTTTCTGAATGTGTGGAGGTGTAAATACCCCTTTGCTGTGGCTTCATGTACCGTTACTGTGTCATGCAGTGTTTCCACTGGCCCACTGTCACATTAAACAGCAGTACATTATGTGATCTTTAAACCTTTCAGTGACCCTTTCTTTGGTGAAAGCTTGTGTTGACTAAAGTTGTGAAGTTCACCTTTTGTCTTCAGAATCAGTGGGTAACACTCTCACCTCTGAGTCAGAACGTTGTGGGTTCAAAGCCAGTTTGGTACCAGTGCTGAGGGAGGCTATGCTGTCATGTTAAACCGAGACCTGATCAGCTGAATGTAAAAGATCTTAAACCAACATTCCAAAAAAGACCAGGGATGCATTCTCCATGACAATGTCTCGATCAATCAAAGTCGACTTGGCAACCAATCTTTATGGGTGGCACGGTGGCTCAGTGGTTAGCACTGCTGCCTCAGAGAGCCAGGGACCCGGGTTCGATTCCCAGCTTGGGTCATTGTCTGTGCGGACTCTGCACGTTCTCCCTGGGTTTCTTCCAGGTGCTCCGGTTTCGTCCCACAGTCCGAAAGACAAAGAATAAAGAAAATTACAGCACAGGAACAGGCCCTTAGGCCCTCCAACCCTGCACCGACCATGCTGCTTGTCTGAACTAAAACCCCCTAGTCTCGCGGGGACCTCTATTCCCATCCTATTCAAGTATTTGTCCAGATGCCCCTTAAAAGTCACTACCGTAAACGCTTCCACTATCTCCCCCGGTAGTGAGTTTCAGGCACCCACCACCCTCTGTGTAAAAAACTTGCCTCGTACATCTCCTTTAAACCTTGCCCCTCGTACCATAAACCTGGTTAGGTGGATTGGCCGTGCTAAATTCTCCCTCAGTGTACCCGAACAGGCATTGGAGTGTGACGATGAAGGGATGTTCACAGTAACTTCATTGTAATCTTAATGTAAGCCTACTTGTGACACTAATAAATAAACTTAAAACTTAGTTTCAGATATCATTTCTCATTGACATTAATTCAAACAGTTGAACTCAATGAACCTTTCATGACCAGAGGACACCTTATTTGAAGAACATTCAGCCAGCTTGTTTGATTCTCTCTTTTCAACACCCGGTCCCGATCACAATGCATTGACAACTTTACCAAGATGGAATATGTGACTGACCTCCTCCCACTCCCAGAAGCAGGTTGGGGTGAGGACTCAATAAACTTTACCCAAGCATCAGCCAACATCTTCTGGAAAGTATTAAATACCTTTTCAACCCCACAATTACTGGTGAGAGCTGGTTAGGGCCAGAGTATAGTGATGGCTCCATTGTACAATTCAGAAAGCTGCCTTGCACTGTTTTCCCTCCAAAGGTCAGGACTATATCTGATGACGCCGTGGTTATTGGAGATGATATATACACTTTCTGATCTATGTCATGATACCTTTTTCCTATTTTTACCAACAAAAATCTATTTATAGGTTCCCATTCAGCATCACTGCAAGATTATTAACCCTTGCTATAACATATTCTCAATCTCTCCTCCCCTCCTGTGCTCACAATCTGATTCAATAATGATTAGGTAAAGCTTTGAGTATGACACAGCTGATGATATATCCAAAAATATATTATGTTCTAGAGATTAGCTAATTTAAATCACAAATAACCAGTAACTTCCAATACAATTTAATATCATTTGGTAGCATTTACACAAGCTCATACCATTTACCGTCACTCAAAACCACCTTGCATACTTTTTGGACAATTCTGTAAAATATCCTCTACCGCTTTCGGGGTACACTCTGAGCTTGGGTGAATCCTGCTCTGCCTGGTATCATACTAAACTTCAAGAAAACTCCCAAGATTAACGTTAGTCATTGCTGGTCCCAACCAAAACTCTGCATTGACCTCACTGAATGGGACCTGAAGAGGGGGGAGGCCCGTCTGGAAGTGCTTCCCCTCCAGGTCATTGTTCATGAATCCCACTGGAAAGTGTGTGGGATGTTGGAGGTTACAAGATTTGGCGTGGCTATGATTATGTCCCTTTGGTTAGAACAATGAAAGAAGAGGTATAAGCCTATATCAGTATCGCAAGCCCTCAACTACAATAAATAATGCTCATTAGTCAGGAAGAATTTCAATGTTTCAAAATTCCTGCTCCTCAAACCTTGTTTGTGATGGGGATGTCTGACTGGACTATAGGAGTTCAAAATCTACAATGTTGTGAGGGTATCAAGTCAGGTTGTGATGTTAAACAATTGGGCAGAGGATCATGGGCCGTGTGCCTGCCATACGCTGGATGCAGATAGTTTGAAGCTCAGACACTCCAACACATATTCAGGATGGGAGCACTGAGATATTTTACTTGTTCCAAAGATGTGTGGGTTAGGTGGATTGGTCATGCTAAATTGCCCCTTAATGTCAGGGGGATTAGTAGGGTAAATACATGGGGTTACGGGGATAGAGCCTGGGTGGGATTGCTGTCGGTGTGGGTTTGATGGGTCGAATGGCCTCTTTTTGCACTGTAGAGATTCTATGATTCTTTCTCTTGCCAGTTGTTCTTCCTCCTCTGGTCAATGGGAATGTAGTGGAGACTAGTCACTTATTCTGGAATGATGTGGATTCACACCCACAACCTGGAGCATGAGGTGTTGCTGCTTGTCTTATTCAGTTTCAATTTGTGGGGCTGGTGAGCTGTTCAGCACCTACAACCGATCCACACACACTGACATCAAAATAACTTCTGGGGAATGTCTGGTGGATATGAAAAGTCTAATGATGACCATGAAACCATTGTCAATTATTGTAAAAACCCATCTGGTTCACTAATATCCTTAGGGAAGGAAATCTGCTGTCCTTACCTGGTCCGGCCGACATGTGACTCCAGATCCACAGCAATGTGGTTGACTCGTAAATGCCCTCTGAAAGCCCTCCCTTGTATTTCTTATTCCCGCCCTGTGTCTTTTTGCCTATTCTCCACATTTCTGTCTATTTCCTTCTCACTTCTTGGGTCTCTGTCTCTCTTTAAAGATTTTAAATCTGAGATATTTTAATCGTCAAGGATATTCAGAGATTATGGAGCCAAGACTCTGTCAATGCAGAGATCAGCACATGTGCAGAGGCCCCCCATTCCTGGCCTCCAGATCGTTAGCCAACCCTGCAACCCTCCATTGCTAGCATTCTGACCCCCCCCCCTCTCCCAATCTGGATGGGCAGCCCCGACCACCCTCCCTCCCTCCCCCCACCGACCCTGATTGCAGAGTGGTAGTGGGTTCTCTCCCCCTGCACTGATCGTCCCCCCAATAGATCCCACCCCCCTCTGTCCCCACTCCCTTGGCACTGCCTGGTGCTCGTTGGGTAGTGTCAAGGTGCCCCTTGGGCATTGCCAGAAAGACTTACATTTACACAGAACCATTCACAGCCTCAGGACGTGCCATCACTTTAGAGCCAATGAAATGTTTTTGAAAAATGAGGCAGCTAATTAACACACAGCAAGGTCCCACAAACAGCAATGTGATAATGATCAGATCATCTGTTAGACTGAGAAGAATTCCCTGCTCATTTTCAAAATAGTGCCATGAAATCTTATACATCCGCTGAGAGGATGGGTAGGGCCTCAGTTTAACACCACATGCAAAAGACAGCACCTCCAACAGTGCAGTGCTCCCTCAGTATTATGCTAAAACAACAACTTCTATTTAAATAGTGTCTTTACATTACTCCAACATCTCAAGATGCTTCCTAGTTGCAATGTGGACTTAGAGTCAAAGAGCTTTACAGCTTGGAAACAGGCCCTTCAGCCCAACTTGTTCATGCCGCCCTTTTGTTTTAACCACTAAGCTAATCTCAATTGCCCAAATTTGGCCCATATCCCTCGATACCCATCTTACCTATGTAACTGTCTAAATGCTTTTCAAAAGACAAAATTGTACCCGCCTCTACTACTACCTCTGGCAGCTTGTTCCAGACACCCACCATCCTCTGTAAGAAAAAATTGTCCCTCTGGATCCTTTTGTATCTCTCCCCTCTCACCTTGAAACATTAACTGTTACATTCTCCACAAATACTGCCAGACCTGTTGAGTTTTTGCAGCATTTTTGTTTTAATCCTAAGACGCTTCACAGGGGTTTCATAAAACAAAATATAATACACAGCCACAGAAGGAGCTATTCAGACAGATGACCAAAGGAGGAAAATTTCAATCAGTGTCTTAAAGGGGGGAAAATGAGGTGGTGGGGCAGAGAGGCTTAGGGAGGGAATTCCAGAGTTTGGGGACGAGGCAGCTGAATCTGCAACCACAACTGGTGGAACAATTAAAGTAAGAAGTTTAACAACACCAGGTTAAAGTCCAACAGGTTTATTTGGTAGCAAAAGCCACACAAGCTTTCGAGGCTCTGAGCCCCTTCTTCAGGTGAGTGGGAATTCTGTTCACAAACAGAACTTATAAGACACAGACTCAATTTACATGAATAATGGTTGGAATGCGAATACTTACAACTAATCCAGTCTTTAAGAAACAAAACAATGGGAGTGGAGAGAGCATCAAGACAGGCTAAAAAGATGTGTATTGTCTCCAGACAAGACAGCCAGTGAAACTCTGCAGGTCCACGCAACTGTGGGAGTTACAAATAGTGTGACATAAATTCTGATTCTAGGATCGCATGATAAAGACTCAGGAGGAAAAAAGCAGAAATATTTATGTGAAATAGTGTGACATAAACCCAATATCCCGGTTGAGGCCGTCCTTGTGTGTGCGGAACCTGGCTATCAGTTTCTGCTCCGCGACTCTGCGCTGTCGTGTGTCGCGAAGGCCGCCTTGGAGAACGCTTACCCGAATATCAGAGGCCGAATGCCCGTGACCGCTGAAGTGCTCCCCAACAGGAAGAGAACAGTCTTGCCTCTTAGAATCCTAGAATCAGAATTTATGTCACACTATTTGTAACTCCCACAGTTGCGTGGACCTGCAGAGTTTCACTGGCTGTCTTGTCTGGAGACAATACACATCTTTTTAGCCTGTCTTGATGCTCTCTCCACTCCCATTGTTTTGTTTCTTAAAGACTGGATTAGTTGTAAGTATTCGCATTCCAACCATTATTCATGTAAATTGAGTCTGTGTCTTATAAGTTCTGTTTGTGAACAGAATTCCCACTCACCTGAAGAAGGGGCTCAGAGCCTCGAAAGCTTGTGTGGCTTTTGCTACCAAATAAACCTGTTGGACTTTAACCTGGTGTTGTTAAACTTCTTACTGTGTTTACCCCAGTCCAACGCCGGCATCTCCACATCATGACTACCATAGACACCGCAAACTGCCGGCTCCAAGTGGAGAGGATCGCCAAGAAGATCGCGCATATCGACACAGACATCAAGTTTCTACAAAGATGCAAGAAAGCAGACAAGATACCGAAAGGACTACAGATCACGAACCCACTCAGGTCAACCTATAACACAGACTACGCTGAGAGACTTTGCCGTCGCACCTCTCTCACCCTCCTCAACCACCTCATACACCAACTCTACAGCAAACGCCGCAGCCTGGAAACCAAGATCGAATCCATATTCTCAACTTGCGCTCAGGACGCAGACCAGCTGCGAAACTCTGCCAAGCAGACGAGACAAAGGAACTACACCATCTACATGCACACCAAGAACAGGAAACTTGAGAAACTCGGCATCACCACCAGCAGCAACCAAGCCTCCCCCGGTACCACAGTAGGAAACAGTCCCACTGCAGGGAAGTCCATTGTCAACTTGTCCGACTACACACTTCAACCAGATGAAATCGAAGTTCTCAGCCGAGGGCTTAATTTTTGCCCCACCACCAAAATAGACCCCATCAGTCTCGCAGCAGACACAGAGGAATTCATCAGGCGAATGAGGCTGAGGGAGTTCTTCCACAAACCCCAAGAGGCCAACAACGAACACAATGAGACAGCCAATGAACTGGAACAGCCGACAGAGAGATCCGCAGTGCATCCGAAGAGGAAAGAGTCGAATTGGACTCCTCCGGAAGGCCGCTGCCCTCGACTTGACATGTATGCCCAAGCCGTCAGGAGGTGCGTCAACACCAAATTCATCAGCCGTCAGGAGGTGCGTCAACACCAAATTCATCAGCCGCACTCACAAGACAGCCCCGAACATCACCCAAGCACAACGTAACGCCATCCACGCTCTCAAGACCAACCGCAACATTGTCATCAAACCAGCAGACAAAGGAGGGGCCATCGTCATACTGAACAGAACGGATTACTGCAAAGAAGTGTACCGACAACTCAACAACGAGGAACACTACAGACAGTTACCTGCAGATCCGACCAAAGAACACACCCGTCAACTCAACACTCTGATCAAGACCTTTGATCCGGACCTTCAGAACACCCTCCGTGCTCTCATCCCACGTACTCCCCGCGTTGGAGATCTCTACTGCCTCCCGAAGATACACAAGGCAAACACACCCGGCCGTCCCATCGTATCGGGCAATGGGACCCTGTGCGAGAACCTCTCCGGCTATGTCGAGGGCATCCTGAAACCCATTGTACAAAGAACCCCCAGCTTTTGTCGCGACACGACGGACTTCCTACAGAAACTCGGCACACATGGAGCAGTTGAACCAGGAGCGCTCCTCGTCACAATGGATGTCTCAGCACTCTACACCAGCATCCCCCATGACGATGGCATTGCTGCAACGGCCTCAGTGCTCAGCGCCAACAACTGCCAGTTTCCAGATGCAATTTTACATCTCATCCGCTTCATCCTGGACCACAATATCTTCACCTTCAACAACCAGTTCTTCATCCAGACACACGGAACAGCCATGGGGACCAAATTTGCACCTCAATATGCCAACATCTTCATGCACAGGTTCGAACAAGACTTCTTCACCGCACGGGACCTTCAACCGGTGCTATACACTAGATACATCGATGACATTTTCTTCCTTTGGACTCATGGTGAACAATCACTGAAACAACTCTATGATGACATCAACAAGTTCCATCCCACCATCAGGCTCACCATAGACTACTCTCCGGAATCGGTTGCATTCTTGGACACGCGCATCTCCATTAAGGACGGTCACCTCAGCACCTCACTGTACCGCAAGCCCACGGATAACCTCACGATGCTCCACTTCTCCAGCTTCCACCCTAAACACGTTAAAGAAGCCATCCCCTACGGACAAGCCCTCCGTATACACAGGATCTGCTCGGATGAGGAGGATCGCAACAGACACCTCCAGACGCTGAAAGATGCCCTCATAAGAACAGGATATGGCGCTAGACTCATTGATCAACAGTTCCAACGCGCCACAGCGAAAAACCGCACCGACCTCCTCAGAAGACAAACACGGGACACAGTGGACAGAGTACCCTTCGTTGTCCAGTACTTCCCCGGAGCGGAGAAGCTACGGCATCTCCTCCGGAGCCTTCAACATGTCATTGATGAAGACGAACATCTCGCCAAGGCCATCCCCACACCCCCACTTCTTGCCTTCAAACAACCGCACAACCTCAAACAGACCATTGTCCGCAGCAAACTACCCAGCCTTCAGGAGAACAGTGACCAAGACACCACACAACCCTGCCACAGCAACCTCTGCAAGACGTGCCGGATCATCGACACAGATGCCATCATCTCACGTGAGAACACCATCCACCAGGTACACGGTACATACTCTTGCAACTCGGCCAACGTTGTCTACCTGATACGCTGCAAGAAAGGATGTCCCGAGGCATGGTACATTGGGGAAACTATGCAGACGCTGCGACAACGGATGAATGAACACCGCTCGACAATCACCAGGCAAGACTGTTCTCTTCCTGTTGGGGAGCACTTCAGCGGTCACGGGCATTCGGCCTCTGATATTCGGGTAAGCGTTCTCCAAGGCGGCCTTCGCGACACACGACAGCGCAGAGTCGCGGAGCAGAAACTGATAGCCAGGTTCCGCACACACAAGGACGGCCTCAACCGGGATATTGGGTTTATGTCACACTATTTCACATAAATATTTCTGCTTTTTTCCTCCTGAGTCTTTATCATGCGATCCTAGAATCAGAATTTATGTCACACTATTTGTAACTCCCACAGTTGCGTGGACCTGCAGAGTTTCACTGGCTGTCTTGTCTGGAGACAATACACATCTTTTTAGCCTGTCTTGATGCTCTCTCCACTCCCATTGTTTTGTTTCTTAAAGACTGGATTAGTTGTAAGTATTCGCATTCCAACCATTATTCATGTAAATTGAGTCTGTGTCTTATAAGTTCTGTTTGTGAACAGAATTCCCACTCACCTGAAGAAGGGGCTCAGAGCCTCGAAAGCTTGTGTGGCTTTTGCTACCAAATAAACCTGTTGGACTTTAACCTGGTGTTGTTAAACTTCTTACTGTGTTTACCCCAGTCCAACGCCGGCATCTCCACATCGGAACAATTAAAATCAGAGCTGCTCAGAGATCAGAGCCATGGAACTGCTTTCAACCTGGAGAACTTGCCTGTCAACACACACGACAATATTATGGAGCAAAGGCAGGATGTCATATCCCATGTCATATTTTTACTGACATTGACCATAAACCAGCTCAGACTCCCTGGCAACACACTACAGGAAGAAAGCTAATGAGGATTCTAACTACATCAAGAAGATTGTTGTAAGAATGCCCAGTTTTTTTCTATGTAATACTACATCCTTAAACAATAAATTTGATGAATTTCCATCATCTGTACTTGAGGAACTTATGATATAGTGACAGTGACGAAAGCATGGTACCAATCAGATTTATCACCTAGTTATGTGTCCATTTCAAATTACACTTTTCTTTCATTGAATGGTAAAATCATAGAATCCCTACAGTGCAGAAGGAGCCCATTCGGCACATCGAACCTGCACTGACCCAGGCCCTCTGTCCCGCTCTATCCCTGTAACTCCACACATTTACCATGGCTAATCCATTTAACCTACACATCTTTGGACACTAAGAGGCAATTTAGCATGGCCAATCCACCTAAGCTGCACATCTTTGGATTGTGGGAGGAAACTGGAGCACCTGGAGCAAACTCACGTAGGCACAGGGAGAACATGCAAACTCCACAAAGCCACCCAAGGCCAGAATTGACCCCGTGTCCCTGGTGCTGCGAGGCAGCAGTGCTAACCAGTGTGCCATCCCTAAACTAAAGCTTCATCGCATTGGAGATGGAAGGCCATTTTAGCTAAATGATGACAGGAACATTTGGAACTAAAATTCAGATCTAGGAACACCTGGAAGATTTTTTTACAGTGAGATTTTAATCCAAAAATCATCCGGGTGCCTCCATTGTCGTAATGGGAGACTTTAATCAGCTTAACGTTTATCAAATTCTTTGCAATGTGAATTTGATACAAATTGTAAACAACCTAACAGGTGGAGAGTCCATTTTGGATAAAATCATTACAAACAAAACTATGTCACCTGTATGAAGAGGTTGAAATTGTGACTGCATTTGCTAACACTGATCACAGCACTGTCCCTTGGAAGCCACACCAGTACCAGTAACAGCACTGTGTCCCAATCAGTCTCACATGCTGGTAACTCAGCCCCAGATAAACAATGACATGTGAGCATTCAACAGATGGATCATGATTGGTTTAAGATCACCCATAAAGAAGATGTCAATCAACAAAAGTATCATGTGTTCGACAACACCCGTAACTGTGCTACAGAGATGTGCTATCAAGTAACACTTCCCGACATGAAAAACAAAGCGATATCATAGAAACCCCGACAGTGCAGAAGGAGGCCATTCGGCCCATTGAGTCTGCACCAACCACAATCCAACCCGGGCCCTATTATGATTCCAATAAGTCCTATATGACAACTAGTTTGAAATTGATGATCCGCAAACAGCAGTCTACCTATCACCATAATAACACCGCTCTGTTTTTATGCACTGGTGAACCAAGGTGAACGATGCAATTCTTGATGTGAAGCACAATTTTTACTGAGTGAATCCAGTTCTTGGAACTGAGTGATTTTTTTTGGTTCATGGGATGTGGGTGTTACTGGCTCGGCGAGCAGTTATTGGCCTTCCATAATCGACAATCAGAAGGTGGTGGTCTGCAGCTTTATTGCATTGCAGCGGACCATCTGTTGTAAGAACTCCCACAATATTGTTTGGAAGGGAATTCCAAGATTTTGACCCAGTCACAGTGCATGAATGGTGATATAATTCCAAGTCAGGATGGTATGTGGCTTGGAGGCGACTTGCAAGTGGAGGTGTTCCCATGCATCTGCTGCCTTTGTCTTTCTAGGCGATAGAGATTCTACAAACATACACATCTGAAACAGGAGTAGGCCACTTGGTGACTTGAGCCTGCTCCATCATTCATGGTTAATCTGATTGCAACTTCTGCTCCACAATCCCTCCTAACTCTTCATCCCTTTGCTTATCAAGAATCTATCTCACTCTGCCTTAAACATATTCAAAGGCTCAGCTTCTGTTGCCTTTTGAGAAAGAGAATCCCAAAGATTCATGACACTCTGAAAGAAAATAATTCTCCTCATCCCCGTCTTATATGGGCAGTCCCTTAATTCTAAACAGTGACCCCGAGTTCTAGATTCTCACACAAGAAGAAACATCCTCTCCACATCCACCCTGTCAAAATCCCTCAGGATCTTATGGCTGGAATTCTCCCAAAAAAATTCCAAGTGTTGAATTCGTGGGAAAACTGGAGTAAATCATACTGGTTTTTTCAGTGGGAGTTCACACTAGAATCTCCCACACTCTGTGCAATGCAGAGGCCACCAGCGTGAATATCATTAGATTTCAGGGGATGGGTCTATTCCCGCTGGAAGGCTGAAAGCATTGGGCCTCTGCACATGCACAGTGGCCCCGCACTGCCAGCCTCCCATATGCTGGCAGATCAACCGCTGACCAACTCAGGACTCCTGCAGTGCTGCCCCTCCAACCCCCCCCAACCCTCCCATGGCCCAATCGCGGCCCACCCGATCATTCCTGGGTCAGCCCCGACCCCCATGCCCCCAGTACGGCCCACCCTGATCTCCAGCCGCCCCACCTCAGTGGCAATCCCCCTCCTGCTGCTGCAGTGTAGACCCCCCGGGAGGCAGACCCCCCCCCCCCCCCCAACCCCCGGCTGACCTCCCCCTACCGGCAGACCACCACCCTGGCTGACACTCCCACCCCAGCCTGCCCTGATTGCTGGCCCCCCCTCCTGCCCCGACTGATACCAAATGCAGAATGGCAGCGGGACTCCCACCCTCACCGATTGCCCCCTAGGCCATGCCTCCTAGGCCCTGCCTCCCCATGCCCCACCCCAATAGGCCCTGACCCCTTGGCACTGCCCCATGCCTGGTGGACAGTGGCAAGGTGCCCCCTGGGCAAGGCCCTTTGCCCCTTGGGCACTGCCAGGGTGCCCATGGCCGGGGGGCACCCCCCAACCAAATAACCCCCTGGGGAGGCCCAATTTCCCCCCTTCATTCCAGCGGGGCCGTCCCAATAGTTCCCTGAAAGTGGACCTACTGTAAACCCCACTCGAGTGAAACACTAGGGGTAGGAGAGGCTAGCGGGCCCGGAGAATTCAGTCCCAGGCCCGGTAACAGCATTTAAATTACATTACAATAAGATTAAAAAGACTTACCTGGTCTGCCTGCCGTTTCCTGCGCAGATCTGACGGCGCCAGAAATCCAGCGCTGGGAGATGCGCTTGTAGCGGGAATGCATGCGCGAATCTCTCGCATGCCTGGGCGCAAGATTATCCCACTCTGGTGCACTAGAAAATTAGCACGGCAGGGTGGGAGCATCACTCCCTGTATGTTTCAATCAAGTTGCCTCTTACTCTTCTAAAATCAGTGGATACAAGTCTAGCCTAGCTAACCTTTCCTGATAAGACAACCCACCAATTCCAGGTATTAGTCTGGTAAACTTTCTCCCGGACTGCTTCCAATGCATTTACATCCTTCCTTAAATAAGAAGATCAGTACTGTACACAGTACTCCAGAGATGATCTCATTAATGCTCTGTATAACTGAAACCTACTTTTGTATTCAATTCCCCTTGTAATAAATGAGAATGATCTATTAGCATTCCTAATGACTTGCTTTATCTGTATACTAACATTTTGCAATATATGCACTAGGACACATAGATGCCTCTACTTCTCAGAGCTCTGAAATCTCTCACCATTTAGATAATAAGCATTTTTATTCTTCCTTCCAAAATGGACAATTTCACATTTTCCCATATTATATTCCATTTGCCAAATCTTTGCCCACTCATTTAACCTTTATAGTCTCCTTATGTTCACTTCTCACATACTTTCTTACCTAGACGGATATGGGTTATGGGTTTGGAAGGTACTGTCAAAGGAGCGGCAGTGCATCTTGTAGATGGTACTCACTGCTGCCATGTGCATTGATGGCGGAGGGAATTCATGTTTGTGGATGGAGCGCCAATCAAGTGGGTTGCTTTGTCTTGGATGGTGTCGAGCTGATGTTGATAGTGGGGGATTCAGCAATGGCAATGCCATTGACTGTAATGGGGCAGATGGTTAGAATTTCTCATGGTCATTGCTTGACATTTGTGTTCCTCCATATAGGCATGAACTGCTTCAGTATCTGAGGAGTCTTAAATGGTGCTGAACATTGGGCAATCAACCGTTAACATCGCACTTCTTACCTTATGATGGAGGGAAGATCATTGATACAACAGCTCAAGGTGATTGGGCAAGGACATTACCCTGAGGAACTCCTGCAGTGATCTCCTGGGACTAAGATGATTGCCCTCTAACAACCACAACCATTTTACTCTGTGCCAGATATGACTCCAACCAGTGAAGGGCTTTGTCCCTGGTTCCCATTGACTCCAGTTTTGCTCGGGCTTCTGATGCCATACTCAGTCAAATGCTGCCTTGATACCAAGGGTAATCATTTTCACCCCACTTCTGGAGTTCAGCTCTTTTGTCCATGTTTGATCCATGAAGTCAGGAGCTAATTGGCCCTGGCAGAACCCAAACTGAATGTCAGTGAGCAGATTATTGCTGAGTAATTGCCACTTGGTAACAGTGTCAATGACACTTTCCATTATTTTGCTGATGATTGAGTGTACACTGATTGGAAGGTTAGATTTATCCTGCCTTTTGTGGACAGGACATACCTGGGCAACTTTCCACATTGCTGGGTGATTGTCAGTGTTGGAACAGCTTAGCTGGGTGTGCAGCTAGTTCATGAGCACAAGACTTCAATACTATTGCCGGAACATTATCAGCGCCCATAGCCTTTGCAGTATCCAGTGACTATTCCTGTTTTTCATATTACATGGAGTGAATCAAATTGGCTGCAAACTGGCATTTGTGATGTTGGGGTCCTCAAGAGGAGGCCAAGCTAGATCATCCACTCGGCTCGTCTGACTAAAGATTGCTGTAAATGCCTTGTCTTTAGCAGTGGTGTACTGGGCTCTGCCATCATTGAGGATGGGGATATTTGTGGAGTCTCCAACTCCAGTTAATTGTCTAAATGTCCACTGCCATTCACAACGACTGGTGATAGGACTTCAGAGCTTAGATCTGCTCCCAAGCGATTGTGGGATTGCTTAGCTCTGTGTATCATTTGTTGCTTATGTTGTTTGGCATGCAGTAGTTCTGTATTGTCGTTTCACCTCATTTTTAGGTATGCCTGCTGCTGCTCCTGCCATGCCCTCTGACACTCTTCATTCAACCAGGGTCGATCCATTGACTTGGTGGCAATGGTTGAGTGGGGGATATGCTGGGCCATGAGGTGATTGTGGTTGAGCACAATTCAACTGCTGCTGCTAATCCACAGTGCTTCAGGGATACCCAGTCTTGATTTGCAGGATCTGTTGGAAATCTATCCTATTTAGCACAGTGATAGTGCCACACCACACAATGGAGGGCATCCTCAATGTGAAGACGGAACTTTGTCTTCATAAGAACTGAGCGGTGGTCACTCCTACTGATACTGTCATGGGCCAGCAGGATGGTGTAGAGCAGGTTTATTCAACTCACTGCCCACCGGCTTTGTTGTGGCACCTGAGGCCTCTGAACTCAGTTTGCCAAAACTGTTAGACTTACAACTGACTTATTTTAGAAAATGCTGTAAAGCTGCTCATCTATTCGCTGGCTAGTGAGTCGACCAGCAGCAGATGCAGAGAGAAACAAGGCTGCGACTGGACAAGTAGCAAAGAGTGGGAAGCTCAGTTTTGAAAGTAGGTTTCAGGGCCTGAGGCGAGAGGCAGCCAGAGTGGGGCCCAGGCAGGACAGAGCAGACTGCGTGGCAGCCAGAGCAGTGGGGCCTCGATAGGGTGCGAGGCGGCAGGAGCAGTGGGGCCTGGTGGGCCTGAGCAGAGTGTGAGGCAGCCAGAGCAGTGGGGCCTAGGTGGGCCTGAGCAGAGTGCGAGACTGCAGGAGCAGTGGGGCCTAGGTGGGCCTGAGCAGAGTGCGAGGCGGCAGGAGCAGTGGGGCCTAGGTGGGCCTGAGCAGAGTGCGGGGCAGCAGGAGCAGTGGGGCCTAGGTGGGCCTGAGCAGAGTGCGGGGCGGCAGGAGCAGTGGGGCCTAGGTGGGCCTGAGCAGAGTGCGAGACTGCAGGAGCAGTGGGGCCTAGGTGGGCCTGAGCAGAGTGCGAGGCGGCAGGAGCAATGGGGCCAAGATAGGACCGAGCAGAGTTCAGTGGCATCTGAGTGAGTGACTGAAGACTGTGTGAGAGACAGAATATGGGAGTGGAGAGAGAACGTGTGGGAGGGTTGGGAGAGAGGCAAAAAGAAAGTGAGGTGAGTGAGAGAGTGTGCTCCCTCCCAATCTCAAGGTTTTCAATCACCCCCACACAACAACATGCATTCTCACCCACTCTCTCAGGGAGTGAGGGTGCGTGAGTGAGCACCCTGACACTGGGAGTGAGCCAGAGTCACACACTCTGATCTTATCCCCATCGTTATTTATTGTTCATCATTATTACTCATTGATTTTCTGATCAGCAAGTTGGTTCTTTTCATACATCAGGTTTTTTTAAATTCATGCTAAATGTTGTTCCAAACTTTATCTTTTGGAAATTTTCTCATTGGCCCCTTGAGTGAGAAAATTTTTGAAATGTGGCCTACCCACCCCATGCGAAAAGTTTGAGAAGCCTGGTATAGAGGGATATGTTTGATGACTTCTTGCATCCCTCATTCCAATCAACAGTCACAATCACAAATCATTATCAACAACCTATTCACACTTGTTCCTCATGGTGTCCCATCTCTCGCTGCAGACACACAACCAGATTTATTGTGAATTAAACGCTATATACATAACTGGAGGACTTGACAGCGTTCCTATGTACTTGATAAGAGAATTCAAAACTGAAGTCAGTGTAATCATAGAAATCCTACAGTGCAGAAGGAGGCCATTCGGCCCATCGAGTCTGCACCGACCACAATCCCACCCAGGCCCTACCCCCACATATTTTACCCGCTAATCCCTCTAACCTACACATCCCAGGACTCTAAGGGGCAATTTTTTAACCTGGCCAATCAACCTAACCCGCACATCTTTGGACTGTGGGAGGAAACCGGAGCACCCGGAGGAAACCCACGCAGACACGAGGAGAATGTGCAAACTCCACACAGACAGTGAACCGAGCCGGGAATCGAACCCGGGACCCTGGAGCTGTGAAGCAGCAGTGCTAACCACTGTGCTACCGTGCCGTGTACTGCTGACACATACTCTCAATAAATCATATCGTGTTGAGTACGTCCCCTATCAGTGGAAATGATGTTTGTCACCCCTGTGCCAAAGTCAGTCCCAGCTGTTGTTGCGAATGTGCTTCCCATTTTTCTCACCCATCATTTTGCTAAAATAGCCGAAAGTTTCACTGCAAAGTGGATGATGAGTGATCTGATGAAACAATTATTTCATCAGCTGTAACAGAAAGGGAAATTAAAAAGTCTGTTGTTGGGCAAAGTCCAATGAGGTTAGTGTGCAATATTAAAGCACATGGGGTTGGGGGTAATATATCTGCATGAATTGAGAGTTGTTTAGCAGATAGGAAAGAGAGTAGGAATAAATGGGTTAGCGAAAATAAACGGGGCAGTGAGTAGTGGGATCAGTACTTGGACCCCAGCTGCTCAATTAGATTTATTATTATCACCTGTATTGGGATACAGTGAAAAGTATTATTTCTTGCGCACGATACAAAGCATACCGTTCCTAGAGTACATAGGGGAGAAGGAAAGAAGAGGGTGCAAAATGTAGTGTTACAGTCATAGCTAGGGTGAAGTACAGTTTTAAAATCATAGTATGAGACTGAAAGATATAGGGTTTGGTGGGACAGCTCGCAAGAAGTCGCCACACTCCGGCGCCATCTTGAAGAATATATATCACAATATATATCAACAATTTGGACAATTCCTGCATCGGCAGGATTTCCACATGAGTCGACTAAACGTACATTCAATGGAGATTAAAAGAATGAGTGGTGATCTCATTGAAATGTATGCATTTCTGACACAGCTGGACAGACTGGATGCAGGGATGTTGTTTCCTCTGGCTGGAGGTGTCTAGAATAAGGAGGCACAGTCTCAGGATATGGGGCAGTCATTTAGGACAGAGACGAGGAGAAACGTCTTCACTCAGAGAGTGGTGAACCTGTGGAATTCTCCACCGCAGAGGACTGTGGAGGCCAGGTCACTGAATATATTTAAGAAGAAAATAGATAGATTTCTAGACTTAAGACATCAAAGGGTATGGGGAGAGAGTGGGAGTAAGGCGTTGAGATAGAGGATGAACCACGATCATAATGAATGGCAGAGCAAATTCAAAAGGGCGGCACGGTAGCACAGTGGTTAGCACTGCTGCTTCACAGCTCCAGGGTCCCAGGTTCGATGCTCGGGTCACTGTCTGTGTAAGTTTGCACATTCTCCTCGTGTCTGCGTGGGTTTCCTCCGGGTGCTCCGGTTTCCTCCCACAGTCCAAAGATGTGCGGGTTAGGTTGACTGGCCAGGTTAAAAAAATTGCCCCTTAGAGTCCTGGGATGCGTAGGTCAGAGGGATTAGCGGGTAAAATATGTGGCGGTAGGGCCTGGGTGGGATTGTGGTTGGTGCAGACTCGATGGGCTGAATGGCCTCCTTCTGCACTGTAGGGTTTCTATGATTTCTATGAAAAGGTCAAATGACCAATTCCTGCTCCTATTTTCTATGTTTTTATGTTTCTGAAGCATCACAATATTTCTCAAACTAATCTATTCATTGTGTTTAATTGTTTAAAAGATAAGACCCATTGTTAAATACACAACTTACCAAAGAACATGTGAACAAGCTTGAAAGCATTCAGGTGCGAGCAGTGAAATTGATGCCAGGAAACACGTACTGAAACTGAAACAGTCACAAAACTGAATTGTAAAAAGTCTCACAACAGCAGGCTAAAGTCCAACAGGTTTATTTGGTTCATTTGAGTCACTCACCCGATGAAGGAGCAGCGCTCTGAAAGCTCGTGCTACCAAATAAACATGTTGGACTTTAACCTGGTGTTGTGAGACCTCTTACTGTGCCCACCCCAGTCCAACGCCGGCATCTCCATATAAAAATTGAATATGTGTTCCTTGCAGAAAGGTGGTAAAAGCTCTGTCTGCACTGCACTCAAAAACTCTTGAGCCCCATTTCCCCATTGTCACCATCACTTGCCACAACCATATGAAAGTAAATGTGTGGTGGAATTAAGGAGAAAAGATACCATTCCACAAATAAGATACAGTATGAATAGTCTACAATACAACTCAATCCCCTACTTTATAAAACATGGAAACCGTAAGTAAATGATTGAGAATTTGGAAACTGAGCCCGACAATATATGATCTATGGAGATTAATACAAAATGCAGCATGAAGTAGACATTTCATGTTATTCTGTAAATTGAGGAGGTCCACATTTTGCAGTGTATTGTAATTATATAATGAAATATTCATAATTGTGCAATACTTTAATTATTTCCTTATTATTCCTCATTTCCTTATTGAATTCTAGAACCAGAGACATAGATTCAAGGTAAGTGGCGGGGGAGGGGTGGGGAGTGGGGGGTGGGAGGGGGAGGGCAGAGGGTAGTGGATGTCTGCCTGAGCTGGTGTGGTGCACAGAAAGGGCACCAAATTAAGGCTAAGATAAGAAGCAATTTCTTCTTTTGGGGGTTGAGAGTGTTTGAAACTCCTTGCCACAGAGAGCTGTGAACAAAAGAACAAAGAACAATACAGCACAATACAGCACAGGAACAGGCCCTTCGGCCCTCCAAGCCTGCACCGATCATGTGTTCCTAACTAGACCATCCGTTTATATCCCTCTATTCCCAGTTTGTTTATGTGGCGATCGAGATAAGTCTTAAATGCTCCTAGCGTGTCTGCCTCAACCACCTTGCTTGGGAGTGCATTCCAGGCCCCCACCACCCTCTGTGTAAAATACATCCCCAGCATATCTGTATTGAACCTTGCCCCCCTTACCTTGAACTTGTGACCCCTTGTGTTTGTCATTTCTGACCTGGGAAAAAGCTTCCAACTGTTCACCCTATCTATGCCCTTCATAATTTTATAAACTTCTGTTAGGTCGCCCCTCAACCTTCGTCTTTCCAAGGAGAACAACCCTAGTTTACTCAATCTCACCTCATAGCTAATACCCTCCATACCAGGCAACATCCTGGTAAACCTTTTCTGTACTCTCTCCAAAGCCTCAACGTCCTTCTGGTAGTGTGGCGACCAGAACTGGACGCAGTATTCCAGATGTGGCCTAACCAATGTTCTATATAACTGCAACATCATATGCCAACTTTTATACTCTATACCCCGTCCAATAAAGGCAAGCATGCCATATGCCTTCTTCACCACCTTTTCCACCTGTGCCGCCACCTTTAAGGATCTGTGGACTTGCACACCCAGATCCCTCTGTGTGTCTATACTCCTGATGGTTCTGCCATTTATTGTATAGCTCCCCCCTGCATTAGATCTACCAAAATGCATCACTTTGCATTTATCTGGATTAATTTTCCAGCCTATCTATATCCTGCTGTATTCTCTGACAATGTTCATCACTATCCGCAACTCCAGCAATCTTTGTGTCATCTGCAAACTTACTAATCAGACCTGCTACATCTTCTTCCAAATCATTTATATATATCACAAACAGCAGAGGTCCCAGTACAGAGCCCTGCGGAACACCACTAGTCATAGACCTCCAATCAGAAAAAGACCCTTCCACTGCTACCCTCTGTCTTCTATGGCCAAGCCAGTTCTGTACCCATCTAGCTAGTTCACCTTTGATCCCGTGAGATTTAACCTTTTGCACCAGCCTGCCATGAGGGACCTTGTCAAATGCTGTACTAAAATCCATGTAGATGACATCCATGGCCCTTCCCTCATCAATCATTTTTGTCACTTCCTCAAAAAACTCAACCAAATTTGTGAGGCATGACCTCCCTCATACAAAACCATGTTGTCTATTGCTAATGAGACTATTCAGTTCTAAATGTGTATAGATCCTATCTCTAAGAATCTTCTCCAACAATTTCCCTACCACGGATGTCAAGCTCACTGGCCTATAATTACCCGGGTTATCCTTGCTACCCTTCTTAAATAACGGGACCACATTTGCTATCCTCCAATCCGCTGGGACCTTACTTGTGTCCAATGAAGAAACAAAGATTTCTGTTCGAGGCCCAGCAATTTCATCTCTTGTCTCTCTCAGTAATCTAGGACAGATGCCATCTGGCCCTGGGGATTTGTCTACCTTAATGCTTCCTAAAACACCTAACACTTCCTCCCTTGTAATTGCGATTTGTTCTAACGAGTCTACACATCCCTCTGAGACACTACCAATCAACGTGTCCCTCTCGTTTGTGAATACTGATACAAAGTATTCATTTAGGATCTCACCTACTTCCTCGGGTTTCAGACATAATTCCCCTCCTTTGTTCTTGAGAGGTCCAACTCTTTCTCTGACAACCCTCTTGTTCCTAACGTATGTATAAAATGCCTTGGGATTCTCCTTAATCCTGTCTGTCAAGGACATTTCGTGACCCCTTTTTGCCCTTCTAACTCCCTGTTTGAGTTCTTTTCTACTTTCTCTGTATTCCTCCAGTGCTCCATCTGTTTTTAGCTGCCTGGACCTCATGTATGCCTCTTTTTTCTTTTTGATTAGACCCACAATTTCACTGGTTATCCACGGCTCTCGAATCCTACCTTTCCTATCCTTCCTCTTTACAGGCACATGCCTGTCCTGCAGTCCTATCAACTGCTCCTTAAAAGGCTCCCACATGCCAGATGTGGATTTACCCTCGAACAGCTTCTCCCAATCAACAGCCACCAAATCCTGCCTAATCCGGCTGTAGTGAGCCTTCCCCCAATTCAGCACCTTACCCATAGGACAACACTCATCCTTTTCCATGACTATCCGAAAGTTTACAGAATTGTGGTCACTGTTCGCCACATGTTCCCCCACTGAAACTTTGACGACCTGACCGGGCTCATTCCCCAGTACTAGGTCCAGTATAGCCCCCTCTCTAGTTGGACTATCAACATATTGTTCCAAAGAACCTTCCTGGACACATTTTACAAATTCCTCCCCGTCCGGACCCCCAGCCCTAAGGGATCTCCAGTCTATATGAGGGAAATTAAAGTCTCCCACTACAACAACCCTATTTTTTCTACACCTGTCCAGAATCTCCTTACATATCCATTCTTCAACTTCCCGTGGGCTGTTGGGAGGCCTGTAGTATACCCCCAGCATAGTGACTGCGCCCTTTCTGTTTCTGAGCTCTACCCACAGTGTCTCGTTACATGATCCTTCCAAATTGTCCACCCTCTGTACCGCTGTAATATGCTCCCTAACCAGTATTGCTACTCCCCACCTCTTCTAGCCCCTCCTCTGTCTTGCCTAAAACACTTATACCCCAGAATATTCAGCTGCCAGTCCTGTCCTTCTTTTGACCGAGCCAGTTTTGTATCCACCTTGCTAGCTCACCTCTGATCCCATGCGACTTCACCTTCTGCACCAGTCTGCCATGAGGGACCTTGTCAAAGGCTTTACTGAAGTCCATGTAGACAACATCCACTGCCCTACCCTCATCAATCATCTTCATCACTTCCTCGAAAAACTCAATCAAGTTCGTGAGACACGACCTCCCCTTCACAAAACCATGTTGCCTCTCAATAATATGTCCACTTATTTCCTAGTGGGAATAAATCCTGTCTCGAAGAATCCTCTCCAATAATTTCCCTACCACTGATGTAAGGCTTACCTGCATTTTCTTGCTACCCTTCTTAAACAAAGGAACAACATTGGCTATTCTCCAATCCTCTGGGACTCCCCTGTAGCCAGTGAGGATACAAAGATTTCTCTCAAGGCCCCACCAATTTCCTCTCTTGCCTCTCTCAGTATTCTGGGGTATATCCCATCAGGCCCTGGGGACTTGTCTACCTTGATGTTTCTCAAGAATCCCAATACCACCTCCTTTTTGATCTCAACATGACTCAAACTATCTACACATCCTTTCCCAGACTCATCATCCACCTAGTCCTTCTCTTTAGTGAATACTGACGCAAAGTACTCATTTAATACCTCGCCTATTTCCTCTGGCTTCACACATAGATTCCCTCCCTTGTCCTTGAGTGGGTCAACCCTCTCTCTGGCTACCCTCTTGCTCTTTATATATGTGTAAAAAGCCTTGAAAAACAGATACTAATATCATCAAGGGATATGAGGATAATGAGGACAAACTGTATAGTGATCAGTGATCAGCCATGGTCTATGTGACGGTGCAGCAGGTTCGACTGGCTGAATGGCCTATTCCTGCTTCTTTGTTTCTATGTATTGAGTAAATAAACTGTTACAATACTGGAAAGGGATCATTGAGTTGAGGGCTCAAGAACAAAATCTGTTTGGTTCGAATTAAGGAACAGTAAAGGAGTTATTATATTACACTATAGGTCAACAAGTAGCGGTAATAGAGCAACAAATTCGCAGGCAAATTGCAAAATTGCAAGAAGTACAGAAAATACGAGATAACTTAAATTATCTGAATAATTACCTGGTATCGTAAGAGTGTAAAGGATTAAGAATGGGAGAAATTCCTGAAATGTGTACAAGAAAACATTCTAACTTTTTTGATCACTGTATTCCCAGAGCACCAAGGAAGGAAATAGTGGTGGGTTGTGATGAAGGGTCATTGACCTGAAACATTTACTGTGTTTTTCTCTATAGATACTGCCTGACCTGCTGAGTATTTCCAGCATTTTCTATTTTTATTGCTAGGACATGATGCTGGTTCTAATTCTGGGAAATGAGGTGGTAAAGTGGGACATGGTTGAAAAGGGGAGAATTTGGGCAACAGTGATCATAATATTATCAGGTTTAGAATAGCTATTGTAAAGCCATTGAACAATCAAGTATGAAAATACTTGACTGAAAAAGTGCTAATTTCAGAGAGCTGAAAAACAATCTAGCTGAAAAACAATCTGGTTGGGACCAGAATTTGGAAACCAAAATAGTAATTAAATAATGGTAGAGGTTGAAAGTGCAAATGGGTTGGGTACAGAGTGAAGGAAGGACATGCATTCCCATGCATCTGCTGACCTTGCCTTCCAGGTGGTAGAAGCTGTGGGTATAACTACTGTTGAAAGTACCTTGGCAAGTTGCTGTAGTGCATCTTGTAGATGGCACACACTGCTCCACTGTGCATCAGCAGTGAACGAATGAATGTTTAATACAGTGGATATGGTGCCAATCAAGTGAGTTGCTTTATCCTGAGCGGTGTTAAGCTTCTCGAGCATTGTTAGAGCTGCTCTCATTCAAAAAAGTGAAAGGTATTCCTTGAAACTCATGTTTTGTGCCCTGCAGATGGCGGAATGTTTTTGGATAGTCAGGGATGAGCTTTGTGCTACAGAATTCCCAACCTCTGACCTGCTCTTGTTGCTATTTAATTTATATGACTTTTCCAATTAGATTTCTGGTCAATGTTAACCCACCAGCCACCCCCCTCTCCCCCCACTGCCCACCACCCTCCAGGATGAGGTATTCTGTAATAGTAATTGTTAAAGGGAAGTTATTAAGTCCTGTAGCCTTTGCTGTATCCAGTGTCTTCAACTATTTATTAATATCACACGGAGGAATCAAATTGTACAAAAACTGGTAAGCTTTCGGCGACCTCAGGGGGAGGCTAAGGTCAATTATCTACACAGTACTTCTGGTGGAAGATGTTTGCAAAATTCTCAACCTTGCCTTTTGCACTGACATGCCATCATTGAGAATGGGGATATTTGTGGAGCCCCCTCCTCCAGTATAGTAATTCAGGCACATGCCGATTTCCCATCACCAATACCCTTTATTGTACATGAAAGGTAAAGGCTGCTTACAGTCTTACAGCAATGTGGCTTATGGTAAGGTGGTCTTCACCTCGGGACATACAGCATCAGTCCAGGTAAAGTTACAGGCTTAGAAACTGCCGCTGGCTGCTTCTCATTGGTTGAATGATCACTCAGTAAGAAAATGTGGTGTATTTGGATTTTCAGAAAGCTATTGATAAAGTCCCACACAAGAGGTTAGTGTGCAAAATGAAAGCGCATGGGATTGGGGGCAACATATTCACCTGTATTGAGAATTGGTTAGCAGACAGCAAACAGAGAGGAATAAATGTATCTTTTTCAAAGTTTATTTATTTCGTGAATGCAAGGACCCTGAGCCAAGCAGTTTCTTCCAAGGATACTGTGTTAAGTGTGGATAGGCCTCCACTGAGTCTGTGGAATGGACTCTCTTCTATAATGTGGGGCAGAGTTTGCTCTCTCCCGCAGGCACATAGGGGGCTGACACTAATGCCTCATCTGTGGAGCCTGGCCAAGCAGGAACGGTGGCCTGTCCTGAGCCTGTTGAGGGTCGACCACTCTTTCCTTGGATGGTTGAAACCGGGCAGCTATTGGGTTTGGTTTCAGGCCAGGTACTTAGAAATCATAGAAATCATAGAAACCCTACAGTACAGAAAGAGGCCATTCGGCCCATCGAGTCTGCACCGACCACAATCCCACCCAGGCCCTACCCCCATATTCCTACATATTTACCCACTAATCCCTCTAACCTATGCATCTCAGGACACCAAGGGCAATTTTTAGCACGGCCAATCAACCTAACCCGCACATCTTTGGACTGTGTTTGTTGTGTCCAGTGATTCCCATTCATTTGTCCAGGTGGAGTCTGTGCAAGTTCTGCGTAAGAGGGTTTTTCCAGATGGGAGTCATACCTTGGGTGGGCTGAATAGATCAGCAAGAAGTGGCAGGTGGTGGGGATTATGAACTTTTTCTATCATTTTATGGGTTGTTACAAGTCGGTGGATATGTGGAGGAGTGACGTTTGCCAGGACAGGGAGCCAAGGGAGTGGTGTTGAACATAGTGTCCCAGTAACGATACACATGGTAGCATTCAACTGGGTCTCAACTGTGTGTGTGTACGTGTGTGTGTGTGTGCGCATGCGTGCATGGTGATGATCTTGATCAAATGGGATGGTAGGATTGTTTTATGAGCAGTAGTATTCTGCTACTGAGTATGAGTATGCGAGTACTGAAGTTCAGAGAGCAGTACCCCACATTGAGTCAGCTAGTTTGGCAATCAAGTTGTTTCTAGACTTGAGCTTGGCTGCAGTTGTTTTTAGGTATTCCTGGAAGGTCAGTGTCCTATCCAGGGTCACTCTGAGGTATGTTGGAGTTGGGTGGTGCTTTAACTTGTAGCCATTCATTGGGATGTGGACTCTTTATTGGCTTATGTATTGTGAAGATGGAAGAAGTTGGATACTGGCTTGAATCTCCGTGCATTGCAGTATCATTCAAGTTTTGACAAGTCCTCGTTTAGGGTCTGGTCCAAGGTGTAGAAGATTAGAATTACAAGGTAGATGTCGTCGGCTTATGAATTTTTGGGAGGTAGTTTTGGAAGATCATTTGTGTACAAGTTGAACAGGGTTGGAGCCAGTATTGAGCCTGAGGGAATCCATTGGTTTGTCTTTTCCATGGACTTGTTTTGAAGTGACAGGCAGTGACTAGTGGAGTCCCACTGAAATCAGTGCTTGGGCCCCAGCTATTCATAACATACATCAATGATTTGGATGAGGGAACCAAATGTAATATTTTATCAGAGCTGGTGAAGGGTCATCTAGACTCCAAACATTGGCTCTATTCTCTCCCCACAGATGCTGTCAGACCTGCTGAGATTTTACAGCATTTTCTGTTTTTGTTTCAGATTCCAGCATCCGCAGTATTTAAGAGGCTGAAAGCAAGCAGTTAGGAAGGTAAATGGTATATCATAGAATCATAGAAACCCTACAGTGCAGAAAGAGGCCATTTGGCCCATCGAGTCTGCACCGACCGCAATCCCACCCAGGCCCTACCCACATATCCCTACATATTTATCCACTAATCCCTCTAACCTATGCATCTCAGGACACTAAGGGGCAATTTTAGTACGGCCAATCAACGTAACCCGCACATCTTTGGACTGTGGGAGGAAACCGGAGCACCCGGAGGAAACCCACGCAGACACGGCATGTTGGCCACGGTAAAGGCCACGGTATGTTGGCCTTTACTGCAAGAGTACTTGAATACAGGTGTAAGGATGTCTTACTGCAGCTGTACAGGACCTTAGTGAGATCACACCTGGAGTACTGCGTGCAGATTTGCTCCATTTGTCTAAGAAAGGATATACCATATAGGGAGTGCAACAAAGATCCATCAGACCGATTCCTGGGATGGTAGGATTGTTGTATGAGGAGAGATTGGGTCGACTGGGTCTGTATTCACTGGAATTCAGATGAATGAGATGGGATCTAATTGAAATATATAAAATTCTGACTGGGCTGGACAGACTGACTGCAGGGATGTTGTTTCTGCTGACTGGGGAAGCCGGGGAGGCGGGGGGTTCTAGAACAAGGGGTCATAAGTTCAGGTTACAAGGGTAGGTCATTTAGGACTGAGATAAGGGAAATCTTCTTCACTCAGAGGGTGGTGAACCTGTGAAATTCTGTACCAGATAGGGCCAAATCACTGAATATATTGAAGATTTCTAGACTCTGAACATAGGGAAAGTGCAGGACTATAGTGTTGAGGTAGAGAATCAACCATGATCATATTGAATGGTGGAGCAGGCTATTCCTATTTACTATGCTTCTATACCTCTGCCACATTCAGTATTTCTTCAAATTAGTGTTCAACATGGAAAATTACTGGGACGATTCTCCCAGCTTGCTGCACTGCTTTTGTAGTGCAACAGGCTGAGAGACTCGAGCGGAGGCTGCTGGATGCTGTAGCCTCTACACATCTCCGGCAGCCGGATTTCCTGCACAACAGCTCCGCACCAGAAATTGGCATGGAGCTGCATAGATTATTTAAATCAGCATGACCACACAATTTAATTGTAATTAGCAGGCCCGGGACTGAAATCTCCAAGCCCGCTAGCCTCTCCCCCACCTCCAGGAGTGGTTCACTTCAGCAGGGTTTAGTATAGTTCCCCATTTGCGGGGAGCTGGCGACCCCGCCAGGCTGGAGTGAAGAGGGGGCAATCGGGGCTCCCCAGAGAGTCGGGCACCAGGGTGGTGGTGGCCCCTGGGCATTGCCACCTTGGCAGTGCCAGCCTGGGGCCCTGGCATTGCCCAAGGGGCAAAGTGCCAATGCTCGGGGGACATTGGCACTGCCTACTGGACATAGGGAAGTGCCAAGGGGTGGGGCCTGATGGGGCGGGGCCTGTGGAGGAAGATCTCTGGGGGTGGGGGGGTCCCACTGCCACTCTGCATTTGGGCTGAGTGACAGAGGGAGGGAAACCAGCGAACGGGGCTGGCCATCAGGGTGGTGGTGGGGGCGGGGGGGGAGGGGGGAGGTGTCAGTCTGCTTGTGGGGGGGGGTGGTGTGGTCGGGGAAATCTAGGTGGGCTGGGGGCGGGGAGAGGGGGAAGGGATTCAAGGCTGACCCAGGCATGTTTGGGCGGCCAGTAATCAGAGGCTGGCAGTGCAGGGGCACTGCACATGCGCCGATCTTGGCACTGACAGATCAGCGCGTGCGCAGTGACCCACTCAGCGCTATGCCACCAGACTCTCTAGCGGGGATAGGCCCCGCCCACTGATTTTCAAGGGGATTTACACTAGTGCACTCTGCATTGCACAGAGTGTGGGAGATACCTTTTGAAACTCCCGCTATAAAAACCAGTGTGATTTAAAAGAACAAAGAACAAAGAAAAGAACAGCACAGGAACAGGCCCTTTAGTCCTCCAAGTCTGCACCGATCATGAAGCCCTAACTAAAAATAACCTCTGCCTTTACTTGGTCCATTTCCCCCCTATTCCATCCCTTTTCATGTACCCATCCAGATGCCTGTTAAATGTTGCTAATGTGCCTGCTTCCACCATATCCTCTGGCAGTGCCTTCCAGCCACCCACACTCTCTGCGTGAAAAACCTCCCACGCACATCTCCCTTAAACTTTCCCCCTCTCACCTTGAACCTGTGCCCCCTTGTAATTGACACTTCCACCCTGGGAAAAAGCCTCTGACTATCCACCCTGTCTCGGCCTCTCATAATTTTGGAGACCTCTATCAGGTCTCTGTCTTTCCAGTGAAAACAACCCTAGTTTATTCAACCACTCCCCATAGCCAGGTGAGACCAGGTGAACCTTCTTTGTACTTTTTCCAAAGCTCCAATGTCCTTCTGGTAGTGTGGTGACCAGAACTGCACACAATACTCCAAATGCAGCCTAACCAAGGTTTCATATCGCTGCAACGTGATTTCCCAACTCTTGTACTCAGTGCCCCGGCTGATGAAGGCAAGCATGCCATATGCCTTCTTACTCACCTTGGTCACCTGTGCTGCCACTTTTAAGGAATTGTGGATCTACAGCCCAGATCCCTCTGTATATTAATGTTCCTAAGGGTTCTGCCATTCACAGTATAATTCACACCTAAATTTGATCCTCCAAAACGCATCACCTCGCAATTATCCAGATTAAACTTCATCTGTCATTTCTGTGCTCAAGTCTTCAATCTATTTGTATACTGTTGTATCCTCTGACAGTCCTTGGCATTATCAGCAACTCCACCAATCTTTGTGTCATCCGCAAACTTACTAATCAGACCACCCGCATTTTCTTCCAGATCATTTATTTATATTACAAACAGCAGAGGTCCCAGCACTGATCCCTGTGGAACTCCACTAGCCATGATGTGGAGATGCCGGCATTTGACTGGGGTAAGCACAGTAAGAAGTCTCACAACACCAGGTTAAAGTCCAACAGGTTTATTTGGTAGCACAAGCCACGAGCTTTCGGAGCGCTGCTCCTTCATCAGGTAACTCCACTAGCTACAGATCTCCATTCCAAGGCTACAAGTTGGTGAGACATGACCTTCCCCGTACAAAACCATGCTGCCTGTCACTAACTAGTCCATTTTCCTCCAAATGTACATATATCCTGTCCCTCAGTATCTTCTCCAAAAGCTTCCCCACCACTGATGTCAGGCTCACCGGCCTATAATTGCTGGATTATCCCTGCTTCCTTTCTTAAACAAGGAAACAACACTTGCTACTCTCCAGTCCTCTAGAACCTCGCCTGTGGTCAAAGAGAATGTGAAGATATCTGTTAAGGCCCCAGCTATTTCTCCCCTTGCCTCCCGCAGTAACCTGGGATAGATCCCTCCGGCCCTGGGGACCTGTCTACCTTAATGCAATTTAGGGTACTCAACATTTCTTCCTTTGATATACTGATGCTCTCAAGAGTGTTCACACACCTATCCTTCCGTCATGTCCTTCTCCTCGGTGAATACCGATACAAAGTACTCATTAAGGATTTCACCCACTTCCTGTGGTTCCATGCATAACTTCCCTCCATTGTCCTTGAGTGGGCCTACTCTTTCTCTTGCTACTCTCTTGCTCCGAATATATGCATAAAAAGCCTTGGGATTCTTCTTGACCCTGTTTGCAAAAGACATTTTATGGCCCCTTTGAGCCCTCCTAATTCCACGTTGAAGTTCCTTCCTACTTTCACTGTACTCCTCAAAGGCTTTGTCAGTTTTTAGATGCCTAGACCTATCATATGCTTCCTTTTTCCTTTTGACTAAGTTTAAAATTTCCCTTGACATCCATGATTCCTGAATTCTGCCGTTTCTTTTCTCCAGTTTTTCTCGTAAAATTCCACCCTAAGTGTCAGGCAGGTATGAAACTGGGAGAGTTCCAGATCCATTTTTTGGACACGTTTTCAGGTTCAATTTTATGCACTCTGTCTTTCAAGTTTTGGGTGAGTCTTTCTCACCACAGAAGGCTGTGGGTGGGGCTGTAGAGGGAAGTATTGCGCATGTGCAGACCTCTTGATGCTGCACATGCACATTAACAGGAGCAGGGGTCCGACAAAGAGAGCTGCCAGGCCCCTGCTGCTGCAGGCAGCCTCAAGCACACACCCCCCCCACTGCATTCGTGGGGGCCTGTGCCCAAGATGCAGGCCCTGCCCCCCCCCCCACCCCCCCCCACCCACCCCCCCCACCCCACCCCACCCCCCCCCCCCCCACTGACCAGAACAATTGCAAACCCTCTCCCCCCACCAATCGTGGACTCCCTCCATCCCCCAACAATTACGAACCCCTTCCCTTCCCCACTCATCGCACACCCCCTCCATCCTCCACCGATCGCAGCCTCCCCGTCCTCCACTACCAATCGTGGTCCCGCTGCCCTCACCCACCAACTGCATGCAAAGTGGCAGTGAGCCCCCTCTCCCCACAGACCCTGACCCAATTGGCCAAGCCCACCGACAGGCTCCGCCCCTTGACACTGTCCCCATAGGCCCCACCCACCCACAGGCCCCGCTCACCCATTGCCCAACCCGATAGCCCAGTAGGCATTGCCAGTCTGGCATTGTGCAAGGAGCACCCCAGCCTTGCCCTCGGCCACCCTAGGGGGCCTCAATGGCCTCCGGTTCCACTGGCGAGGCCAACACAATTGATCTCTGTTCATGAGGAGCAGGTGTTTTCCTCACCGGAGAGAATCTCTCCCAGTGAGGCCATAAAGGCAGGCAAGCCCGAACGATTGAGTTCCGGGCTCACTAAACAGATGCAAAACGCTATTTAAATAAATTTCAATAAATTAACCAGTCCTCAGCCATTACCGGCCAGAGGCTGATCGTGCCAGAAAGGACAGGAAGGGAGGCAAGAGAGGGGGTGGAGTGGCACTGCTGATCAGGGATAGTCTGGTGTGCGTATGGTGTGCTGGCCTTTATCAATCGAGGGATTGAGTTTCGGAGTCCGGGGATAATGATGCAGCTATATAAGACCCTCGTCAGACCCCACTTGGAGTACTGTGCTCAGTTCTGGTCGCCTCATTACAGGAAGGATGTGGAAAAGATTGAAAGGGTGCAGAGGAGATTTACAAGGATGTTGCCTGGATTGAGTGGCATGCCTTATGAGGATAGGCTGAGGGAGCTCGGTCTTTTCTCCTTGGAGAGACGTAGGATGAGAGGAGACCTAATAGAGGTGTATAAGATGTTGAGAGGCATAGATCGGGTGGACTCTCAGAGGCTTTTTCCCAGGGTGGAAATGTCTGCTACGAGAGGACACAGGTTTAGGGTGCTGGGGGGTAGGTACAGGGGTGATGTTAGGGGTAAGTTTTTCACACAGAGGGTGGTGGGCGAGTGGAATCGGCTGCCGTCAGTGGTGGTGGAGGCAAACTCAATAGGGTCTTTTAAGAGACTCCTGGATGAGTACATGGAGCTTAATACGATGGAGGGTTATAGGCAGGTCTAGAAGGTAGGGATGTGTTCGGCACAACTTGTGGGCCGAAGGGCCTGTTTGTGCTGTAGTTTTTCTATGTTTCTATGTTTCTATGAAATCCGGGTGTTGTAAAATCGCACCGGTCGTGAAAACTGGTGCCATTCATACTAGCCTCTTTCCGCCAGATTTGGCCGCTGCAAAACGGGTGTAGAGTGGCGGTAAAATCCCACCCTTAGAGTTTTTTTGGAAGAATTGCCCCCACTGAGTCATCAGTTGAGGGAGGGTGGTATACACTATCATCTTGGACCAGTTGCTGTGAGACCTCCTGTGGCTGACGGCAATATTGAGGATACCAAGGTCCACTCCTTCCTTCTGTTCCCTGTACCAGGGATGGTGATTGAGGAGTCTGTGATGTGGAATATAAGGTAAGATTCAGTGAGCATGACAATGTCAGACTGTTCTTTGACTAGACTATGGGACAGCTCTCCCAATTTTAACACAAGATGTTCGTGAGGAGTGCAACTATCAAGCTTTAATCTGATGCTTAGGTCAATCTGAGTTCACTCAGCTGGTTCCATTTTTAATATGCTTTGTTTTACTAACTTGGTTGAGACACTTGATGAAATAATGGAGAAATGATAAATGATGGTTGATGATGTATATATGGATTTTCAAAAGGCATTGGTAGAAGTACCCTTTAATGGACTTGTTTGCACAACTAGTGCTCATAAAATTAAAGAAGTGGTTGCAACATTGACTGAGGGACAGGAAACAGAGAACAATTGTGGATGATTGTTCTGATATACACAGCAGTGTTTCCCCAGGATCTGTCTTGCTCTTTTTGATGTGGATTGATGACCTAGACTGGGTATACAGGTCACAATTTCAACATTCACAGATCACACAAGACATGATTACAAACTCAGATCATATAGACAGACTGGCAGGGCACACAGACTGACTGGCAGGATGCGCAGACAGGCAGGGTGCGCAGACAGACTGCCAAAGTGCACAGACAGACTGCAGGGAGCACAGACAGACTGGCAGGGAGCACAGACAGACTGGCAGGGAGCACAGACAGACTGGCAGGGAGCACGGACAGACTGCAGGGAGCACAGACAGACTGACAGGGAGCACAGACAGACTGGCAGGAAGCACAGACAGACTAGCAAGGTGCACAGACAGACTGGCAAAGTGCACAGAAAAACTGGCAGGGAGCACAGACAGACTGGCAGGGCACACAGACTGGCAGGGCACACAGACAGACTGGCAGGAAGCACGGACAGACTAGCAAGGCACACAGACAGACTGGCAGAGCACAGACAGACTGGCAGGGCCCACAGACAGACTGGCAGGGCACACAGACAGACTGGCAGGAAGCACAGACAGACTAGCAAGGCGCACAAACAGACTGGCAGGGAGCACAGACAGATTGGCAGGGCCCACAGACAGACTGGCAGGGCCCACAGACAGACTGGCAGGGCACAAGACAGACTGGCAGGATGCACAGACTGACTGGCAGAGCGGAGAGACCAGCAAACAGCTACAGATTAAATTTAATGCAGGGAAGTGTGAAGTGATATATTTTGGTAGAAAAAAATATGGAGAGACAATCTAAAATAAATGGTACAATTTTCTAGGGGGTGCAGTAAAACCTCAGGGTGTATGTACAAGAATCTTTGAAAGTGGCCAAACAAGTTGAGAAGGCTGTCAATAAAGCATTGGCTTTCGAGGCATAGAATACAAAAACTAGTAAGTTGTGTGGAACATTTATAAAACACTATAGACTTAAACTGGAATTTCACAATGAATTCTGCATTGGCATCACACTCTATCAGAGTGGGGCCATAGATGAGGGGTTTCAGTTATATGGACAGATCAAAGAAGCTGTGGTTTTAAGATTAAGACACAATTTAACAGAGGTGTTCAAAGCCATGAAAACTATTGATAGAATGAGCAGAAAATATTCATTGGAATGGTTCCATGGGCGAAGAAGTTCAGTTATGTGGATAGGTTGGAGAAGTTGGGACTGTTTTTCTTGGAGAAGACATTGTGAGATGGTTTGCTGGATGTATTCAAATTCATGAGGAGACTGGACGGAGCAGGTAGGGAGAAACTGTTCCATTGGCAGAAGGGTTAAGAACCAAAGTACCCCAATTTAAGCTGATTGACAAAAGAATCAATGGCAACATGAGGAAAAGGTTCTTCAGCTAGGGTGTTGTTAAGATCTGGAATATACTGCCTGAGAGTTGGTGGAGGCAGATTCTATTGTGGCTTTCAAAACAGAACTGGATAATTATCTGAGGAGAAAAGGTTTGCAGGGGTCCAGGAAAAAGGCAGGAAATGGACCCGGCTGAGTAACTCTTATAACAAAAGCAGCCTGCACATGATGGGATGAATGGCTTCCTTCTGTCCGTACCCATTCTGATTCTATGAAAGGGTGGTGGAAAGAGATTCAATAACAATATTGATTGAAGAATTGAATGAGTAGTCAAAGGGAAAGAAATTACAGGGCCGATGCACAGGACCAGGGGAACAGATCTAATTTAACACCTCTACCAAAAGGCTGGTACAGACAGGAAGGTTAAAAAGCTTCCTTCTATGCTGGATCATGCTATGATTCTATTACGTGCCTTCTAGAAGCGCATTTAGACAGCATCCATAGGCACTCCCCTGTTGATAATGTTAGCACAGTAAGAAGTTTAACAACACCAGGTTAAAGTCCAACAGGTTTATTTGGTAGCAAAAGCCACACAAGCTTTCGGAGCTCTAAGCCCCTTTTTCAGGTGAGTGGGAATTCTGTTCACAAACAGGGCTTATAAAGACACAGACTCAATTTACATGAATAATGGTTGGAATGCGAATACTTACAGCGAATCAAGTCTTTAAGATACAAACAACGTGAGTGGAGAGAGTATCAAGACAGGCTAAAAAGATGTGTATTGTCTCCAGACAAGACAGCCAGTGAAACTCTGCAGGTCCAGGCAGGCTGTGGGGGTTACAAATAGTGTGACATGAACCCAATATCCCGGTTAAGGCCGTCCTCATGTGTGCGGAACTTGGCTATCAGTTTCTGCTCAGCGACTCTGCGCCGTCGTGTGTCGTGAAGGCCGCCTTGGAGAACGCTTACCCGAAGATCAGAGGCCAAATGCCCGTGACCGCTGAAGTGTTCCCCAACAGGAAGAGAACAGTCTTGCCTGGTGATTGTCAAGCGGTGTTCATTCATCCGTTGTCGTAGCGTCTGCATAGTTTCCCCAATGTACCATGCCTCGGGACATCCTTTCCTGCAGCGTATGCAGCGTTTCCACATCATGATAATGTTAGCAACAGCCTCACAAAATTCAAGTAATTTCGACCTAATCTTCACAGATGTCATTGAGTTATATTTCTCACAGTGCTCAGTCAATCTATAAATTCAAGGAGGTTTCTCACAACTGATGCTAAAATGACAGATCAGTAGTTTTCTAGTCCAAAAAGGTAGAATTCTTATACTTAAAATGATTTGGAAAGCTTTGACTAAAGCACTTGCAGTTTCCTCATCTGTTTCTTTGAATATCCAGGGGTAGGTCCTGGAGATTTATTGATCTTAAGTGCCATTATTTCACAGAATCGCAGTGTAGAAGAGACCCTTCAGCCCATCAAATCTGTACCGACACGTGAGAAACACCTGACCGACCTGCCTGATCCCATTTACCACCATTTGGCCCATAGCCCTGAATGTTATGACGTGCCAAGTGCTCATCCAGGTACTTTTTAAAGGATGTGAGACATCCCGCCTCTACCGCCCTCCCAGGCAGCGCATCCAGACTGTCACTCCCCCTGAGTAAAGAAGAGTTTCCTCACATTCCCCCTAAACCTTCTGCCCCTCACCTTGAACTTGTGTCCCGTTGTAACTGTAGAACATAGAACATAGAACATAGAACATTACAGCGCAGAACAGGCCCTTCGGCCCACGATGTTGCACCGACCAGTTAAAAAAAAACTGTGACCCTCCAACCTAAACCAATTTCTTTTCGTCCATGAACCTATCTACGGATCTCTTAAACGCCCCCAAACTAGGCGCATTTACTACTGATGCTGGCAGGGCATTCCAATCCCTCACCACCCTCTGGGTAAAGAACCTACCCCTGACATCGGTTCTATAACTACCCCCCCTCAATTTAAAGCCATGCCCCCTCGTGCTGGATTTCTCCATCAGAGGAAAAAGGCTATCACTATCCACCCTATCTAAACCTCTAATCATCTTATATGTTTCAATAAGATCCCCTCTTAGCCGCCGCCTTTCCAGCGAAAACAATCCCAAATCCCTCAGCCTCTCCTCATAGGATCTCCCCTCCATACCAGGCAACATCCTGGTAAACCTCCTCTGCACCCTCTCCAAAGCCTCCACATCCTTCCTGTAATGTGGGGACCAGAACTGCACACAGTACTCCAAGTGCGGCCGCACCAGAGTTGTGTACAGTTGCAACATAACGCTACGACTCCTAAATTCAATCCCCCTACCAATAAACGCCAAGACACCATATGCCTTCTTAACAACCTTATCTACTTGATTCCCAACTTTCAGGGATCTATGCACACATACACCTAGATCCCTCTGCTCCTCCACACTATTCAAAGTCCTCCCGTTAGCCCTATACTCAACACATCTGTTATTCCTACCAAAGTGAATTACCTCACACTTCTCCGCATTAAACTCCATCCGCCACCTCTCGGCCCAACTTTGCAACCTGTCTAAGTCTTCCTGCAAACTACGACACCCTTCCTCACTGTCTACCACACCACCGACTTTGGTGTCATCAGCAAATTTGCTAATCCACCCAACTATACCCTCATCCAGATCATTAATAAATATTACAAACAGCAGTGGCCCCAAAACAGATCCCTGAGGTACACCACTTGTAACCGCACTCCATGATGAATATTTACTATCAACCACCACCCTCTGTTTCCTATCCGCTAGCCAATTCCTGATCCAATTTCCTAGATCACCCCCAATCCCATACATCTGCATTTTCTGCAGAAGCCTACCATGGTGAACCTTATCAAACGCCTTACTAAAATCCATATATACCACGTCCACTGCCTTGCCCCCATCCACCTCCTTGGTCACTTTCTCAAAAAACTCAATAAGGTTAGTAAGGCACGACCTACCTGCCACAAAACCATGCTGTGTTTTACTGTGTCCCGTTGTAAAGTGTATCGCCTCACACTTTTCAAGGTTAAATTCCATCTGTCATTTAATCTACCCGTTTGACCATTCTGTCTATATCTTCTTGCAGCTCAAGACACTCAACCTCACTGTTAACCTTTCAGGCAATCTTTGTGTCATCCGCAAATTTACTAATCCTACCCCCAGGGATAGTCATTTATGTAATTTATATAAACGATGAATAATAGAGGACCCAGCACAGATGCATGTACCCCACTGGTTTTCAGTCACTAAAGCAGCCTTCTGTCATCACCCTCTGTTTCTGAGCCAATTTTGAATCCACTTTATCAAATTACGGTGTATTTGCCTTCTTTATAAGTCTCCCATTTCCTCCAATAGTTACTTTGAAACTTACATTAAATCCAACAACTTCTTCATTTGGAATTATTTTTAGATTTATACTGTAAGGATTACAAACACTCATTGTGTAGGCTTCCACGTGATCTCAGAGGGTGTCTGATGCCTGTGGAACCCATATATCTGTGTGCAAGGAAATTGTGTCTGTCTAAAATCCAGTTCTTTCTGACATCTCCTTCTGAATCCACTCTCTCAGATCTATAACTCATCTCACCGGTGAAAGGCACCATTCCATCTCACCTTAAATCAACACCAAATTTATAAACTTCCAGGAGTCTTGGCGGCAGCTCATTGGTTTGATCTTGAGATGAAATGATCTCGCCAGTGCAATTACCTCTCAAACAATCTTTGTGCACAAGACAGATTGCAGTCAGAACTTGACTTTCCACAGGGAAATCATTAAGCATTCCTTTCTTTCAAATATTACTGTGCGCAATGAAATTTAGTTCTAAATATTTTAATACACATCAGGGATTAAGAATAATGCACCATTTAAATGTACATCAAAGGAACTCTCTCCAGATTTTAATCCAGTTTGACACTCCTTTATGAGAGGCGTGTATCTTTTAAGGAGCTCCATATCTGCTCAATGCACTTACCAGTGAACACAAATGGAAATCCAGTCGGCATGGCACTAGAATAGGAGCAGGGAGCTCTCCTGGTATTCTGGCCAACATTCCTTCCACAACCTACATCACCAAAAGACAGATTAGCCACTCAATGATCTCATTACCAATTAACTGCCATGTTTGTCTAGAAAAACAACCAGTGACCTCGAAAGTAATGAATCGACTGAATCACTGTGGGGGATGTTTGAGGAGAGGTGATTAAACGCTGTATAAATATAAGATTTTTCTTTAAACCTCCAGGGATTAACTGTTACGTAAATCCAGTTGGTTCACTGATGACAGAGGTTTCGCTGCACACAGTGATCACTGGACCACAGCCAATAACAGCATGGCCTCACTCCAGAGACATTTGCCTTTTTTAACAAGTCAAGTTGCAGCTACACAGACTCTTCATTTACTCAGGCCACTTAAAGCCTGGGGTTTCATTGCGATTCTCCAACAACTTTCATCCAATGTTGATAGAAGCAATTCCCAGGATTCAGTGAGTAAATGCACCACCTGGTGCCACACTGGATCACACTAGATCACCTGATTGATCTCTGCTCTGTGCTGAGTTAATGAATTTCAGTTGGGCCAGTCAATCACCCCTAGATGAGAAAGATACTGTACAGTAGCACAGTGGTTAGCACTGCTGCTTCACAGCTCCAGGGTCCCGAGTTCGATTCCCGGCTCGGGTCACTGTCTGTGTGGAGTTTGCACATTCTCTTCGTGTCTGCGTGGGTTTCCTCCGGGTGCTCCAGTTTCCTCCCACAGTCCAAAGATGTGCGGGTTAGGTTGATTGACCAGGTTAAAAATTGCCCCTCAGAGTCCTGAGATGCGTAGGTTAGAGGGATTAGCAGGTAAAATATGTGGGGGTAGGGCCTGGGTGGGATTGTGGTCGGTGCAGACTCGATGGGCCAAATGGCCTCCTTCTGCACTGTAGGGTTTCTATGATTTCTATAACTACAGCCAGGGCTCTCATTACTGATCAATGTCCAGTGACCCCTGCAGTGAACAGGTTATTTGGGCTCAATCATGGTATCCCCATGAATAAATAACATTGCAGATTCACATACATCTGGGTAAGCTACCGGACACTATGAGTGGTGTGAATAACACCATAAGCCCATAAGACATAGCAGCAGAAGTAGATCATTCAGCCCATTGAGTCTGAACCACCATTCAATGATATCATAGCTGACCCAATGTGATAATCCTCAACTCCACTCTCCCACTATATCCCCATTACCCTTGATTCCCTTAGTAATTAAAAATTTGTCTATCTCAGCCTTGAACATACTTAATGACCCAGCCTCTACAGCCCTCGGTAGTAAAAAATTCCACAGATTCACTCCTCTCTGAGAGAAGGAATTCTTCATCATGTGTCTTAAATGGGCAACACCTTACTCTGAGATTATGCCCTCAAATCCTGGAATCTCCCACAAAAGAAAACAACCTCTCAGCATCTACCCTGTCAAAACCCTTGAGAATACTACATATCTCAATAACATCGCCCCTCATTCTTCTAAGCACCAATGAGTACAGGGCCAACCTATTCAACCTTTCCTCATAAGAAAATCCCTCCATACCCGGGATCAACCGAGTGAACCTTCTCTGGACTGCCTCCAATGCCAGCATACATTTCCTTAGATAAGGGGACAACAACTGTTCACATTCCAGCTGTGGTCTAACTATACAACCAGTGTTTTGTATAGTTTCAGCAAGACCTCCTTATTTTTATATTCCATTCCCTTTGAAATAAAGGCCACACCATGGCAAGGGAGTATTTAATGAATGGCAGGACCCTAGAAAGCTCTGAGGAACAGATGAATCTTGGGGTACTTATTCACAGATCTCTGAAGGCAGCAGAGCAGGTGAATAGGATCATTAAGAAGGCATATGGCACACTTACTTTTATCAGTCATGGCATAGTGTATAAGAACAAGGAGGTAATGTTGGAGCTGTACAGATCATTGGTTAGGTCACAGTTGGAATACTGTGTGCTGTTCAATGGGAAGGATGTGATTGCACTGAAGGAGGTACAGAGGAGATTCACCAGGATGTTGCCTGGGATGGAACATTTGAGCTATAAGGAGAGACTGGAGAAGCTTGGATTGTTTTCTTTAGAGCAGAGAGGGCTGAGGGGGGACATGATGAAGGTGTATAAGGTTATGAGGGGTAGGGACAGAGTGAGTAGGCAGCAGCTGTTCCTCTTGGTTGAGGGGTCAGTCACAAGGGACATAGTTTTAGGGTAAGAGACAGGAGATTCAGAGGGGATTTGAGAAAAAAACAATTCATTCAGAGGGTGGTGGGAATCTGGAATTCACTACCTGGGAAGGTAGTGGAAGCTGGAAACCTTATAACCTTTAGAAAATATCTGGATGGAGTAAAAGAATGTGATCAGAGTTGGAATTCTGATGCTGACTTTTCTCCTGATCAAAACTCAAGAAAAATCATCACCACTCTTAACTCCTCCACACAAGAGCATAAGAGGAAAGCTTGGGTTTATGTTTTAAAATGCAGATTTGTGGTGCCTAGTTTATATTTCACATATATTTTGAAAGTCTGCTTTAAAACTTGACCCAGTGTGAAATTTACTGATGAATCCAGGAGGAGGTGAGGGGCAATAGATTTAACATTTGAGCAGCTAGAAATGCAGAACCATAAAGCACCGAGGTTAGCCAGCTTATAGTGCCTGTGCCAGCTCTTTGAAAATACTATCCAATTAATCTCTGTCCACAAAATGCTGGGAAGATTTCCCTCTCCAGTATTTATCAAATTCCATTTTGAAAGTCATTGCCGAATGGTGTCCCCCAACGCCACCCAATCCCCAACTCGTTCAGGCTGTGCAGTAGTCCAGGTCACAACACACAGCATTAAAGAAAACTCTCATCTCCCTCTGGTTCTTCAACCTACACCATCTGCTTACTCACCATCCTGCCAATGGAAACAATTTCTCCTCTTTGCCTTATAGAAACATAGAAACATAGAAAAACTACAGCACAAAACAGGCCCTTCGGCCCCACAAGTTGTGCCGAACATACCCCTACCTTTTAGGCCTACCTATAACCCTCCATCCCATTAAGTCCCATGTACTCATCCAGGAGTCTCTTAAAAGACCCTACTGAGTTTGCCTCCACCACCACTGACGGCAGCCGATTCCACTCGCCCATCACCCTCTGTGTGAACAACTTCCCCCTAACATCTCCCCTGTACCTACCCCGCAGCACCTTAAACCTGTGTCTTCTCGTAGCAGCCATTTCCACCCTGGGAAAAAGCCTCTGAGAGTCCACCCGATCTATGCCTCTCAACATCTTATATACCTCTATTAGGTCTCCTCTCATCCTACGTCTCTCCAAGGAAAAAAGACCGAGCTCCCTCAGCCTATCCTCATAAGGCATGCCACTCAATCCAGGCAACATCCTTGTAAATCTCCTCTGCACCCTTTCAATCTTTTCCACATCTTTCCTGTAATGAGGCAACCAGAACTGAGCACAGTACTCCAAGTGGGGTCTGACGAGGGTCTTATATAGCTGCATCATTATCCCCGGACTCCTAAACTCAATCCCTCGATTGATAAAGGCCAGCACACCATACGCCTTCTTAACCACCTCCTCCACCTGCGGGGCCGATTTTAGAGTGCTATGGACCTGGACCCCAAGGTCCTTCTGATCCTCGACAGTGCTAAGAGTCTTTCCCTTAATATTGCACTCCTTCATCCCATTTGACCTGCCAAAATGGACCACTACGCATTTATCTGGGTTGAAGTCCATCTGCCACTTGTCCGCCCAGTCTTGCATCCGATCTATGTGCCTCTGTAACTTCTGACATCCCTCCACAACCCCACCAACCTTCGTGTCGTCGGCAAACTTACCAACCCATCCCTCCACTTCCTCATTCAGGTCATTTATGAAAATGACAAACAGCAGGGGTCCCAAAACAGATCCCTGGGGCACACCACTGGTGACCAACCTCATCTCTCCTTTGGGCATTTTTCTGCAATGTGCAAGCTCAGTGCAGTTCTCAGATCTCAACCAATGTTTCAGTCCAATAGACCTTTGCAGTGTAATAACCTATACACAATTCTGCTCCTTGGTTTTTAAAATGTCTCTTCTTGCTTCCAGCTTCTGCTGTATTTTAATATCTGTATTTTAATATCTGTATTTTAAATGTGACAGAGATACAGATATAGAGACATGGAGATACACAGTACCAGGCAGGAATTAAAGGTAGAAATTTTCATCACATTTTAAAAGCTCTTTTAAAATGTGGGCGGCACGGTAGCACAGTGGTTAGCACTGCTGCTTCACAGCTCCAGGGACCTGGGTTCGATTCCCGGCTTGGGTCACTGTCTGTGTGGAGTTTGCACATTCTCCCCGTGTCAGCATGGGTTTCCTCCGGGTGCTCCGGTTTCTTCCCACAGTCCAAAGATGTGCGAGTTAGGTTGATTGGCCATTCTAAAAATTGCCCTTAGTGTCCTGAGATGCGTAGGTTAGAGGGATTAATGGGTAAATCTGTAGGGATATGGGGGTAGGGCCTGGGTGGGATTGTGGTCGGTGCAGCCTCTTTCTGTACTGTAGGGTTTCTGTGATTCTTAAAGTGCATTTCAAGTTCTGTATTCTACAAGGCCACAGACCAAGAGCTGGAAACTGGGATTAGTTTGGATGGATACTTATCAGCTGGCACAGAAACGATGGACTAAATGGCCTCCTTCTGTGCAGTAAACTTCCATAATTCTAGAATGTTTCTTCTGCGCTGTGTGGCTGCTTAGAATGTTGGAACGTACCATGCAGGGAACAGGCCACACACAAACAATGTTTCCCCAACATGTGAGGCCATGCAACAATCTTAAAGGGACTGCAGAGTGTAACAAGCAGATCATGCACAGCAAATGGAAATTAGAGGAAAGATTAATCATCGAGTGTGAATTGGCTTGGGCACATACTGCCCTTTGTGACTGGATCCTAGATTTCCTAATCCAGAGATCGCAATCAGTAAGGATAGGCAATGACACCTCCGCCATAATTATCCTCAACACTGGTGCTCCACAAGGTTGTGTCCTCAGCCCTTATACACCTATGACTGTGTGGCCAAATTCCCCTCCAACTCCAAATTCCCTCCAAATTCCCCTCCAGATTTTCAACTTTGTTGATGACACCACCATAGTGGGCCAGATCTCAAACAATGGCGAGACAGAGTACAGGAAAGAGATAGAGAATCTGGTGAACTGGTGCAATGACAGTAATCTCTCCTTCAATGTCAACAAAACTAAGGAAATAGTAATCGACTTCAGGAAGCGTAGTGGAGAACATGCCCCTGACTACATCAATGGTGATTAAAGGGAATGGGTCAAAAGCTTCAAGTTTCTAGGTGTCCAGATCACCAACAACCTGTCCTGGCCCCTCCACGCTGACGCTATAATTAAGAAAGCCACCAGTGCCTCTACTTTCTCAGGTAGCTAAGGAAATTTGGCATGTCTGCTACAACTCTCACCAATCTTTACAGATGCACCATAGAAAGAATTCTTTCTGATTGCATCACAGATTGGTATGGCTCCTGTCCGAACAAGACCACAAGAAAATTCAAAGGATTGTGAATGTAGCCTAGTCCATTATGTAAACTGGGTTCCCATCCATCAACTCCGTCTCCACTTCCTGCTGCCTTGGAAAAGCAGCCAGCATAATCAAGGGCTCCACGCACCCTGGGCATGCTCCCTTCCACCTTCTTCAGGAAAAAGATACAGAAGTCTGAGATCATGTACCAACCGACTCAAAAACAGCTTCTTCTCTGCTGCCATCAGACTTCTGAATGGACCTACCTTACATAAAGTTGATCTTTCTCTACACCCTAGCTATGACTGTAACACAATATTCTGTACCCTCTCTTTTCCTTCTCCCCATGTACTCTATGAACGGTATGCTTTGTCTGTATAGTGCGCAAGAAAGAATACTTTTCACTGTATCCTAATACATGTGACAATAATAAATCAAATCACTTGGTTGAGGAGAGAAGACTGAAGGAAACAGTATGAGGGAGAGAGCAACTGAGAGAGAGGTTAAGGTTTAAGAGGGATGGCAATGAGATGGACAAGGAACCAGGCAAAAGAGATATGAACAGCCAGTCTCTTTTACATCTCATTGCACTCTGATTCGGGTCTGTGAGGAAGCAAAGGGAAAGACGAACTCACTAAAATGGAGAGGGAGAATTGAGGAACCAGCAGGATAAAGAGAGTGGAAGAGCAAGGGCCTGAGAAAGAGAGAAAGTAAAAGAGTGAGGAGCAAAATGAGCAAGAGAGCGAAAGACAAATGAGATTGAAAAGAAAGCTGAGCATCTCCATTCAGATGAGAAAGAGCAGAGAACAGGACAAAGCACTGCAGCTGAAAGAGAAAACAAGAGAACAAGAGAGCACTGAGAGAAGCTTCGCCTACAATCGAGAGTAGAGATTGTACATGAGAAATAACTCTTCCGCTATTACACTGGCAACAAACTCTTTCCTCCCAATTGCCTCCTCTTCTCCTGAAGCTTTCACTTGCTATGGGTACCAGTCTAACAGTGCCAGTCACTCTCCAGGACTTCACTCACACCCATGGAACCAAACTAGAGAAGAGTTTTTTGACCCTGGCATCATCACAGCAGCTAACCACCTATTTGCAACCCAGGGGCCTGTTCTGTGTTAGTGGAATATTTCTTTATTTGATAATTGGAGACCGTCGTACCCAAGCAACTTGCATCTCATTACAAAGAGAAAACCACTACAGTTAGAATACGTCCTTAAATTGTGGAATAAATGGAGAGTATTATGTGAACATAGAATGAAAAGAGCTGGGGATTACAAGCAGCTGAAAGCATTCCTGTAATGTATATTTACTGTTACAACTTTTATATTTATCCGTAGGGTTATGTAACTCGCTGTGTCTGTCTGACTGACAGGTCACTCAGAAAATCAGGTGTCTCTCTATAAAATATAAATCTAGTGGGCTTATTTCAACCTCCACCTCACCCCTGCCCCTCGCCCCCCCCCCCCCCCCCCCCCCCCCCCCCCAACCAAGCTGAGCAAATCACTGTTTCATATTCTTCATGTGGAATACGGAACCTGTGCAGCATCCAACTCGGAAAAGCAGCCAGCATAATTCAGGATCCCACGCACCCCGGACATTCTCTCTTCCACTTTCTTCCATCAAGAAAAAGATACAAAAGTCTGAGGTCAGGTACCAACCGACTCAAAAGAACAGCTTCTTCCCTGCTGCCATCAGACTTTTGAATGGATCCACCTTATATTAAGCTGATCTTTCTCCACATACTAGCTATGACTGTAACACTCCATTCTGCACCCTCTCCTTTCTTTCTCCCCTCTGTACTCTATGAACGGTATGCTTTGTCTGTATGGCACGCAAGAAACAATACTTTTCATTGTATCCCAATACATGTGACAATAATAAATCAAATCAAATCAGGCCCAACTCTATTTCTGTAGAGCCTTGGTATTAAAACTGCCTAACTGACTCTTTAGACAGTTCACATTATTGTCCATCACTAGACTCCACCTGAAGTCCTTGAACAACACAGCAGGTTGGTATGTGAAAGCTACGCACAGCATGGTTAGCTCCAAGAGTTGGCAAAATCACATGTGCTGGTGGCTGCACTCCAAGTACACAACCCTGGGGTTTTGAGTGTGATGGCTTTTGTTTGTGTTTCAGATACTGTAGGTATCGAGAGTAGAGATTGTACATGGATAAGGTGGATAAGGGATGCTCAATCCACTGCAACTCATCTACTCACACATTCCCTATTGTTACCCCCCTCAATTATTACATCTTAAATTATTGCAGAGAATTAGACCTCACTGAATACATTATACTGTACAGCCACTTTGTGGAGTGACCCAAGGCTAATTGCACTGTGCCATCCTCTTCCCCTGGTGCTGTGTCGTTCTCTATGTCAAATATTTCATCAGTTTTCCTGTAAAAGATGCCATGATGTCTGCTTCAACCATTTACATTTGAACCTCAAATGCTGGAGCTGTGGTAACGTCTTGGACTAACAATCCAGAGGCTCAGCCCAGTGCCTTGGGGACAAGGGGTTCAAATCTCATCATGGCAGCTGTTGGAATTTAAAGCTATTTTCAGTAATGGTGACAATAACAGCTATCGTTGATTGTTGTGAAAACCCATCTGATTTTCTAATGCCCTTTAGGGAAGGAAATCTGCCATCCTTACCTGCTCTGGTCTACATGTGCCTCCACAGCCACAGCGATGTGGTTTACCATTAACTTCCCCCTGCATGGCCTCACAAGTCAGACAGTTCAAGGGCGATTGAGGATGAGCAACAAGTGCTGTCCATGACGCCCACATACCTCCAGAGAGTCACAAAAAGAAATTCCAAATCAACCAAACAAAGACAAGAGAACTGCAACACAGCAGAAAACAAACACCAGGAGGAGGAAAATTAATCCATTTCAAAATATAACCTGACACTAAGCATTGCAACTTCTAATAGCCTTGTGTATGTTTGCTAACAACAGTAATACCAGAGCAGTGACATCAAGACACAGAGTTACTGTGTTGCTAAGGTCATCAGTCAGCACGCTGTCAGCTCTCAGTGTCTGCCACAAAATTTCACACAGATTGACAAGCTAGTCCGAGCCTCTGATCTCACCTTGGCTTCATGTGGTTCTGAGTTCACATGTCCCTCCCTCATCATTAACCATGCCAATTGCACCCGTTTTCAAGCTGCCATCTCACTGTGTGATACTGATTATCCTGACTAGACATTGCCTCCAGTGACGTCCCGTGTCCCATAAGTAGATATCACAGATTGGCCCCATAACTCCAGATATAAGAATAGATCTTTCAGTGCATATACACATCGGGCTGGTACTGTTTATATACAAAGAACTGTGCACTGTGCTCATGTGTATACAGTTCTTCACTGTATATGAAAAAACTCTTCACTGTGTAGATGACTGGAGCTGTTTGCTGTGTATATTAGAATTGTTCGCTGTGTATATGAAGAGTTCTTCACTGTGCATATCAGAGCTGTTCACTGTCTCTATGAATAGAACTAGTCAATATTTTATATGAATGTAGTTCAGCATGTGGAGCTGTGGTTGAGATTTTAAATGTTAATCCAAGGCCCTGTCTGCCCGATGTCAAAGATCCCACAGCATTATTGGAAAAAGAGTGGCTCAGTTCTCCTTGATGTCTTGCTCAATATTTTACCTCCTAACCAACTCTGACTCTGGGGCCAATCTGTGGGTCAATAAGTGACTTTGTGTAATGGTTGTATTTTTATTTGGACAGAATAGATTGAATAGAGCATCAAAATGTCTATTTTAACAGCACTGCCATGCTCCCTCACCAACTTCTCTTCAAAATCATTGCCAGATCTCAATTCAGTGAAATCCTTTCAACCTGGCATATGGCATGCTTGCCTTTATAGGACGGGGTATAGAGTATAAAAGCTGGAGTCTGATGATGCAGCTGTATAGAACGCTGGTTAGGCCACATTTGGAGTACTGCGTCCAGTTCTAGTCGCCACACTACCAGAAGGACGTGGAGGCGTTAGAGAGAGTGCAGAGAAGGTTTACCAGGATGTTGCCTGGTATGGAGGGTCTTAGCTATGAGGAGAGATTGGGTAAACTGGGGTTGTCCTCCCTGGAAAGCCGGAGAATGAGGGGAGACCTAATAGAGGTGTACAAAATTATGAAGGGGATAGATAGGGTGAACGATGGGAAGCTTTTTCCCAGGTCGGAGGTGACGATCACGAGGGGTCACGGGCTGAAGGTGAGAGGGGCGAAGTTTAACTCAGATATTAGAGGGATGTTTTTTACACAGAGGGTGGTGAGGGCCTAGAATGCGCTGCCAAGTAGGGTGGTGGAGGCAGACACGCTGGCATCGTTTAAGACTTACCTGGATAGTCACATGAGCAGTCTGGGAACGGAGGGATACAAACGATTGGTCTAGTTGGACCAAGGAGCGGCACAGGCTTGGAGGGCTGAAGGGCCTGTTTCCTGTGCTGTACTGTTCTTTGTTCTTTGTTCTTTGTACCTTCAGTCTCTTGATTTCTTCTATAATCTACAGTCTTTAACACCCAAATGTTGTATCAGCAACTCAATGTTTCTCGATTGAATCATCTTCTCCTTGTCTTCTCGGCTTTAGGACAAGGTTACACTGTGGATTTGAGCACTCACTCCAAAGCAGCTGACACTCCATGCCACTATCTGGATTTAACAGCATGTCCTCTGTACTGCATTTTTAGGCACATGCTACTTGGATCGTTCAAGAAGTTCTTACTGATTTTACTTATTCACCTATTTCAGACGGTGCACCAGATGCCTCCCCAGCAATTAGCCGCCTTTAAAGACCAACAAACTGTATAACAGAATGTAGACCAGAGGCTTAGAGCTGCAATCAACAGATGTTAGGATAGATGTAGAGTGTTGAAGATCAGGACAGTCAAAGGGAGTAACAGTTTTAATCAGATGAAAAAGTACCAGAGATCTGTGGATGCTGAGCCCTTGTGTATATTCCAAGACAGATTTTTGGATATTAAGAGAATTACAAGAAATTAGGGTTGAGGCAAGAAGGAGAGAGAAGATCAGCCATGATCAAGTTGATTGGTGCAGTGTACTCATTGATCGGTGCAGTGTACTCATTGATCGGTGCAGTGTACTCATTGATCGGTGCAGTGTACTCATTGATCGGTGCAGTGTACTCATTGATCGGTGCAGTGTACTCATTGATCGGTGCAGTGTACTCATTGATCGGTGCAGTGTACTCATTGATCGGTGCAGTGTACTCATTGATCGGTGGAGAATGCTAGAAGGGCCAAATGACCTACATGTGCTCCTAATTTGCGCACTATGCTAAGTGGCACATTCTCTTCTAGTAACTAGATCAGAGCACACACGGAAGGCCGCAGAGCAGAAATGAGAAAGCACAAGGAGGAAACTGAACCATAGAACCATAGAAAATTACAGCTCAGAAACAGGCCTTTTGGCCCTTCTTGTCTGTGCCGAACCATTTTATGCCTAGTCCCCCTGGCCTGCACTTGGACCATATCCCTCCACACCCCTCTCATCCATGAACCCGTCCAAGTTTTTCTTAAATGTTAAAAGTGACCCCGCATTTACCACTTTATCCGGCAGCTCATTCCACACTCCCACCACTCTCTGCGTGAAGAAGCCCCCCCTAATATTCCCTTTAAACTTTTCTCCTTTCACCCTTAACCCATGCCCTCTGGTTTTTTTCTCCCCTAGCCTCAGCGGAAAAAGCCTGCTTGCATTCACTCTATCTATACCCATCAAAATCTTATACACCTCTATCAAATCTCCCCTCAATCTTCTACGCTCCAGGGAATAAAGTCCCAACCTATTCAATCTCTCTCTGTAACTCAGCTTCTCAAGTCCCGGCAACATCCTTGTGAACCTTCTCTGCACTCTTTCAATCTTATTTACATCCTTCCTGTAACTAGGTGACCAAAACTGTACACAATACTCCAAATTCGGCCTCACCAATGCCTTATATAACCTTACCATAACACTCCAACTTTTATACTCGATACTCCGATTTATAAAGGCCAATGTACCAAAGGCACTCTTTACGACCCTATCCACCTGTGACGTCACTTTTAGGGAATTCTGTACCTGTATTCCCAGATCCCTCTGTTCAACTGCACTCTTCAGAGTCCTACCATTTACCCTGTACGTTCTTCTTTGGTTTGTCCTTCCAAAGTGCAATATCTCACACTTGTCTGTGTTAAATTCCATTTGCCATTTTTCAGCCCAATTTTCGAGTTGGTCCAAATCCCTCTGCAAGCTTTGAAAACCTTCCTCACTGTCCACTACACCTCCAATCTTTGTATCATCAGCAAACTTGCTGATCCAATTTACCACATTATCATCCAGATCATTGATATAGATGACAAACAACAATGGACCCAACACCGATCCCTGCGGCACACCACTAGTCACAGGCCTCCACTCAGAGAAGCAATCCTCCACAACCACTCTCTGGCTTCTTCCATTGAGCCAGTGTCTTATCCAATTTACTACCTCCCCATGTATACCTAGCGACTGAACCTTCCTAACTAACCTCTCATGAGGGACCTTGTCAAAGGTCTTGCTGAAATCCAGGTAGACAACATCCACTGCCTTCCCTTCATCCACTTTCCTGGTAACCTCCTCGAAAAACTCTAATAGATTGGTCAAACATGACCTACCACGCACAAAGCCATGTTGACTCTCCCTAATAAGTCCCTGTCTATCCAAATACTTGTAGATCCTATCCCTTATCACACCTTCCAATAGCTTGCCCACCACCGACGTCAAACATACTGGCCGATAATTTCCCGGATTTCTTTTGGAACCTTTTTTAAACAACGGAACAACATGAGCCACCCTCCAATCATCCGGCACCTCCCCCGTGAATACTGACATTTTAAATATGTCTGCCAGGGCCCCTGCAAGTTCAACACTAGCTTCCCTCAAGGTCCGTGGGAATACCCTGTCCGGTCCTGGGGATTTATCCACTCTGATTTGCCTCAAGACAGCGAGCACCTCCTCCCCTTTAATCTGTAAAGGTTCCATGGCCTCCCTACCAGTTTGCCCTATTTCCGTAGACTCCATGCCCGTTTCCTCAGTAAATACGGATGCAAAAAAACCATTTAGTATCTCCCCCATCTCTTTTGGTTCCATACACAGTCTACCACTCTGGTCTTCAAGAGGACCAATTTTATCCCTCACTATCCTTTTGCTCCTAACATACCTATAGAAGCTCTTTGGATTTTCCTTCACTCTGTCTGCCAAAGCAACCTCATGTCTTCTTTGAGCCCTCCTGATTTCCCTCTTAAGTAGCTTCTTGCACTTTTTATACTCCTCGAGCATCTGATCTGTTCCTTGCTGCCTCTACATTTCATACAACTCTCTCTTCCTCTTAATCAGTGTTACAATCTCCCTCGAGAACCAAGGTTCCTTATTCCGATTTACTTTGCCTTTAATCCTGACAGGAACATACAAACTCTGCACTCTCAAAATTTCTCCTTTGAAGGCCTCCCACTTTCCATTTACATCCTTACCAGAGAACAGCCTGTGCCAATCCACACTTCCCAGATCCCTTCTCATTTCATCAAATTTGGCCTTTTTCCAGTTCAGAACTTCAACCCGAGGACCAGATCTATCCTTATCCACGATCAGGTTGAAACTAATGGCATTATGATCACTGGATCCAAAGTGTTCCCTCACACTCACATCCATCACCTGCCCTAACTCATTTCCCAATAGGAGATCCAATATCGCATCCTCTCTAGTTGGCACCTCTATATACTGATGTAGAAAATTCTCCTGACCAGTTGTCCCTCTGAAAGTATTTTTAAAAATTTATTTGTTTATGGGATGCGGATCTCACCGGCTAGACCAGCATTTATTGCCCATCCATAATTATCCTTGAGAAGGCGATGGAGCCCATGTGGTATAGATACACCCACAGTGCTGGATGGGAGGGAGTTCCAGAATTTTGACCCAGTGATGGTGAAGCAATGACGATATATTTCCAAATCAGTGAGTGACTTTGGAGGGGTACTTCCAGGTGATGGTGTTTCCATGTATCTGCTGCCCTTGCCCTTCTAGATGGTAGTGGTCACAAGTTTGATTTGATTTGATTTGATTTATTATTGTCACATGTATTAACATACAGTGAAAAGTATTGTTTCTTGCGTGCTGTACAGACAAAACATACCAATCATAGAGAAGGAAAGGAGAGAGTGCAGAATGTAGTGTTACAGTCTTAGCTAAGGTGTAGAGAAAGATCAACTTAATGCAAGGTAAGTCCATTCAAAAGTCTGACAGCAGCAGGGAAGAAGCTGTTCTTGAGTCGGTTGGTATGTGACCTCAGACTTTTGAATCTTTTTCCCTGGCAGAAGAAGGTGGAAGAGAGAATGTCCGGGGTGCGTGGGGTCCTTAACTATGCTGGCTGCTTTGCCAAGGCAGTGGGAAGTGTAGACAGAGTCAACGGATGGGAGGCTGGTTTTGGTTTGGAAGGTGCTGTCAAGAAAGCCTTGGTGAGTTGCTGCAGTGCATCTTGTAGATGGTACACACTGCTGCTACTGTGCATCGGTAGTGGGGGGAGTGAATATTGAAGGTTGTGGGTGGAGTGCCAGACAAGCGTGATGCTTTGTTTCGATGGGGCAAGCTTGTTGAATGTTGTTGGAACTGCACTCATCGAGACAAGTAACAAGTATTCCATTGCACTCCTGATACATTTTAGATGGCAGACAGGCTTTGTGGGGTCAGGAGGCGAGGTACTCGCAACAGAATTCCTAGTCTCGGACCTGTTCTTATAGCAAGAAGTCTAACAACACCAGGTTAAAGTCCAACAGGTTCATTTAACCCCCACAACCTGCCTGGATGTGCAAAATCTCACTAGCTGTCCTGTCTGGAGACAATACACATCTCTTTAACCTGTGCTTAATGCTCCCTCCACTCACATTGTCTGTACCTTTAAGAATTGATTAGCTGTAAAGACTCACATTCCAATCATTATTCATGTAAATTGAGTTTGTGTCTTTGTGCCCTGTTTGTGATCAGAACTCCAACCCACCTGACGAAGGGACAGCCTGTTCCGAAAGCTAGTGGCTTTTGCTACCAAATAAACCTGTTGGACTTTAGCCTGGTGTTGTTAGACTTCTTACTGTGTTTACCCCAGTCCAACGCGGGCATCTCCACATCATGACTGTTCTTATAGCCACAGTGCTTATATGGCTGGTCCAGTGCAGTTTCTGGTCAATGGTAACCTGCAGGATTTTGATAGTGGGGTAGTCAGCAATGGAAATGCTATGAATGTCTCTCTTGTTGGCGATCATAGAATCCCTGCAGTGCAGAAGGAGGCCAATTGGCACATCGAATTTGCACCGACCACAATCCCACCCAAGCCCTATTTGCGTAACCCCTCATATTTACCCTGCTAATCCCCCTGACACTAAGGCAAAGCAACCTAACCCGCACATCTTTGGACTGTGGGAGGAAACCGGAGCACCCGGAGGAAACCCACGCAAACACAGGGAGAACGTGCAAACTCCACACAGACAGTGACCTGAGGCCAGAATTGAACTGGGTCCCTGGCGCTGTGAGGCAGCAGTGCTAATGACTGTGCCACCATGCCACCCATACAATGGTCAATGTTACTCGTCATTTACCAGCCCAAGACTGGATATTGTCCAGGTCTTGCTGCATTTGAACATGGTCTGCTTCAGGATTGGGGGAATTGCGAATGGTACTGAACATTGTGCAATCATCAGCAAACATCCCTACTTCTGATTAATGGATGGAGAGAAGTTCATTGATGAAGCTGGAGATGGCTGGGCCTAGGACACTACCCTGAGGAACTCCTGCAGAGATGTCCTGGAGCTGAGATGACTGACCCTCCAACAACCACAACCATCTTCCTTTGTGCCAGGTATGACTCCAACCAGTGGAGAGTTTTCCCCTGATACCCATTGGCTCCAGTTTTGCTTAGACTCCTTGACCCCCATATTCAGTCAAACTGCTACTTTGTGCGAGGGTTCATGTTTGAACAAAGGCTGTAATGAGGTCAGGAGCTGAAGGGCCCTGGTGGAACCCAAACTGAGCATCAGCGAGCAGGTTATTTTTAAGCAAGTGCCATTTGATAGCACTATTGATGATCCCTTCCATCACTTTACTGATGATTGAGAGTAGACTGATGGGGCGGGAATTGGCTGGGTTGGATTTGTGCTGCTTTTTGTGGATAGGGTAGCATTTGCTACCAAATAAACCTGTTAGACTTTAACCTGGTGTTATTAAACTTCTTACTGTGTTTACCCCAGTCCAGCGCCGGCATCTCCACATCATTTTGTGGATAGGACATGGATGAGCGATTTCCACATTGCTGGGCAGATGTCAGTGTTGCAGCTGTACTGAAACAGCTTGGCTAGACGCATAGCTGGTTCTGGAGCACATTTTCAGTGATTTACCAGATTTTTGCCAGGGCCCAATGCTTTTGCAGTATCCAATGCCTTCAGCTGTTTCTTGATATCACTTGGAATGAATCAATTTGACTGACACCTGTGATGTTGGGGACCTCTGGAGGAGGTTGAGATGGATTATCCACTCAGCACTTCTGGCTGAAGATTATTGCAAATGCAAACTTTGCCATGAGACTTCATGTGGTCCAGAGTTGATGTTGAGGACTCCCAGGACTATGCCCTCCTGACTGTACACCACAGTGCTGCCACCCCTGGGAGAGAGTTTAGACCTGGAGACAGGAGGTGCGAGGGGGAATGTTTAGACTCTGAGATTGTGGAGTAGGGAGAGTTTAGATTCTGAGACCTGGGGAGTGGGTGGATGGAAAGTTTAAACCCTGGGACTAAAATGAATTAAAAACTACTGGGGATCAGGTGGTGCTCTCTAGCATGTACAGTACAGCTAAATGAAAATCTGAAAAAAAAGTGATATTATTAAAGTAATTAATTTCCTTGCATTTTTCAATGCATGTTGCTGAGTGTATTAGATAGCATTGAATGTACTAGATGGTTTGGTGCACTAGGGGGTTTGGAGTGTGCTGGGGGGTTTTGGAATGAGCTGGCAGGGTTTTAAAGTGCGCTGGCAGGGTTTTGGAGTGAGCTGGCGGGGGTTCTGGAGTGAGCTGGCGGGGGTTCTGGAGTGTGCTGGAGGGTTCTGAAGTGTGCTGGAGGGGATTCTGGAGTGCACTGGAGGGTTTGGAGTGAGCTGGGGTGTTCTGGAATGCGCTGGGAGGTTTTGGAGTTCTCTGGATGTAATGGAGTTAGTGCACTGAATTGAGCGCAATATCAAATTTGATGAATTAATTACAAAATAGAACTTTTGATTTCAAATGATAATTGAGAGCATTGAGCACATTTCAAAGCAAAAAGATGTTAAAACTTGTGGGTAGGCTGGGACCTTTACAACTTCACAGCTTTAACATGTACTTCCTGTAATAAATGATGGAAGGTGATGATTTAACAGATCTCCTCTGAAGAGCCACTCAAAGCACTGACACTTTCTTTGAAATTTGCAATATATTTCCATGTTCTGGCAGTTATATTAATCAACACTTTCTCGTAATTTTAAACAGCAGTTTTTTCCTTTCATATGCCTACTTTGAAGTGAAGAAATTTAAACATTTTACACGTGTATTACCAAGAATGCTTGATTTTGTTTATATACATGTCAAATACACAACTCCTTTCAAAAAAAACTGTTCATCAAACCAAATGGAATCACCATGCAGTGTAGGGGCTGTGCCGCTGTGCAGTGTAGTATCAATTATAAACTCTATTTAATCTGCAGTGAGCACGCCCTGGGAGTGTTTGATGGGGACCGTGTAGAGGGAGCTTTACTCTGTATCTAACCCCGTGCTGTACCTGCCCTGGGAGTGTTTGATGGGGACAGTGTAGAGGGAGCTTTATTCTGTATCTAATCCATGCTTTACCTTACCCACTCACATATTCTTAGTGTTTAGAAATGTTATCATACATAAGTGTATTTGAAGACAAGATGAGATCAGCCATGATCATATTAAATGGTGGAGGCCCGAGGGGCTTCTACTGCTATTCCTCATTCTTCTATATGTTCGTATATATAACCTGTGTACTCATGCTTCTGAAATATTTATTGTTGTATAATAAATGTTCATAGATTCAGAGAATGTACAAAAGAAGTTGCCATTCTGTCCATTGTGTTTGCACTGGCCCTCTGAACAAGCATCTCACGTCGTGCCAATCCACTGTCTTTTCCCCATAGTCCTGCAAATATTTACTTTTCAGATAATAATGCAATTGCTTCTCGAAAGCCTGAATTGAACCAGCCTCCACCATGCACTCAGGCAGTGCGTTCCAAATTCTAAACACTTGCTGGGTGAAAAGGTTTCTCCTCATGTTGCCATTGCTTCTTTTGCCAATCACCTTAAATCTGTGCTCTCTGGTGCTCAATCCTTCCATTAATGGGAACAGTTTTTCCCATTGTACTCTGTCAAGATCCCTCCTAATTTGAATACCTCTATCTCACCTCCTCTCAACTTCTCTCCTCGAAGACAAACAGTCCTGACTTCTCCAATCTATCTATGTAACTGAAGTTCCTCATCCCTGGAACCATCTTGTGAAACTTTCCTGCACTCCCTCTAATGCCTTTGCATCCTTTCGAAAATCCAGTGTCTAGAACTGGATGCAATTATTCAGTTGAGGCCAAACCAGTGTTTTATACAAATTTAACATAACCTCCTTGCTTTTGTACTCTATTCACCTATTAATAAAGCCCAGGGATGCCATGTGATTTATTAACTGCTCTCTCAGCGTATCCTGTCGCCTTCAAATAATTTCTGTACATATACATCCAAGTCCCTCTGCGCCAGCATCCCCTTTAGAGTTGTACTCTTCATTTTATATTTTCTCTCCAATTTAAAGTGAAATACTTTAAATGTCTCTGCATTAAATTTCACCTGCCACTTGTCCACCCATTCACCAGCCTTACCACGTCTTTCCACACTATCCTTCTCATGATACATAATACTTCCAAGTTTCAAAGCAACCAGCATAATTAAGGACCCCACGCACCCCAGACATTTTCTCTTCCACCTTCTTCCTTTGGGAAAAAGATACAAAAGTCTGAGGTCACGTACCAACCGACTCAAGAACAGCTTCTTTCCTGCTGCTGTCAGACTTTTGAATAGACCTACCTCGCATTAAGTTGATCTTTCTCTACACCCTAGCTATGACTGTAACACTACATTCTGCACTCTCTCGTTTCCTTCTCTATGAACGGTATGCTTTGTCTGTATAGCACTCAAGAAACAATATTTTTCACTGTATGTTAATACATGTGACAATAATAAATCAAATCAAAATCAAATCATATCATCCTTGAATTTTGTAATTGAGGCCTGTATGCCAAGGTCTAGGTTATTCATCTATATCAGTAAGTTCCAACACCGACTACTGGAGAACTCCACTCTAAACCTTCCTCCAGTCTGAAAAATGACCGTTCACCACTACTCCCAGTTTCCAGTCAGTCAGCCAATTTCTTATCCATATTGTTTACTGTTCCTTTTATTCCATGAGTTCTAACTTTACTCTAAAGTTTGTTGTGCGGCACTGTATCAAACGCCTTTTGCAATGTCTTATAAAACAGGAAAAGACTCCCATGAAGGAACTAAATCTTGCTTGGAAATTGTTCTATGGCAATAGTTATACTCTATTCCTCAACCAAATGACCATTCTCTCTGCCGGAGTCTAGTCTGTAAGTGGCAGCAGCTACACCATCAGCAGCAGGAGCATCACAGCAGTTACATATAGTTTGCAGCAGGAGTGGTCAAGAATCGGAATAAATGCTTTCCTCTCTCCTTATGCTCAGGAGCAAAGACAGTGAGGGCAATTCTCCCAGCCTGCTATGTTGCTCCAGCCTCCACGTGTCTCCGGCTGACAGATTTCCAGTGTCGTCAGCTGATTAAAATATTTAAATCACGATTTAAATCTTAGTAACGGGACTGAAGTCTCCAGGCCCACTAGCCCCCCACCCCGCCCAGGAGTGTTCCACTCCAGCAGGGTTGGGGAGCTGGTGGCCTAACCCTGCTGGAATGAAGGGAGGCCATGGAGGCCCCCCAGGAAGTTGTGGGTAAGGGGGGGAATGCCCTTGGCCCCCGGCACTGCCTAAGGGGCAAAGTGGCACTGCCCAAGGGGCACCTTGGCACTGCCCACCGGGCATTGGGCAGTGCCAAGGTGGCAGGACCAGAGTGGGGGAGATCAGTGGGGGTGGGGGTCCCGCTTTCACTCTACACTTCGGATCAGTGACAGAGGGAGGGGAGGGCTGATCCCAACTGCGAGGGGGGGGGGGGGGGGGGGGGGGGGGCGGGTGGGGTGGCAGGGCATGCCCGGAGATGTCTGGGAGGCTAACAATCAGGAGGCTGGCAGTGTGGGACTACTGCACATGCGCCGATCTCCACTCTGACAGATTGGCGCATGCGCAGTGGCCCACTCTGCGCTATGCTGCCGACCTCTCAGGCAGGAATAGACCCCGCTCACAGATTTTTAGCATTATAAACGCTGAGGCACTCTGTGATGCACAGAGTGTGAGAGATTCATTTTGAAAATCCTGCTAAAAAATAATGGCATTTACTCCAGTTTTTACACAAATTCAGCACTTACAATTTCTTTGGGAGAATCCCGGCCAGTGGCTCTGCTGCTTACACTAACAAAGACCAAACCTGGGTCTCTGCAACTGCCTTTGCCCATTACAAAGAAAAAAAACTTGCAATCGTATTGGACCTTTCACAACCTCAGGACATCCCAAAGTACCTCACAACTAATGGCATACTTTTGAATGTATTCATGTAGATACAGGAAAGCTTACATACCTCCTCAACACCTTGTATTCAATCTCAATGTTCTTTTCATTCCATGTTGTTTCTCCATAAGGATCAAGAAGTAAAATATTTCCTGATGCATCAACATTCTGGTGCTAATCACTAGGGTTCAAATGTCTGATCTGTGACATCAAACCATGTTAAACGTTGTTAGAATAAGCATACGTTTATCATTGTTGGCCACCATCCCCCATTCTGACAGTAGATGAGCTAACTTGCAAACATTAAGTTTAACTTGTGTTAAGCAGTCTGACACTGAGGATGGTGAGATATACACACAATACAATCATCCTACTCACTCTTCTGTGAACTGACCTTGCTCGCAATGTGACAGAGTAATGTGTTCAGCAAGTTACTAGAGAATCACTGTCTATTCAGCAAGATAAAGATTACTTGAATCATAGAATTATAGAAATTTACAGCAACAAGAGTGGAGTGACTTCAATCAGGCCATTGAGGTTGGCCTATTGGAATACGAACTCCATGATTGAGGATCCAATCAGGGAGTCTTTGCCTTGTACTTAACCAGGAACATCAGTTCCTCTGGCACCCCCGAAGATAGACTGCTAACTTCTAGCACTCTGTGTACTGCTGTTGGAGTTTGTAAATAAAGGGATTTTGGTGAAGGGGCTTCTGCCCCTGAAGACTTATTACAGTGGCGATGAGGAAAAAGGGACGACCCAAAGGAACTTGTTTGATCAGCCGCTACACATTGGGGGGTAAGCCATTGCCTGGCAAACATGCCTCCATTTGGGAAATTGGACTCTTTTGATCCTGCCATGGAAGACTGGGCCCAATATGTAGAACGGATTAGTTATTACTTCAGAGCTAACGACATAGGCTCAGATGAAAAGCAACGGGTTATTTTGCTGACCGCTTGTGGACCATCAGCTTTTGCTGTTATAAGCAGTTTAACCTTTCCGGAGGCACTGGGCACAAAAACCTTCCAGGAATTGACGGACTTAGTAAAAGAGTATTATGACCCTAAGCCACCTCTGACTCTGCGAAGATATCGGTTTTGCTCAGCATTCCGAGAGACGGACTAAGGCGATTAGCAGAGGCTTGCGAATTCGGATTGACGTTAAATGAGATGTTCTGAGACTGATTGGCATGCAAAATCAATAATATGACCATACAAAACGTCTGTTGGCGGAGGCCCAGCTGGACTATAAACAAGTATTACAGCTGGCTTTGTCCTTGGAAAAAGCGGTGAGTGGAGAACATGAGTTACAGGGTATTCCAATGGAGGTACTTGCTCACAGCAGTGCAACTGAGTTAAGGGACCACCACTCCGGGGCAGGCAACTATATTGCCACCCTCAGGAAGGATTCGGATACAAGGGAAGCCAGGTCTGCCCACAGAGCCGCTACTAAACAAGGCTGAATTAGGACTAAACAGACAGCAGCCCTGTAGAATGTCACCCGGCAAGATATTGCAACTATTGTCAGTATCTGGAGTCAGAGAAGAAAAACAAAGTTCCAAAACTGACATTTTGGAAAACAACACGTAGGCTGGGGTACAAGAGAATGCACACCCTGGAAGCTCCACCTATCTCCAAGAAGGAACAACTACCTTGCATAGCAATGACCAAATTGGAGCCTATTTAATTACGCATAAGATTGAACAGACGTCCAATAGTAATGGAGGTTGACACAGGCGCAGCTGTATCCATGGTAGGGGAAACAGTGTTCAACAAAATTTGCACTGGACTCCAACCCCGATCCCTAATTGAGACCTCGGCAAGACTGAGGACTTATACAGGGGAACCACTGAGAGTGTTGGGCAAAACCCAACACTGGTTGGGTGCCTGTTGCTTATGGAAAACAATTGGTTAGGCTACCATTGATTGTAATGGAAGGTTCGGGACAGAGCCTATTGGGACAAACTTGGCTGAAGGAAATCCAACTAGACTGGGTAAATATTTTTTAGTTAGAAGATGGTCGCCTGAGCGAAGTCCTTTGCTCAAATACCCGGAGGACATGTCTGTCCTTGGCCTGCTGCAATGTTCCAGTGAAGCTCAACGCAAACTGGAGGAACAGCATCTCATCTTCCGGCTGGGCACTTTACAGCCTTCCAGTCTCAACATCGAATTCAACAACTTCAGATGATTTATTCTACCCCCACCTCGACCCCTTTGTTTTCATTCTATTTTATTTATTTTTTTACTGTTCTCTACCTTTTATTTCTTTATTGTCTTTCTCCATTTTTCTTTCCCCCCCCCTCCCACTCTTTCCCCCTACTTCATCCCCCTTCCCTTATCTTTTCTGCCCTCCACTTCCCCTTTTCTATATTCTGCCCCTGTCCCATTTCCCCCCTCCCACCCACATCTTTATCTGTCACAACTTAGAGCTTCTCTGTCATTTGGCCATTCACACCCTTTATTCTCTCTGTGGACAGCCATTAGCAGCCTTTCCCCTGGTTTCTGTGGCTATGACTCATCTTTCATTCCCTCCCCCTGCAGTATAAATATCTCCCACTTTCTCTGCCTTTTAGCTTTGACAAAGGGTCGTCTGGACTCGAAACGTCAGCTCTTTTCTCTCCTTCTAGATGCTGCCAGACCTGCTGAGATTTTCCAGCATTTTCCCTTTTGGTTTCAAATATCCGGAGGTTTTTTGAAAAGGGCCTAGGAACAATTAAAGGAGCAAAAGCGACATTAGATGTTGATCCAGAGGCAGTCCCAAAATTTTGCAAGGCCCGGCCGGTACCATTCGCATTAAGGGAAAAGTTGGACACAGAAATCAAAAGCAATATATGTTCTATATTGGATAGGCACATGGAGCACACCAGGATGATAGGGAGTGGGATAGCTTGATCTTGGTTTCAGATAAAGCTCAGCACAACATCGTGGGCCGAAGGGCCTGTTCTGTGCTGTACTGTTCTATGTTCTATGTTCTATTGGGGCTCGAAGGCATAATTAAACTGGTCCAGTTTGCGGAAAGGGTGGCACCCATGGTGCCTATTCTAAAGCCGGACGGCTTGGTGCATCTTTGTGGAGATTTTAAACAAACAACAAATCACTACTCACAACTTGATAAATACCCAATTCCCCGGATTGAGGATCTATACGATGTAGAATATTTGGACTTTCAGAAAGCGTTTGACAAAGTCCCGCATAAGAGATTATCATACAAGATTAAAGCGCATGGGATTGCAGGAAGTGTATTGAGATAGACAGAAAACTGGTTGGCAGAGAGGAAACAAAGTAGGAATTAATGGGTTCTTTTCAAATTGGCAGGCAGTAACTAGTGGGGTGCCACAGGGATTGGTGCTGGGATCCCAGCTATTCACAATATATATTAATGATATGGATGAGGGAACAAAATGTAACATCTCAAAGTTTGCAGATAATACAAAGTTTGGTGGGGAGGATGGGGAGGGGACATAGCTTTAAATTGAGGGGTGATCGATATAGGACAGATGTCAGAGGTAGGTTCTTTACTCAGAGAGTAGTATGACGTGGAATGCCCTGCCTGCAACAGTAGTGGACTCGCCAACATTAAGGGCATTAAAATGGTCATTGGATAAACATATGGATGATATTGGAATAGTGTAAGTTAGATGGGCTTTAGATTGGGTTCACAGGCCAGCGCAACATTGAGTGCCGAAGGGCCTGTACTGCGCTGTAATGTTCTATGTTCTATACGCAAAACGAGCAGGAGGACGCTTATTCTCTAAACTAGAAATGAGTCGCGCATACCTACAGCTGAAGCTGGATGAAGGTTCGCAAAAAGTCTCCACAATTAAAACACTGAAGGGCCTTTTTCAGGATACAAGATTACCCCTTGAGGCATCGTCAGCCTTTGCGATATTTCAGAGAACGATGGAGAACATACTACAAGGGTTACCACAGGTCGCCAGTTACCTGGATGATGTCTTCATCACCGGGAAAATAAGGGCAGAACACCTGCAGAACCTGGAGGAATCCCTGAGAAGGTTTTCAGCAGTGAGTGTGCACTTAAAGAGGGAGATATGTGTTTTCTTAGTGCCGCAAGTAACCTACATCCGGAGGATCCAGTATGGGCAAAGATGCCCCAGCCCCCACCACAATTCAGGAGTTATGGTCATTTTTAGGGCTGGTAATATATTATGGGAAATTCATACAAAACAGGGCCTCCATCTTGGATCCCCCACATCAGCTATTAAAAAAGGGGCAATGGTCTTCCTGCCAAGACCGGGCCTTTAATAAAATCAAACAACAGTTCTCCTCAGCAAATGTTTTGGCACCTTATGACTCCAAGAAAGAGTTTGTGCTCACTTGCGACACATCTCCATATGTTGTTGGTGCAGTTCTGGCACATAGATGGCAAAATGGAGAGGAACGGCCTATAGCATATGCCTCCAGGATCCTAGCAATGGCGGAACGGAAGTATGTCCAGATCGAAAAAGAAGGACTGGCCGTGATTTCCGCAGTAAAGAAATTCCACCAGTACCTATCTGGGCGGAAATTCACTATCATCACTGATCACATATCATTGTTGGATTTCCTCAAAGAGGACAAAGCGGTGCCACCAATACCATCAGCCCAGATCCAGCGCTGGGCATTATTACTGGCAGCATACCAGTATCAGCTGGAGCACTGGTCGGGAACTCAGGTGGCAAATGCCGATGCCCTAAGCAGGCTACCATAACGAGACACCCCACTGTTGGTACCCAGAGTAAAAGAAACGGTGATGACGCTGAACTTTCTGGACACCCTCCCGGTGGCTGCCCAAAAAATACACCTGTGTGGTCACAAAAGGACCTGGTACTAGCAAAAGTAAAATACCCGTTACTAACAGAGGAAATGGAAAGACCAGTCCAACCATAATTCCATCCCTACTGGAGCAGAAGAGAAGATCACCATAGAAGACTCTCTTGGGGGGGGGGGTTGCACAGGTCACGATCCCAAGTCAGGGTCGTCGGGCCATACTGGCCAAATTACATCATGGGCACCCAGGAGTGTCCAAGATGCTGGCCAGGAGCTATGTCTGGTGGCCGGGCTTGGACGCAGATATAGCAGCATTGATGGGTCAGTGCCAGGAATGCCAACAAGGGCAGAAGGTGCCACCAGGAGCCCCGCTGCACCTGTGGGAATGGCAGGTAGACCCTGGACTCAACTGCACATTGATTTTGCAGGCCCATTTATGGGTTCCATGTTCTTGATAATAGTAGACGCCCACTCAAAATGGTTGGACGTCTACAAGGTGAATTCGGCAAACACAACAACAACCGCCGAGAAGCTGCGTGCCTCGTTTGCGACACACAGAATTCCAGGGGTGTTAGTGTCGGACAACGGATCAGCTTTCACCAGCCAAGAATTCACCAGATTCATGAAGTTGAATGGGATTCGACACATCAGGACAGCACCGTATCAACCAGCGTCAAATGGGCTCGCGGAGAGGGCTGTCCAGACTTTAAAAGCCGGGTTAAAGAAACAGCCAGCGGCGTCAATAGACACCAAACTCTCCCCCCTGGCTGTTTGATTACAGGACAATTCCACACGCCGTCACGGGAACAAGCACCGGCGGAACTGCTCATGGGCAGACGGCTCCGCACCAGGCTGAGCTTGCTATTCCCAAACCTGGGGGGGTGGAATGTGGAAAAGCACCAAGAGGCCCATTGCAGGGGCCACGGCAACAGTTGCCGAGAGAGGCATTTTGACGCTGGCAAAAAAGTCTGGGTGAGGAACTTCACAAATGGTGACTCAGCCTAGCTGGCCAAGGACCGAGGAGAGTCTTACCCGACGGGCCAGCCCCACCTCTCCAGCACCCCTGGTGAGTACCTCGGATTCCGAGATGGACACAGTGGACGAAGCTGTTCCTGTACTGCCAGGGGGAGAGGACGAACCGGCCCTCTGGCGCTAACGATGAAAGAATCGGGCACCTCATAGACACAGCCCTCCAATGTCAGATGCCGAATTGGAAGATCCGGACCTGGCACTGAAATGGAGAAAGAGACCCGTGAGGTGCCCAGACCCCGGGATTCCTTGGACTTTGAGGGGGAGGAGTGTAATAACTTCAATCAGGCCGTTGAGGTTGGCCTATTGGAATATGAACTCCCTGATTAAGGATCCAATCGATGGGCCAATCAGGGAGTCTTTGCCTTGTACTTACCCAGGAGTGTCAGTTCCTCTGACACCCCCGGAGGTAGACTGCTGACTGCGAGGACTCTGCGTACTGCTGTTAGAGTTTGTAAATAAAGGGATTCTGATGAAGGGACGTCTGCCTCCTAAGGCTTATTACAAAGAGGCAGCCATTATCCGTGCTGATTGAAGAACACTATGGAGCCTGGACCCACTTTCTAGCCCTTGTTTGTATCTCCCCCAGGAGTTATCCCCTGGGGAGCGCGGGAGTTATTCCCGGGAGCGCGGGAGTTATCCCCGGGAGTGCAGGAGTTATCCCCCCGAGAGCACGGGAGTTATCTCCGGGAGCGCGGGAGTTATCCCCGGGAGCGCAGGAGTTATCCCCCGGGAAGCACAGGAGTTATCCCCGGGAGCATGGGAGTTATTCCCTGGAGCGCGGGAGTTATCCCCCGGGGAGCACGGGAGTTATTCCCGGGAGCTATTCCCAGGACCGTGGAAGTTATCCCCGGGAGCCTGTCATTTCATGACTTCATATGTGGCCATCCTGCAAACAGATCATTAGCCACTCATAACTATCTTAAAGAAGCCTCTCTGCACTGTGCCTGTACGGCTGAAACACACGATGCTAAAGCTGCAACGTTACAATCTCAGCATCATCTACAAATGTGGTAAGGATTGTACTTGACTGATGCTCTCTCCACAACCTTCTTACCCACCATAGACCAGGCAGATTGTGAGGAAGACATGGACATTCTGGCAACAGAGGTGCTGTCTGTCCTCTTGTTGAATTCAGGAACTCAAACTGGTCTTACAGACAGACATCACATGCAGACAGCAGCACAACATCACCATGAGGGGCTGGCCAGAATCCTCAAGGGAGCTTCCCCACCAGCTCCGCACATTCTTCACCATCGGAGAAGAACTGACCATACAGGATGGACTGATACTGCGTGGCCAGCGATTCATTGTCCCTACTGCCCTTCAGACGTACTACACATAACAACTTCATCAGGGACGCTGGTTAGAAGCAACCAGATACAGGGTGAAGGAATCACCATGTGGCCTTCTGTTTACATAGACATGGAAAGTGAAATCTCCATATGTGTAATATGCATTGTACTCAAGCCACATCAAGCAAAAGAGCTGCTGTATTTACATGAGGCCCCGGACCTCTCATGGCCATTCACAGCAGCTGACACCTTTGAATGGACCGGTAGACAACATTTAGTCTCGGTTGATTCATATTCCGAGTGATTTCAACTCACCTAGCTGCCAAACATAACAAGCACCAGAGTGAATCTTGGGAGACACTTCACCACACACAACATCCCTTAGAAACTCATGACAGACAGCACTTGCCAATTTGCCTCCATGGAATTTCAGAACTTTGCACTCACATGGAAACTTGAATATATCACAAACAGCCTCCTCATACCAATGGCCTTGTGGAACGACTGGTTCACTCAGCCAAGCATCTTCAAAAGAAATGTGCACGGGATCGCACAGACTACCATGCTGCATTCAGCCTGTGAAATCTACTGCCACAGGGCCTGCCCTCATCAAAAACAATGATTCTTCTCCAGGCGCACCAGGGCCATGATTCTTACTGCAGCTCAAACTTGAAACCAACACATATGAACGCAGATTGAGAAACAAAATGCACTACAATCAAGATACCCACAGATTCTGCTCTCTAATACCTGGTTAAGATTCAGACCATATGTGGCCATGGCCAGTTGGCAGTGGCACACAGCCATGCTCTGCAACCAGTTACATGGTAGCCTCAGATGGTGCCCACTATATATGGAACCGTTGGCACTGTCAGAAATCAGAACCAGCACCAACAGGTGACACAGCATTTCAGTCACTGGGCCTATGGCACAGGCCCCCTACACCAGTGGACATTCAGATTCCAAGAGGCCGATGCAGTGAGCCCTGCACCCACAGAACACACTGACGGAACATTCCGGGTCGCCCACACTGAGGACCAGAGAAACACTACAACATCACCAACCAGCGGAATCACATGCCCAGGACGCTTGGGCAAACTGAACACAAGATTCCAGGACTTTATTACAACTTAGAACTGACTTTCGGATTTCAGCTTTCTACAACAGAAAAAAGGGGGTGAGGAGACGCGATGAGCTATGCACCAGCTGTGACAGCTCAATCCATGCTTCGCCATAAATGTAAAGAGCTATGCATTGTCAGTTTGTTTCATTGTCTGTCACACAATGGTCTGTACATAGTTTTCTATTGCACACACCTCAACTAAACAGGGAAGATGTAGACTGAGTGGTCATGTGAGAGCATGATGATGCAGCTACAAAAATGATTACGGGACAGGAGTGCAGGAGTTATCCCCGGAATCATGGGCAGAACACAGGTGAAGTAGCTGCTAAGCTAGTAAATAAACCACCTTGTTGAAAGTCCTTGTCAGGAACCCACAACATCGAATGGTATCTTAGCTTCATTTACCAGGCTCTTATCTTTAATGTCCTTATCCACAAAACTAGATCAATCATTTGTCTCCCAGCATCCACAGCATCTTAAGGAGAGTTCCAGATTTCCACCACCTTTGTGTGAAGTAATCTTCCCCAATTTCACTCCAAAATGGCCCCCATCTAATTTTCAGATTATATCTTAACCATAGAAAATGGCCTCTCTCTCGTTATCCTATCAAATTCTTTCAACATTTTAAATACCTTGATCAGATCAGCCCTCAGTCTTTTATACTCAGAGTTAATGCAACTTGTCCATATCATTTAAACCGCTAAAATAAGGTGTAATTGGAGTGTTTGTAGCTGGTACCTAAGTAAAAGAGATGGTAAGGAATGACAGATGTCACGAGTGTCTCAATACATGAAGGAAGGAGCATTATGACATAGGGTTTAAAACAATGGCGGAGAGATTGAGGAAGCGAGGAAAGAGCTTTTATTGTTGGGTGTGATGAAGAGGAAAAGGTTGGTGACACTTGGGGCATATTTAAAAATTGAACAGTCAGAGAGCCAACTGCTGGAGCAAAGCAGACCCAAAGAACTTGCTGTAAACTGTTACACTTAAGTGCTTGACACTGCCGTGTAAACGTGTCTATCTGTGTCTATCAAGTGAGAGGCAAAACTATCCACAGATTCCACTTTGAGCAAAGTGAAATTACCTCAGTAGAAAATGTTAGAAATGGTTTCAGTGATCAAGAACTCCAATTCCTGATTACCATTTCACTGCCTTTGTCGGCAGCACCTGAGAACAGCCATAGAGCTTGTGTCTGATAGCAGCAGCAGTCAAATAGATACAACAGCTCTGTCAAGACTCACACAGGGAGGTGGAGAAAGGAAAGGAGAGGGTCTTCCTGCTGACACTGCACTGAGTTTACCTTTGTCAGTAAAACTAGTGTCAGCTAGGGATACTCGGTAAGATCTGGGTCTGCCTGGCCCAGCTCTAACAAAATACTGACACTGTGTCAGTCTTACAGATAGACCAGGAAGGTGCAGAGGGAAATAGATTGACTGGGTAAAACTGTGGCAGACAGAATTTAATGTGAAAAAGTGTGAGGCCATTCTGAGACTTGTGGAGGAACAAGTTGGTGCACAGTTTCAAAAGGTAATCAAAAAGCAAATGGATTGTTGGCCTCTGTCTCAAGGGAATTGAAAAGAAGTTTTGAGCCTTGCTCACACCACACCTGGAGTGCTGCATTCAGTTCAGAACACCAGATTTCAGGGAGCCTTATTGTCGGGGGTGCAGTGCGGATTCACCAGAATCAGGCCTTGAAGGGTTACAGACCAGACAGCAAAATGCAGAATGAGGTATTAGGGAGAAAAAGCAAAAGGTTCCCAACACTAAATGAAATAAAGACCAGTTGGTGACATTAATCCTGCTAATCTCCTGACAAAGTCCTCACTATGTAGTTTTCTCAGAAGCAAAGCCAATTGAATAAACATTTTTCTCCACTCAAGCAGAAGCCCATTGGCTGATTATGCTTTGATCATTCACGGTATCCAAGTACAAAAGGTCTCTTGTTAGGGATGTAATGGAATGTCACGCAGGTTTCAGGAGTTCACTGAGATATTTTACTGTCTTACATTGAAAATCTAATTCATTTTACGTAATTTAAATGGTGAACAAATTGGAAAATAGTTGTTTGAAATGGCATTTCTGCTTCATCAACACAGCCATCGACATTCACATGCTTCAGTTCATACACAACACATCCACACACCATGCAATGTACACTGACACATGTGTGCAAATGCAGCCAGATATGAATACACATGCCCACATTCACTGTCTACTATGATCCAGGGCTGAATGTGGTGAGTCAGTGTAGAAGGGTCAGCAGTTTAGGCTGAGAAGATTTATGAGAAATGTCTTTTGCTATTAGCACATAATTGGAATGCTTTGTCACGGGGAGAGCTTGAAGCAGAGATCATTGCATCTTTTAAGGGGTCATTGAGAGTGTTGTGGGAAAGAGTGGGACAATGTGTGAAGTCTGTGACTGATCTAAACTTTATTTATTATTGTCACAAGTAGTCTTACATTAACACTGCAATGAAGTTACTGTGAAAATCCTCCAGTTGCCACACTCCGGGGCCTGTTCGGGTACACTGAGGGAGAATTTAGCATGGCTAATGCACCTAACCAGCATGTCTTTTTGGACTGTGGGAGGAAACCGGAGCACCCGGAGGAAACCCACAAAGAATTAGGGAGAACATGCAGACTCTGCACAGTCACCCGAGGCTGGAATTAAACCAGATCCCTGACACTGTGAGGCCGCAGTGCTAACCACTGTGCCACCGTGCTGCCCCTAGTAAGAAACTCAATCAACATGAATGGCCAAACATCCTCTTTTTGTCCTGTAAATGTCTGGCGTTCTATTTAAAGGTTAAATGATTATGTATTCTTTAAAATAGCACCAAGATCAAAACAAATGACTGGGGCAGGTCTCAGTGAGTTTATGTCATGTGTCACTGAGCCACACTAAGCAGGAATGTTCCAGCTTTGGTATTGGAAACACTGATCTCAGTTGCAGTACAATGTTGCTATTGGCTTCAGTGTCACTGGATTAGGGTGGAAGGAACAAAAATCAGTCAGGGTTCCTGCTCCTGATCACCATCTGGTGACCTCTGCTAGGAATGCAAAGGCGGATTAGAACTGGATCATGCTCAGTTCAATCCTTCCACTGTCTGGGTGAATGTTTAAACCGGTTTTTCTCAAGCTGAAGTCCACAGATCCCTAGGTTTCAGCAGAGATATTGCAGGGGTCTGAGATTCAGGGCTAGCCCATGAATGGACAGAGATCTTGCAAAGCGCCATAGTCAAAAGTGAATGAGTGAGTGGTGTCTGGAGCTAAGCTCCACTCCCACCAATGCACCTAAATTCTCATTGCTCCTTCTCCCGCTTTCCCACCACTACTGCTCCTTCCATGGTCCAGCTCTCCTGTTGTATTGCTGCTCTCTCCGTACTCTGCTCTCTCCGTGCTCCTGTTCTCCCTGTGTTCCTGACAAGGATAGACCAATGCTACAGTGAGATGTCAGCACAACCATAACTCATTTTCCTAGAGCTGTTATTGATTTGCATTTTACATGCAGAAGTTGCAGATTGTGAATATTATACAGCATTGTAATATAGAGGTGTGATTATGAATGCTAACCTGTTTGAAAAGGTGTACTTCAATCTGAAGTGTTTGAGAACCAAGCGAATAAAGCATAGGGGTGGCACGGTAGCACAGTGGTTAGCACTGCTGCTTCACAGCTCCAGGGACCTGGGTTCGATTCCCGGCTTGGGTCACTGTCTGTGTGGAGTTTGCACATTCTCCTCGTGTCTGCGTGGGTTTCCTCCGGGTGCTCCGGTTTCCTCTCACAGTCCAAAGATGTGCGGGTTAGGTTGATTGGCCATGCTAAATTCCCCCTTAGTGTCCTGAGACGCGTAGGTTAGAGGGATTAGTGGGTAAATATGTAGGGATATGGGGGTAGGGCCTGGGTGGGATTGTGGTCGGTGCAGACTCGATGGGCTGAATGGCCTCTTTCTGTGCTGTAGGGTTTCTATGATAGCCACAAATTACTGGAAGCCTGATGGAACTGATCTCTGACAAGATACTCTCATCCTGAGATTAGGGGAGAAAAAGCCAAGATTAAAAATAAATATCATGAAAAATGAGACTAATCATACTAATCATTGGACAAATCTTAACTGAGTTACACTCTACAGAGGTACAAGTAGCACAGGACCTTCTAGCTGGCTAATTGGTTCCTTATGGCTAGTTAGTTACTGAGCAAGAAGGAAAATGAGTGGGCTCCTGGCATGATGTATAATTATCATCAGGTATCCAGTTATACTGTACATCATGTCAATCACAATGCTCCTTACAATATACACAGCTAGGAAGGCTCACATTTACCTTATGCCTTTCATGACCTCAGGATGTCCCAAAGCACTTTACTGTCAATAAAATACTTCTGAAATGTAGTCAGTGTTATTGGGCAACACAACAAGCAGCCCCAAATGGAATGAAATAAATGGCAGGTAATCTATTTTAGTAATGCTGGTTGCGATATATATGTTAACCAGCATATTGGGGAGAACTCTCCAATTCTCTGTGAAATACTGCCATCTTCTTTGGTGGGTCAGTGGTAATGTCACTGCACTAGGAATCCAGAGGCTGAGGCTAATGCTCTGGAGAACCTGGTTCAAATCTCACCATGGCAGCTGGTAGAATTTAAATTCAATTAATAAGCCAGGAATTGAAAGCTAGTCTCAGTAATCGTGAAACTATCACTGATTGTTCTAAAAACCTATTAGGTTCACGAATATCCTTTAGGGAAGGAACCCTGCCGTCCTTACCTGCTGTGGCCTAAATGTGATTCCAGACCCACAACAATGGCACAATTTTACAACAACAATTCGAAGAGTCAAGCGGGCGAGAAAACGGGCGTGTTTCAGACCTGTTTTTTGGGCTAAATTTGACAATGGAATCTCTTTTGGACAGCAGTGCAGTCCACACCAGTTTGGGGAGGGAGGTGGAGCCATTGCGCAGGCGCCCCAATCTTCCAATGAACTGAGAGATCTGCCATCCTCCCCCATCTCCCCCCCACCCCTCCCCCATGGCAACATGGGTTGCCGACATCGGGGCATTGGGTCCCTCTGAGGAGTCCTCAATCCTGTCACAATGCCCTCTGTGCTCCCCCCCGCCCCCCCGCCCCCCCGCCCTAGTCTGCCGATCACCCTTCCTTGCACGCTCCCTGTCTGCCAGTCAAACCCTACCAATCACCCCTCCCACCAATCAACTGCTGTCTGCAGATCTCCCCCCCATCCCCACAGATCTTCCCCCCTTGATTCCCACCTATCATAGCACCACCCCCACTCAGGCGCCACCTATACTTAGGCACCACCCACTTGGCACTGTGCATGGCACAGTTATGGTGCCAGGTGGGCATTGCCAGACTGGCTCTACCTGGGCACGTCCCCAACTACCTGGGGCTTCAGTGGTCTCCAATCCCCCCAGTGTGGCCATCATGTCTGGTCCCGTTGGTGAGGACTACGAGCGATTCTCACCGGTGTGCCGTCCGACCGGCAAGATGGTAAGTATGGGCGAGGCCATAAACAGCCGTTGTGCAAATCATGACATTAATATGCTGCAAAACAGTGCTGGTTACATAGCGTGCAGCACGAAAACAGGCACCAACCTAATTTTATGTTCGACACACAATCTTACCACCTCACTGTGCCAATTGATGGGCGGGGGTGAGGTCGTAAGATCGCAGCCAATGTTTTTTATTCTTTGCTGTCCCTGAAATGACGTAGCAAGTCACTTAATTCAAGAGCAGTTAGCAATGGGCAACAAACGTTGGCCTTGTCAGGGATGCCTATATCCTGTGAAAGAATAAAAAGCAAAGGGAATTCTACTTACTGAGCAACAGCAGGCACTGGAGTTCAGATAAAACAGTCAGAGGAACTCTGGATTAGATGGAGAGCTGAATTACTCGTGCACTGTGACTTAGACACTGTGAAATGAAGACACAGCTCCTGTGAAGAACCTTGGGACATTTTATGACTGTGTTTTAAAGTTGCTATATAAATTCAAGTTGTTTTTGACTCTGGAGGTGACAACACATGGATAAGGGTTTCAGTGGCTGAGGGGCTGAGGTAATGGTGGAGATGACAGTATTAGAGAGATAGCAGTATGCAGCCATTCTGATGGACAGGTTATGGAGTTGGAAGGTCAGCTCACATTCAAGCAAGACATTAAGGATGTAAACAGTCCAGACTGAGACAGTAACCGGGGAGAAAGGTGGAGGGGGCTGGCAGGGGAACAGAGTTGTAGTGGGGCTGAAAACGATCCGTAGTTGAAGGAAATATAATCTCATCCAAAACTGAGACGATTAGTTTCAGCACAGATGCAGTGAGGGGTGATGAGAAGTGTGGGGAGGTAGAACTGGGTATCTTCAGCGAATATCTGGAAATTGACATAATGTCAGTGAAGGGGAGCAAGTCAGTGATGAAGAGGAAGGTGTCAAGGTTAAAGGGATCTGGAGATAGTGGTGGTTGAGGAGAAAGGTGATTGCTGAAGATGTCCTGGCATCAAGTAGAGTAGAAAGCAGGGGTGAACCAGCAGATAGAGCTGAACGACAGAGGAGAGGCATTGGAAGATGACGTGAAAGAATGCAGAAAGAGGAATCTCAGACCACAGTCATAGATCTAAAGCTACAAATGAAGAATAGTTTCTGGGCTGGGACAATGAAGAGTTTGGTGCACACGTGGATTCCAGTCAGGAATTAGCATCTTCACTTCAGGGCAGCTAGGAAAAATGAATGTCTGTCTGTGAATGGCCTGACATTCCAAGAAGCTGTTCAGATCATATTTGAGTGAGTAGATTTATTTTTTTTGTGATTTTGGGGAATTCCTTCACAGTTTAACTGCTGGGATCAGCAAAATTCTGCTTCCTGGAAATCTTCATAAAGAAGTATTGATAGACAACAAAGCTGTGCTTCAATAAAGAGAGTGTCGTCAATAACTACAGCACCAAGGAATATACAAAGCATCTCAGTGCCGGAGTCTGGCCAAGCCTTCAAAACATGTCAGTGTTTTGTCCTTAAAAGGCAGTGTCCAGTAGTGCTTCTCTCATGATGTGCGAGTGCTTTATTTACCCTTTTCTAGACTTGCCAACACTCTGAAAGGTCATCAGAGTCCCCCTGCTTTTTTTTTGAATAATTTTGAGAGGTTATTTGAAGTACCGCCTGTTTAAATACAATAATTGGTACAGGAGCTGTAACTGTGATGATCTCAACCTGCCCCATGAGTCAAAGCTCTGCGAATGCTGAAATTCCCAATGACCCCTCTAAATACTGACACACTCCCAGAGCACTCCTCTAAACATTGACACCACCACCCTCCCCCCCCTCTCCCCGACCTCATCCTCCAAATACCAATCTCCCTGACCCACCCTTCGAATACTGACCCCCCCTCTAAATATCAACCCCCACCCTAAATACTGACATTTCCGGAGCGCTCCTTTAAATAAAGGCACACTCCTGAGAACGCCTCACTAAATATCAAGAAAATCTCAAAGACACCTGTCAATATGGACTCACATCCAGGAAACTCCTCTCCAAGTAACCTTCTTCCTCTTAATACTGTCACTTCCGGACTGCTCTCATTTAATATTGACAGACTGCTGAGAACCTTGTATTCTAATTACCCGGATAATATCAGTACAGTACAGCAAATGTCTATTGGAATTGCAGTGAGCAGTGAAAATAAGAATGCTGGTGTCAATAAATACTGAAAAATACTCAGACATCAGGTGATCTCAGGGGCTCCTGTTTTTAAAAAAAAAACTATCATCCAAAAGGTGGATACGGATTCATTCCTCATCAGCACCTTTCCTACTACTTTCAACTGCTCTGGTGGAAAGAATACAGTTTCCAGCTCACAGCATTGACACTCACATATACACATAAATATACACACCTTCACACACACAGATACATAGACACACACAGAAATATACACTCCTGCACACAGATATGGACACATATATACTCACCCATACATACACACACACACACACACATATATAATCACTCACAAATACACGTGCACTCACTCAGTCACACTTGTATACATAACCACAGCCATACATCATGCTCACAGACACAAACAAAATTACACACCCTCACCTCTGGCATACATCCACACTCAGGAACACAGACTGATGGGCAGAGAGGAATACAAGCACACACATACACAAACCACAAGAATACACATGCACACTGGTGAACACACATGAACATTTGTGAATGCATACATACAGACACACCATTTTCTTCTTCGGCAGTTCCTCAGGATTGAGGGTGACATGTTTTCACTCCAGTTTGATGGCTGATGATCCAATGGGTGATCTGCAGGCTGACTCTGCCATATGTGAAACAGGTGATGCTTGAGGGGTTGGGTAAAGGGGTTGTTCAGAAGTTTGTGTGTTTCTCTGGTGCCTCAACTTCATCTCTTCACATTCCTGACAACGTCTCTCAATGTCTTCAGTGCCTTCCCAGATAAGCATTCTCCATTTTGGTTGATCATGCCGAAGAGGCTGAAATCGGTATGATGAGCAGAACACTGCGCATGCACACATCTCTCATGATTGGTCTCAACTCCCCCTTCCCTGATTCGCAGGATGATCACTCACCTGAAGAAGGGGCTTGAGGCTCCGAAAGCTAGTGGCTTTTGCTACCAAATAAACCTGTTGGACTTTAACCTGGTGTTGTTAGACCTCTTACTGTGTTTACCCCAGTCCAACGCCGGCATCTCCACATCTTGTCAGGGGAGTGCAGGTGCAGTCAGTTTGGGCCAGTCTGATGATAATATCCGACAAAGTAAATCTGGGGTAACGATGAGTCAACAGGGATATCTAACCATCATTGATCCCATTCCCATCACCACAGAAAGGTCGATGGAGAAAGAGGAACCGGCCAACGGAAAAGAAACAGAGTTGTTGTTGAGTATGATAGGACAGCTAAATTGGCTATGCACACAGACATGACCGGATGGAAGCTATAATGTCCGAGATCTAAGTAATATGTTGAGGTGCGTTTCCGTCTGAGAGATCTTGCAGGCAAACAAAACTTTAAAAAAGCTAAAATTAGAGGAATGTGTAATGTGTAAATGCACCATGCATTTCAATATATCTATACTTTCAATCCCCCTTATTTCCCCACAGGAGAAAAGTGCACACAACCGGTGAGAGAGGGCACATACTGGTGGCGGTGTGCCTGAGCTGTGGCACCTGACGGGCTGCGAGCGGCATGCCCTGGAGCTGGCAGGGGGAGAAACAACACCTGGGATGGTGACTGAGAGCCAGGTCGGCGTCCGGCATGCAAGTGAGCATTAGCTTGCTGATCCTACAAAAGGGACTCTTCAGTTGTAGATAATAAAATAAAACAAAAAACTTATAAATCAAAGAAAAATATTTAATAAAGAAGCTTCATTACTCCAACACTTGAGGCCTCACCCTGGGCCATTCCAAGCTCTCCCCAATTCCCAACAGATTCTTATTTGTACTGAGTCAGCTGACCAGCACATCATTTTGTCATTAGTTACATAGTTTTCTGGGTCAGCTGACCCTTATGGCATGTTACCATTGGTCACACTACATCAGACCCAATTGTTATCATTGGTTACATTCTAACAGATTCCCATTTTTTCTTCAAAATAATTTAAGACAACCATCCTCCAGTATTTTTAACTTTCCAGTACCTGCACCCCTTTTAGTAAAGCATTCGGAAGGCTGTAGATTTGCACCAACCCAGTTGGGTTTTGAAACTTTCTTGTTTTCCAGCATTTGTTTAATGCTGGCCAAATCAATTCTCAGTCGCTTTTCTGTTAGTGAACATTGTCCACATAACGCTCAATTGGTACTTTCTTACCCGATGTGGCCATAAAAAATAATTTTGTTAATGTGTCAGACAAACATATCCCAACATCAAAGGCCTCCACTAATGCGAGGGTTTCAGCTGCCAATGTAGTTTTGACTACCCTTTTTATTTTCTTTGCTTCCCAGGCCAAGGGGCAACATTTTCCTTCCTTACCCACCAGGAATATTATGAATCCAGCACCACTCGAATGTCCATCTGGTAGATTGGCATGTGAAGCATCATTAAACACAACCAATTTCATATCTTCTGGTTCTCCTAGTGCTGGGAATTTAATCACACATTCCTCTAATTTTAGCTTTTTTAAAGTTTTGTTTGCCCGCAAGATCTCTCAGATGGAAGCGCACCTCAACATATTACTGAGTTCTAGGACATTATAGCTCCCATCCAGTCATGTCTATGTGCATAGCCAATTTGGCTGTCCTATCATACTCAACAATTCTGTTTCTTTTCCGTTGGCCGGTTCCTCTTTTTCCATCGACTTTCTGTGGTGATGGGAATGGGATCAATGCTGTTTAGATATCCCTGTTGACTCATCGTTATTCCAGGTTTATTTTGTCGGATCTCAAGACCAAGATATCGAAAAGCACCAGCTACTTGGCTCCCTACTTTAAATTCTGTCTTTAAGACAACCATCCTCCACCACCTGCACCCTGTTAGTAAAACAGTCGAATAACTGTAGATTTGCACCAACCCAGTTGAGTTTGAAAACTTCCTTGTTTTCCAACATTTGTTTAATGCTGGCCAAATCAATTCTCAATCACTTTTCTGTTAGAGTTCACTAATTGTTGTTAGTGGAGGCCTTGGATATGAGGATATATTTGTCTGACACATTAACAGAGTTATTTTTTATGACAACAGGAAAGAAAGTACCAACTGAGTGTTATGTGGACAGTCTTTACAGGATAATGTTGATCTACCAGAAGGAACTCATCAGTTGTAGATAATTAAAAAAAAGACTTACTCCAACTTATAAATCAAAGAGAAAGGTTTAATAAAGAAACTTCATTACTCCAACACTTGAAGCATTCCAAGCTGTCCCCAATTCCCAACAGATTCTTATTTACACTGAGTCAGCTGGTCCTTACAGATTATTACTATTGGTCACACTACAACAGATCTAATGTTATCATTGGTTACATTTTAACACAGCTTAACCCTCTTCCGAAGTCTTCTTTGAAGTAACTGCTATGCAGGCTGTTTTCCCTCCGTTCCCCTAATGTGTGTTCTTTGTTACAGCGCTGGACCCTGATACACCAGGCCCTTCGGGTGTGCAACCCCCCCCCACCCCCCCCCCCCCCCCCCCCCCGCACCGCTGTTCATGAAGAAACTCCCCAGGATACCTTGACAACACCTCGGAGGGAGGCCCTGAAGATTCCTCCAAGGACAGCACGAATGATTTGGCCACTATCAACCACACAACCCACCATCTCGGAGACTATCACCATGCTGGGTCATTGTAGTGCTGAGGCTTCTGGCTCAATTACTGGTGAGCACATCACAGTCACTGATGCACATCGGGTGGAGGCGAGTACATCCGAGGGCTCGGGCACATGGACGTCTACCGGAGGCGAGGATCCAGCTGGACCCAAGCCAGATGCCAGGCCTCAGGGTCGTTTGTCCCTAAGCTAGTGGGGATGCATCAGAAAACCCGGGAGTTGTGGAAGGGCTGTCAGCAACGATGCTGCGACTGCAAGGCTGTTTAGGGGAGTCCAATTGAATGCTGTTGCAGGAGGTGGTGCCAACACAGCATGGGAACCAGATCAACACTGCGAGGGGTCGACCACAGTGGAAAGTCTGGGTCAGCGATTAGGCCTCATGGGTGACAGGGTCCAGGTCATCCTGGAGACATAGCAGGCCATGGCCAAGGGTGTTGCCGGCATCCAGGAGGCACAGCGTTCGATTGCCATGGGTGTCGGGGGCATGTGGGAGACACTGCTGGTCGTGGCTGGGACTCCCGCTGGCATTCTGGACACACAGCAGGCCGTGGCTGTGAGCCTCAACAACTTAGCCCAGTCTCAGAGCGCTAATGCTGAGGGGCTCCAGAGCCTGGTTCACTCACAGAATGCTGTAGCGGAGGGGTTCTAGAGCTTGGCCCAACCTCAGAGGGCCAGGGCTGAGGGATCATAGACCATGGGGCAGATGCATCTGGACCTCCAGGACTGACAAAACCAGGTGACGCCGGTGCTTCTGGAGCTCAGTCCAGCTACCTGGCGTCCCATGGAGTGTCCCCAGGGCATCTGGGCACCCTGAGGAAGGAGAAAGGGCTCGAGCCCATGCCGGGGCTTTCCACCCAGGAGATCCCAGACATCCCGAGACCTTCCAATTCCCCCCTTCCTCACACTGGGGCATCTCAGGGCCAGCGAGATGAATAGGATGGCACAGAAACATCAGTGTCATCCGCCCGGGCCCTCCAGGTCTCGGCCACCCAGGGACGGCCACCAAGGGCATCACAAGCAACAGGACATGGATTACAGCTGGACATCTCCCACTCTGTTGTGCAGCCTGAGGGAGCATCTAGAAGAAACAGTGGGCCACACAAGATTAGGAAGTTGTAGTTTCACTAAGAGGGCATGGGTGAAGGTCAGCAGTGGTCAGCAATTAAATGTTAAGAGCACAATAAACTGTTATTTGCTCCTCACAGCTGTGACTAATCTGTCTCGGACTCTCCCCCCACAGAGCTGAGTGTTCCCTAATCCCACACATCGAGGCACTGACTGCTGTGCTGTGCAAAACCCGGCCAAATGTTACAGACTGCCGGCCCTACTTTCCCCACCATCCATCGGACCCTTAGTCAAACTGGACCCCCTGTCATGCCCCCCCAGTGGCACACCCGACCCACTGCCCCACACACTCGTGTTGCCAACCTTTACTGCTACGTGTGTCCAGGTGCCAGTGTGCATTCGGAGAAAAGGTAGGAGTTTGAATTGAGTGGCACCAGGGGTGGGGTCCCAGTGTGCTTTACAGCGAATCATCATCATCCCCCAGCCTTCACCAAAGACCAGTGCCAACCCAGGCCCATTAACCGGTTGTGATGTTTCTCGGGGGTGGGGTGGTGGCATGAGATGGGTGGGAGCGAGGTTGGATGAGTGAGGGTGGGGAAGGGTCATGTGGGTTGAGGGGCCAGTTTGGGGTTGTGGGGGAGTGGCAGCTGCAGTGGCTGATGGAGTGTGGTGGGAGTGTGTTCGGAGCAGCCTCCACACTGCACAGCACCAACTATGTGAAGCGGGCTGCTACCAAGGCCTCCCTCTCTGCCCTGTCCTGTCGGACACCTGCTGTCGCACATGCCCTTCATCCTCTGGCTCTTCACAAAGCAGAACATCCACTTCAGCCTGTCGTCACTCCTCCTCCACCAGCTGGTCTCCCGCTACTGCGCTATGTTGTGCAGGATGCAGCACACTATTATGATGAATGAGGCACGCACAGGGTCATACTGCAGGGTACTCCCAGACCGATCCAGGCAGCGGAACCACATTTTCAGCAGCCAATGCACCGTTCTACTATGGACCGAGTGGCAGCGTGGGCCTCATTATGACGGGTCTCTGCCTCGGTCTCGGGCCTCCGTACAGGCGTCATCAGCCATGACCTCAGTGGTTATCCCTTGTTCCCCACAAGCTATCCCGGCAGCCTGGGCTGGTCTTCAAAGAGCCCGACTGCCTCAGCGCAAAGCTGTCATGGACACTCCCTGGGTGGCACGCACAGACTTGAACGATTTGCATGAGATGGTCACACACAATCTGTATGTTCAGGAATGGAACCCCTTGCAGTTGATGAAGGGTTGGCCATCACCTCACAGGGACCTCAGGGTGATGTGTGTCCCGTCCACTGCCCGCTGCACATGGGCATCCCGACATTGGCGGTGATGCCTGCAGCCCGGTTCCTGCTGACCCTGGCCAGCATCAAAGTGGATGTATTGGCCTGACCGGGCAAGCAAGGCACCTGTGACCTGGTGAACACATCTGTAGACAGAGACCTGAGATGTTCCGCACAGGTCGCCACTGGTTGCCTGAAATGACCCCGTTGCATAGAGGTTAAATGCTGCCGTCACCTTAACTTCAACTGGGAGCGGGTGGCCGCCCTTCCCCTCAGGTGTCAGATGTGCGAACACCTCACACAGCTGCCAGACCATGTCTTTGGATAGGCACGAAACCTCCAATAGCCCTGTGAATGAATGACTGGTCTGGTCCACCTAGGCCTCCGCATCCTCCTTATCCTGGCCACCCTTTCGGGAGACTGCTCTCCCACCTCCTGGCCTTCAGCGGCAGCCGCCTCCCCACCTTCCCGAGGGCCTGCCACAGGCTGCTCCTGCAGTGGCCTCTCCACCTCCTGAGCCGCCCCCATGGCCAGCTCTCAATTAATCAGTCCCAGATCCATTCTGCACAGTGGGGGTTAGAGAGAGAAAGACTGGTAGATTTATGTAATTGCTTGCATCTTCAATAGCACCACCCTTCCCCCCCCAATCCCTCACTGGGTCCTGTGCCCCCTCCTGTGGGAGCTGGCAACACAACACAATCTGTGGTGCCATGCAGCACCTGATTAGGTTGCCTGCCATTGGCATTGTGAACACAGCTGGCAGGGAGAGTATGCAGGTTGGTATGCGGGCATGACCATTGCGCTCCCTTTACCCATTTCCATGAGTGCAGCTACTGCATTCCCTTCCAGGCTTATGTTGCAGGGACACGGGACAGGGAACAGCTCCTAATTATCACAAGATGGGTTCCCATTCACTGCAGAATACATGCAGTATGAGTGTCTGTGTGAACATGAGCAACCCTGCTTGGAGGACCTGCCGCTTGAACTGATGAGCCCTCAAGCAGCACATGGTGCACTCGCCACCCCGCACCCCCCTCCCCGCTCCACACCACCACCACTATATCAGTCTAGTTCCTCACCACACCCCACAGCCAGAACAAAGGAACAGCACAGCCTGGCCAGCACTCCGTTCAGGGCCCCACCCCACAGGGCCAGGGCACAGAACCTGAACATCTGCAAAAAGTTCCACACAGGAAGCAGCAAATCTCCAACCACCCCAGCACTCCAGGGGCTGCAGCTCCATTAAACTCACCTCCTGACTCCTGTTCAACTCCGCCACGCCAACTCCCGGCTTTTATATACCCAGTGTAAACCATGTCAGAGTGACATCACGCCAGAGAGATGAGAGACGCTATCGAGGGCGGAGATTGTTGTCTCGGACCCACTCATCAAGTGCTAGGATATGTAAAAGCTTGCAAATGATGGTTATGCTGATTTTTGGTATGGTTCCATTGCCGCCAAAAAACTTGGGAGACGCTATCGGAGCGGGAACGCATGTGCGAACACTGCGAATCGGCCGGCACGTGAATCTCCTTGCCCGCTGCACTAAAAAATGAGTACAACGGGATGAGAGAATCACCCCCCCAAAGCATACCATTCATAGAATACATGGGGAGAAGGAAAGGAGAGAATGCAGAGTGTACAGTCACAGCTCGGGTATAGAGAAAGTTCAACTTAATATAAGGTAAGTCCATTCAAAAGTCTGATGGCAACAGGAAAAAAGCTGTTCTTGAGTCAGTTGGTACATGACCTCAGACTTTTGTATCTTTTCCCAACGGAAGAAGGTGGAAGAGAGAATGTCCGGGGTGCATGGGATTCTCGATTATGCTGGCCGTTTTCCGAGGGAGCAGGAAGTGTAGACGGAGTCAATGGATGGGAGGCAGGTTTGCGTGATGGACTGGGCTACATTCACACAGCCCTTTGTAGTTTCTTGTGGTCATGGTCAGAGCAGGAGCCATACCAAGCTGTAATACATCTAGTAAGAATGCTTTTTATGGTGCATCTGTAAAAGTTGGTGAGGGTCGTAGCGGACATGTTGAATTTCTTTAGCCTCCTGAGAAAGTAGAGGCGTAGTTGGGCTTTCTTAACTATAATGTCGACATGGAGGGACCCGGACAAGTCGTTGGTAATCTGGACACCTAGAAACTAGATGTTCTCAACCACTTCCACTTCATCCCCATTGATGTAGACAATGGCATGTCCACTACGTTTCCTGAAGTCAATGACTATCTCCTTCGTTTTGTTGACATTGCCGGAGAGATTATTGTCATCGCACCAGTTCACCAGATTCTCTCTCTCATTCCTGTACTCTGTCTTGTCATCGTTTGAGATCTGACCCACTACGGTGGTGTTGTCAGCAAACTTGAAAATCGAGTTGGAGGGGAATTTGCCAACACAGTCACGGTGTATAAGGGGGGGGCTGAGGACACCAGTGTTGAGGATAATTGTGGAGGAGGAGTTGTTGCCTTATGATTGCGTTCTGTGGGTTAGGAAGTCTAGGATCCAGCCGCAGTGGGAGGTGTTGAGGCCCAGGCCACAGAGTTTGGAGATGAGTTTTGTAGGAATAATGGTGTTGAAAGCTGAGCTGTAGTCAATGAATCTGTCATAAGGGTCTTTGTTATTCCAAGGTTGCACAGAGAGGCTATGCACACAGTTCATTAACATACTGCACACATGGACTCTGCACACTGATTATTAACATACTTCACACAAGGACTTTACACGGAGTAACTGTACATACAGGTCATTAACTCACGACACAAAAGGACTGTATGCACGGACTGTACACTGAGAGACTGCATTAATATACCGCACATACAGGGACTGTACACAGTGATTCTACACACAAGTGGCTAATGTGCTGCACACGGGTTGTACCACAAGGGACTATACAGATTAAGGCTAATTACTGTGCCATTAACTTTCTCTTAAATGTATAAAACAGGGAACCATCAGCTCTGGACATCTGGCAAGAAAGAATGGGCACAACTGACGCCACAGGCTGCCATCAATATTTATTCCAAACCCAACTGGGAATACATTTTTGGGTAGCAGAGATAATTTTCTGATATGCTTGGGTAGAGTGAATGAGAAAAGGGAGGTGTGGGAAATATTAACAAGTATGACTGCAGCAGCTAAATACCATCAAATTATCAAACACGATGGGCATCTGATAAGTTTATTTTGGAAAGAAGCCAGTATTTCCTGTTTTTCCACCCTTAAGCTTATAGAATCTGTGTCTTAATATCTTGCTGATCCATTCCGATTATTATAACACAATGGAAGCTCAATGTCTCTTTAAAGAAGTGGCTACAGAGATATGGATGCATTCATTTTTGGCCTTCCAGAATCCCAGAGATTCTGGAACAGATCACAAAGATTGGAAGGTAGCAAACATAACCACAGTATTTACGAAATGAGGAAGTGAAAAAACAGGGCAAATAATCTGACATCAGTAGTAAGGAAAATGCTATTTTTAAACCAAGTAATGGGTTGTGGGTGTCGCTGGCTAGACCAGCATTTGTTGCCCATCCCTAATGCCCTTGAGAAGGTGGTGGTGAGCTGCCTTTTTGAGCAACTGCAGTCTAAATGGTGTAGGTACACCCACAGTGTTGTTAGCAATGGAGTTCCAGGAGTTAACCCAGCGACAGTGAAGGAATAGCAATATATTTCCAAGGCAGGATGGTGAGTGACTGGGAGGGGAAATTCCAGGTGATGGTGTTCCCATTCATATGCTGCTTTTGTCCCTCTAGATGATTGTGCTCTTGGATTTGGAAGGTGCTGTTTCAGAAATCTTGGTGAATTCCTGCAATGTAACTTGTAGATGGTACATACAGCTGCCATTGTGCGTCAATGGTGGAGGGAGTCAGTGTTTGCAGATGGTGTGATAATCAAGCGGGCTGCTTTGTCTTGGATGGTGTAGAGCTTCTTAAGTTTTTGAAGCTTCACTGATCCAGGCAAGTGGAGACTATTCCATCACACACAAGAGTTGTGCCTTGTAAATGGTGGACAGACTTTGGGGAGTCAGGAGGTGGGTTACGGGCAGCACAGTGGTTGGCACTGCTGCCTCACAGCGCCAGTGACCTGGGTTCGATTCCAGCCTTGGGTCAATGTCTATGTGAAGTTTGCACCCTTGTCTGCATGGGTTTCCTCCGGGTGCTCCGGTTCCCTCCCACAGTCCAAAGATGTGCTGGCTATTCTATATTGCCCCGTGGTGTCCCAAGATGTATAGGTTAGGAGGATGAGTGGGATAAAGGCGTGGGGTTACAGGGATAGGGCGGGGGGGTCTGTCGGAGTTGGTGCAGACCCAATGGGCTGAATAGCCTCCTTCTACACTGCAGGGATTCAGTGACTCTAGTATGAAATCAATTTCTGTTTACTCATTACAGGATCCCTAGTCTCTGACCGGCTCTTGGAGCCACAGTATTTATATAGCTAGTTCAGTTCAGTTTCTGGTCAATGGCAACCCCCAGGATGTTGACAGTGGGGGGATTCAGCAATCATAATGCCATTGAATGTCACGATGCGATGGTTAGATCCTCTCTTGTTGGACATGTCATTGCGTGGCATTTGAATGGCGTGAATGTTAATTGTCAGTCCAAGTCTGGATATTGTCCAGGTTTTGCTGCCTTTGAACATGGACCACTTCAGTATCTGAGGAGTTGCGAATGGTGCTGAACATTGTGCAGTAATCAGTGAACATTCCCACTTCTAACCTTATAATGAAGCAGCTGAAAATGGTTGGGCCTAGAATCTATTAATATGGATAGAGTAACAGGGCACAAAGAAAATATAATATGATTAAGCAGAGTCAACATGAGTTTATGAAAGGGAAATTACATTTGACAAATCTGTTCATACATTTTTGAGTAAGAAGTCTCACAACACCAGGTTAAAGTCCAACAGGTTTATTTGGAATCACAAGCTTTCGGAGTGCTGCTTTTTCATCATGTGAGTCGCCTGATGAAGAAGCAGTGCTCTGAAAGCTCATTATTCCAAATAAACCTGTTGGACGTTAACCATGGTGTTGTGAGACTTCTTACTGTGTGCACCCCAGTCCAACACCAGCATCTCCATATCATGGCTATATTTTTGAGGTTACATGATGGATAAGGATGAACCAGTAGATGCAGTGTATTTGGATTTTCAGAAAGTATTACAAAAGGTCCAACAGATGGGATTGAGGGGTAATACATTCACATGAATTGAGGATTGGTTAATGGACAGAAAACAAAAAGTGAAATTAACTAGAACACTACGACATGGATCAGTACTTGGGTCTCCATCAATAACTTGAGTGAAGGGACTGAGTGTAATGCATCCAATTTTGCTGATGATACAAAGTTAAGTGGGAAAGTAAGCTGTGAAGAAGACAAAGAGGCTAAAGGAGGATATAGTCAGGTTGGCTGAGTGGGCAAGAGCTTGGTAAATGGAACACAATGGCCAGGATTTTCACCAAGTCAGTATGACTCTGGAGCCCTCTTAAAAATGGCAGGGAATCCTGATTCTGGGATTCTCAACACCAATTCTGGGCTGCCTGATTTTCAGGAGTGCCTTTGAAGGGTCCGAGCTGGTTCTTGTCAAAAGGCCCACATTCAGCATTCCCGATCTGACTGCCTCCATTATGGAGATAAGCATGTCCTACTCCTCTGCTGTTTCCATGGAGTCAGGCCAGGTTTTTAAAACGTCGTGGTTCACAGCCCCTCAAAAGAGACCTTTTAACAAGTAAGTTGAAGCCCCTATGCCAAGGTCTGCCCTCCTACCTACCCCTTGTGGTTCACTTATTCCTTCTGCCAATCTATGGCAGGCCATAAGACCATGAAACATAGGAGCAGAAGTAGGCCATTCAGCCCATTGTGTCTGCTCCACCATTCAATGAGATCATGCCAGATCTGATATGATAATCCTCAACTCCACTTTCCCGCCTTATCCCCATACCCTCGATTCCTTGACTGATTAAAAATCTGTCTATCTCAGCCTTGAACATATTTAACAACCCAGCCTCTACAGCCCTCTGCAGTAAAGACTTCCACAGATTCCCTACCCTCTGAGAGAAGAAATTCTTCACCATCTCTGTCTTAAATGGGCGCCCCCTTACTCTGAGATTATGTCCTCTATTTCTAAACTCTCCCACAAGAGGAAACAATCTCTCAGCATCTACCCTGTCAAGTCCCCTGAGAATTATATATGTCTCACTGATATCATCTCTCATTTTTCTAAGCTCCAATGAATACAGGCCCCAACCTACTCAACCTACTCCAAAGATGTGCAAGTTAGGTTGATTGGCCATGGTAAATTGCCCCTTAGTGTTAAGAGGACTAGAAGGGTAAATATTGGGAGTTTTTGGAGTATTGTGAGCAGTTTTGGGCCCCACATCTAAGGAAGGATGTGCTTGACCCTTGGAAAGGGTTCAGAGGAGGTTCACAAGAATGATCCCTGGAATGAAGAGCTTGTCGTATGAGGAATGGTTGAGGACTCTGGGTCTGTACTCATTGGAGTTTAGAAGGATGAGGGGGGATCTTACTGAAATTTACAGGATACTGCGAGGCTTGGATAGAGAGGACATTGAGAGGATGTTTTCACTAGTAGGAAAAACTAGAACCAGCGGGCACAACCTCAGGCTAAAGGGACAATCCTTTAAAACAGAGATGAGGAGGAATTACTTCAGCCAGAGAGTGGTGAATCTGTGAAACTCTTTGCCGCAGAAGGCTGTGGAGGCCAGGTCATTGAGTGTCTTTAAGACAGAGATAGATAGGTTCTTGATTAATAAGGGGATCAGGGGTTATGGGGGAAAAGGCAGGAGAATGGGGATGAGAAAAAAAATCAGCCATGATTGAATGGCAGAGTAGACTTGATGGCCGAGTGGCCTAATTCTGCGCCTATGTCTTATGGTCTAAATAGATGGGGTTAAGGGGATAGGGCCTAGGTGGGATTGTGGTCAGTGCAGACTTGATGGGCCAAGTGGCCTCCTTCTGCATGCAGGGATTCTATGAAACCTCTCATAAGAAATCCCTCCATACCCAGGATCAACCTAGTGAATCTTCTCTGGACTGCCTCCAATGCCAATATATCTTAGATAAGGGGACTAAAACTGTTCACAGTATTCCAGGTGCGGTCAAACTAGCGTCTTGTATAGTTTTAGCAAGACTTCCCTATTTTTATACTCCATTCCCTTTGAAATAAAGGCCAACATTCCATGTGCCTTCCCTATTACCTGCTGAACTTGCCCGCTAGCTTTTGTGATTTATGCTCGGACCCCCAAATCCCTCTGTGCTGCAGCTTTCTGCAGTCCTTCTCCATTTAAGTAATGTTCAGCTCCTTTATTCTTCCCACCAAAGTGCATCACTCCACATTTTCCTCAAATATTTACATCTGCCAAGTTTTTGCCCACTCACTTAACCTGTCTATATCCCTCTGTAGACTGTGTCATCCTCACCACTTGCCTTCCCACCTATTTTTGTGTCATCCACAAACTTAGCTGCTAGTTTATCTTCTCTCTCTTCATTACATTTTGGTCATCTTTTGTTGGCTTTTAAAACTTCCCAATCCTCTGATTTACCACTAATCTTTGCCACATTGTATATTTTCTCTTTTAGTTTAATACTTTTCTCCTTGGAGAGACGTAGGATGAGAGGAGACCTAATAGAGGTGTATAAGATGTTGAGAGGCACAGATCGGGTGGACTCTCAGAGGCTTTTTCCCAGGGTGGAAATGGCTGCTACGAGAGGACACAGGTTTAAGGTGCTGGGGGATAGGTACAGGGGAAATGTTAGGGGGAAGTTTTTCACACAGAGGGTGGTGAGTGAGTGGAATCGGCTGCCATCAGTGGTGGCGGAGGCAAACTCAATAGGGTCTTTTAAGAGACTCCTGGATGAGTACATGGGACTTAATAGGATGGAGGGTTATAGGTAGGCCTAGAAGGTAGGGATATGTTCGGCACAACTTGTGGCCGAAGGGCCTATTTTGTGCTGTAGTTTTCCTATGTTTCTATCCTTAACTTCCTTGGCTAACCTTGGTTGTCTTATCCACTTCCTAAAATCCTTCTTCCGCACTGGGATTTATCTTTGTTGTGAGTCATTAACTATTTTCATAAATGTCTGCCATTGCGCATCAACCGTTTTTTCTGCTAAACTCCTTTCCCCGTCGACTCCAGCCAACTCTGCCTTCACTCCTTTGTAATTACCCTTATTTAAGTTTAGCACAGATGTTTCTGACCCAAGATTCTCACTCTCAAACTGAATGCTAAATTCTAGCATGTTATTGTCACGGTTTCCTAGGGGATCTTTTCAGCTGAAATTATTTATTAAAACTGTCTCATTACACATTACCAGATCCAAAATAGCCCGATCCCTGGTTGGATCCAGAACATGTTGTTCGAGGAAACTGTCCCGAATGTACTCTATGAATCCTTTTCATGGCTACCTCTGCCAATTGGATTTTCTCAATCCACATGAAGATTGAAGTCACCACGATTAACGTACTGACTTTTTTTACATGCCCTCATGATTTATTCTTGATCCCACAGTATAGCTACTATTAGGGAACCCATAGGCTACTCCCATCAGTATCTTCTTCTCCTTGATATTTCTTACCTCCACCCATATGGATCCAAGATCATTTTTGCCATCATACTTATTCCATCTCATACGAACAAAGCCCACTAACCCCACGTACATCTTATAGAACCAATGAACCTTATAGTGACAGTAGGATGTGTTCAATAAAAAGCTTAAAGAAAGTAATTCATTCATAACTTTCTGCTATTTCACTACAAACCAATAAGAGTGTCAATCATCCAGATCCTATAACGAATCAATGGCAAAAACTAAAAACCCTTGAAAGCACTTAACCTTGTGTAAATAAACATTGTGAAATTGATAGCAGAGATAAGAGAGTCTGATCTCTCAACCAAGGAATATTTTCCCTGGGATACAAGTCAACAAGTTTAAAGTTTATTTATTAGTGCCCTAAGTAGGCTTACATTAACATTACAATGAAGTTACTGTGAAAATCCCCTAGTCGCCACACTCCGGCGCCTGTTCGGGTACACTGAGGGAGAATTTAGCACAGCCAATGCACCTATACCTCTTTTGGACATGTTGGTATAATGGTTGTCTGGGCTCTCAGCCAAGCATACTTCTTTCAACATTGTAAAAAGTTATGAATGAATTGTTTTTTAAACCATCCTGTCATTGTAAGATTCATAGTTTTATATATTGTATAGTGGACCAATGGACATAGAAATGCCATGGCTTGGCATGGGGTGCATGAAGGGCTGCAGGGGTGTGTAGAAGGCCTGAGATTGGCATAGGATATATAAGAGGCTGTAGGTGGTGTGTGGAAGATCTGAGCCTGGCAAAGCAGGCATAAGGGGCCGTAGGCAATGGGTAGAACGGCAGAGCTGTGTATAAGGGGCCTGAGAGATCTTGAGGATGGCTGGGGCATGGGGAGTGTTTGAAGGGTGAGGGCTAGAAAGTTTTTGTGTTCTTATTTTAACTAGGGCAAAGTGCCACTGTACCGAGGAAGGCCTTTTAAACAGCCTGCTTCCACACGCTGTGGTTGTCGCCTTTGCGGGCGCTTTCTCCTGAGGTGGGTATGCCAAGCTGGGAACTTTCCCAACTCCCACCACCCACTTTGAGGATGAAAATCGAGGTCCATGTGGTGAAGTGCGAAATTATCCACTTTGGGAGGAAAAATAAAAAAGCAGAATCTTTCTTGACTTATGAGAGACTGAGAGATGTCTGTATTTTGAGGGATCTGCATGTCCTTGCACATGAGTCACAGAAAGTTAGCATGCAGGTCCAGCAATCAATGTGGAAAGTTAATAGTATGTTAGCCTTTCTTACAAGGGGATTGGAATGTAAGAGTGAGGAAGTGTAATTTTATAGGGTCTTGGTGAGACCACATCTATGTGCTTTTTTGGTCTGATTACATAAGAAAAGATATACTAGCCTGGAATGGACCATGGTTTGCCCCATATTCTCTGCAACTTTGAAGGATGAGAGGTGATCTAACTGAAACATAAATAAATTCTGAAACGGTTTGATAGGCTAGCCTGTTATCCGGCTGCTTGGGGGTTGAGGTTGTAAGATAGCTTGAGGTCGGGGATTCTGGGCTGCCAGTGGACGATGCTGATCAGGATCTGCATTAAGTTCAGCATCCATACGGTGCTCCAGGAGGAACCTCTGATCACCGGCTGTGATAAAGCTGGGTGCTGGGAAAATGCTTCCCCTGGCTCAGGAATCTAGATGGGGAGATGCCGGCGTTGGACTGGGGTAAACACAGTAAGAAGTCTCACAACACCAGGTTAAAGTCCAACAGGTTTATTTGGTAGCAAAAGCCACTAGCTTTCGGAGCGCTGCCCCTTTGTCAGGTAAGTGGGAGTTCTGTTCACAAACAGGGCATATAAAGACACAAACTCAATTTACAAAATAATGGTTGGAATGCGAGTCTTTACAGGTAATCAAGTCTCAAAGGCAACTTTTCTGGCGGGTCCGATCGGGAGAATCACATCGTCGGCCTTTTTCCGGGATTTGCGCATGCAGCGGGAACGCATGCGTATCTCCCAGAGCCGAAGAACAGTCGGAGTCCAGACCATGCTGGAAACCGGCAGGGAGACAGGTAAGTGATTTGAATCTTTTTTGAATATGTTTTGCAATGATTATCGGGAACTTGCCGGGCCCAATAGAATCGCCCACACTACCAGGAGCACTTCATTCCAGCAGGGTTTAGAGTAGCTCTCCACATTCGGGGAATGAGTGGGGGACCCCACCAGAATGAAGGGGAGGCAATCGGGGCCCCCCAGGGGTTCGGGCAGCGAAGGGGTGGTGCCCCCTGGGCATGGGCACTCTGGCAGTGGCAGCCTGTGCCCCCTGACACTGCACAATGGGCAAAGTGTCCATGCCCAGGGGGCACCTTGGCACCTCGGGCAGTGCCAAGAGGGTGGGGCCTACTGTGGGTGGGGCCTAGGGGTGATTGGTGGGTTGGGGGTCCCGCTGCCACGCTGCATGCCGATTCATCTAGGCTGGAGGGAGGCCAGAGATCGGGGCGGGTGGGGCGTGGTGGGTGGTGGGCTGCTGGGGCGAGGCCTGCCTCCCGAGGGGGGGGGCGGTCTGACCCCAGGGGGTGGTTAGTGGGGAGGGGGGGGGGGGGTCTGTCGGTGTGTGGGGGGTGGGAGGATCGCCACTGCTGGGGGGGGGGGGGGGGGGGGGGGTAGCCTAGACATCGGGTCGCTCTGGGGCCGGAGGGGGTCAGGGCTGGCTCGGGAATTGTTGTGGGGGCCGCGATCGGGCCATGAGGGGGCCGGGGGGGGGGAGCTGCTGGAGGGACAGCACTGTGGGGGTCCCGGGCTGGCCAGCGATCGAGCTGACCAGCAAATGGGGAGACTGACAGATCGGGGCAAATGCACATGCGCAGGATTCCAGAACTGTCAGACTCCGGCGGGAATAGGCCCTGCCCCCCTGGCTTTTTAATGAGATTCCCGATTGGGACCTCGGCATTGCAGAGAATGGGGAGATTCGAGTGAGAAGCTGCACTGAGAAAACAGTCGTGATCTAGAACAGTTTTCCCACCAATTCAGCAAACATATTTCTGCCTAATGTAACTAATTGTGCGATGCTTTGAAGCTAATTTAAGCTAATTTGGCCACATCAGTTTGGAATTCTGAGTTTAGCTTAGAAACGTGGCTACATTTGCAGTGTTAGACAGAAATGATTCTTGTTATAAACAAGCTCCATGGTCACAGATGCAAATTGTTCTTCGAAAGTTACAGACATCGTTTGTACTTGGTAATTTCATAATATAAGAAGTCATAAAACTCTATATAGCTATCTGTTTGCATTCAGCTGGCGTTCAATGCTGTTTTGAATGCTGTACAAGCTATTGCTCCTCTCTCTCTCGCTCTCTTCCTCTCTCTCTCTCACCAGTAAAATTAATCTCTTTCGCGTTCTCTAAATGCTAATTCTAAAGGATGCTTAATAAAGAAGTTTCCACTTCGAACCAGTCGTGCTCAAGTCTATTCTGAAGAAGAAAATAGACCCTTCAGTCCCCCACCAACAGGGACCAGATGTGATGGCCTTGTCGGTGGGAGTGGAGGGCATTGAAGCACCCCGGGTGGTTGGGGCAGGGATGGGCAGTATTCCTTGGGCAGTGCCAGCCAGCCTGACACAATCAACCTGAGTCCCTATCTTGGCAGTGCCCAGAAGGCAGCACGGTAGCACAGTGGTTAGCACTGCTGTTTCACAGCTCCAGGGTCCCGGGTTCGATTCCCGGCTCGGGTCACTGTCTATGTGGAGTTTGCACATTCTCCTCGTGTCTGCGTGGGTTTCCTCCGGGTGCTCCGGTTTCCTCCCACAGTCCAAAGATTTGCGGGTTAGGTTGATTGGCCAGGTTAAAATTGCCCCTGAGATTCGTAGGTTAGAGGGATTAGCGGGTAAATATGTGGGGGTAGGGCCTGGGTGGGATTGTGGTCGGTGCAGACTCGATGGGCCGAATGGCCTCCTTCTGCACTGTAGGGTTTCTATGATTCTATGAAGGCACCATGGCACTGCTCACCGGGCACTAGGCTGTGCCAAGGAGCGGAGCCTGAGAGGTGGGGCCTGAAGGGGTGGAACCTGAAGGGGAGGCAGGGCATCAGGCGCCTCGTCCTCTGCATTGGTTGGAAGGGAGAGTGAACAGGGGTACCAAACGGCCGGGGGCAAGGTGGGGAATCTGAGGTGGCAATCGGCTTGAGGGGTGGGGGAATCAGGGGCAGTGATCAGCAGGGGGTGTGGAGCCAGGGGCAGCAATCGTCAGGGGGGCCTGAATCAGCAGCCACGATTGGGGGGGGGGGGGTGTTGCATTGTCCAGGGAGGGAACGGGTGGGAGGAGTGACAGATTCCCAGTGTCCTATGTACGCTTACGCACTAGGAGATCAAGGCGCATGTACAATAATACCCTCTAGCAGTCTGCAGCCGGCTTGCTGGTGTGAATAGACTCTGTCCTCTTCCCCTACTGGTGAGAATTGCATTTGGGATCTTTGTTTCCCCTAAGTGCCATGGCATAGTGTATGGGAGCTCGCCCAAAAAATGGGTGTGATTCGCTCCTGTTTTAAGCTCATTCGGCACTTCAAATTTGTTTTGGTAAGATTGCCCCCTAAGAGAACTAAGCATTACAGATATTGTGATTAAAAGGGAGTTCAGGTAAAGGATCAACCATGATTATGCGGAATGATAGAGCAGACTCGAAGGACCGAATGGCCTACTCCTGCTTGATTGTGCATCTTTTTTGTTTTTGCTATAATCGCCATCCCATGCCTCTGGTTTCAGTCTCGATGTCATTTGGATAAGGTGCTAAAACTAGGCATCATCAGTTGGACCCCTTGGCATGAATGAAAGATGAGCAAAGGAGTTCTCCTTCATATCCTGGCCAATATTTATCCCCATTCATTCTAGCACCACGAGAAGCACATCTTCAGATCATCATTACATTGCTGTTTGCTGTGAGTTTGCTGTTTGCTGCATTTCTTACATTACAACATTGTCTACACTTCAAAAGTAATTAATTGGCTGCGAAGAGTTTTGGGATGTCCTGAGGTCGTAAAAGGTGTGATAGAAATTGTTTAATCCACATGACAGGCGTGAAACCTATTCCTCGTCTGCTGCAATAATCGAATTGCTGGTGGCAGAATGCAAATAGAGCTGGTGGTGTGCAGAGTGAGTGATAGATCAGGAATGCAGGGACTTGGTGAGATCAGATCGGGCATTGGCTGTGGGTCACCCTGCCCTCAGTCCCTTGGCCTGTCCTGTTGAGGGATAGGCCCAGCTAATTGTGTGGAAAGTTTGGGAAATTGAAAGAGAAGAAAAACAATCCTCTGTAGGATTTATTTCAACTGTGAGTGATTAAAGAGAGCGAGGAGCAAGTGTAATAGATTGGTCATTGAACAGTGAGTAGGAAATCTGATCTAAACATAACAACTCTTGGAAAGCTGTGTTTATTTTGGATCCTGAGCAGTCCAGCACCAAAGTGGGGACGGTTTTCCAAAACATGACAAAGACAATCCTTATAATTCCCAAATAAAAGATCCTCGGCCAGAGCAGCTGCACAGATATATTCTTCCAAGTACTCGCTACTGCAATGCAACACAGCAATAAACTAATAGAAATGTTACATTGAGGTTACATTGCTTTATTGCCAAGTGTTCCTAAAGAGCATAAATAGAACTGTAACATTAGTAAACAGTGACTTTTGTAGGCAGACACTGGACTAGTTTACTCAGTAAGAAGTCTCACAACACCAGGTTAAAGTCCAACAGGTTTATTTGGTAGCACAAGCCACTAGCTTTCGGAGCGCTGCTCCTTCATCAGGTAAGTGGGAGTTCTGTTCAAACAGGGCACATAAAGACACAAACTCAATTTACAAAATAATGGTTGGAATGCGAGCTTTTACAGGTAATCAAGTTTTAAAGGTACAGACAATGTGAGTGGAGAGAGGGTTAAGCACAGGTTAAAGAGACATGTATTGTCTCCAGCCAGGACAGTTAGTGAGATTTTGCAACCCCAGGCAAGTCGTGGGGGTTACAGATAGTGTGACATGAACCCAAGATCCCGGTTGAGGCCGTCCTCATGTATGCGGAACTTGGCTATCAGTCTCTGCTTAGCAACTTGTGTGTCGTCAAGGCCGCCTTGGAGAACACTTACCCGAAGATCAGAGGCCGAATGCCCGTGACCGCTGAAGTTTTCCCCAACAGGAAAAGAACATTCTTGCCTGGTGATTGTCGAGCGGTGTTCATTCATCCATTGTCGTAGCGTCTGCACGGTCTCTCCAATGTACCATGCCTCGGCACATCCTTTCCTGCAGCGTATCAGGTAGACAACGTTGGCCGAGTTGCAAGTGTATGTACTGTGTACCTGGTGGATGGTGTTCTCACGTGAGATGATGGCATCTGTGTCGATGATCCGGCACGTCTTGCAGAAATTGCTGTGGCAGGGCTGTGTGGTGTCGTGGTCACTGTTCTCCTGAAGGTTGGGTAGTTTGCCGCGGACAATGGTCTGAGGTTGTGCGGTTGTTTGAAGGTACCCCAGTCCAATGCCGACATCTCCACATCATGGCTAGTTTGCTCAGCCAGGGATCCTCTCAATACAATGACAGAATTTCCAATCATTCTGGTCGGGAGGCTATGATTCAAAGTTGCCCTGGGAATCAGCAACAGGAAGAGGCAGTTCAGCCCTTCAAACCTGCTCTACCATTCAATCATGGCTGATCTGTATCCCAATTCCATTTACGCATGTGATTCCACAGCCTTCGAAAAACTTACCCAACCAAGACTTCTTGCTGCTGAAAATTACAACTGACCCCAGAATCAACAGTCTTTTGGGAAAGGGATTTGAGATTCCTGTTACTTTGTGCAAAATGGCTGAATTACAGGAACAAAGAACCTTTATCCAGGCCCATTAAGCAATGACAATCCCCGATTCTCCTGATCAACATTCCCACCCCCCCCCCCCGCCCCCAATTCATGTTTTGCTCTAATTCTGATCCCTTTCCTTAATTCATCCTTCAAGATTGATTACACAGGATCTATCTCAGTGTATCAGTGAGAGACAGCAGAGATTACCCACGGCAGGACTGTGTCTCTTTAATATTCCATCTCCTCTCTTGCCCGCTCACTCTTTCTGCAATCTCTTGGCTACAATTTGTCTCAACAGCTTTGCAGAATTGCAGAGTAATCAAATTTTTCTGACCAATTTGTAACCAAGAAACTGGAAACATCCAAACGATCATTCCTGGGCTGATGAACCTACCTGGGCCCAGCAGGTTTCTGGGGCCACTATTATCTTTGGATCAATTAGTTGCTTATTATCAGAATCTTCACCTACATAGCCAGGAGGACTTTGACCCTGACTGCTACCTGAACTTCCACACACCTGATAATCGACAGCTTTGCTTCAGGGAATTCAAGATCTACGGGGCAACTATTGCCTAATTGACCCCTGGGAGATGATTCACTGAGAATAAAGCAATAATAGACATGACCATGCACACACACAACAAGGATTGGGAAGCTTTCAACAGAGAGGTTATGCTCACGGAGTGAGGACATAACTTCCATGCAGTCAGATTGTCGCTTGGCTCGTACTCACTTACACTGAAATACAGCCGCTCCTTCCTCACTGACCGTCCACCTCAGTGAAACTAGTGCAGTGGAGGAGATTCCCGATGCTTTCAGTAGAGGGCAGCTGAAGTATGGAAAAGGGAGCCACACCCTCTTTTTACAGCACTAGCTGCCATAAAGCAGATGGGTTTAAAAGGCCAGCCATTTTGAGAAGCCAGGGAGAAGTTAAGTGGCTGGAACAGTGGTGGGGTGGGGGGTGCAGGATGGGTCAGGGGTTCAGGTGGACATTTGGGGATGTGGTGATCAGTGGGAGGGCGTTGGGTGGTCAGTACGGGTTTGATCAGTGAAGGTTGGTTGGTGAGGGTAGTTGGGGTGGCAGAGTAGCCGGTGGGGGATGCCAAGGCCTTTTACCAAAGCAGAGAAGAAGGGCTCTTAACTTTCCTTTCTTTGTTGTTCAATGATTATTACAATAGGATTCGGAGGGTTGTGGGTTCAAGTCGCACTCCAGAGGCTTGAGCACGAAAATCAAGGCTGACACTCCAGTGCAGTGATGAGGGAACGCTACACTGTCAGAGGTGACATCTTTCGGCTGAGATGTTAAACTGAGGCTTCATCTGCCTTTCCATGCTGCAAGGCTGAAGCAGGCACAGTCAAAAACATTCTTGTGGAGTTGCTCCATCTGCCTGCTTGGCTGGTTATAAAATATCCCATGGTATTATTTAAAGGCAAGCTGGGGGAGTGCTCCCCAGTGTCCTAGCCAAATTCATCCCTCAGTCAACATCATAAACCTGCCCATTATCAAATTGCTGATCGTGGGATAGAAACATAGAAAATAGGAGCATGAGGAGGCCATTCGGCCTTTTGAGCCTGCTCCGCCATTCATTATGATCATGGCTGATCATCCAACTCAGTAACTTGTTCCCACCTTCCCCCCATATCCTTTAATCCCTTTTGCCCCAAAAGCTATATCTAACTGCTTCTTGAAAACATACAATGTTTTGGCCTCAACCTCTTTCTGTGGTAGAGAATTCCATAGGCTCACCACTCTCTGGGTGAAGAAATTTTCCTCATCTCAGTCCTAAAAGATTTACCCCATATCCTCAGACTGTGACCCCTGGTTCTGAACTCCCCCACCATTCGGAACATCCTTCTTGCATCTACCCTGCCCAGTCCTGTTAAAATGTTATAGATTTGTATGAGATTCCCCCCTCATTCTTCTATACTGCAGCAAATATGATCCTAACTGATCTCTCCATGTCAGTCCTGCCATCCCAGTAATCAGTCTGGTAAATGTTGGCTATACTCCCTTCATAGCAAGAACGTCCTTCCTCAGGTAAGGAAATCAAAACTGCACATGATATTCCAGGTGTAACCTTGCCAAGGCCCTTTTATAATTGAAGCAAAATATCCTTGCTCCTGTACTTAAATCCTCTTGCTATGAAGGCCAACATACCAATTGACTACTTTACCGCCTGCTGCGCCTGCATGCTTAACTTCAGCAACTGGTGCACAAGGACACCCAGGTCTCATTGCACATTCCCCTCTCTCAACCTATAGCCATTCAGATAATAATCAGCCTTCTTGTTTTTGCTACCAAAGTTGATAACCTCACATTTATCCACATTATACTACATCTCACATGCATTAGCCCACTCACTCAACTTGTCCAAATCACACTGAAGCATCTCTGCATCCTCTTCACAGTTCATCCTCCAGCTTTGTGTCTGAAATAACTTCTGAGAGGCCTGTGTCCCTTCACCAAATCTTATTTATTTACAATGATTTGCCATACTCAGGCAGGTGCTTCCCAGTACAGAGTATTCACCCCCGAGTGCCAGTGACCCAGACAATCCACATTATGTGTTTCTGTAGAGCTGCCTGACTGGGCAACCTTAACAGGCCGCAAATAGAGGCTCATATTCCAGAAGGTCCAACTCATGGATCTCATTGAAGTCAATATAGTGCCATCTGCAAATTTGGAGATATTAGTTCCCTCATCTAAATCATGAATATATATAGTGAATAGATGGGGTCCTAGCACTGATCCCTGCGGCATCCCACTAGTCACTGCCTGCCATTTGGAAAAAGACTTGTTTATTCCTACTCTTTGTTTCCTGTCTGTCAACCAGTTTTCTGTCCATCTCAATACACTACCCCCAATCCCATGAGCTTTAATTTTACACACTAATCTCTTAAGTGGGATTTGTTGAAAGCCTTCTGAAAGTTGATTGGCTCCCCTTAATCAACTTTACTAGTTACATCCTCGATAAACTCCCGTAGATTTGTCAAGCATGATTTCACTTTCATAAATCCATGCTGACTCTGTCCAATCCAGGCAGTGTTTTCCAAATATTCTGCTATTAAATATTTTATAATAGACTCTAGCATTTTCCCCACTACTGACATCAGGCTGACTGGTCTATAATTCCCTGTTTTCTCTCTACCTCACTTTTTAACTAGTGTGGTTACATTAGTTACCCTCCAATTTGTAGGGACTGTTCCAGAGTCTATAGAAGCTTGGAAGATGACCACCAATGCATCCAATATTTCTAGGGCCATTTCCTTAAATACTCTGGGATGTAGATTATCAGGCCCTGGGGATTTATCAACCTTCAATCCCATCAATTTCCCAAACCCCATTTCCCTCCAAATACTGATTTCCTTCAGTTCCTCCCTCTCACTAAACCCTGTGTTCCCCAACACTCTTGTATCTTATTTGTGTTGTCCTTTGTGAAGACAGAACTAAAGTATTTATTTGGTCAGCCATTTTTTTGTTCCCCATTATAATTTCCCCTGTTTCTGACTAAAACATTCCTCTTCGCCAATCATTTTCTCTTCAAATACCTTGTTGTGCGCAAATTGGCTGCTGCATTGTAAAGACTATACTTCAAATAAGCACCTCACTGGCTGTAAAACACTTTGATATATCTGGTGGTTGTGAAAGGTACTATATAAATGCAAATCTTTATTTTCTCTCTGCCTGAAACATGGGAGGGGAAGTTCATGACTGAGGGAGACCCTCAGTTGCATTTACCAGGTGGGAAAGTTGCTTAATTCTTTTCCTTGTTCAATGGGTTCTCTCAGACTCCCATGAAGGAATTTTAACTGCTGTGACATTGCATTGTGTTCATAAAGTCTACAGAGAAAATATGGTACAAACACCATGGATCTGCTGCTGTAAACTGCCACTGCTAACCCAGCTTCGGCAGCAGATCACTCACTCTCACCCATGTAAGGCTGAACACAGACCAAACTTTTCTCCACTTCAGGGGTCGGGATGATTTGTGGGTTCTGACCTTGATCATGTCAATTTTAGTGGACTGCCAGTTACCAGGCTACATCGCTCTTTGCTCAAGGCCCAGTGAGAGGACTAGCCTTTGGCAGCCAAACTGGGAGAAGTGCGCACTGCTGAGAAAGTGAGGGAAGGTTATACGGGGGCCTCAAGATGGAGGTGCTTTCAAAAGGCTTAATTGACATTAATAACAATGAAGGTTTAGTGCTATTAGGGCCATCAGTGTGGTGAGTGAGAGCCTCCACAAGCTTGCTTGTGACTGTGCCTGTTTCAGCCTTGTGACATGGAAGGCAGTCTCTGATATTCCGCTGATCTCCTTCATAAGGCTTCCCTGAAGGCCAGGCAGCTGACACAGCATGGAGTCCACATGAGATGACATTATTCTGCACAGTTACCCAAGATTGGCTACCTGCCACAGACAGGAGGGGAGCAGCCAACACAGGGAAAATCTCCTGAGATGTCTCAGTCTCATTTTCCACACTCACCTTGCCTCCAAATCCAACCAGAAGATTCTGCCCTATCTAGGCTGACATGTCAATGTAATGCTTGAGGGTGTTTGACGCTGACAGAGGGACCACCTTTTATAGGGGACATCAAATCAGTGCATCATAAACAGGATGCTCATCATCCCATGGGACTATTGCAAGGAAATTTGGCATGTCCACTACCACTCTCACCAACTTCTACAGATGCACCATAGAAAGCATTCTTTCTGGTTGTATCACAGCTTGGTCTGGCTCCTGCTCTGCCCAAGACCACAAGGAACTACAAAAGGTCATGAATGTAGCCCAATCTATCATGCAAACTAGCCTCCCATCCATTGACTCTGTCTACACTTCCCACTGCCTCGGCAAAGCAGCCAACATAATTAAAGACCCCACACACCCCGGACATTCTCTCTTCCACCTTCTTCCTTTGGAAAAAAGGTACAAACGTCTGAGGTCACGTACCAACCGACTCAAGAACAGCTCCTTCCCTGCTGCTGCCATCAGACTTTTGAATGGACTTACCTCGCATTGAGTTGATCTTTCTCTGCACTCTAGCTATGACTGTAACACTATATTCTGCACTCTCTCGTTTCCTTCTCTATGAACGGTATGCTTTGTCTGTAGAGCGCGCAAGAAACAATACTTTTCACTGTATGTTAATACATGTGACAATAATAAATCAAATCAAAATCGAAGAAGAACAGGGGTGGTACCTCCAACATTCTGCCCTCAGTGTGGCAGTTCATCCCATTTCCTGCTGCTGGGATCTGTTGTAGACCAATTTGCTGCTGCATTTATCCACATAACTGCAGAGAGAACATTTCAAACACTTTATGATGTGATTGTCAGATAAATACAAGTTCTCCCTTACTCTTTTAAACGGATTAAAAATATCCAATGCATCTACTTCTCCATCACTTTTACTCATTCCAGGCTTGTGACTGTCTGTTTATCTTTCAGTCTTCAGTTCCAACATCATGAGTATGTCTTTCCCCGGTGCTGAGTGACCTTTGCTTTTTGATGATGTTGCATATAGCTTGAGGCGATACTGTGCATGTCCCCCAGTAATGAACAGTTCACATATGCTACAGCTGCTTTTCCAGTTACAACTGATACACGTTCCACTGCTATGATATTTCTGTAAACTAACGGTGGACTTTGCCAGCAGAAACTATCCCAGAAACTGATTTCACTTCCTGTGCACACAGACACAATCCAGAGCTCACTGACTCAAACAGTTATATCTTAAAAACAATTCCAGGATTATCTCTGACTGAAGAAAAGGGCATCCCATCTGAGAGTTTTATTTAAATACACTGCCCAATATCCAGTTAGGCAAGTAAGACAAATTAATGTAAAAAGCAGAACAAAGGTTCACTAAGAACCAACGTGACATTTCAAAGTACAACAGTGGTTGGCAATTGGCAGTCCTGAAACAGAATACAGTAATAAGTAATGAGGACTTCTCAGACTGTGTACACTTGTACCGTAAAGAAGAATAGTAGGACTTTGTTCTCACAAAGAGAACAAAGCCTGCAAATGAAGTGAGAGTTTGGACCCATATAACAGAGTAGGATATTGTTGGAATAGAAATTTGGATACAGGTTTTACCATTGTATAACACTGGGGTACAGTACTGGTGGGGACAGGTCTGTCACTGTATAACACTGGGGTACAGTACTGGTGGGGACAGGTCTGTCACTGTATAACACTGGGGTACAGTACTGGTGGGGACAGGTCTGACACTGTATAACACTGGGGTACAGTACTGGTGGGGACAGGTCTGTCACTGTATAACACTGGGGTACAGTACTGGTGGGGACAGGTCTGTCACTGTATAACACTGGGGTACAGTACTGGTGGGGACGGATCTGTCACTGTATAACACTGGGGTACAGTACTGGTGGGGACGGATCTGTCACTGTATAACACTGGGGTACAGTACTGGTGGGGACAGGTCTGTCACTGTATAACACTGGGGTACAGTACTGGTGGGGACAGGTCTGTCACTGTATAACACTGGGGTACAGTACTGGTGGGGACGGATCTGTCACTGTATAAAACTGGGGTACAGTACTGGTGGGGACAGGTCTGTCACTGTATAACACTGGGGTACAGTACTGGTGGGGACAGGTCTGTCACTGTATAACACTGGGGTACAGTACTGGTGGGGACGGATCTGTCACTGTATAACACTGGGGTACAGTACTGGTGGGGTCAGGTCTGTCACTGTATAACACTGGGGTATAGTACTGGTGGGGACGGGTCTGTCACTGTATAACACTGGGGTACAGTACTGGTGGGGACGGGTCTGTCACTGTATAACACTGGGGTACAGTACTGGTGGGGAGGGTCTGTCACTGTATAACACTGGGGTACAGTACTGGTGGGGACGGGTCTGTCACTGTATAACACTGGGGTATAGTACTGGTGGGGACGGGTCTGTCACTGTATAACACTGGGGTACAGTACTGGTGGGGACGGGTCTGTCACTGTATAACACTGGGGTATAGTACTGGTGGGGACGGGTCTGTCACTGTATAACACTGGGGTACAGTACTGGTGGGGACGGGTCTGTCACTGTATAACACTGGGGTACAGTACTGGTGGGGAGGGTCTGTCACTGTATAAAGTTTAAAGTTTTAAAAATAAAGTTTATTTATTAGTGTCACAAGTAGGCTTACATTAACCACTGCAATGAAGTTACTGTGAAAATCCCCTAGTCGCCACACTCCAGCACCTGTTCGGGGTACACTGAGGGAGAATTTAGCACAGCCAATGTACCTGACCAACACATCTTTCAGATTGTGGGAGGAAACCGGAGCACCCGGAGGAAACCCACGCAGATACAGGACGAACATGCAAACTCCGCACAGACAGTGATTCAAGGCGGGAATCGAACCCATGTCCCTGGCGCTGTGAGGCAGCAGTGCTAACCAGTGTCACCGTGTTGCCCCGTAACACTGGGATATAGTACTGGTGGGTACAGGTCAGTCTCTGTATAACATTGGGATACAGTACGGGTGGGTGGGTACAGGTTTACCACTGTATAACACTGGGGTACATACTGATGGGTGCAGGTCTATCACTGTATAACACTGGCATACAGTACTGGGGGGACAGGTCTGTCACAGTACAACGCTGAGGTACAGTACTGGTGGGAACAGTTCTGTCACTATAACACTGGGTACAGTACTGGGGGGACAGGTCTGTCACAGTATAACACTGGGTACAGTACTGGTGGGGACAGGTCGGTCATTATATAACACTGGGGTACAGTATTGTTAAGCACAGGTCTGTCACTGTATTAATATTGGGATACGGTATGAGTAGGCCCAGGTCGAGCACTCTATAACACTGCATGATGATGCTGTGCCTTTAAGAAATGCAATCACGTCATGTTTCCTGTGAGAGGTAGGTTTAAAATTCAGCTCTGTTTACAGGGTGCTGATTTGTCTGCACCAGGCAGCTCATGTGCTGAGAATGCAGGCTAAAAATTGATCTTAGCTAATGCTTTAATCTGAATAAATGTATTTTTGTTCACTTTGATTTTTTCCCTGGGATTTCAGAGTAACGTTTTGATTAGATTGATTGATGGAGACAATTGACGGAGATTTTTTCTCTCTCTCTCTCTCTGGAGGCTGTTGTTTTAGAACTGTCAAAAGATAGGTGCCTCACTCTCTGTCTCTCTCTGCCTCTCCCTCCAGAGATGTTCACAGGCTCTAGGACTGTTAACATGTAAAAACACGTAAGCCTGTATTATTTGCTAACAGATTGTGAAAAGGTGTTTCAGTCAATAAGAGAAATATTACCTCAATTGGAACTAATAGAGATAGGTTAGCAGGTTTGCATTTTGTCATGTTTAAGTATTTCAATTGGTAAAAGTTAAGCTAATTGGTTCATTATGGTTAAACTGTATTGTTAAATAAAGTTTGTTTTGATAAAAGCTTCCTAGTGGGTCAACAGAATCACAGCTGGAGTGAAACACCTTACCCTCACACTAATGGCAAAACAAAATAAATCTATTAGGGTCTAGTCGGCCTTCATAACATACTTTGGGGTTTCTGCTCAGGTACCCTAACACGAGCTGGGGGCTCTTGTGGGATTAAAACCTATAATTCCTTGTTTGGTTTAGGTTTATTGAACTCAAAGACAGTGGGTGTTGTGTAGTGGCTTTCTTTTGAGGTGTTGCATTCAGTTAGTTTAAATAGGGAGAGGGAAAATGACTCTTTCAGAGGCTTAAGTTTTCCTTTGGGGTGGAAGAAGTTACTCGGAGTGGTTTACAAAAGGTGGTTAAAGCATAGATTTTGGAATTGGCAAACAAGCCACAGTTGACTTTACAGGAAGGGGCGAGGAAGGTGGAGACAAGGACAGTGATAGCTCAGCATTTAAAATTTACAGAAACACAGTCAGATGCATTGGAATTGGCTAGAATTCAATTACAAATGAAACACCTTGAATTGGAGGCAATGGCAAAGGAAAACGAAAAAGAAAGAATATCAATTGCAGAACAAAAAGAGAGAGAAGAGAAAAAGGGCATTAGAACTTCAGGAACTGGAAAGAAAATTTGAACCTGAAATATTAGAAATACAAAAGCATAAATAGAGAGTTTTATGAAATGGCAGATGATTATGATTATAATTCATAAATCAAGGTTCAATTTCAATCTGTGGGGGATAGAAACTGGAAAAAAGAAGAATCCTCAGGTGGTAAAGGCAGAGGTGATCTCGATGGAGGTGGTAAAGGTAGTTTGACTCAGGTGAAAAAGGAATCACAGGAGGGTGGAAGAGAAATAAAAAGCCTCAGATGTTTTCATCGTAATAAACTTGGGCACACAAAATCACAGTGTTGGTGGCTGAAGAAAAGCACTGGGAAGACAGATATGGTGAGACCAGATAAGCCAGTGGGATTTGTTAAAGTAGCAAAGGAAACCATGGTTAAAGCTACAGAGGTGCAAAAGGATGTACAGCCTGTTCAGGGGTTGGTCAAGAAGTGAGTGCCAGGTCTCTTTAAAGAATTTACATGTGTGGGTAAGGTTTACTCATGTGTACCAAAAGAAGTTAAGATTTAAAGAGATATGGGAGCAAGTCAATCTTTAATGGTGAGAGATGAGGAGATATGTAGTTCAGAAGGAGTACTGCCAGAAAATTCCACATGCGGCAGTATGTGGAATTTATGGTGAAAAGAGTAGTGTTCCATTATGTAACGTAATGTTGGAGAGTCCAGTGAAAAGTGGTGAAGTGGCAGTAGGAGTAACAGAGAAATTATCTTTTCCAGGAATACAGTTTATCCTGGGTAATGATATAGCTGGATCACAGGTGGGAGTGATGCCTATTGTGGTTGAAAAGTCAGTGGAAAATCAAACAACAGTTGCACAAAGTATATCCTGCCATTTTATTTTCCTGACTGTGTGGTGACAAAATCACAAAGTCACAGGAAGACAGGAATAGAAATTTAAAAAATAAAGAGGTTGAGTTGGCACAATTACAACAGAAAGATGTAGAGATAAAGCAGTTGTATCAGAAAGTATGCACAGAAGAAGAATCTAAGCGTATACCAGAGAGTCAATACATAAAAATGATGTCTTAATGAGGAAGTAGAGACCTTTACGTACTCAGGTGGATGAGAAGTGGGCAGGAGTTCATCAAATTGCATTACCGGTGAGTTATAGAAAGGAACTGCTGCGGGGTAGCGCATGAGATACCTTTAGAACGTCATTTAGGACTAAGGAAAACTCAAGCAAAAATAGAAAAATATTTTTATTTGCCTGGACTGCATAAGAGTGTATTTGAATTTTGCCAGACATGTAAAATATGTCAAGTAATAGGAAATCTTCAAACAGTAATCAAACCAGCACACTTGATACCCATTCCAGCATTTGTGGAACCTTTTACGAGTGTCCTAATTGATTTTGTGGGTCCCCTGTCTAACACTAAAACTGGGAATCAGCATTTGTTGACCATAATCGATGTGTCTATCAGATTTCTAGAGGCCATTCCATTACGTAATATTACAGCTAAAAGTATTGTAGAGGAATTACTTAAATTTTTTTTAACAGGTACGGACCACCCACAGAAATACACTCAGGTCAAGGATCAAATTTTACACTGAAGTTAATCAGGGAAGTTATGGATAGCTCAGGAGTAAAGCAATTTAAATCAACTGCATACCATCCAGAATCGCAAGGAAGCATTAGAATGGTGGCACCAAACTTTAAAGACCATGTTGAGGGTCCATAGTCAGGATTATTCAGAAGATTGGGATAAAGGAATTCCATTTGTATTTTTTGCAATCAGGGATGCGCCTAATGAATCAAATAAATTCAGTTCATTTGAGTTGGTTTTTGGTCATGAGGTAAGAGAACTACTTATCAAGGAGAAATTGGTGAGTCAGTGTTCTGAGACTACTTTGTTGGACTATGTGTCAAACTTTGGGGAAAGATTACTAGGGCTGGTGAGTTGGCGAAACAGCACTTAAAAGTGGCACAGCATATGATGAAAAAAAAAGCAGATAAGAAATAAAACTTATGTAGTTTTGCTAGCAGGGATAAATTATTAGTACCAGTGACAGGTGAACCATTAAAAGCAAGGTTTAGTGGGTCTTATCATATCGAAAGGAAATTGAGTGAGGTGAATTATTTGATAAGAATGTCAGACAGAAGGAAAGCTCACAGAGTGTGTCATGTGAATATACTCAAACAGTATTTTGATAGGAAAGGAAAGCAGAAGAAGAATGTGTTAGTTCTTACAACTCACTGTGGTTCAGTAATGATGCTGTACACTCATAGAACCAGACTGTGCAGAAGAGGCCCTTTGGCCCATAGAGTCTGCACAGACACACAAGAAACACCTGACCTTCCATCTAATCCCATTTACAGCACTTAGCCCATAGCCCTGAATATTATGACGTGCCGAGTTCTCATCCAGGTCCTTTTTACAGGATGTGAGGCAACTCGCCTCTCCCACCATCCCAGGGAGCACATTCCAGACTGTCACCACCCTCTGGGTAAAAATGCTTTTCCTCACATTCACCCGAAACTTCCTGCCCCTCACCTTGAATCTATGTACCCTCGTGACTGAATCTACAACTAAGGGGAATAGCTGCTCCCTATCCACCATGTCCATGCTGCTCATGATCTTGTATACTTCGATCAGGTCACCCCTCAATCTTCTCTGCTCCAATGAAAACAACCCAAGCCTATCCAACCTCTCTTCTTAACTTCAATGCTCGATCCCAGGCAGCATCCTGGTGAATTTCCTCTGCACCCCCTCCAGTGCAATCACATCCTTCCTATTCATGGTGATCACAACTGCACACAGTACTCTAGCTGTGGCCTCACCAAAGTTCTATATAACTCCAACATGACTTTCCTGCTTTTGCAATCTCTGAACATAAGAACATAAGAACTAGGAGCAGGAGTAGGCCATCTGGCCCCTCAAGCCTGCTCCGCCATTCAATAAGATCATGGCTGATCTTTTCATGGACTCAGCTCCACTTACCCGCCCGCTCACCATAGACCTTAATTCCTTTACTGTTCAAAAATGTATCTATCCTTGCCTTAAAAACATTCAATGAGGTAGCCTCAACTGCTTCACGAGACAGGGAATTCCACAGATTCACAACCCTTTGTGTGAAGGAGTTCCTCCTCAACTCAGTCCTAAATCTGCTTCCCCTTATTTTGAGGCCATGCCCCCTAATTCTAGTTTCACCTGCCAGTGGAAACAATTTTCCTGCTTCTATCCTATCTATTCCCTTCATAATCTTATATGTTTCTATAAGATTTCCCCTCATTCTTCTGAATTCCAATGAGTATAGCCCCAGTCTACTCAGTCTCTCCTCATAAGCCAACCATCTCAACTCCGGAATCAACCTAATGAATCTCCTCTGCACCTCCTCCAGTGCCAGTATATCCTTTCTCAAGTAAGGAGATCAAAACTGTACACAGTACTCCAGGCGTGGCCTCACCAGCTGTACCATAACCTCGCTGTTTTTAAACTTCATCCCTCTAGCAATGAAGGTCAAAATTCCATTTGCCTTCTTAATTACCTGCTGCACCTTGATGCGCGATAAATCACACGGGAGGCTGGATGTACCCGGGAAATAAAGGCTTTTATTGCCAACAATAACAGAGCTACTATATACAATATACAATCCCAGACTAAAGGGTCACCAGGCAGAGCAATGACCTTTATACCTCTCCCGGAAGGCGGAGCCAACTGGAGTGTACCATAGGACTATATTAACAGGTAGAACAGCCCAACCCTAACCCCAACAGTAACATATCTACAGACTCATAGTGCTGGCCAAACCATGGCTCAGCACTCCTGGTGGTAACCAACAATGGTTCACCACACACCTGCAAACCAACTTTTTGTAATTCATGCACAAGGACACCCAGGTCCCTCTGCACAGCAGCATGCTGCAATTTTTTACCATTTAAATAATAGTCCATTTTGCTGTTATTCCTACCAAGATGGATGACCCCACATTTACCAACATGGTAGCCCATCTGCCAGACCCTTGCCCACTCTCTTAGACTATCTATATCACTTTGCAGACTTTCAGTATCCTCTGCACACTTTGCTCTGCTATTCATCTTAGTGTCATCTGCGAATTTTGACACACTACACTTGGTCCCCAACTCCAAAGCATCTATGTAAATCGTAAACAATTGTGGTCCCAACGCTGATCCCTGAGGCTCACCACTAGTCACTGATCGCCAACCAGAAAAACACCCATTTACCCCACTCTTTGCTTTCTGTTAGTTAACCAATCCTCTGTCCATGCTAATACATTACCCGTAACACTGTGCACCTTTATCTTATGCAGCAGCCTTTGGTGCGGCACCTTGTCAAATGCTTCTGGAAATCCAGGTACTTCACATCCACAGGTTCCCCATTGTCCACTGCGCATGTAATGTTCTCAAAGAATTCCACCAAATTAGTCAAACATGACCTGCCCTTCATGAACCCATGCTGCGTCTTACCAATGGGACAATTTATATCCAGATTTCTCACTACTTCTTCCTTGATGATTGATTCAAGCATTTTCCCTACTACAGAAGTTAAGCTAACCTGTCTATAGTTACCCACCTTTTCTCTACCTCCTTTTAAAAAAAGTGGCGTCACATTTGCTGTTTTCCAATCTGCGGGAACCATCCCAGAGTCCAGTAAATTTTGGTAAATTACTACTATGCCTCGATTTGATAAAGGCAAGTGTCTTATGTGCCTTTTTCACCACCCTACTAACATGCCCTTCCACCTTCAGAGACCTATGGATAAACACGCCAAGGTTCCCTTGGTCCCTCAGAACTTCCTCGTGTCATGTTGTTCATTGAATGCTTCCTTGTCAAATTACTCCTTCAAAGTATATCACCTCACAATTTTCAAGGTTAAATTCCATCTGCCACTTATCTGTCCATTTGACCATCCAGTCTATTTGATCCACTGGAGCAAGCTGAGAGGGGTGATTGAAAAGCAGCAGTGCTGGTAAGAGATTAATTGGATTAATTGAATTGTTTATTTATTTAATTAGTCAGCTAGTGTGTGTATTTTTTTGGCCTTTACTTTAACAGCAGTTTTTCAAGTTTAAAGTGAAAACTAGAAGTGGGCAGCAAAGGAGTCTGGGAAGGGTTTTTATTTTAACTTTAAAAGTCAGTTACCTGGGTGGTTCCCCCTCATTGATCCACTGGAGCAAGCTGAGAGGGGTGATTGAAAAGCAGCAGTGCTGGTAAGAGATTAATTGGATTAATTGAATTGTTTATTTATTTAATTAGTCAGCTAGTGTGTGTATTTTTTTGGCCTTTACTTTAACAGCAGTTTTTCAAGTTTAAAGTGAAAACTAGAAGTGGGCAGCAAAGGAGTCTGGGAAGGGTTTTTATTTTAACTTTAAAAGTCAGTTACCTGGGTGGTTCCCCCTCATTGATCCACTGGAGCAAGCTGAGAGGGGTGATTGAAAAGCAGCAGTGCTGGTAAGAGATTAATTGGATTAATTGAATTGTTTATTTATTTAATTAGTCAGCTAGTGTGTGTATTTTTTTGGCCTTTACTTTAACAGCAGTTTTTCAAGTTTAAAGTGAAAACTAGAAGTGGGCAGCAAAGGAGTCTGGGAAGGGTTTTTATTTTAACTTTAAAAGTCAGTTACCTGGGTGGTTCCCCCTCATTGATCCACTGGAGCAAGCTGAGAGGGGTGATTGAAAAGCAGCAGTGCTGGTAAGAGATTAATTGGATTAATTGAATTGTTTATTTATTTAATTAGTCAGCTAGTGTGTGTATTTTTTTGGCCTTTACTTTAACAGCAGTTTTTCAAGTTTAAAGTGAAAACTAGAAGTGGGCAGCAAAGGAGTCTGGGAAGGGTTTTTATTTTAACTTTAAAAGTCAGTTACCTGGGTGGTTCCCCCTCATTGATCCACTGGAGCAAGCTGAGAGGGGTGATTGAAAAGCAGCAGTGCTGGTAAGAGATTAATTGGATTAATTGAATTGTTTATTTATTTAATTAGTCAGCTAGTGTGTGTATTTTTTTGGCCTTTACTTTAACAGCAGTTTTTCAAGTTTAAAGTGAAAACTAGAAGTGGGCAGCAAAGGAGTCTGGGAAGGGTTTTTATTTTAACTTTAAAAGTCAGTTACCTGGGTGGTTCCCCCTCATTGATCCACTGGAGCAAGCTGAGAGGGGTGATTGAAAAGCAGCAGTGCTGGTAAGAGATTAATTGGATTAATTGAATTGTTTATTTATTTAATTAGTCAGCTAGTGTGTGTATTTTTTTGGCCTTTACTTTAACAGCAGTTTTTCAAGTTTAAAGTGAAAACTAGAAGTGGGCAGCAAAGGAGTCTGGGAAGGGTTTTTATTTTAACTTTAAAAGTCAGTTACCTGGGTGGTTCCCCCTCATTGATCCACTGGAGCAAGCTGAGAGGGGTGATTGAAAAGCAGCAGTGCTGGTAAGAGATTAATTGGATTAATTGAATTGTTTATTTATTTAATTAGTCAGCTAGTGTGTGTATTTTTTTGGCCTTTACTTTAACAGCAGTTTTTCAAGTTTAAAGTGAAAACTAGAAGTGGGCAGCAAAGGAGTCTGGGAAGGGTTTTTATTTTAACTTTAAAAGTCAGTTACCTGGGTGGTTCCCCCTCATTGATCCACTGGAGCAAGCTGAGAGGGGTGATTGAAAAGCAGCAGTGCTGGTAAGAGATTAATTGGATTAATTGAATTGTTTATTTATTTAATTAGTCAGCTAGTGTGTGTATTTTTTTGGCCTTTACTTTAACAGCAGTTTTTCAAGTTTAAAGTGAAAACTAGAAGTGGGCAGCAAAGGAGTCTGGGAAGGGTTTTTATTTTAACTTTAAAAGTCAGTTACCTGGGTGGTTCCCCCTCATTGATCCACTGGAGCAAGCTGAGAGGGGTGATTGAAAAGCAGCAGTGCTGGTAAGAGATTAATTGGATTAATTGAATTGTTTATTTATTTAATTAGTCAGCTAGTGTGTGTATTTTTTTGGCCTTTACTTTAACAGCAGTTTTTCAAGTTTAAAGTGAAAACTAGAAGTGGGCAGCAAAGGAGTCTGGGAAGGGTTTTTATTTTAACTTTAAAAGTCAGTTACCTGGGTGGTTCCCCCTCATTGATCCACTGGAGCAAGCTGAGAGGGGTGATTGAAAAGCAGCAGTGCTGGTAAGAGATTAATTGGATTAATTGAATTGTTTATTTATTTAATTAGTCAGCTAGTGTGTGTATTTTTTTGGCCTTTACTTTAACAGCAGTTTTTCAAGTTTAAAGTGAAAACTAGAAGTGGGCAGCAAAGGAGTCTGGGAAGGGTTTTTATTTTAACTTTAAAAGTCAGTTACCTGGGTGGTTCCCCCTCATTGATCCACTGGAGCAAGCTGAGAGGGGTGATTGAAAAGCAGCAGTGCTGGTAAGAGATTAATTGGATTAATTGAATTGTTTATTTATTTAATTAGTCAGCTAGTGTGTGTATTTTTTTGGCCTTTA